>NC_044031.1:3615715-4215715 GCF_901765095.1 Microcaecilia unicolor
AATGGTATGAAAATAATTTTGCCATTCTTAAGCAGCAAATCCAGTAGATGGGAAGTTAGACTAATATCAGGCAAGCTTCTATGGTCTGTGTCTTGATTATGGATAGATAAATCTGGTTGGATTGCAGTGGACTTTGATGTCTTCTCTGCCTCGATTTTCTCTCCTCTCATGCCATCCTCGATCCGCTTCAATCTGGTTTTCGCCCTCTACACTCCACAGAAACGGCACTCACCAAAGTCTGTAATGACCTGTTCCTTGCCAAATCCAAAGGTCATTACTCCATCCTCATCCTCCTCGACCTATCCGCCGCATTTGACACTGTCAATCATAATTTACTCCTTGCCACACTATCTTCATTTGGGTTCCAGGGCTCTGTCCTCTCCTGGTTCTCCTCTTATCTCTCCCACCGTACCTTCAGAGTACATTCTCATGGATCTTCCTCCACCCCATCCCGCTCTCTGTTGGAGTTCCTCAGGGATCTGTCCTTGGACCCCTTCTTTTTTCAATCTACACCTCTTCCCTGGACTCGCTGATCTTATCTCATGGCTTCCAATATCATCTCTATGCCGACGACACCCAGCGTTATCTCTCCACACCAGACATCACTGCGGAAACCAAGGCCAAAGTATTGGCCTGCTTATCGGACAATGCTGCCTGGATGTCCAACCGCCACCTGAAACTGAACATGTCCAAGACAGAGCTTATTATCTTTCCTCCCAAACCCACATCTCCTCTCCCCCCACTCTCTATCTCAGTTGATGGCACTCTCATCCTCCCCATCTCATCTGCCCGCAACCTCGGAGTCATCTTTGACTCCTCCCTCTCCTTCTCCACGCATATCCAGCAGATAGCCAAGACCTGTTGCTTCTTTCTCTGCAACATCAGCAAAATTCACCCTTTCCTCTCTGAGCACACCACCCGAACTCTCGTCCACTCTCTTATTATCTCCCGTCTTGACTGTTGCAACCTACTCCTCACTGGCCTCCCAATTAGCCACCTATCCCACTTTCAATCCGTTCAGAACTCTGCTGCACGTCTTATCTTCTGACTGGACCGATATGCTCATATCACCCCTCTCCTCAAGTCACTTCACTGGCTTCCAATCAGGTACCGCATACAGTTCAAACTTCTCCTACTAACCTACAAATGCACTCAATCTGCAGCCCCTCACTATCTCTCTACCCTTATCTCCCCTTATGCTCCTATCCGAAACCTCCGCTCACAGGACAAATCCCTCCTCTCTGCTCCCTTCTCCAACATCGCCAACTCTAGGCTCCGCCCTTTCTGCCTTGCCTCTCCCTATGCTTGGAACAAACTCCCTGAGCTCATACGCAGAGCCCCCTCCCTGCCCATCTTCAAATCCTTACTCAAAGCCCATCTCTTCAATGTCACCTTCGGCACCTAATCATTTTACCTCTATCCAGGTAATCTAGACTGCCCCAATTGACTATCTGCACATGTTGTTCATTAGATTGTAAGCTCCTTTGAGCAGGGACCGTCCTTCTTTGTTAAACTGTACAGCGCTGCGTAACCCTAATAGCGCTTTAGAAATGTTAAGTAGTAGTAGTAGTACTAAAGATTAAGCCAGTGCCAGAAAGACTTCTACGGTCTATGCCTTGATCATGGCTGGATAAATTTGGATGGGCTGCAATGTGGTTCAATGACAGTTTCAGTAGTTGATTTGCGTGCTCAAAACGTCAAGGTCAATTCAAGATCAAGTATACGTACCTTATGCTATGAGTTTCTCTTGCTTGGGCAGACTGGATAGACTGTCCAGGGCTTTATCTGTCTCACCTGCTATATTAAAATGTAACTTTGCGGCTTATTTTCAAAAGAGAAAAGCGTCTAAAAAAACCCGGCATAAAATGACATTTGTACGTATTCTTCTCAAAATGTCCAAATTGCTATTTTCAAAACCTATTTTTCAGGCGTTTTTCTATGCAGTTTGTCTGTAGTGCATCCAAATTAGAAGGGGGCGATGTGGAGTATATTGGGGGTGGGAATAGGGTGTGCCTAACACTTGATGTTTTTCTGGAACAACACAAAAGGTCCAGGGCTACAATTAAAAGCCTTTGTGTAGACCTGTTTCATCACTACTAAGTCAGAAAGGTGCCTTAAATGACCACTCGAGGGACTAAGGCATGGCCCTCCCTTACACTCCTAGTGGTCACTACCCCCTCTACCCCCCCCCCCCCCCCAATGACATGAAGAACAGTTCATACCAGCCTCTATGAGAGCTTCAGATGCTATAGCCAGTCCTATTAGAGTACCTGTCTGTTTGTCCTGATTTAGATTGTAAGCTCTTTTGAGCAGGGACTGTCTTTCTTCATGTTCAATTGTAAAGCGCTGCATACGACTGGTAGCGCTATAGAAGTGATTTATAGTAGTAGTAGTAGTACCAAGCAGGTCCTTGGAGTAGTCTAGTGGTGGGTGCAGTGTAATTCAGAGAAGGGTACCCAGACCCATATCCCACTCTAACTGTTACACTTGTGGTGGAAAGTATGAGCCCTCTCCAAACTCACCAAAAATCTACTGTACTCACATATAGGTGACACCTGCAGACATAAGGGCTCTTGTAGTGGTGTACAGCTGGGTGTAGTAGGTTTTTGGTGGCTTTTTGGAGGGCTCAGCAGACAATATAAGGGGGTAACGGTGAGATGTGTACCTGGGAACCTTTATGTGGAGTTCACTGCAGTGCCCCCTAGGGTGTCCCACTGCTCTTCTGGGATGTCTTTGTGGCCAGTCTACTAATAATGCTGGATCCTCCTACATCCCAATGTCTTGATTTTGTGCATTTTTCAATTGGATGTTTATTTTTTAATAGGCCAAAAAGGATAAATACACAGAGCACAAAAATATCTAGCAAGTGATCATAGAAAAAACTGATGTTTTGCTGTTTCGAAAATCATTATATTCGCCACTTGGATTCTGGACATTTTGAGCAAAGCTGGACTTAGACATAATATCAAAAATGCCCCTCCATGTGTCTATCCAGAATGCACAGCTGTTTCTCACCCAGTGGCTGTTTTACTAAGCCATGTGGGCATCTACATATGCCCAATGCACACCAATTTGGAACTACCACCTGGCTACCGCATGGCCCAGGAAAGTGTAATTTAATTTAAATGTATTTATTCACGATATTTATATCCCACATTATCCCAAACAAGTTTGAGTTCAATTAAACTCAGGATTGAGGTGTTGGTCGCCAAAAATGTGAAGCTGTTCATGTATTGTGGGATCTGAAATAACCCCCCGCTAGTTCAGCAGATAGACTGGACCTGCTTTTCCTCCTTTAATGCGGAATGGATGGACAGTACCAGGAGGTTCAGCGATACCCTGAATCATTTTTCTATCGTTACCCAAGCTCCATACTCACAGTTTCCTCTCTTCGACAGATCTGAAGATATTCTCAGTAGCCACGCATGCCACAACAGCAGAACATGTAATATGTCATATTATAATCAACTTGATATAGAGTTCTGTAAATGTAAGAAATGTAAGAAACAGAGATTGTGAGGTGTTTGCACTGGAGGTGTCTGAAAAGCACATTTCATGCATTTCCAAGCTCTGCTGAAATATTTTAAACCAACAGACAAACACCCAGAGTGGGTCAGTTTTCAGTAAGGTGCTGAGTGGTAACATAACGGGCCCTTTCCTGGCTGAATATATTTATCTATCTCATCAGTACAAGCAGAGAAAATTAAATCTGTCAGTTGGGAAAACCTTTCAAAACTGACCCATTAGTTTCTAACTTGGTCTAAGGGAGTCTATAGGATGCTGCCAATTCTCCCTAAGATCCACCTTAAAACCCCTAGTCCCGCCCAAGGGGGAAGTGACATGGGCAGGGTGGAGCCAGGAGGACATGATGACCCAGGAAGTATAAAAGCCTGGGCCAGAGCTAGGTTAAGGAGGCCCAGAGGAAAGCAGTGACAGCCACTGAAGATGCCTTGACCCTGAAGCTGAGAAACTAGAACCACTACATTCAGATAGACCAAGCTCAGCTTGAAGCCATGAAGAATTTGAATTTTGACCTAGCCTGCTAGAGACTGTGCTGGTAACTCTGGATCCAGGGACCAGGCCACAGACTATTAAGAATTGCTGCTAAGGAAAAGACGTTCATGTATGTTGAGGCCACCTAGTGATTCTGTTGTGCTTCCAGAATTAGCTTTGGATATTGTTTTCTCCCTTCCTGTGAAGTAAATAGGAGCCCTTCCTGGACACCTTTAATAAAAATATTGTTTGTTTTAATTGTAACTCCGTGGCCTGCCCTCACTCACGGTACGACATATGTTGGCAGCGGTGCAATCTTTATCATACTTAAGTGCAACAACTATGGAACGCACTACCAAAAGCAGTAAAAACTATGTTCGACCATCTAAACTTCTGGAAAGCACTAAAGACAGACCTGTTCAGAAGAGCATACCCCACCGACTGAACATAAAAATACCTGGATACCTGTGACACGATTGTAACTAAAGACCGTAATGGACACTACCGGACTCTTCCTCCCCCTCTCTAATTTCGCCCCCCAACTGTACCTACCTTACATGTACCTCACTCTATTAAAATATGACCTTGTATTGTTCACACCTTGTTATTTGTTTCAGACCGGATTCGGTTAACGCTGTTAACGGTACTATGTAAGCCACATTGAGCCTGCAAAAAGGTGGGAAAATGTGGGATACAAAAGTAACGAAATAAATAAATAAATCTGAGCGCACCCTGCAAGAAGATGCCAGAATCATTAGTCTCTGAAGCTCTCGGCCTTGTAGGACTACCATGTGGGACCAAAGGACTAAAGAGGTTAGCTCTGCCCTGAGAGAGAGGGAACCTTTAAAAAACATAGTATGAACCGGACAGGCTGGTTTTTATTTTGTTCTGATTCTCACACAGTTCCTGCTGCGAGTATACAGAAACCATGGAGAAACTGATCCAGACCCTGCTGGAAGGGCAACAGCAACAATAGCAGCAACAAATGTTAAAGAGGTTGGTAGAGCTGCAACAGGGTCCTCTGGGCCAGGTGGCCACTCCTTCGGTTCCGGTGCTAAAAAAATGGTACCGCAAAATGATCCAAGCTATTTCTTGACAATCTTTGAGAAGACCACTCACATATCAGGTTGTTCAGGAGCATCATGGACTGCCTATTTAGGACACTTCTTAATCAGTTGCAGCCAGATTACCTTCCAGGACGTCAGTTCCACTGGTATAGCCACCTATGCAGAAATGAAGGCTGCCATTTTGGAGAGGGCAGGCTGCACACCAGAAGCCTACTGGCAATGATTTTGGAAGGGATCTCTACAAGTCAAAGAGAATTCCTGAAGCTTCTTTTACAGTCTCAAAGAAGTGGCCTGGAGTTGGCTCCAACCAGAGGGCAAGACTGGCCTGGAGATATACAGAATTGTTCTCTCAAATAGTTGCTTGAGGTGCTATCCCTGTCCATGAAATATTGGTTGAGGGGGCACCCTAAATCAACACCAGAAAGCACGTTTTAAAGTGGCCAAGGCATTTTACCAAGCACAACCTGAACCTTAAACCTACAAAGAGAGCAAGTGAACTGGGAGTCCTGGGAAGAAAAGAGAGAAGTTAAGATCTGAGAACACAAAGGTTCAGAAGCCGCCTTTTAGCCCAGCATCCCCAAGAAAGGGGCCAGAGCAATTGAGATCTTCATCACCCAAAATCCAGCACACTCCACTGGCTTGGTTGTGGGAATCACGCTTACTCGTTTCAGATGTGGGAAGAAAAGGCCACATATCCAAAGATTGCCAAGAGCTAGACTAAGAGGCCTTGGATGGGACACTTCCCTATGAGGAGAGGCTGAAGCAGCTAGTGCTCTTCAGCTTGGAGAAAACAGAGCTGAGGGGAGATATGATAGAGATCTATAAAATAATGAGTGGAGTGGAACAGGTAGACGTGAATCATCTGTTTACTCTTTCCAACAATACTAGAACTAGGGGGCATACGATGAAGCTACAAAGTAGTAAATTTAAAATGAATCAGAGAAAATATTTCTTCACTCATCTTGTAATTAAACTCTGGAATTCTTTGACAGAGAATGCGGTAAAGGCGGTTAGCTTAGTGGGGTTTAAAAAAGGTCTGGATGGCTTCCTAAAGGAAAAGTCCATACACCATTATTAAATTGGCTTGGGAAAATCCACTGCTTATTTCTGGGATAAGCAGCATAAAATGTATTGAACTTTTCAGGATCTTGCCTGGTATTTGTGACCTGGATTGGCCACTGTTGGAAACAGGATGCTGGGTTTGATGGACCTTTGGTCTGTCCCAGTGCGGCAATACTTTTGTACTTATGTACTTATTTGGATGTCCAGTCTTCCAATTTCCTAAGGTCTTCCTGCAATATTTCACAGTCCACACGTGTTTTAACAACCTTGAATAGTTTTGTATCATCTGCAAATTTGATCATCTCACTCGTTGTTCCAATAGTACCGGTCCCAGTACTGATCCCTGTGGCACTCTACTATTCACCCTCCTCCACTGAGAGAAATGACCATTTAACCCTCCCTTTGTTTTCTGTCCAATAACCAATCCCTAATCCACACCAGAACCTTGCTTCCTATCCCATGACTCTTTAATTTTCTCAGGAGTCTTTCATGAGGAACCTTTATCAAAAACTTTCTGAAAATCTAGATACACTACATCAACCGGCTCACTTTTATCCACATGTTTATTCACGCATTCAAAAAAATGAAGCAGGTTGGTAAGGCAAGACTTCCCATAGCTAAACCTATGCAGACTCTGTCCCAATAAACTATGTTTATCTGTGTGTTCCATAATTTTATTCTTTATAATAGTTTCCACCGACGTCAGGCTTACTGGTCTATAATTTCCCGGATCACCCTAGATCCCTTCTTAAAAATCGGAGTCACATTGGCCATCTTCCAATCTTCAGGTACTACAGACGATTTTAATGATACGTTACATATTACTAACAGCAGATCCGCAATTTCATGCTTGAGTTCTTTGAATACCCTTGGATGTGTGCCATACTGTCCAGGTGATTTGCTACTCTTTAATTTGTCAATTTGGCTCAGTACATCTTCCAGGTTCACTGAGATTTCTTTCAGTTCCTCCGCATCATCACCCTTGAAAATTATTTCTGATACAGGCAGATCTCAACGTCATCTTCCGTAAAGACAAAAGAAAATAATTCATTCAGTGTCTCCACTATGGCCTTGTCCTCCCTGAGTGTCCCTTTTGCTCCTTCGTGATCTAACAGTCCCACAGATTCCCTCACAGGCTTCTGCTTCTGATGTACCTGAAAACGTTGTTACTGTGAGTTTTAGCCTCTGCGGCAAGTTTCTCTTCATATTGACTTTTAGCCTTCTTTATTAATGTTTTGCATCTGACTTGCCATTGCTTATGTTGCTTCTTATTTTTTTCACTTGGGTCCTTTTTCCATTTTTTGAAGTACAATCTTTTGGCTAATGGCCTCTTTTAAAATTTGCATCAAACAAAGTAGACTTGTATCAATGAACTGTTTCTTCCTAAACTCTTGTATATAAATTTCTTTATCTTTACAGGAGGACAGGAGGTCTCATAAATCACAGAGATCTGTTGCTGAATAGCATTTCTCAAATATATATCATAGAAACATGATAAAGGCCACATGACCCATCCAGTCTGCCCATCCTCTGTAACCCCTAATTCTTCCTGTTCCTAAGCGATCCCACATGCTTATCCCATGCCTTTTTAAATTCTGGAACAGTCCAGGAGGCCATTCCATGCCTCCACCACCCTTCCTTTGAAATAATACTTCCTTAGGTTACTCCTAAGCATATTCCCTCTTAACCTCGTCAAATGCCCCCTCATTCCAGAGCTCTCCTTCATTTGAAAAAGGCTCTCTTCCTGTACATAAATGCTCTTGAGATAGTTAAACGTTTCTATCATGTTTCCTCTCTCTTCCAGCGTTTACATGTTGAGCTTCATAATCAATCCCTTTCTTGTGATTATAGATAATCATAGACCTCTACAACCTCCTCCTGCCTAAAATATGGATTTAAATGTCCTTCTTACTTTTTTACATTTAAAATTTAATACAATAAGTTATAGCAGTTAAAAAGCCCTCGAACCATGACTAAACATTACCAGTTATACCAAACTTGACCATGATTTCCAACAAGACTACATGGAGGGGCATAATCGAACGTGAACGCCCATCTCCATGGGCGTCTATCTCCGAGGACAGATACGTGAAGGGGCGGGACAGACCGTATTTTCGAAAAAGATGGGCGTCCATCTTTTGTTTTGATAATACGGTTGGTGCCGGGCAAATGCATTGGATTTGGGCGGATTTGAGCTGGGCGGAATCGTTTTTCAGCGATAATGGAAACCGAAGGCGCCCAGCTCAAAAACGAATAACTCCAAGGCATTTGGTCATGGGAGAGGCCAGGATTCGTAGTGCACTGGTCCCACTAACTGAATGGAAAAAGCCCTTCCCTTACTAATCTGGAAAGGAATGGGCATGCATGAAGGAAATTAAATGCAAATGAGCTGCTCGCTGTTAGCCCGAACTGCTCAGATGACCACCGGAGGGAATTGGGGATGACCTCCCCTGACTTCCCCAGTGGTGATTAACCACCTACCACCCCCCCAAAAAAAGCAATGTTTCAAACTTTTGTTTTTAGAGTATGTCCTTTGCTATGCCTCTGTCCCTGCGATGGCAGTTGAAGACGTCCTTCCCTGTAACGGCAGTTGAGAACTTCCAAAATGCTTCCAGTACCCTCTTTATTTATTTGGATTGTGGATTACAAGTAGCAGCAGTGGGATCTGAACCAGCCACCTCTAGATTGCTAGACCAGTGCTCTAACCACTAGGCCCCATCTGCCACTCCTCCAATCCACTTCCTTGAAATTTGGCTGTCCTTGTAGGGGGGCAGTTCAGGATGTCCAAAATGTTTGAAAGAAGGATGTCCATGCCTTCGTTATGCCTCTGCTGACACACACATACCTCCCCCGTCCAGGGACCTACATACTGCCCCCCCCCCCCCCCCCCCAGTGATGGCCAAATTTCAAGGAAGTGGAGTGGAGTGGAGGAGTGACAGACTGGCCTAGTGGTTAGAGCATTGGTCTAGTAATCCAGAGGTGGTTGGTTCAAATCCCACTGTTGCTACTTGTGATCCACAATCCAAATAAATAAAGAGGGTGTTGGAAGCATTTGGACGTTCTCAACTGCCATTGCAGGGAAGGACGTTGGGCAGAACTAAATAGGAGGGGGATTTCACAAATCTTTGAACTATAGAATGCAAATCATTCACGGAAATCTTGTGAAAAGTACTCCAAATACAATCTGCCAAACAATTCTCAGCCAACGGTAAGTAATTATAAAGATTCTCCTTCGCGTTATCACATGCATGCAATAACTCAA
Source organism: Microcaecilia unicolor (assembly GCF_901765095.1). NCBI lineage: Eukaryota > Metazoa > Chordata > Amphibia > Gymnophiona > Siphonopidae > Microcaecilia > Microcaecilia unicolor. Next base: position 3,625,100 of record NC_044031.1, read on the forward strand.
ATAGAGATTGAACCTGCTTTTGAATAAAGGAGGCTAGTTGATTTGGTAGTTATTCGCCTGATTTTTCAGTGACCTTAGACCTGTCTGTGAGAGAATCAATAATATTAAAAAGCTTTCTCACATTAGAGGTGTCTCTATTATTTCTGAAAAATGTTTTTCTTATCATTTGCAATAGTTTTTTAATAAGCATTTATTGCTCTTGGCCAATGTTCCTTATTTTGAGGCGATTTATCCTTTCTCCGTAATCTGCAATTCCCTTAATCTTCAATAAATCAGTCGTAAACCATACAATTTTGTATTAGCCAATTTATGTAACACATATATACATATGTAGCCACAAAGAGACAAATGTCCATATCATGTGGGGTTTTCTCAGCCTCCTGCCCTTCAGTTTTAAGGTTCAACATTAGGAGGGCCGAAAGCATGTCAATGCTGATTTCTAGTCAGGGGAGGTGGACCCTGACATGACAGGTGCTCAACTGAGCTTGGTTGAGTTCAGGGAGAGGGTATGTGAGGGAGTCTATAGGATGCTGCCACTTCCCCTTAAGAACAAGCCCTCACGGTATCATGTCCACCTTAAAATCCCTAGACCTGCCCAAGGAGGAAGTGACACAGGAGGGGTGGAGCCAGGAGGGCATGACCAAGGAACAAGGTTGCCAGGTGGGTGGTTTTACCGCCCAATTGGGCGGGTTTTCGCCAGCGGCGGCGGGAATATTTCGCCGGCCACAGGATGCGGTTTTTTGGCCGGTTTTCCCGTCGCCGCTGTGCGAGTTCGGCGGTTTTTTCCAGGGCTTCTATTGGTCCAATTCGGTCCAATAGAAGCTTTTCCGGGGCTTCTATTGGTCCAATTTGGTCCAATAGAAGCTTTTCCGGGGCTTCTATTGGTCCAAATTGGACCAATAGAAGCCTTTCAGGGGCGGAGCTGACGTCAGGGATGATGTAGGGGGCAGGGCTAGTGACATGGGAGGCGTGGTTAGTGATGTGGGGGCGGGGTTAGTGATGCTGGGGCGGGGTTAGTGATGCGGGGGCGGGGTTCGGTGACGCGGAAGACGGGGATTGGCTACAGGCGGTTTTTGGGCGGGTTTACGGCTGTTTCGGGCTGGGAAAATTTTTCCCAGCTGGCAACCCTGCCAAGGAAGTATAAAAGGCCAGGCCAGGACTAGGTTAAGGAAGCCCAGAGGAAAGCAGCAATGGCCACTACAGATGCCTTGGCCCTGAAGCTCAGAAACTGCAACCACTATACTCGGGTAGGCCAAGTTCAGCTTAGAACCTTGAAGAATTTGTATTTTAATCTGGTTGGCTGCAGGCCACCTTGTGTGGCTGGTAGAGAATGTGTTGGCAACTCTGGATCTAGGGACCATGCCAGAGACTATTAAGAAATGCTGCTGTTTCCCCCTTCCCTCAGCTTCCCTGTTATGGGTCTCGCTTCATCACTTCTCCCACTTCCTCTCTCACCCCCCCCCCCCCCCCCCACCTTTAGATAGAACGTTTCCTCATCTTCCCTGAGCTCTACCCCAAGTCCACCACCTTCCCCGTTCTTCCCTCAGCCCTCTTACTCTTCTGCCTGGAATCCCCCACCCTGTAAGTACAGCATCCAACACCTCTCCTTCTCCTGCACCCCCCCCCCCCCCAAGTCATCAATTCACTGGCAGCAGCAGTCAAAACAAACTTCCTGGGACAACTCAGTTCCTTTCCACTGCCATGTCCTACTCCTCTGATGCATCTTCTTGATTATTCAAGGGCAGGATGTGGCAGAAGAAAGGCTCAGGGGTGGCCCAGGCAGTTCATTATGGCTGCTGCTCCCAGTGAAGACATGAGGTTTGATGATTGGGGAAGGGGGCTGGTGAAGGAGTGCTGGTGGGGACGGCTGGTGGAGGTCAGAGTACAGGCACTGGATCCACATTGAGAAGGAGAGAAGGAAAACAAAGATAGAGACCATGCTGCAAAAAACTGCTGCTGGGCCCCCGCAGATTTCACCCTGGACCCCCCCTACCACCGTCAACCCTCCCCCGCCGTCACCTACCCCCACCGAGGTCCGCTTCCTCCTGCCTGCCGGTGCCTTTTACTTCAGCTGGCGGGGGACCCCAACCCCCGCCAGCCCAGCCGAGGTCTTAAGTTTTCTTCCTCGTGCTGTGCTGTTAAAAGCTGCTTGCATCCCTTCCCTTCCAGTTTCGGACGGAGTCTGACGTCGCAGCACGTTGACGTCCTGCACGTACAAACAACGTGCTGCGACGTCAGACTCCGTCCGAAACTGGAAGGGAAGGGATGTAGCTTTTAACAGCACAGCACGAGCTGAAGTAAAAGGCACCGGCAGGCAGGAGGAAGCGGACCTCAGCGGGGGTAGGTGACGGCGATGGCGGGGGAGGATTGACAGCGGTGGGGGAGGTTGGCGGCGGCAGCCGGGGGGAGGCTATAATGTGCCCCCTCAGTCTAGCCCCTGCCCCCCTACCGCTGAACTTCAGATACGCCCCTGGTTTAGTGTGTGAGTCAGGCTTCAGGTAACGCAATGCACGGATGGCTCCTGATCAGTTGAAGTAAGTAGAAAATGCAATCTGTACCCCTAGAGAAGTGGTGGTGGATGGGATAACAGAGGTGACTAATGGATGTACTTACATTCCAGGTTTACATACTTTGCAGATATTATTTTCAACTTTCATGTCGTCGCAACTAAAATGCATATTGCGCATACAGTTCACTTTTGCCATATCTGTGAGAATATCCAGGCAACCATCCTGTAAAAGAAACAAACAAGGGTCACAGGGCTGCTCTTTCACAAGGAGCCTCACGTAGGTGGAGGGTCAGAGGGTGAGTGCATGCTCAGAAAGCAGGAGGTGAGCTGGGGGGGGGGGGGGTACTTGTGTGTATACTCATCACTGCTCTCTCTAAGCTGAGCGGGAGTCCTGTAACTACAGTCCTGCCAGCTGGGGGTGCTGTTTAGCTATCACATTTTCAATAGTGGAGTGGAGGAGTGGCCTAGTGGTTAGGGTGGTGGACTTTGGTCCAGGGGAACTGAGGAACTGAGTTCGATTCCCACTTCAGGCACAGGCAGCTCCTTGTGACTCTGGGCAAGTCACTTAACCCTCCATTGCCCGATGTAAGCCGCATTGAGCCTGCCATGAGTGGGAAAGCGCGGGGTACAAATGTAACAAAAATAAAATAGATACTATTGGAGATTCTACATGGAATGTTGCTATTCCACTAGCAACATTCCATGTAGAAGGCTGCGCAGGCTTCTGTTTCTGTGAGTCTGACGTCCTGCACGTACGTGCAGGACGTCAGACTCACAGAAGCAGAAGCCTGCGCGGCCACATTGGTGATCTGCAAGGGCCGACTTCTACATGGAATGTTGCTAGTGGAATAGCAACATTCCATGTAGAATCTCAAATAGTAGCAACAGTGGAGGAGTGGCCTAGTGGTTAGGGTGGTGGACTTTGGTCCTGGGGAACTGAGGAACTGAGTTCGATTCCCACTTCAGGCACAGGCAGCTCCTTGTGACTCTGGGCAAGTCACTTAACCCTCCATTGCCCCATGTAAGCTGCATTGAGTCTGCCATGAGTGGGAAAGCGCAGGGTACAAATGTAACAAAAACAATAGTGAAGGGCAGGCAAACTCTGCAGGAATCCAGGGAAACATACCTAGAAGTAAGATGCAAACACTTGCAGCAGTCACAGAGGAGATATGGCATAGCTAGGGGTGGACCTAGGTGGGCACAGGCCCACCCAGCGACAGCAGCCCACATCAACATCTCTCCTCCTCTGCGGCATCCTGGCATCTAACCGGCTGTCTCTGAACCCCATCCCTCCCTGGTGTACCTTACAGGCATCCCTGGCACCTGCAGTGAATTAATTATTGCTGCCTGCGGCGACTCTGGGTCCCACCAGACAGGACATGATGAAAGTGAGGGTGGGACCCGGCCGATGGACGCCTACAGAGTCGCCACAGGCAGCAATAATTAATTCACTGCAGGTGCCAGGGATGCCTGTAAGGTACACCAGGGAGGGATGGGGTTCAGCGACAGGCAGTCAGATGCTGGGATGCAGCGGAGGAGAAATGTTGATGTGGGGTAGGTGTATAGCAAAAGAGAGGGAACGAAGTACAAACTAAAGTCCAAACAAAAAAAACAGCACCACGGGCCTTTAAAAATGGAACATGATTCTTTAATGAATGAGCCTTGACAAAAAGACCCGACTCGGGCCGTGTTTCGGTGACTAGCACCTGCGTCAGGGGTCACAGTGATGACGTGGAAAACTTGGGGAATAACTTCAAAATATTCCCTTACAATATATTATTCTTTACCCCACGTTTCATATAGTACAAGCTACAAAGCAACAAGGCACTTTCACTTTCTGTATCCAAACGGACAAAAAAGCCACTGCTTATCCTTGGGGTTAGGTAGCCTGGAATCTTGCAAGATTTGGGGACTCTGACAGTTATTTGTGACCTGGGCTGTCCACTGATAGAAATAGGATGCTAGGCTGGATTGACCTTTAATCTAACCCAGTAGAGCAATTCTTATGTTCTAAATTTATATTTACCTCCGCAGAGGCAGAGACACTTGAAATATCGAAACCTGAAAAAAAAGGAAGAGCAGAAAGAATGAAATATATTTAACATGTCATCATCTGCTTGAATAAGACTGGAACATCTAGCACTGACAGTCTCCACTCCACTTGCCCTAAAATATTGTTCTATCCATCCTGTCCTTCCTATGACATTTATATCCTGCATTAGCACGAGTAGAACTCAGATTCAATGTGGCTTACATAACATTTAGAAAAGCAGGAACATGTTCAAAATATATTAACAGAAAGTAAAATACATCATATAATGATGTAACCTTGCTTTATAATGTGTAGCATTTTTGTTTCTTCATTAAACTTGCATTGTCATATGTTGTTATTCTACAGTACCGAGGACTATCCAGTGATCTTCCAGAGAAATTGTCCACTATCAATTCATCTTCTAAAAGAATCACTGGTGATCTACTGAATTGGAAGAGAAAACATCATCCGTTACCTACAGTCCTTCCAGAGAATCACTGACTATCTGCTGACCTTCCGTGGAAATCAACCACTACCTACTGACCTTTCAGAGAAATCACTATATGCTGATCTCCAAGAGAAATCACCTACGACCTACTGACCTTCCACAGAAATTACTGACTATCTGATGGTCTTCTAGGGAAATCATCCACTATCTACTGACCTTCCACAGAAATTACTATCTGATGATCTTCTAGGGAAATCATCCACTGTCTACTGACCTTCAGGAGAAATCACTGACAATCTCATCACCTTCAAGAGAAATCGCCCACTATCTACTGACCTTCTACAGAAATCACTGACTATCTGCTGACCTTCCGTTGAAATCAACCACTACCTACTGACCTTTCAGAGAAATCACTATATGCTGATCTCCAAGAGAAATCACCTACGACCTACTGACCTTCCACAGAAATTACTGACTATCTGATGGTCTTCTAGGGAAATCATCCACTAACTACTGACCTTCCACAGAAATTACTGACTATCTGATGACCTTCTAGGGAAATCACCCACTATCTACTGACCTTCCACAGAAATTACTGACTATCTGATGACCTTCTAGGGAAATCACCCACTACCTACTGACCTTCATGAGAGATCACTGACAATGTGATGACCTTCAAGAGAAATCACCCACTATCTACTGACTTACAGGAGAAATCACTGACGATCTGTTGACCTTCTAGGGAAATAACCCACTACCTACTGACCTTCTAGAGAAATCACTGACTACCTGCTGACCTTCTACAGAAATCATCAAACATTTAAAAAAACAATTGTATAACTGCACCTAGAAATAGTCACCTGAGAGCGGCTGATAGGTGCTTGTTCTATAAAGGAAAGTAGGCTTCTATGTTGATGCAAGATTTGTATATATTTGTAGAATAGCTATAAGGCAGATGATTAACACATATGTACACATGTGCGCACATAAGCATGTGCATGATAGCATTTAAACAAACTATTTTAGCACATCTATTATAGAATTGCTCCCCTCCATACTGACTAGGGCCAAGTTCATTGTCAAGCTAGTGAGGCAATGGTTCGGGATGCCGAAACTACTACTACTACTACTTAACATTTCTAGAGCGTACTAGGGTTACACAGCGATGTACAATTTAACAGAGAAGGACATCCCTGCTCAAAGGAGGTTACAATCTAAAGGACGAAATGTCAAGTTGGGGCAGTCTAGATTTCCTGAATAGAGGTAAAGTGGTTAGGTGCTGAAGGCGACATTGAAAAGGTAGGCTTAAAGCAAGGATTTGAAGATGGGCAGGGAGGGGGCCTAGCGAATGGGCTCAGGGAATTTATTCCAAGCATGGGGTGAGGCGAGGCAGAAAGGGCAGAGCCTGGAGTTGGTGGTGGTGGAGAAGGGTACTGAAAGGAGGGATTTGTCTTGAGAGCGGAGGACACTGAAGCTGAAACCCTCACTGACTGGCCCTCACTCTGCTGCTGTGCAAGAACTGGTGCTTCCCATATTTTGTGAAAATTCAGGACTTAGCTTTTCTTATGTTTAAAAGCAGATGCTGTGCCAGAAGAACACAGAAGCAAAGAACCGCAGAGGAGGAAAGGAACATGCTACTGCTGCTGTGTGAAGGATTAATTGGGGAGAGGAGCTCTGGCTGGAAAGAGGTTGATGTGAGGCTCTGGTTGGAAGAGGAATGATGCAGAGATGTCAAGGGTGGATCATCCTAAAGCTGGAGAATTACCACCGGTATGCTGGAGATTGAAGGTCAATGAATCAGGTTTTCCTCACAGACCTCAGGCAGGTCTAACACCAGTTCTGGCATATGTACATGACAAAAACTAGCATAGTCTAATCAATAATTTTTCTACCTTTGTTGTCTGGTCTTTTTTTTTTTTAACTAGCCATGTTGGTCCTGTTGTCTAGTTTCTGATTTCCTTTATAGTAACATAGTAAATGACGGCAGAAAAAGACCTGCATGGTCCATCCAGTCTGCCCAACAAGATAAACTTTTGGCCAGGGTCTCCTGGTCCAGTTGGCATTTCTTCTTTGTCAATGTCCGTTATTAAACTCTCCCATGTGTCCCTGCCCCTATCTTCCTTCTTTGTTTCTTTATTCTTCCCTAGTTGAGCAGCACCCCTCTGTGTCCCTGAGCCCCCTCCCCATGTCCAAGATCACATCTCTGTCCCTGGTCACTTTTCTCCATATTCCTCCTTCCCTCCTGTCCCCACTTCCAAAGGACCAGCATTATCCTTCCTTCTCTTGCATGACTCCGCTATGATGGGACATCATAGAGAAACAAATACCTTAACCCTGCCGCTATTGCTACTAGATGTACATTTTATATACAAGTAATTATTTCTCTGGCCCTAGAGGGCTTACAATCTAATGTTTTTGTACCTGGGGCAATGGAGGAGGGTTAAGTGACTTGCCCAAGGTCACAAGGAGCTGCAGTGGGAATCCAACCCAGGTTGCCAGGATCAAAGCCCGCTGCATTAACCATTAGGCTTCTCCACTCCTGAAGGACCAGGGGAGGGGGATGGAGATGAGAGAGAAATGCTGCAGTCAAAAGCTTAGGGGTAGAGAGGAGATGTTGAATGGATATGGGAGGAAGAGAGAGGTCGGGGAAGGAAAGGTGAGACAGATCCCAAATCGGGAGGAGGCTACTTGTGCATGTGAGCATGAGAAGGGGCACAAATGTCTGTGTCACATGGCAAATGTGAGTGTCTTGGCATATATGAATGAAGATGGGGAGGGGATCTTCTGAAAGGGGGGTAGATACTATGTGAGGGTTCTGAATGGTGAACAAACATGTAGATAAAGGCGAGCCAGTTGATATTGTGTATCTGGATTTTCAAAATGTGTTTGACAAAGTACCTCATGAAAGACTCCAGAGGAAATTGGAGAGTCATGGGATAGGAGGTAGTGTCCTATTGTGGATTAAAAACTGGTTGAAAGATGGAAAACAGAGAGTAGGGATAAATGGTCAGTATTCTCAATGGAGTAGGGTTCCCCATGGGTCTGTGCTGGGACCGCTGCTTTTTAACATATTTATAAAGACCTAGAGATGGGAGTAACTAGTGAGGTAATTAAATTTGCTGATGACGCAAAGTTGTTAAATTCCAATAGGATTGTGAAAAATTGCAAGAGGATCTTAGGAGACTGGGCATCCAAATGGCAGATGACGTTTAATGTGAGCAAGTGCAAAGTAATCCATGTGGGAAAGAGCAATCCAAACTATAGTTACATGATGTAAGGTTCCAGATTTGGAGTCATCGACCAGGAAAGGGATCCAGGTGTCATCAATTCAAAGTAGTCAAAACACAAGTGGATGTGAAAATTTGCAGGAAGACCTTAGGAAACTGGGAGACTGGGCATTCAAATGGCAACTGTAATTTAATATGTACAAATGCAAAGTGATGAACATTGGGAAGAATAATCTGAATCACATTTACCTGATGCTATGGTCCACCTTAGGAGTCGAAAGCCAATAAAAAGATCTAGGTGTCATTTTAGCCAACACACTGAAATCTTCTGCCCAGTGTGCAGTGGCAGCCAAAAAAAGCAAACAGGATGCTAGGAATCTTTAGAAAATGGGTGGTAAATAAGACAAGAATATTATATGCCTCTGTATCGCTCCATGGTGCGACCTCGTTCGTCTGGTCACCGTATCACAAAAAAGATATAGCAGAATTAGAAGAGGTCCCAAATGAGGTTAGGGCTCTTTAGTTTGGAAAAGAGATGGCTGAGGGGTGACATGATTGAGGTCTTTAAAATCCTGAGTGGCGTAGAAAGGGTAAACGTAAATTGATTTTTTACTGCTTCAAAAAGTACAAAGACTAGGGGACACTCAAGGAATTTACATGGTACTAATTTAAAACTGAAAGGAAGGAAATATTTTTTTTCCACTCAATGAACAGTTAAGTTCTGGATCTTGTTGTCAGAGGATGTGGTGTCAGCTGTTAATGTATCTTGCTTTAAAAATAGGTTTCGACAAGTTCCTGAAGGAAAAGTCCATAGTCTGTTATTGAGATTGACATGGAGGGGAAGGCCAATGCTCTTCCCTGGGATCAGTAGCATGAATTTTTGCTATCATTTGGGACCTGAATTGGCCACTGTTGGAAGCAGAATACTTGGCTAGATGGATCATTGGTCTGACCCAGTAGGGGTTCTTCTTATGTTATGTATTTACCTTTCAGCAAAAAGTCCTCATGGACTTTGTCAATCAGAAGACAGCTTCTGTAGGCAAAATCACAGAACTGATCTTGTCTTTCCTAATTAGGAGAAAAGGGTTAAGGAGTCATTTATTAAAGTGAAAGGAGAGGGGGTTTAGGATGGGAATTTTGTTTGGTATAAAAGCCAAGGACAAAATTTGAACCTCTTGCCTCTTTGTCTTCCCTCCTGCCAGGATCCTCTCAGCTAGGAAGGTCCTCAAACCTTTCACAATTGTTAACTGGGTTTTACTAGCCCAGTGAATCTTAAAAATAGCTAACAAGGAAAATAAAACTGCAGTCAGGGCAAACCAGGAGCATCTTGGATCACCTCTATCCACTAAATAGAAATGGGCTGAGGAAAGGAACCCCTTACACCACCTAGCAGTGCCCTGGAAAACCCCAGAGGACACCAACTTATCTCCAGTCACCAGGAGACTCACCATCTCCCCAGTCCCAGATTTCCAGAGAGACTATCAAATCTAGGTGTGCAGTTCCCTTTATCAAAATCTTCAATGCTACTAAAGATATTTAAAGTTATGGATCTGAACCTTAGAGAACAGTCCCCACCCCTGTGGAGTTATGGAGAGAAAAGGACATATTTCTTCTGGCTCAGCAACCATTTCCCCTGGAGAAAGAAAAAAAGAAAGAGATTTTCATCTTAGCCCATTCCCCAGAGAGAAATCTTTCCCTGTGTAGAAACATCTTAAGGGAGATTTCCACAGAGTTTATCCCTTCTCAGGGGTGACTGTACCTTGGAAGCTGGAAATTGTCACAACAAAGATTAGGAAGAGGCCAATTTTCTCCATACTGCAACACATTTTGTCTGTCTGTCCTTCTGTAGGTGTCAGCAGGCTCTCTTCAGGAGCTAGAAGCTGTGCCCTACACATACTTATACCAGAGCAGTCACCTCACTGTCGTGGATGGAATCAGCTATCTGAAATCCATATTACTGTAAAAACCATAGGGACATTGACAGACGGAGAGAGGTTATGGACCAATAGTCATAGCAAGACATCAAAAAACTCACCAGGGCAGAACATCAGAACAAGTTCTTACCTCTCCCAGGACATCGTGTTCACAGAGGAGTCTGTGCCCAGCCGTCACTGTGCCAGGACAGAATTACAGACCGATGAACTCACTTCACACCCTCCTCAGTGCTGTCATCCCTACAGGAGAGTCTAATCAGAGAAGAATGATTACATTTCAGCAATGCTCTTGACATGGTTCCACATGCAAGCCTTACAAATAATCACACTCAGGATAGGGGAGTTATCAGTCGTGTGCAGTCCTGGTTTCATGTAACAGTTTTGTGATTAATTTTGCAGAGAGGCTCTCGGGAAAAGTTTGTCTGTTTGTGGATGATAGAAATAGAAGGAAGTGGAGATAACCTTCACCAGTATTTCAAACCACCAACCGAGAACAAAGATGGCAAACAATAACGTACGGGAAATGAGTAAAATGAGCTTTATTATAGCAAAACCCAACAGTAGCCATGTTTTGGCTTCATGACTGCATCAGGGGTTATATTGTGAATAAATCTCATGGTTAATACAGTAAACAAATCTTTTAAAAGGGAAAATAAGCACCAAGGAATCTAGTAATTGAGGAGTGAGAGATAGGGGTCTGCAAACAAAAACATTTCATGTTGTCTAATTTTTTTGTGTGTATTGTTTATAGATTTTTCTTTTTACATTTTTTTCGGGGCAATTTGGTTAATTAAAAGGTGATTGCAGCTGCTGTCCACTCCCCCAAAGAAAAAAACAGCTTGTTGCAAACCACCCCAACCCCACTGATGACATACTGGACTTCCATCACACCTGAAGTAAACCTAGGTGTGGACTGAGAGTGCTCTGGGCCCCCCGCTCAGTTGTTCCCAGCACCACCCTGCCACCGCAGCCAACACCCCTGCTGCCCTGATCCTACCTGAGGGGTCCTGGTGGTCTGGTGGCCTCTGTGGAGGGGGGAGGCCATGTTCTTTCCTGCCTGCTGTGGTGCTGTTATTCCCCTGCCTGCCGATGCCACCGTGTTTTCAAAATGGCGGTCAAAACTTCCCACGGTAGTCTCGTGGGTCTCAACAGTCTCATAAGACTTCCGCAGGAAATCTCGGCTGCCATTTTTAAGATACTGTGGTGCCGGATATGGAGGAGGGAAATAGCGGCAGCCCAGCGGACCAGGCAGGAAAATAACTTGTTCTCCCCGCTGAGGCCACTAGACCGTCAGCTGTTCACTGGGCATCTGGACAGAGCCTCTGGGCACTCAGGGACTGCCCAGTTGCAGGAATGGTGAGTCCGCCCCTGAGTGAACCCTTCTGGCAATGTGTCACTTATCAGGGATATTCTTGGAATCCTGTGGGGAAAAGAAGAAATCTCCCTTCACTCTCAGCCTCATTGAACCGAAGAAATGGTAGAGTTAGCTCCCGGACTGGAATACTAGGAGTTGGAGTCTTAGAAGCAGGAGACACTAACCCCTGGCACATGTCCAGCTCAGCTGCTCACTCCGGGGTCACACACCTCACCCAGGAGTTGGGGTCACACAAGCAATAACTTCTTTCACACACAGTCTATTGCCTCTGGATCTCAAGAGCTGGGCTCAGGCCAGGTCCGAACTGATTCCAGTAGGCCAAGGTCAGAGGTGGAAATTGAGCTAGAGGATCCTTGATATCTGAGAGAGAACTTGGGGAGAACTGGGATGTATTTTGGTTATAAACACCACCATTTATGCATATCCTCTGGGTATTCCTCAGCCCCATCACTATTGGAGATTCTACATGGAACTTTGATAGCTGTCATGAAATCATTCTCTAAGGGGCCCTTTTACTAAGCCCTGGCTAAACGTGGCCTGTGGCAGTGCAAGTGTGTCTTTTGGCATGCACCGGGTCAGCTTGTACCATGTACTGAAAAAAGGGACTTTTTTAAGGGGCTAGAAAATGGACTTACGGCAAAATTAAAACTAGCGCATCCATTTTCAGCCTGAGACCTTACCGCCACCCATTGACAATGGTAAGGTCTCATGCGCTTCTTTAGTGAGCATGTAGACTGGAGTATTACATTAACATGGGTGTTTCTCTATAGATTCACTGAAAAGATGGTGAGTAGCAGGTAGAACTTGACATAAATTTTGCAGCATAAGCACATTGATTAAATGATTAAATATTTTGACACCCACCAGACAGGACTTAACAAAGATCTGGGTTTTCTAGCCCATTATAAACCATAAAATTGTACTGCTTTGTCACCCTCCTATCTCCATGCATATCTCCCTGTCCCGCATCCACCCAACTCTTCCTGTCTCTCACCTATCCACCTTCATCCCGTTAGACTGTCACTGAAATGCTTTGATATTCCCATGCATATCTCCTGGTCTCGCCCCCCTATCCACCCCCATCCTGTTAGACTGTCACTGAAATGCTTTGATGTCTCACTTATATATACTGTCATCTACCAACATGACAAAGAAGGGCAACCTTCGAAAGCTAATCAAGAAATGTATTAAGTTATGTCCAGTAAAAAAAGGTATCATCTTATTTTCTTTTCCATGTTTTATTTTGTTTTATTTCTATTGATTACCATTAATTTGTTTGGCTTTCCTTATGTAAGCCCCCTGTGGCAGAACAAGGTATTGCAATGATGTTTTAAAAAAATATGTCACTGTGTTTCCCCAGAGAAACATAGCAGCATTTACCCATCTTTCCCTTTTATAGAGTTCTCATCACAAATCAGCAACAAAATGTCTGGATACGGTGAAACAGCATTAGAACATTTATTTTACTGATTAGTTTGGATTTCTTAAGTAGAGGAGTGTGGTAGCCGTGTTAGTCCACTCTAGAGAGCTGCACGGCTTCCGTCCCCGCGGGAATCCCGCGGAACCCGCAGGATTCCCGCGGGGACGGAGGCAGTTCCTGCGGGATTCCCACGGGGATGGAAGCAGTTCTGCGGGGTTCCCACGGGGACGGAGGCAGTTCCTGCGGGGTTCCCGCGGGGATGGAACCAGTTCTGTGGGCTTCCCGTGGAAGTGTAAGCTGCACCTGCACCTGCACCAGCCTCTCATCTACCGAATACCAATTTATTTGAGTGCTGTCTCCTCCTCCTCCTCCTCTTCTTCCTTGCTTTAACAGCATAAATGTGGAAAGTCTTCCATTAAGGAGGTGGTAGAGTCACAAATGATGACGGAATTCAAAAAGGCGTGGGATGAACACAGAGGATCTCTAGTTAGAAAATGGAAGTTATATAAAAGCTAACCTTAAATGGCTGCATGTGTGTGGATATGTCAAGTGACACTTAGATGGCGACTCTGGCTGTGATGAACTAGAGCTGATACCGGGCAGACTTGTATGGTCTGTGTCTCATACATGGCAATCTGGTGTAGGATGGGCTGGAAAGGGCTTAGACAGCAACTTCAGTGGCTGGAACATGAGGACAGTGCTGGACAGACTTTTACGGTCTGTGTCCCACAAATGAGAACATGAATAGGCTGGAGTGGGCTTCGATGGCAACTCCAGCAGTTGGAACATAAGGATGGGGCCAGATAGACTCCTGTGGTCTTTGTTCCAGAAACACGAAAGAAAGACCATAATCAAGTATATAATATCACACTCGTTGATTTAATGATGAATTGATCATGAGCGTGACTATTGGGCAGAGTGGATGGACCGTTCAGGTCTATTTGCTGTCACTTACTATGTTACTATTAATCCTCTTTGCTCCCAGGCTGGTGCACAGACCTCAGCTCTGACACAGGTACGAGAATCAGATGTCACCTGACCTACTGGCACGTGCATGTGGCGGCCTATCAGCACACACTGCCAGTGAATCAGAGACAAATCTTACATGTGCGCACCAGAGTGTTCCAAGTTCCAACTTCTGTTCCTTCCTTGTCTACAGTGCTGTGGCTCAAATCCAGAAAGAGACTGAGGGAGCTGACTGGAACTTTCTTTTATGTACTATAAAATTCTTGTGGGGATGGGTTAAATTCTTGCGGGGACGGGTTGGGATGGTTTAAATTTTTGCGGGGATGGGTGGGGATGGGTAAGATTCCAGTGGGGATGGGTGGGGACGGGTAAGATTCCAGCAGAGACGGGCGGGGATGGGTTGGATTTCTGTCCCCGTGCAACTCTCTAGTCCACTCTTAAGGTTATCAATAGAAATTAAACAAAATAAAACATGGAAAAGAAAATAAGATGATCCCTTTTTTATTGGACATAACTTAATACATTTCTAGATTAGCTTTCGAAGGTCGCCCTTCTTCCTCAGATCGGAAATAAGCAAATGTGCTAGCTGACAGTGTATATAAGTGAAAACATTCAAGCATTACTATGACAGTAAAATAGATACTATTGGACATTCTACATGGAATGTTGCTACCATTGGAGATTCTACATGGAATGTTGCTATTCCACTAGCAACATTCCTGCGCAGGCTTCTGTTTCTGTGAGTCTGACGTCCTGCACGTACGTACAGGACGTCAGACTCACAGAAGCAGAAGCCTGCGCGGCCACATTGGTGATCTACAAGGGCCGACTTCTACATGGAATGTTGCTAGTGGAATAGCAACATTCCATGTAGAATCTATAGAAATCAAACAAAATAAAACATGGAAAAGAAAATAAGATGATACCTTTTTTATTGGACATAACTTAATACATTTCTTGATTAGCTTTCGAAGGTTGCCCTTCTTCCTCAGATCGGAAATAAGCAAATTTGCTAGCTGACAGTGTATATAAGTGAAAACATTCAAGCATTACTATGACAGTAAAATAGATACTATTAGACATTCTACATGGAATGTTGCTACCATTGGAGATTCTACATGGAATGTTGCTATTCCACTAGCAACATTCCTGCGCAGGCTTCTGTTTCTGTGAGTCTGACGTCCTGCACGTACGTACAGGACGTCAGACTCACAGAAGCAGAAGCCTGCGCGGCCACATTGGTGATCTACAAGGGCCGACTTCTACATGGAATGTTGCTAGTGGAATAGCAACATTCCATGTAGAATCTATAGAAATCAAACAAAATAAAACATGGAAAAGAAAATAAGATGATACCTTTTTTATTGGACATAACTTAATACATTTCTTGATTAGCTTTCGAAGGTTGCCCTTCTTCCTCAGATCGGAAATAAGCAAATTTGCTAGCTGACAGTGTATATAAGTGAAAACATTCAAGCATTACTATGACAGTAAAATAGATACTATTGGACATTCTACATGGAATGTTGCTACCATTGGAGATTCTACATGGAATGTTGCTATTCCACTAGCAACATTCCTGCGCAGGCTTCTGTTTCTGTGAGTCTGACGTCCTGCACGTACGTACAGGACGTCAGACTCACAGAAGCAGAAGCCTGCGCGGCCACATTGGTGATCTACAAGGGCCGACTTCTACATGGAATGTTGCTAGTGGAATAGCAACATTCCATGTAGAATCTATAGAAATCAAACAAAATAAAACATGGAAAAGAAATAAGATGATACCTTTTTTATTGGACATAACTTAATACATTTCTTGATTAGCTTTCGAAGGTTGCCCTTCTTCCTCAGATCGGAAATAAGCAAATTTGCTAGCTGACAGTGTATATAAGTGAAAACATTCAAGCATTACTATGACAGTAAAATAGATACTATTGGACATTCTACATGGAATGTTGCTACCATTGGAGATTCTACATGGAATGTTGCTATTCCACTAGCAACATTCCTGCGCAGGCTTCTGTTTCTGTGAGTCTGACGTCCTGCACGTACGTACAGGACGTCAGACTCACAGAAGCAGAAGCCTGCGCGGCCACATTGGTGATCTACAAGGGCCGACTTCTACATGGAATGTTGCTAGTGGAATAGCAACATTCCATGTAGAATCTATAGAAATCAAACAAAATAAAACATGGAAAAGAAAATAAGATGATACCTTTTTTATTGGACATAACTTAATACATTTCTTGATTAGTTTTCGAAGGTTGCCCTTCTTCCTCAGATCGGAAATAAGCAAATTTGCTAGCTGACAGTGTATATAAGTGAAAACATTCAAGCATTACTATGACAGTAAAATAGATACTATTGGACATTCTACATGGAATGTTGCTACCATTGGAGATTCTACATGGAATGTTGCTATTCCACTAGCAACATTCCTGCGCAGGCTTCTGTTTCTGTGAGTCTGACGTCCTGCACGTACGTACAGGACGTCAGACTCACAGAAGCAGAAGCCTGCGCGGCCACATTGGTGATCTACAAGGGCCGACTTCTACATGGAATGTTGCTAGTGGAATAGCAACATTCCATGTAGAATCTATAGAAATCAAACAAAATAAAACATGGAAAAGAAAATAAGATGATACCTTTTTTATTGGACATAACTTAATACATTTCTTGATTAGCTTTCGAAGGTTGCCCTTCTTCCTCAGATCGGAAATAAGCAAATTTGCTAGCTGACAGTGTATATAAGTGAAAACATTCAAGCATTACTATGACAGTAAAATAGATACTATTGGAGATTCTACATGGAATGTTGCTAATATTGGAGATTCTGTTGCTACTATTGGAGATTCTACATGGAATGTTGCTATTCCACTAGCAACATTCCTGCACAGGCTTCTGTTTCTGTGAGTCTGACGTCCTGCACGTATGTGCAGGACGTCAGACTCACAGAAGCAGAAGCCTGCGCGGCCACATTGGTGATCTACAAGGGCCGACTTCTACATGGAATGTTGCTAGTGGAATAGCAACATTCCATGTAGAATCTATAGAAATCAAACAAAATAAAACATGGAAAAGAAAATAAGATGATACCTTTTTTATTGGACATAACTTAATACATTTCTTGATTAGCTTTCGAAGGTTGCCCTTCTTCCTCAGATCGGAAATAAGCAAATTTGCTAGCTGACAGTGTATATAAGTGAAAACATTCAAGCATTACTATGACAGTAAAATAGATACTATTGGACATTCTACATGGAATGTTGCTACCATTGGAGATTCTACATGGAATGTTGCTATTCCACTAGCAACATTCCTGCGCAGGCTTCTGTTTCTGTGAGTCTGACGTCCTGCACGTACGTACAGGACGTCAGACTCACAGAAGCAGAAGCCTGCGCGGCCACATTGGTGATCTACAAGGGCCGACTTCTACATGGAATGTTGCTAGTGGAATAGCAACATTCCATGTAGAATCTATAGAAATCAAACAAAATAAAACATGGAAAAGAAAATAAGATGATACCTTTTTTATTGGACATAACTTAATACATTTCTTGATTAGCTTTCGAAGGTTGCCCTTCTTCCTCAGATCGGAAATAAGCAAATTTGCTAGCTGACAGTGTATATAAGTGAAAACATTCAAGCATTACTATGACAGTAAAATAGATACTATTGGACATTCTACATGGAATGTTGCTACCATTGGAGATTCTACATGGAATGTTGCTATTCCACTAGCAACATTCCTGCGCAGGCTTCTGTTTCTGTGAGTCTGACGTCCTGCACGTACGTACAGGACGTCAGACTCACAGAAGCAGAAGCCTGCGCGGCCACATTGGTGATCTACAAGGGCCGACTTCTACATGGAATGTTGCTAGTGGAATAGCAACATTCCATGTAGAATCTATAGAAATCAAACAAAATAAAACATGGAAAAGAAAATAAGATGATACCTTTTTTATTGGACATAACTTAATACATTTCTTGATTAGCTTTCGAAGGTTGCCCTTCTTCCTCAGATCGGAAATAAGCAAATTTGCTAGCTGACAGTGTATATAAGTGAAAACATTCAAGCATTACTATGACAGTAAAATAGATACTATTGGACATTCTACATGGAATGTTGCTACCATTGGAGATTCTACATGGAATGTTGCTATTCCACTAGCAACATTCCTGCGCAGGCTTCTGTTTCTGTGAGTCTGACGTCCTGCACGTACGTACAGGACGTCAGACTCACAGAAGCAGAAGCCTGCGCGGCCACATTGGTGATCTACAAGGGCCGACTTCTACATGGAATGTTGCTAGTGGAATAGCAACATTCCATGTAGAATCTATAGAAATCAAACAAAATAAAACATGGAAAAGAAAATAAGATGATACCTTTTTTATTGGACATAACTTAATACATTTCTTGATTAGCTTTCGAAGGTTGCCCTTCTTCCTCAGATCGGAAATAAGCAAATTTGCTAGCTGACAGTGTATATAAGTGAAAACATTCAAGCATTACTATGACAGTAAAATAGATACTATTGGACATTCTACATGGAATGTTGCTACCATTGGAGATTCTACATGGAATGTTGCTATTCCACTAGCAACATTCCTGCGCAGGCTTCTGTTTCTGTGAGTCTGACGTCCTGCACGTACGTACAGGACGTCAGACTCACAGAAGCAGAAGCCTGCGCGGCCACATTGGTGATCTACAAGGGCCGACTTCTACATGGAATGTTGCTAGTGGAATAGCAACATTCCATGTAGAATCTATAGAAATCAAACAAAATAAAACATGGAAAAGAAAATAAGATGATACCTTTTTTATTGGACATAACTTAATACATTTCTTGATTAGTTTTCGAAGGTTGCCCTTCTTCCTCAGATCGGAAATAAGCAAATTTGCTAGCTGACAGTGTATATAAGTGAAAACATTCAAGCATTACTATGACAGTAAAATAGATACTATTGGACATTCTACATGGAATGTTGCTACCATTGGAGATTCTACATGGAATGTTGCTATTCCACTAGCAACATTCCTGCGCAGGCTTCTGTTTCTGTGAGTCTGACGTCCTGCACGTACGTACAGGACGTCAGACTCACAGAAGCAGAAGCCTGCGCGGCCACATTGGTGATCTACAAGGGCCGACTTCTACATGGAATGTTGCTAGTGGAATAGCAACATTCCATGTAGAATCTATAGAAATCAAACAAAATAAAACATGGAAAAGAAAATAAGATGATACCTTTTTTATTGGACATAACTTAATACATTTCTTGATTAGCTTTCGAAGGTTGCCCTTCTTCCTCAGATCGGAAATAAGCAAATTTGCTAGCTGACAGTGTATATAAGTGAAAACATTCAAGCATTACTATGACAGTAAAATAGATACTATTGGACATTCTACATGGAATGTTGCTACCATTGGAGATTCTACATGGAATGTTGCTATTCCACTAGCAACATTCCTGCGCAGGCTTCTGTTTCTGTGAGTCTGACGTCCTGCACGTACGTACAGGACGTCAGACTCACAGAAGCAGAAGCCTGCGCGGCCACATTGGTGATCTACAAGGGCCGACTTCTACATGGAATGTTGCTAGTGGAATAGCAACATTCCATGTAGAATCTATAGAAATCAAACAAAATAAAACATGGAAAAGAAAATAAGATGATACCTTTTTTATTGGACATAACTTAATACATTTCTTGATTAGCTTTCGAAGGTTGCCCTTCTTCCTCAGATCGGAAATAAGCAAATTTGCTAGCTGACAGTGTATATAAGTGAAAACATTCAAGCATTACTATGACAGTAAAATAGATACTATTGGAGATTCTACATGGAATGTTGCTAATATTGGAGATTCTGTTGCTACTATTGGAGATTCTACATGGAATGTTGCTATTCCACTAGCAACATTCCTGCACAGGCTTCTGTTTCTGTGAGTCTGACGTCCTGCACGTATGTGCAGGACGTCAGACTCACAGAAGCAGAAGCCTGCGCGGCCACATTTGTGATCTACAAGGGCCGACTTCTACATGGAATGTTGCTAGTGGAATAGCAACATTCCATGTAGAATCTATAGAAATCAAACAAATAAAACATGGAAAAGAAAATAAGATGATACCTTTTTTATTGGACATAACTTAATACATTTCTTGATTAGCTTTCGAAGGTTGCCCTTCTTCCTCAGATCGGAAATAAGCAAATGTGCTAGCTGACAGTGTATATAAGTGAAAACATTCAAGCATTACTATGACAGTCTGACAGGGTGGGAGGATGGGGGTGGGTCGGAGGTATGCATGAGGACAACAAAGCATATCATTGATATTCTAACAGGATGGGTATGGGTAGGTGAGGGGAGGGTGATCAACAGAGACATACAGCTTTATGGTTTATAATGGGCTAGGAACCACCCCTCACCTATCCACACCCATCCTGTTAGAATATCAATGATATGCTTTTATGTCCCCATACATACTTCCTACCCACCCCCCTCCTCCCACCCTGTCAGACTGTCATAGTAATGCTTGAATGTTTTCACTTATATACACTGTCAGCTAGCACATTTGCTTATTTCCGATCTGAGGAAAAAGGGCGACCTTCGAAAGCTAATCAAGAAATGTATTAAGTTATGTCCAATAAAAAAAGGTATCATCTTATTTTCTTTTCCATGTTTTATTTTGTTTGATTTCTATAGATTCTACATGGAATGTTGCTATTCCACTAGCAACATTCCATGTAGAAGTCGGCCCTTGTAGATCACCAATGTGGCCGCACAGGCTTCTGCTTCTGTGAGTCTGACGTCCTGCACTTACGTGCAGGACGTCAGACTCACAGAAACAGAAGCCTGCGCAGCCTTCTACATGGAATGTTGCTAGTGGAATAGCAACATTCCATGTAGAATCTCCAATGGTATCTATTTTACTGTCATAATAATGCTTGAATGTTTTCACTTATATACACTGTCAGCTAGAACATTTGCTTATTTCCGATCTGAGGAAGAAGGGCAACCTTCGAAAGCTAATCAAGAAATGTATTAAGTTATGTCCAATCAAAAAGGTATCATCTTATTTTCTTTTCCATGTTTTATTTTGTTTGATTTCTATTGATAACCTTTGGATTTCTTTAAATGAGCCCCCTGGTGGCAGAGCAAGGAATTGCAACGATGTTCAAAAAATATGTCACAGATAAACTCTATACCAACCATGGAGTTTAACAATCAAAATAAGTTTATTTGCAAGCATTCAAACAAATTAACATAGTAACACTTACCCATCTTTCCCTTTTATAGAGCTCTCAAAACAAATCAGCAAAATATGTTCAGATACTGTGAAAATGTCAGGTAAGTACCTCTTCCTTGTAGCTACAGATTAGTGCAATAAGTCAACTTTTAAAGTTCACTTTTCTCTTTCAGAATTTATTGTGTTGACGTTTTGTTTTCTAGGACCACCCTTGATATGGAACCAGGTACCATCTACTTTTC
This sequence comes from Microcaecilia unicolor, assembly GCF_901765095.1. Taxonomy (NCBI): domain Eukaryota; kingdom Metazoa; phylum Chordata; class Amphibia; order Gymnophiona; family Siphonopidae; genus Microcaecilia; species Microcaecilia unicolor. Next base: position 3,646,496 of record NC_044031.1, read on the forward strand.
AGTTTCTCTTCATACCTCATGGGCCAATGATCAGAAGCAAACACAGGCTCTACAGGCTGGCAGCGCTAAATTAGCACCTGCGTTTGCTACTGCCCCATGATCAGAGCCCCTGAGCGCATGAAACAATGCGCTCGCGGATTCTGAATGTAACTAGCATCCAAATGAATGCTAAACAAGGCTCTTAGCGCAAGTAGCGTGCAAATGAATGCAAAACCTATTCCTCCCCAATGATCAGAAAGCAGCTCAGAACTGACGTTAGGGTTTTCAGACTATTGGGGATGAATAGTGAGCCCTGTCCAGCGCAGGTCCCCATTCCCCCCAATGCAGCCCCCCCCTGTAGGAGCTGGAACCCTGACCCTTCCAGTGACACAGGGGCTAGAGGTCTGGCAGACCTCCAGTGGAAGGCTGGGTGCCGCCATTTTTGAGGCAGTGCCGATAGAAGAGGAGGGAGACCATCTTCCTCCTCCAATGAAGGTAGGGGGTGGGGAAGAGGGCTGCTAGACCCCCAGGTCAGAGGGCTTGTTTCATGCTCCACTGGATCTCCAGACCTCCCTGAACTTGTGTCGGGCAGGTGGGGAGACTGGAGGTCCGCCGGGCCTCCAACCCCCATTTTGCTTGGCTCGGGGTTGGGGTACTAGGCCACCAAGGTCATGCTATTTTTAGAGCGCTGTTTGGAACAGCATGGGGCTTTCGTTCTTCTGCCCGTTAGCGTTTAATGTAGGAACCATTTTGCTTTGGTCCACAGTACGGTTTTCTAGAAGTCTTCTCTTTCTTGCGTTGGCCGGCTTTGACTTCTGTACATCAGGTCCACTTCACCTTCCTGCCCTTACTTTAAAAATTCAATAACAGAAACTCTCTCCCTAAGCATTTGCTCCCCTCCAAATGTGTTCTGCCTCAATATAAAACTGTTTATACTATTGTTTAAAATAAGCATTAATCCCTAACCTACCCTTCCCAGATCAACATCCCAACATTAGCAATATTTAAAACACAGACACAACATTTTAAATAATTATTTTTAAAGTCCTTATAAATTCTCCACAGCCACAACTTATTCATTCCCACAAACAGTTCACTGGTTTACTCAGCAAGCACCCAAACCTACTGACCTGTTTTTTTTTAAATTAACACTTTCCCCCCCAAAAGGTAGCACACACCCCCATCACCAAGTCCTCTTCAGCCATTTAAAACTGCGGTGGTTCAGATTGTTAACTGACCTCGCATCTTTCAGCAGGCACACACAATTCTTCCATATATCTCTTTGAAATATTTCTTTTAACCCAGTCAGACTGATGCAGACTCTCCTGAACTTCGCTGACCTAATAGCCAGTGCTTTTTTTGTGCCGGTACGGCATACTGGCACCTTTTTTTACCAGGGCCAGCTCACCTGCCTGCCCTTAGCTCCCTGACAGCCCTGCTTTCTGTTCCTGTCACCCCGTGTTTAAACCTTTATTTTTTTACCTGAAGTGGCAGCTGCTGGCGTTAGTAAAAGCAGCAGGGTCACCTCCTCCAGCCTTCCCTTCCCTCTCAGTGTCCTGCCTTCCTGTGATGTAGTTTCCTGTTTCCGCGAGGGCGGGACACTGAGAGAGAGAAGGGAAGGCTGGAGGAGGCGAGCCTGCTGCTTTCACTAACGCCAGCGCTGCCACTTCAGGTAAAAAAATAAAATGTTTAAACGTGGGGTGACAGGAACAGAAAGCAGGGCTATCGGGGACTTAAGGGCAGGAAAGTGGGGCTGGGGTTGGTTATAGAACTCGACGAGCTAAAGAGGGGGGAAGTTGAAGGCTGGGGAAAGTTACTGGACATGGATGGGAGGGGAGGGGAGGGGGCAGAGGAGAATCGCTGGACATGGATGGGAGGGGAGGACTGGGGTGACAGGAGAAATCACTGGACATGGATGGTTAGGGGAGGGCAGAAGAGAACACTGGACATGTAGGGGAGGGCAGGGGAGAGAGGAGAATCGCTGCAAATGGTTGGGAGGGGAGGATAGGGGGCAGAGGAGAATCGCTGGACATGGAGGGGAGGGCAGAGGAAAATTGCTGGACATGGATGGGAGGGGAGGACTGGGGTGACAGGAGAAATCACTGGACATGGATGGTTAGGGGAGGGCAGAAGAGAACACTGGACATGTAGGGGAGGGCAGGGGAGAGAGGAGAATCGCTGGCAATGGTTGGGAGGGGAGGATAGGGGCAAAGGAGAATCTCTGGACAAAGATGAGAGGGGAGAGCACAGGAGAATTGCTGGACATGGATGGCAGGGGAGGGCAGGGGAGAGAGCAGAGTTGCTGGACATGGATGGATGGAGGGAAGGGCAGCACAAATGCTGGACGTGGATGGACGAGAGGGAAGACAGGAAGGAGATGCACATGGATGGAGGGGAGGGGAGAGAGGAGAAATGCTGGACATGGATGGAGTGGAGGGTAGGGAAGAGAGGAGAAATATTGGAGGGAAGGAAAGACAGAGGAAGGAGATGCACATGGTTGGAGTGGAGGGGTGAGGAAAAATGCTGGACATGGATGGAGGGGAGGGAAGATTGAGAAGGAGATGCACATGGATTTAGGGAAGAGAGGAGAAATTCTGGACATGGATGAAGGGGAGGGGAGAGAGTTGAAATGCGGGATATAGATGCAGGGGAGGGAAAAGAGAGGAAGTGAGATGAACATGGATGGAGGGGAGAGGAAAAATGCTGGACGTGGATGGAAAGAGGAAGGAGATGCATACTGACGAGATGAGGGAAAGGGAAAGGGAAAAGAGAAAAACTGAACATGGATGGATAAAATAGGCAAAAGCTAGATCCACTCTATGCCTCCTCCAGTCAAGTCCGTGGAGGACCCCGCTTTTACCTATGGATGTAGGGCAAAAAATGAAGAAGAAAGGAGGAAAGTAATAAATAAATGGAAAGGAAGCCCTGGAAACGGAGTTAAGGGAACAGATAGAGAACAGCAGAATCAGAGACTGGGACCAACATGATTAGAAAAACAAAGTGACCAGCCAACAAAGGTAGAAAAAAATCATTTTATTTTCATTTTAGTGTTTGGAATATGTCTAGTTTGAGAATTTATATCTGCTGTCTTATTTTGCACTGGGTATACCGGAGCTGTAACAGCTTACAGAAATTATTTATAATGAAAAAAAAATCACATTTTTTCTCCTATACTGGTACAGTATTTTCAATGATACTACTTATAGGCGCCATGGCTGGTATAAGGGCTGTGGCTACTGTGGTGAAGGCGGTTAGCTTGGCAGAGTTTAAAAAGGGGTTAGACAGTTTCCTAAAGGACAAGTCCATAAACCGCTACTAAATGGACTTGGGAAAAATCCACAATTTCGGGAATAACATGTATAGAATGTTTGTACGTTTGGGAAGCTCGCCAGGTGCCCTTGGCCTGGATTGGCCGCTGTCGTGGACAGGATGCTGGGCTCGATGGACCCTTGGTCTTTTCCTAGTGTGGCATTACTTAAGTCTAAATCATTAATTAGGCTAGATTACCAGTTGCTGGAGCCTGGAGAAAGTCTTATCTTAGATGTGTGTGAAGTCCAGCAAGGCCCAGGGATTCAGTGAAGGTCCAGAGAGGTGCAGATCAGGAAGCAGCAGAGAGGAAAGAGAGAGAACTGAGAATGTTCCAGGCTTTTTATCATTTCTTGTTGGACCACAGGCTGAAGCCTAGCAGCACTTTGATGTGATTTCTCAGCTAGCAGTAAATTAACTGTGTGTTATTTAATCTGCGAGATTATTTCTTTATTGTAGACCCCTGCCGCAGGCCTTTACGGCCGAAACACGACCGTTCTCTTCTGGTTTTTGAAAATGGAGCATGGTAGCTGGTCACGTATTTAAATTATATCACAAAGAACGTTCTTCCTTTAAAATATTTAATTTCTTTTATTACAATACATATATCACATAAAAACACTTATGCTGTGTAAGTTCCGGAACTTGCCCAGTCACACCCTTCACTTCACCACCCATTCACATAAACCTTGTGTGGGCACATTTCTATATATCCACAATGTGTGTACATGCTCCCCAATTGTTGTTTCCTCAATTTCAAATCTTCCACTTGTGTCTTAGATATCGTCCTTACAGGTTCAAATTATAGTCCTTATAAATCATAAAAATCTTCTAAATCACATCAAGCAGGAGCACAGTGTTCACAACAAAGTCTCTCCAGCACTCTTCTTGGAGTAGTGTTAGTTCAGCAGAGTGAATCAGTGCAGTGTGTCAAGGGCTTCCTGGAATTTACATACTGTTTCCAGACTTTAAGCACCTTCTAACTCTTCACACCTTCTCTCTTTTGTTCCTGGATGTGCATTTCGAACACTCCTTCTTCAGGAGGAACATTTCCCTTAGGAATCATGAGTCCAGCACAGGACCCTCTGTGAGCGTCTCAGCAACTTAAATAACTCGTATTTAAATGACATCAAAAGAGTTCCTGGCTGGCTATCTGCTGAGATATACATCCAGAAGGTATTTGACAGGATTAAAGAGTCATTATCTGGAATAGATGGACCTTATTTTGTCAGATTAGGTGGGTAAATGGGCTTTTCAGTCTCTAGTCATTGTCTGTGAGTTTCATCCCATCTTCTGATTGCTGTCAATAAGCAAGGCGTAGTGCCCACCAGTGCACGGAGCCAAACATAACATGGCGCCATGCCCCGACGGGCATGCGGAAACTAACCCAGCGGGGGTGGGAGGAGAGGGGCCGAGCACAGGGGGGAAGGTTTCCCGCTGGCCCCTGGTATCCCGCTGGGAGGGGAGGGGACGGACAAGGGGGTATAACTCCCGGGCCCAGCCAGGACGCCATAGTTTTTCGGCGTCCGGGCATCGGCTTGCACGTTCCCGCCACTTCGCTCCTCTCTGTCCACTTTTTGAAAGATGTGGCACCACGCACAATCACGGCGAGGCATGGGAATACGAGCAAGAGTTGGCTTTCCCGCTGCTTGCCCGGGCGGAAAAGAGAAAACGGCATCGCAAGAGGGAAAGTCGGGCAGCAAGTGATCATCTGAAGGGCGGAAGAACAAAACACAGCTGTGGTCCGTTCCACACGGCGCAACAGGTCTGTGCGGCCGCACTTCTTAAGGGTGCGGCGGGGTCGTGTGTACAGTACCTTCAGCATGGGATCGGTCGTCGCGCGGTCCCGCCTCCAGGTCGTGTTCAGGAGGGGTAATGTACAAGAAGGGGTTTGCACACCTCAGGGCCACAAGGGATCGATCGAATGGGGCTAGAAAAGGTTTACGCTGCGAGCGGAGAGCGGCAGAGTTAGTGCGGGTAAAACCGCCGTTGAGGGGGGCGCAGGTTCCTGTGATGCGGCGTGCTCCGTGGCGCATAGGAGCAGAATTTGAAATCAGGCAGTATTTCGTTCAGCCGGTGGTGAGCGCAATGGGGTCTGCAGCACGACTGATTTTCCTAAATTTAAAGTGTTCTAAAAAACCGAGTTCATATCTATAGACCACGTGCTCACCTTTGGGAAAACATTTAGCTGTGCCTGATAAAGAGCAGTGCCCGCCAGTAGCCAGCAGATGGCAGCATAATATAGCTATGAGAATTTCACAGAGGGAAAAGTGAATTTCTAATTATGTTTGTCTGTTCAGTCTTTGTCTCTTTCTCTCTCTCTCTTTCTTTCATATGTTAAACTCAGGGCAGAGGGCAGCACTCTCATGGCAGCATATGGTAACAATGCAAAAAAAATTATATATATATATATATACATTTAAGATTGGGGGCCTCACCGGTCATTGCATGAAAGTAATCCAAGTTGAGTAATGATCAATTTTGTTAGTCTCTCCTTCCAGATATGCCATCTCAATGGTCTAAACGACAATGCGTCAGAGGTTGGGACAAGCAGACAGGGGCAAAAGACTACGCCAAAAGGCAGAATGCGGCCAAACGGAAGAAAACATCGGAAGAACCCAGAGCCAGCTCAAGAGAGGGAATGAGGTCGCACGGAGTACAAGAACAACCAGCCACAGACATAGGAGCTCTTATGGCGGAGCTGAGCAAACTGGGCAAGCGGCACGGCATATCATCAGCAACTGAGCAACTTCATTCCTTAGGAAGCTTAGCAACGACTTCAGTACCGCACATACCCAATGCGACTACGGTACCAGTGTTAGAAGCGATCTCGACAACCCACGAGTCTGCACGGGGTACGTCGGCAGACACAGCTACGGCTAATACACCCATACAGCCGGAGCTGGGCTTGCCCCCTGCAGGTACCTGATTCGGGAGCATGGCCGGGGTATGGTGCTGCGCTATACCAACCGCAGCCATCATCGGCAGTGGGGCCAGTCGGCCACCCGACGAGCTTGCCCCCATTCCCGGCGCATGCATTGGCCACGGGCATTCCTGAACCCAGCTACACGTTCCCAAAATTGTCTGTTATGTGAAGAGAGCCCGTACACAAAGACGTCCGAGGCCATGGTGCCACAGTGCCAACCACAATGCAAGCAGGCGCAGGCAAAACAAGAGACGTGAAGGGCAGCTTGGACTGGAGAGATCCCACATCAACAACAGCCCCAGGTATGTCCAGCAGGTTCAAAACAGCGTGCAATGCAAATGTTTATGTACGTGAGGGGGTGATGAGGCTGGGTGAGTAGCAGGGCGCATTACCACTTGCATTGGGACACACGCGCACCCGCTATCCGTTACATCGATCAGGGGGGACAGGGCTCACACACAGGGACGTTAGATGAAAGAGGGAGTCAAATGATGCCCACAGCAGACAACACAAAACATATTGGGGGCGGGACAGAGAAAAAGAAAGGGAAGAGTAAAGGAAAAAGGAGGAGGAGCCGTCGGAGCGGCTCAAGTGCTGCTAGCGGCTCCGATAAGCCACCTTCATCGTCCTCTTCCTCATTGGAGGATGAGGGAGGGGCAGCGGGAAGCGCAAGGGGAAATGGTACCCCGCTGCTACCTGCCCCGCTTCGACTATGGAAGATGGTCCCCAAAGCCACCATGAAAAGCTAAAGAGAATAAAGTTCGTTGATATGTCGCGATTAAGGAGGACACAGTAGGACGATCGAAAGGGACATCTAGATCCCCGGTTAACTGGCTCTCAGCCTTCCTGAGGGAGATCGAGGTACTAGGGCAAACCGACCCAACCCAGTATAGTTCTATGCTAGAGTACGCGTACAGTATTATGCAGGCTTATAGAGATTACGAGGGTTATAGATGGCTAAGAGACAACGAAGAGTACAGGGACAGGAGGGAGAAGGATGCCTCACTTAGCTGGGGTTCAAAAATGTTGACCTTTGGTTGTACACCATGACCAACAGAGGGGCATACAATAACACGCAAGCGCAGCCCTTTCGGCAAGCAGGTTTTGGAGGGCAAGGGAGGATAACGGGTGCACAGGAAGGGATCTGCTGGCGCTTTAATGAAGCATCTTGCAATATACCAAATTACAAATTCAAACACACCTGTACATTGTGTGGAGCCCCCATCCAGCCAGTAAGTGCGGTAAGAAAGCTGCAGGCAAGTAACCCACCCAACCGCTCTAGCGCGAAGAGTCAGAAGGCCCTGTCTCTGGTCAATTTGGATATGACGCGACCGTGGCTGGCACCATACCCTCGTAAAAGGGATGCCCAAATAGTAGATGAAGGTTTTAGTCTTGGTTTCCAAATACCCTACTATGGAACGGGGCATATCAGTGATGTTAAGACCTCCCTATCACTATACCCAGTCGCAAGGAGGTTAAGTTAGGGAGGATAGCAGGCCCCTTCCAAACGAAGCCTTTTGATAGATTCGTAGTGTCCCGTTTAGCAATTATTCCCAGGAAGGAGCCCAGAAAATATAGACTCATTCGCAACATCTCCTACTCAGCGGGAGGATCAGGAATGATTCGTGGTTCAGCCGCTGAGGTGAGCTGGACAGGGAGCACTTATGGCCAAGGCAGTCATTGAGTCAGCGGTCTGGCTCTTGCCTGTGCACCCAGACAATTTCCCACCATTGGGCTTTAAGTTTTGGGGGCATTTCTACTACGATAAGTGCATGCTGATGGGCAAATAAGTTGCAAGATCCGAGACAACATGGTTTCACCAAAGGGAAATCGCGCCAAACGAATCTCATTGAATTCTTTGACTGGGTGACAGGAGAATTAAATCAAGGACGTGCTATGGACGTCATCTACTTAGATTTCAGCAAAGCTTTTGACACGGTTCCCCACAGAAGGCTCTTGAATAAACTAGATGGGCTGAAGATAGGACCCGAAGTGGTGAACTGGATTAGGAACTGGTTAACGGGCAGACGCCAGAGGGTGGTGGTAAATGGAGTTCGCTCGGAGGAGAGAAACGTGAGTAGTGGAGTACCTCAGGGATCGGTGCTGGGGCCGATTCTGTTCAATATATTTGTGAGTGACATTGCTGAAGGGTTAGAAGGTAAAGTTTGCCTTTTTGCAGATGACACCCAGATTTGCAACAGAGTGGACACCCCGGAGGGAGTGGAAAACATGAAAAAAGATCTGCGGAAGATAGAAGAATGGTCTAAAGTTTGGCAATTAAAATTCAATGCGAAGAAATGCAAAGTGATGCACTTAGGGAGTAGAAATCCACGGGAGACGTATGTGTTAGGCGGAGAGAGTCTGATAGGTACGGACGGGGAGAGGGATCTTGGGGTGATAGTATCTGAGGACCTGAAGGCGACGAAACAGAGTGAGAAGGCGGTGGCCGTAGCTAGAAGGTTGCTAGGCTGTATAAAGAGAGGTGTGACCAGCAGAAGAAAAGAGGTTTTAATGCCCCTGTATAAGACGTTGGTGAGGCCCCTATTAGATTGTAAGCTCTTTGAGCAGGGACTGTCTTTCTTCTATGTTTGTGCAGCGCTGCGTATGCCTTGTAGCGCTATAGAAATGCTAAATAGTAGTAGTAGTAGTAGGCCCCACCTGGAGTATTGTGTTCAGTTTTGGAGGCCGTATCTTGCGAAGGATGTTAAAAAAATGGAAGCGGTGCAAAGAAAAGCTACGAGGATGGTATGGGATTTGCGTTACAAGATGTATGAAGAGAGACTTGCTGACCTGAAGATGTATACCCTGGAGGAAAGGAGGAACAGGGGTGATATGATACAGACGTTCAAATATTTGAAAGGTATTAATCCGCAAATGAATCTTTTCTGGAGACGCAAAGGCGGTAGAACGAGAGGACATGAAATGAGATTGAAGGGGGGCAGACTCAGGAAAAATGTCAGGAAGTACTTTTTCATGGAGAGAGTGGTGGATGCTTGGAATGCCCTCCCACGGGAGGTGGTGGAGATGAAAACGGTAACAGAATTCAAACATGTGTGGGATAAACATAAAGGAATCCTGTTCAGAAGGAATGTATCCTTGGGAGCTTAGCCAAGTTTAGGTGGCAGAGCCGGTGGTGGGAGGCGGGGCTAGTGGTTGGGAGGCGGGGATAGTGCAGGGCAGACTTATATGGTCTGTGCCAGAGCCGGTGGTGGGAGGCGGGGCTAGTGGTTGGGAGGCGGGGATAGTGGTTGGGAGGCGGGGCTAATGATGGGCAGACTTCTACGGTCTGTGCCCTGACAATGGCAGATACAAATCAAGGTAAGGTATACACAAAAAGTAGCACATGTGAAATTATCTTGTTGGGCAGACTGGATGGACCGTGCAGGCCTTTTTCTGCCGTCATCTACTCCTGAAAACGTATCTCTTCGACAAAATATATCATAAAGAACAACACACGTAACTCTACTTTCTTCAAGATATCCAGGAATGTTCTCTAATGTCTTTTGCTTTCACACTATCATGTATGTCACCATCATGTACCCAAAACTCGCTGTAAAACCAAGTGTACATTCTTTTCTATTTCCAGTATCCACGATGAATTGTAAGCCACATTGAGCCTGCAAAAAGGTGGGATAATGTGGGATACAAATGTAATAATAATAATAATAATGTCACTATGTTACTATGTCCTGCTCGCCCTTTGAATGGTTCAGCACATTTCTACACGGGACGTCAGTGCAGGCCTCGGGGAGTAAGAACATCATTCGCTACTTGGACGACCTTTATTTGCGGGTCCCGCGAGCATTGAGACTTGCCAGTCCCTGCTCCACCACTTCCAGGCCTTAACGGAGAGATTCGGTATCCCCCTGGCCCAAGAAAAATCATGGGGTCCGAGCACACGATTGGCATTCTTGGGCATCGAGCTGGATTCTGTCGACATGGTGTCGACTCCCCCTAGACAAATTTAAAAAAAAAAATTGTTAAAGCTTATACAGGAGAAGGTGACACTCAAAGAAATGCAATCCCTAGTGGGTCATCTTAACTTTGCTTGTAAGGTAATAATCATGGGAAGAACTTTGTCCAGCTCTATGTCAGGGGTTGGTAGGCCGTCTCATCACATAAGAATGACCGGGGCAATGAAAGATGACCTCAGAGTGTGGGATATGACGCCCCCACGACCAATACCGACTTATGGCTCCAAACGGATGCAGCTGGCTGTGTCGGTTTTGGGGCGATGCTTAGGATCATCACCTTCTTAGAACTGTTCCCGATAGTGGTAGCAATTGCCATATGGAAAGAGAGATTGAGCAACAAAAGGGTAGTCTTTTGGCAGTGCCGTAGCAAGGGTGGCTGACACCCATGGCGGTTCGCCGCTGTGCCCCCCCCCCCCCCCGGAGTGCATTCTTACCAAAGGGGGCAGGCGGGAGGGCCGCTCCGCCCCGAGTACGTCGCTGGGAGCTGCGTCGGCTCCGCTGGTTCCCTGCTCTCTCTGCCCCGGAACAGGAAGTAACCTGTTCTGGGGCAGAGAGAGCAGTGAACCAGTGGAGCCGACACCCCTCCAGCGGCGTGCACCCGGGGCGGACCGCCCCACCGCCCCCCTTCCTACGCCACTGTCTTTTGGTAAGACAACAGGGCAGTGGTCGCTGTGATGAATAGGCAAGTGGCGCACTGTCGGCGAGTGATAGACTTGAAGAGAGAGCTAGGGCTGTTGCGTCTAGGCAACAACATGTTGTTCCGAGCAAAGCACGTAATAAATGATGCTCTTTCTCGTTTCCAAGTGGAAGCTGTTCCGAAACTCCCGCCGCAGGCAGAGATGGAGGGCGAGAGCGTCCCCGAATACTTATGGAATTTCGGAGCGCCGAAGCCTTACGATTGTTGCGACACTCACTTGCACCAGGGACCTGGAGAGTGTATACGGCAGAATTCGCAAAAATCAGCTCCTTCCTGTTGAGGCAGGGGTAGTGTGAGGGCCCGGTACCCAAAACTGATAACAGAATACACGTTATATGCGAAGCAGGCGGGCCGGACACATGCGTCAGTAGCCAGTCATTTAACCGCCTCCTCATTTTACGAAATTAGCAGATTTTCGCTCAGGAAGTTATTGGAAGGATGGGAATGGGAATGAGGGGACAGGCCAGTCAAGAGATTCCCCATTACACACAAATATGGCACACGCTAACGAATGTGTGCAGGTAACAGTACGAGGTCAGATTACTCTGGGCAGCCTTCTCATTAGCAATTTCGGTGCTTTAGGATAGGCAAATTGGTACTCCCCTCCAAGAAGGTGAGGGAGGGATCTGGTCACCTGCACAGCCAGGTTACGCTGGCTGGAAATTCCCTCCGGCTTATAATTCATAGATCTAAGACAAATCAGATGGGGAAAAGGGCAGGTGATCACCTCAACACGGCTGGAGTCGCTACAGACATGCCCTGTAATGAACATAAGGGACTACCTCGCAGGGAGGCCCAATGGGGGCGTGACTGTCTTATTACACCAAAATCCATCCAGAAGCTAGATGGAGGGAAATCGGCAGAGTATAAGGCAGTTATCGGGGAGGGATTGCCTGAAGACCCGGGCCCTCTAACGCTGACGAACGACGGCCCAGGGGCCCGCTAACGATGACAAACAAGATATATGTTACATTGCTGGGGTCATCCAGGGGACAAGGGTGTGTGGATTATCGGACACTCGTTTGTCCAATGGGCCGCTCAATGAGTAGAGGCAAGGCCGTACGGCGCACAATTGGGCTGAACCCCCCAAGGGCGATGGAATGCTCTGAATGGGGGTTGGAGGGATGAGATGGTCCCAGCTTATCCCATTCGTCCTGCACCGAGCAGTAGACTTTGCCCCCCCCCCCTTTTTTTGGCACAAGGGTGATACACCTGGGTGGCACCTGGGAGCTCAGTCCTGCATTGATCTGGTCCGCGCAGCGAGGCGAAATATGTCCTACTAGCGCAGTGGCTTCCCCACACCCTCATGATATGGTCAGACATTATCCCCAGATGGAGTCACAGGCAATGGAGACTTTGGGGCAGGCCTATAAAGAGGATGAACAGGCAGATAGCAACCTTGGTCTTGAGAATGAGTGGCTTGCAGGTGACGCACGCCTGGGCGGAAGAGATGTGCAAAGGGTTCCTGGGAAAGACGGGATGCACCTCTCCACGACTGGCAATGATTTGTGCAATAACGATTTGCAGACTGCTTGAAAAAATGTAACCTGGCACAACTGGTCGCAGCTGATTGGGTGATGGCCCGGGGCAAATCTTACTACCCCGGGCTGGTGGCGGGGTACCCAAGCCTGATGGAGTAAGCTAGGCAGCTGGGATAGCTGCGCTTACGGATGAGCTCCCTTGCTGTGCGGCGGGGAGCTCTGTATATGGTTGTCGGTCTTGCTAATGGCGGCGGACTGGGTGGCTGTTATGCCGGAAAGTTGATTGGCTTGGGTATACCTAGTGCAAATTTTGATGATATGAAATAAAATAAAATAAAACTGCGGCCAAGTTGTGCCATGATAATAAACGCATTGTCTCCTAAATTTACTACTACTACTACTACTTAACATTTCTAGAGCGCTACTAGGGTTACGCAGCGCTGTACAAATTAACGAATAAGGACGGTCCCTGCTCAGAAGAGCTTACAATCTAAAGGATGAAATGTCAAGTTGGGGTAGTCTAGTTTTCCTGAATACAGGTGTTGTGATTAGGTGCCGAAGGTGACATTGAAGAGGTGGGCTTTGAGCAATGATTTGAAGATGGGTAGGGAGGGGGCCCGGCGTATGGGCTCAGGGAGTTTGTTCCAAGCATGGGGTGAGGCGAGGCAGAAAGGGCGAAGCCTAGAGTTGGCGGTGGTGGAGAAGGGTACTGAAAGGAGGGATTTGTCTTGAGAGCGGAGGTTACGGGTAGGGACGTAAGGGGAGATGAGGGTAGAGAGGTAAGGAGGGGCTGCAGATCGAGTGCATTTGTAGGTGAGTAGGAGAAGCTTGAACTGTATTCGGTATCTGATTGGAAGCCAGTGAAGTGACTTGCAGTAAGTATAACAAAAACACAATGTATTTGCTCTAGACACTAACGAAAGAGAGTTGCAAGCTTTTGTTAATTAAGAAACAACGAAACCTCAGCTGACTAAGAAGCCTACAGAGATGGCATTCCTCTATCACCTTCTATCACAGGTTTCATAAGACACTCCGAAAAAAAGCCACATAATTAATATGCCATGTACATGTGTTTCTTTGTAGTGCACTGAGATTCAAACAGGGTGTGCGGTGGGCATCACCACATTTACTCGGCAGGCACGAGGGGTCTCGGCTGCCTATGTTACAGACTTTTGTTCTTTGGAGATGTGGTTATTGCCATTTTAAATATCCACCCGGCTAGCCTTTGTTACATGGGAGGGTGAAGGTCAGCCCAGTTTATCTGATACTGCTCCGTGAAGTCTTTGCAACTACATATATATGTTCCTCATATCATGCTACACAACCACAGGGGAGGAGGAGAAAGGCCTTGTTGACCTGGGTCCCCCACCTTGGGTTCAGGCCCCCTCACAGCTGAACTACTTGCTCAATGGCTGGTGTAGTAGCTGAAGCCCTGCCAGTTGAAGAAATCTGCTGCCTGAGTCACCCCCTTCCTCCTCTCTCAGACTTAGTAAAGGAATTTGAAAAGGGGCGGAATAAACGCGGAAAAAAACGATCTCCTGGGCAAAAGACGAGGAGCCGAGAAAAAAACACCACTCCGCAGCGCGGAGAAAAAAAAAGGGCGGGAAGTCACTCAAGCATGCACGGTGCGTTGTCCTCGTGCGCGCCATGCCGCTTCTGTTTAACTTCCAGTCTCCTGGGCCGTCACGGACGACGACCCCATGCGTGATGATGTCCAGCCTGCTTGTCCTCGGAGAATAAAGGCTGCCGTGACCCCTAGTGATGTCAACAGGGGTGGGACCAGAGATAGTCCATAATGTTGAATCAGGTGCAGATATATCACTTAGGAGAGTCATCTGCCAATGCAGCACACAGAATCTCACCACATGCGACGATAAACTACTCCAATTGTCCAAATCATGCCCACAGCACACCCTGTTTGAATCTCAGTGCACTACAAAGAAACACATGTACATGGCATATTAATTATGTGGCTTTTTTTCGGAGTGTCTTATGAAACCTGTGATAGAAGGTGATAGAGGAATGCCATCTCTGTAGGCTTCCTAGTCAGCTGAGGTTTCGTTGTTTCTTAATTAACAAAAGCTTGCAACTCTCTTTCGTTAGTGTCTAGAGCAAATACATTGTGTTTTTGTTATACTTGCTGATTTTTGCTCCCCATGCAAATGTCACACAGCCTTCTAAAATGTCATTCTATATGTCGCGTTTTATAGAATTCAGCAGGCCTAAGAGAACATGCATGCGTTAGCGGTAATTCCAACTTTGGTAATTTCTAACTTGCAGGTGCTGGAATCTGAACCAAAATCTCCTGCAAAGGAAAGGTTTAATTCTGACCTCTAAATCCCCACACTTCTCAACTAGCTGGTTTTTTAGGTGAGCTACCTGATAATCTCTTTAAATTTTAATTAGCACTGTGAAACCTCTCTCTCTTTCTTTCTGTTCCTGCCAAACTCTGATAGAGAGGAACTGCTATAATTATTGGGAATATTTAGACTTAGTGAAAAGGAAAGTTAGCAATATCAGTTTTAAAAGTTAAATCAAGTGAAAATTCTTGCTCAGACTGGACCATTTGGGTCCATTCAACTAGAGCATTCCCTTGATAACAGCAGCATTTAGCTGACACTTTGGGATTTATAATCCCACCCTCCCACCCCAGGGTTTTCCACTCATTTATAGACAAACCAGTCCTCATTAACTTTACTCAATCATACACAGGCAGTCTTGCAGGCTGTTACTCCAACATAGTACACCTGTTCATACCCATTTCAACCAATCAGGATGACTTTTATTCTCTGCAATAATTGTGATGCTTTAGTTTCAAGGCCAATCATCTGGAGACTTAAAGCTTGTCCTATCTGTCTTCAGCTATCTACTTTAAAACAAGAGCTCTGTAAAGTAATGCAAGAATTAGATGCAATTAAAGCAACTTATAGGACTGTGCAGAATCATAACTTCTCACCACTGCCTCAAAGAATAAAACCACATAAGAACAGATGGTTCACAGTAGGCTCGGGCAGACTTCATCATGTGACACAGAAGCATCCGCCCGCACAAGTGTTGCCACTACAAAATTCTTTTGCTCCACTACAGCACTCTGATGTTCCTGAAAATAAAACTGAAGCGGAAAAAGAAGAAAAAGCAAGGAAGGGGGAACAAAAATATGAGAAGGTACCCAAAGAGAAAACACCCTCACAAATCACTAAAACCATAACACATACTAGGAAATGTACATGGAAAGCGATGACCACAAATGCTCGCAGTCTAAGCAATAAAATTCCTGACCTTCAAGCCCTGATTTTGGAGTCTGACTTGGACATAGTTGCAGTCACAGAGACATGGCTCAATGGTTCCCATGAATGGGATGTAAACATACCAGGCTATAATCTTTTTAGGAAGGATAGAGAGGGACGTAAAGGTGGAGGAGTAGCTCTGTATGTGAGACATGATATCCCAGCGACTGAAATGACAGGGAACTGGGGAAAGGAAGAAGCGATATGGATCACCTTAAAAAGAGAGGATAGAACCTTGGTCCACGTGGGTGTTGTCTATAGACCCCCGACACAATTGGAAGAACTAGATAAAGATCTGATCGCTGATATTCAAAAGTTGGGGAAGAAAAGAGAGGTGCTGTTGTTGGGAGATTTTAATCTGCCGGATGTAGATTGGAAGGTTCCGTCTGCAAAATCGGAAAGAAGTAGAGAGATTGTGGATGCTTTCCAAAGTGCTCTGCTCAGACAAATGGTGAACGAACCCACGAGGGAGGGAGCCACATTGGATCTGGTGCTCACGAATGGGGATAGTGTGTCTAATGTCCGAGTGGCTGCGCACCTGGGAAACAGTGACCATCAAATGGTTTGTTTTGATATAACAGCTCATGTGGACGGCAGCCACTCTAAACTCAAAGTCCTGGATTTCAAGCGAGCTGACTTTAACAAAATGGGAGAATACCTGAGGAAGGAGCTGATGGGCTGGGAGGACATACGAGAAGTGGAAGGACAGTGGTCCAGGCTAAAAGAAGTAATAAACAGGGCCACAGACCTTTATGTAAGGAGAGTAAATAAAAGCAAGAGAAAAAGGAAACCGATATGGTTCTCAAAGCAAGTGGCTGAGAAAATAAAGATTAAAGAGTTAGCGTTCCAAAAATATAGAAAATCTCAAGAGGAGGAACACAGGGAGGAATACCGGATGAAACTGAAAGAAGCCAAGAGAGAGGTACGTCTGGCGAAGGCGCAAGCGGAAGAACAAATGGCTAGAAATGTAAGGAGGGGAGACAAAAACTTCTTCAGGTATATTAGTGAAAGGAGAAAGACTATAAAGGGAATTGTGAGACTAAAAGATACAACAAAACGCTATGTAGAAAATGATGAAGAAAAAGCCAATTTGCTAAATAGATACTTTTGTTATGTTTTCACTGAAGAAAACCCTGGGGAAGGACCGAGAGGGACTAGCAAAAGTACACCTGAGAATGAGGTGGATAGAGCGCCGTTCACGGAAGAGAGTGTGTATCTACAACTTGGAAAGCTAAAGGTGGACAAAGCCATGGGGCCGGACGGGATCCACCCCAGAATACTGAGGGAGCTCAGAGAGGTTCTGGCGGGTCCTCTTAAAGACTTGTTTAATAAATCCTTGGAGACGGGAGAGGTTCCGAGGGATTGGAGAACGGCAGAGGTGGTCCCTCTTCACAAAAGTGGGGATAGGGAAGAAGCTGGAAACTACAGGCCGGTAAGCCTCACTTCGGTTATTGGAAAAGTAATGGAAGCCATGCTGAAGGAAAGGATAGTGAATTTCCTGGAAGCCAATAAGTTGCAAGATCCGAGACAACATGGTTTCACCGAAGGGAAATCGTGCCAAACGAATCTCATTGAATTCTTTGACTGGGTGATGGGAGAATTAAATCAAGGACGTGCTATGGACGTCATCTACTTAGATTTCAGCAAGGCTTTTGACACGGTTCCCCACAGGAGGCTCTTAAATAAACTAGACGGCCTGAAGATAGGACCCGAAGTGGTGAACTGGATTAGGAACTGGTTGACGGACAGACGCCAGAGGGTGGTGGTGAATGGAGTTCGCTCGGAGGAGGGAAAGGTGAGTAGTGGAGTGCCTCAGGGATCGGTGCTGGGGCCGATTCTGTTCAATATATTTGTGAGTGACATTGCCGAGGGGTTACAAGGTAAGGTTTGCCTTTTTGCCGATGACACCAAGATTTCCAACAGAGTGGACACCCCGGAGGGTGTGGAAAACATGAAAAAAGATCTGAAGAAGCTAGAAGAATGGTCTAACGTTTGGCAATTAAAATTCAATGCAAAGAAATGCAAAGTGATGCACTTGGGGAGTAGAAATCCAAGGGAGACATATGTGTTAGGCGGGGAGAGTCTGATAGGCACGGACGGAGAGAGGGATCTTGGGGTGATAGTATCTGAGGACCTGAAGGCGACGAAACAGTGCGACAAGGCGGTGGCAGTAGCTAGAAGATTGCTAGGATGTATAGAGAGAGGAGTGACCAGCAGAAGAAAGGAGGTTTTAATGCCCCTGTATAAGACGTTGGTGAGGCCCCACCTGGAGTATTGTGTTCAGTTTTGGAGGCCGCATCTTGCGAAGGATGTTAAAAAAATGGAAGCGGTGCAAAGAAAAGCTACGAGGATGGTATGGGATTTACGTTCCAAGACGTATGAAGAGAGGCTTGCTGACCTGAACATGTACACCCTGGAGGAAAGGAGAAACAGGGGTGATATGATACAGACGTTCAAATATTTGAAAGGTATTAATCCGCAAACGAATCTTTTCCGGAGATGGGAAGGCGGTAGAACGAGAGGACACGAAATGAGATTGAAGGGGGGCAGACTCAGGAAAGATGTCAGGAAGTATTTCTTCACGGAGAGGGTGGTGGACGCTTGGAATGCCCTCCCGCGGGAGGTGGTGGAGATGAAAACGGTAACGGAGTTCAAACATGCGTGGGATATGCATAGAGGAATCCTGTGCAGAAGGAATGGATCCTCAGAAGCTTAGCTGAAATTGGGTGGCGGAGCAGTTGGGGGGAAGAGGGGGTGGTGGTTGGGAGGCGAGGATAGGGGAGGGCAGACTTATACGGTCTGTACCAGAGCCGGTGATGGGAGGCGGGACTGGTGGTTGGGAGGTGGGAAATACTGCTGGACAGACTTATATGGTCTGTGCCCTGAAAAGGACAGGTACAAATTCAAGGTAAGGTATACACTTATAGGTTTTTCGTTGGGCAGACTGGATGGACCATGCAGGTCTTTTTCTGCCGTCATCTACTATGTTACTATGTTACTATATGTTACTATGTTACTATGTGCTCAATCCTGCAGTAGAAAATACCGAGGGGGCATTCTCGGCATTAATCGGCAGCATGACCACTTTTGGCATGCCCTGTATGGTTACTGCAGGAGGAATGTGTGAGCCCCTTCCGCTAAATCAATGGCTGGTGGTTCCTACTTTGGGCTGTGTCCACCTTACCCACCCTAAGCTCTCACATCTTCACTGCTGCCTCATTAGCTGTACCAACTTTGGGATATTTTGCCACTTTGGGATCCCCTCTCCTCCAAGGATCCCAGCTGGGGTACAGGCAACCAAAGACCCCTTGCCCGTACAAGAGTCTTTATTATCTCAAAACTCTGACCATTGCCCATCAAGTAACAAACCCATATTCTCTCTGCAACTTATTTTTAACAACACACCCCTTGGGTTGGACTTCCTTCCCACCCAGGAACATTACTACTACTACTACTACTATTTAGCATTTCTATAGCGCTACAAAGCATACGCAGCGCTGCACAAACATAGAAGAAAGACAGTCCCTGCTCAAAGAGCTTAAATCTAATAGACAAAAAATAAATAAAGTAAGCAAATCAAATCAATTAATGTGAACGGGAAGGAAGAGAGGAGGGTAGGTGGAGGCGAGTGGTTACAAGTGGTTATGAGTCAAAAGCAATGTTAAAGAGGTGGGTTTTCAGTCTAGATTTAAAGGTGGCCAAGGATGGGGCAAGACGTAGGGGCTCAGGAAGTTTATTCCAGGCGTAGGGTGCAGCGAGACAAAAGGCGCGAGGTCTGGAGTTGGCAGTAGTGGAGAAGGGAACAGATAAGAAGGATTTATCCATGGAGCGGAGTGCACGGGAAGGGGTGTAGGGATGGACGAGTGTGGAGAGATACTGGGGAGCAGCAGAGTGAGTACATTTATAGGTTAGTAGAAGAAGTTTGAACAGGATGCGAAAACGGATAGGGAGCCAGTGAAGGGTCTTGAGGAGAGGGGTAGTATGAGTAAAGCGACCCTGGCGGAAGATGAGACGGGCAGCAGAGTTTTGAACCGACTGGAGAGGGGAGAGGTGACTAAGTGTGAGGCCAGCAAGAAGCAGATTGCAGTAGTCTAAACGAGAGGTGACAAGGGTGTGGATGAGGGTTTTGGTAGAGTAGCTCGGAAAGAAAGGGGCGGATTTTACGGATGTTGTAAAGAAAGAAACGACAGGTCTTGGCAATCTGCTGGATATGAGCAGAGAAGGAGAGAGAAGAGTCAAAGATGACCCCAAACCTGAAAGCTCAAGTTTCATTGTATGAATGTGAACCCATCAGAGCCACTGGGGATTTTTATTTTATTGCATTTGTATCCCACCTTATCCCACCTATTTGCAGGCTCAAAGTGGCTTACATAGTATTGTTAACATAGTTATCCCAGTATATCAAGTATAGTTAGTATTGTGTAGAGATAGGTAGGCCAGCGAGGGGCATGCCGAGCAGCCGCACATAACATGGCGGGTGCTGCCCGGCAGCTCCTGCGTCAGAGCGACCCTTCCTTTCCGGCTTCCCCATCGGCGATTGAGATGATGCGGCAGGAGACCCCCTTGCCGTTGGTTGGGAAGCCGGAAGGGGCAGGGGTACAGGGGAAAGAGTATTGTTAACATAGTTATCCCAGTATATCAAGTATAGTTAGTATTGTGTAAGGGAAGAAAGGAGAAGGAAGGGATTTATTAGGGTAATTATAGAAGGTGGGCTTTTATAACTGAGTGGGTTGGTGAAGTGGATTAGTGGTGCTGTAGGTTCTCATTGTAGGCTTTGTTGAAGAAATATGTCTTCCAGTGGCGTTCCTGGCCTGGATGGCACCCGGGGCGGAGCTGCACCTTCAGGGTACACTCCCATGGATCTTCCTCCACTCCCATCCCACTATCTGTTGGAGTTCCCCAGGGATCTGTCCTTGGACCCCTTCTCTTCTCAATCTACACCTCTTCCCTGGGCTCGCTGATCTCGTGTCATGGTTTTCAGTATCATCTTTATGCTGATGACACCCAGCTATACCTCTCCACACCTGACATCACCGCGGAGACCCAGGCCAAGGTATCGGCCTGTTTATCCGACATTGCGGCATGGATGTCCAACCGCCACCTGAAGCTGAACATGTCCAAGACCAAGCTCCTCGTCTTTCCTCCTAAACCCACTTCTCCTCTTCCTCCACTCTCCATCTCTGTTGATAACACCCTCATCCTCCCCGTCCCATCTGCCCGCAACCTCGGAGTCATCTTCGACTCCTCCCTCTCCTTCTCTGCGCATATCCAACAGACTGCCAAGACCTGTCGCTTCTTCCTCTTCAGCATCAGCAAAATTCGCCCTTTCCTCTCTGAGCACACCACCAGAACTCTCGTCCACGCTCTCATTACCTCTCGCCTTGATTACTGCAACTTACTCCTCACCGGCCTCCCACTCAGCCATCTATCCCCCCTTCAATCAGTTCAGAACGCTGCTGCATGTCTTATATTCCGCCAAAACCGATATACTCATATCACCCCTCTCCTCAAATCACTTCATTGGCTTCCGATCAGATATCGCATACAATTCAAGCTCCTCCTCCTTACCTACAAATGCACTCAGTCTGCAGCTCCTCACTACCTTTCCACCCTCATCTCCCCCTATGTTCCCGCCCGTAACCTCCGCTCACAGGACAAAGCCCTTCTCTCAGTACCCTTCTCCACCACTGCCAACTCCAGGCTCCGCTCATTCTGCCTTGCCTCACCCTATGCCTGGAACAATCTTCCTCAACCCCTACGCCAAGCCCCCTCCCTACCCATCTTCAAATCTCTGCTTAAAACTCACCTCTTCAATGCTGCCTTTGGCGCCTACCCGCTCGAGATATATAGTATGCCCCAATCTATCCACCCTATCAGATTAACTGTTCACTCGTCCTCTAGATTGTTCTCTTGTCTTTTAGATTGTAAGCTCTTTGAGCAGGGACCGTCCTTCTATGTTTAAATTGTACAGCGCTGCGTAACCCTAGTAACGCTTTAGAAATGCTAGTTAGTAGTAGTAGCTGCACGCCGCTGGGGGGGTGCCGCGGCGCGCGCCCGCTCCGAGTTCGCTAAACTTCGCTTCAGCTCCCTCTGCCCCGGAACAGGAAGTAACCTGTTCCGGGGCAGAGGGAGCTGCAGCGAACGAGCGACAAAGTTTGGCGAACTCGGAGCAGGCGCGCGCCGCGACACCCCCCAGTGGCGTGCACCCGCGGCGGACCGCCCCCCCCTTGGTACGCCACTGATGTGTTCAGAGATTTGCGAAAGGTAGTTGTTTCGTCAATTGCTTTCAGTTCTGTGGGTAATGCATTCCCTCTGCTAAATCCACAGTATCCCAGCCAGAATGTAATTACCGTATTTAAACAATGAAAGAGTGTATTTTACCCCCATACAAACTAGCCTCCACACACATTGGCCACTGCTAATGAAAACTAAAACTAAAAGCCACATTCCCTAAGATGGAAAAACTAAAGCAGACAATCTAGTTTGCTGGCTACTTGCACTTTTCACAATCAGTTCATTAACACAGTCTCAGTCTCCTCTTTTAAGGAGCTTTAATCACAATTCAATCTTTCCAGGCACTACCTTCTGTCCTTGTGTAGTATGCTGTACTAATCTCCTCCACAGGTTCCTCCCAAACTACACCAGCTTTGCTTCCCCGATCTTAAACAATTCAGGAAACCTTTCACCTTGCCATCTGGAGTCTGTGCAAGAGCTGAAACCTCCATGTTCTCCTCCCCCATCTCCTCTACTGCCTCCTCCCCACCTAGTTCTCGCAGCTGATCCTCATCTCCCAGTCTTGCTCCTCCCCCTCTATCTCCTGAGAGTCCTGCCTAAGGCCAGGTGGGTTCTGGGGATGGTAGTTCTTACTCCTAGTTAGTATGCTGGTTGGTCTTTTGGCCACTAGGGGGCGAATTCTATGTTTATAAGGTTATCAATAGAAATCAAACAAAATAAAACATGGCAAAGAAAATAAGATGATACCTTTTTTATTGGACATAAATTAAGACATTTCTTGATTAGCTTTCGAAGGTTGCCCTTCTTCCTCAGATCGGAAATAAGCAAATGTGCTAGCTGACAGTGTATATAAGTGAAAACATTCAAGCATTACTATGACAGTAAAATAGATACTATTGGACATTCTACATGGAATGTTGCTACCATTGGAGATTCTACATGGAATGTTGCTACTATTGGAGATTCTACATGGAATGTTGCTACTATTGGAGATTCTACATGGATTGTTACTATTCCACTAGCAACATTCCATGTAGAAGGCTGCGCAGGCTTCTGTTTCTGTGAGTCTGACGTCCTGCACGTACGTGCAGGACGTCAGACTCACAGAAGCAGAAGCCTGCGCGGCCACATTGGTGATCTACAAGGGCCGACTTCTACATGGAATGTTGCTAGTGGAATAGCAACATTCCATGTAGAATCTATAGAAATCAAACAAAATAAAACATGGAAAAGAAAATAAGATGAGACCTTTTTTATTGGACATAACTTAATACATTTCTTGATTAGCTTTCGAAGGCTGCCCTTCTTCCTCAGATCGGAAATAAGCAAATGTGCTAGCTGACAGTGTATATAAGTGAAAACATTCAAGCATTACTATGACAGTAAAATAGATACTATTGGACATTCTACATGGAATGTTGCTACCATTGGAGATTCTACATGGAATGTTGCTACTATTGGAGATTCTACATGGAATGTTGCTACTATTGGAGATTCTACATGGATTGTTACTATTCCACTAGCAACATTCCATGTAGAAGGCTGCGCAGGCTTCTGTTTCTGTGAGTCTGACGTCCTGCACGTACGTGCAGGACGTCAGACTCACAGAAGCAGAAGCCTGCGCGGCCACATTGGTGATCTACAAGGGCCGACTTCTACATGGAATGTTGCTAGTGGAATAGCAACATTCCATGTAGAATCTATAGAAATCAAACAAAATAAAACATGGAAAAGAAAATAAGATGAGACCTTTTTATTGGACATAACTTAATACATTTCTTGATTAGCTTTCGAAGGTTGCCCTTCTTCCTCAGATCGGAAATAAGCAAATGTGCTAGCTGACAGTGTATATAAGTGAAAACATTCAAGCATTACTATGACAGTAAAATAGATACCATTGGAGATTCTACATGGAATGTTGCTACTATTGGAGATTCTACATGGAATGATGCTACTATTGGAGATTCTACATGGAATGTTGCTACTATTGGAGATTCTACATGGATTGTTACTATTCCACTAGCAACATTCCATGTAGAAGGCTGCGCAGGCTTCTGTTTCTGTGAGTCTGACGTCCTGCACGTACGTGCAGGACGTCAGACTCACAGAAGCAGAAGCCTGCGCGGCCACATTGGTGATCTACAAGGGCCGACTTCTACATGGAATGTTGCTAGTGGAATAGCAACATTCCATGTAGAATCTATAGAAATCAAACAAAATAAAACATGGAAAAGAAAATAAGATGAGACCTTTTTTATTGGACATAACTTAATACATTTCTTGATTAGCTTTCGAAGGTTGCCCTTCTTCCTCAGATCGGAAATAAGCAAATGTGCTAGCTGACAGTGTATATAAGTGAAAACAGTCAAGCATTACTATGACAGTCTGACAGGGTGGGAGGATGGGGGTGGGTAGGAAGTATGCATAGGGACATCAAAGCATATCATTGATATTCTAACAGGATGGGTGTGGATAGGTGAGGGGAGGGTGATCAACAGAGACATACAGCTTTATGGTTTATAATGGGCTAGGAACCCCAGATCCTTGTTAAGTCCTTTCTGTTGGGTGTTAAAATATTCAATCATTCTGACTTCAAAGGTCTTACGTTCTTGTATGGTTTTAAAGTTACCTTTGAGGATTCTGACTGTGAAATCACTGGTACAGTGTCCTAGTTCTGTGAAGTGCTGTCCCACCGGGGTGGGGGCCCTACTGGCTGTATTGTTCATGTGATGTCTATGTAAATTGAATCTTGTCTTAAGCAACTGGCCTGTTTCTCCAATATAGCATCCTTCGTTACATTTTTTACACTGAATGATATATACCACATTGGAAGATGAGCAAGTGAAAGATCCCTTTATGTGGAATTTGCTGTTCCTGAAGAGCACACCTTCCTTCTGCCTCTGCCTTCGCCTTCCTTGAAGCGGGAAAACCCCTTACAAACCCTAAAAAAACACTCCTTGGGAGAGGCTGGGTAGGTCCTCAACACTCCCTTCTTTCAGGGGGGACCCACAAAGGAATTCGGCTCTCCATCTGTGGTGGGTATAAGTCTTAAACACACCTCTACAAAGGGGGGGGGGGGGCGGTCAGTATCCAGTTTCTCATAAGTGGATACTGTCTAACAAAAAAATTCAGTTTTAATACAGAGTGAAGGCAGTGCTGGCATTTGAAAAAAAAAATTCTAAAGTTGAGCAGAATTTCTAGTGTGAGGCAGAATGTGGAACACGCAGGGAGTTTTTCAACGTCCTGATACTGGACGGGAAAGCCCTAGCTCTCAGTAAAGAGCTAAAATTATACAGGAAAAAAAGAACATTCCCCACGCGCTTAGTACAGAGCGGAAAGCAACCAAAAAAAAACCACAGATCAGAGTCTAGTATTACATTAAAACTCACTTTTCTGAATCCACTAGAGGCTGGAATTGCTCATGTTATCCGCCCCGGGTGTCAGCCCCCCTAGGAACGCCACTGAATGCTGGGACATCTCTTGTTTGTTTCTAACTTTTTCAGCTACTGGCACTGCAGTAAATCTACTTTCCAATACTCCCTTACACTTTCACATTCAATTATAACATGAGCCTCTGTATTCAAGGTCTTTCCTTCCGGGATGACTGCCAAAGCAAGGTTGTTTGCAGAAAGAGTCCTTTCTGTTCTGTCAACTCTCAGAACATACGCAATTCAAGCCTAATGCTTTGAAATGCTGAACCAGAGAAAGAAAAAATATTAGCTTTCAAAGTCATTCCGAAATGTTTAATTATAGGTTTTCACTATTTTCCTTCCCTACCTCTATCTCCCTCTCTCTTCTCTAAGAACCAACACCACGTACCACCCATACGAAGGACACTAATATGTTAAAAAGCAGCGACCTGGATTGACCACTGTTGGGAGCAGGATACTGGGCTAACAGTAAATGAAGGCAGATAAAGACCTGTACGGTCCATCCAGTCTGCCCAAGATAAACTCCTGGTATGTGATACTTTATATGTATATCCGAGACTTACAAGGGCAGCCTCACAAAACTCCAGCGGAAGTCTCAGCAGCCATTTTTAAAGAGCAATGCGGCAGTGGGAGGGTTAGCATCGGCAGCGGGCAGGAAAGACTGGGAATTTTTCATGCCCCCGAAGAATCCACTGATCCACCAGGGCAGCTGCCTTCAGGTATGTGCTTGGACCCTACAGCTCGCAAAATGTCAGGAAAATTAACAACCGGCTCTTGCACCACTGGATTTGTAGTATGGAGTGTTGCCACGATTTGGGTTTCTGCCAGGTACTTGTGACCTGGCTTGGCCACTGTTTGGAAAACAGGATACTGGGCTAGACGGACCATTGGTCTGACCCAGTACGGCTACTCTTATGTTCTTATGAAAAAGGGAAGTGGAGGGAGGAGTGAGAGATAATAGACCTAGGTTAGACAGGGTGGAGAGAAGTAATAAAAACAGAGAGGTTTAGGTGTCGGGGGGGTGGGGGAGGAGGGAAGAGACAGAGAGATAATGGAACTGAGGGTAAAGGGGTAGAAGGGAGAGAGAGTTGGATCTGGAGCCAGGAGAAAGGAAGCTATTTGGCATTAATCAGTGACATAGCCACAGGGGAGGAGGGAAAAGGAGACCTGGGCCCCCCACCTTGGATTCAGGCCCCCTCACAGCTGAACTACTTGCTCAATGGCTGGTGTAGTAGCTGAAGCCCTGCCAGCTGAAGAAATCTGCTGCCTGAGTCACCCCCTTCCTCCTCTTTCAGACTCAGGAGTAAGAAAGTCAGCAGGGTTCCTCCAGTCGCCAACGTTTGCACTCTCCAAACATGCTCAGTTTGTGTCGACCCCGGAGGCACCCTGAAAACTGAGCATGCACAGGTGCTGGTATCATGGAGAGTAGCACTTTTGTTACCATCAGGGGGAAGTCTTCAGCTGGTGGAGCTTGGAATCCCCACCAGCTACTGCTAAACAAGTGCTACTGCTGGGTGGGCCTGAGCTCTAAGTGGGTGGGCTCCGGCCCACCCAGGCCCACCTGTGGCTACGCCACTGGCCAGGAGGAGTGCTTGCTACGATCGAGGGCTTGAAGATGGCAGTATGGAGACCCATATCCACCCTCTTTAGCAGTCGTAGTCTGGCAACTTGCCTGGGTGACTTTATTTTCTGAAGGTCTTCTCCAGTCTTCTCAATTCTTTATATTTTTTTTCTACGCACTGTGTATTTAAATATAAGATTTTTTTTTTACTTGTTTTTTGTATCAGTGGCTATAGACAGGTGAAATTACTTACAATGTCTTGCTGGCACATCATGATTGGCCCAGACCATAAAGACAGAATCATCTGATTTCATCATGCTCTCTCCATCAGATGGTGTTGGGCAGAGTCAGTACATGAACCTGAAGAGTGCAGCTTACCACGTACCCCCTCCAGAGAAATGACGTTAGTTGTGTAGTTCTGTAACCGGCTGGAACAGTTCACTTCATATGTTCCCTAAGGCTGAGTTCAGAGGCTTCTTGTCATATTTTCCTTCTGTTCATTAATCTAATCTCTTTTCTACACTCCAGTTTTATCAGAACAGTCAAATGAGGCTCCACCATAACATTACATTTTTCACAACTCAATCCCTTAATTAGAAGGAACATCATTTTTTAACAAAATTAAAAGAATCTCTAAATAAATCAACTATCCCTCCTCCCATTTCCCCTTCCCGCCATTGTGATATGGCACCATACCCAGGTGGGCAAAGTTGTTTTAAAAGTATTATATTCTCCTCAACTAACCAAAATTCAATGATACATATGACATCACTATTACTATCTTTCACGGGAAGGCGATAGAAATATAGGACATGAATTGAGGTTGAAGGGGGGCAGACTCATAAGTACATAAATAATGCCACACTGGGAAAAGACCAAGGGTCCATCGAGCCCAGCATCCTGTCCAAGACAGCGGCCAATCCAGGCCAAGGGCACCTGGCAAGCTTCCCAAACATACAAACATTCTATACATGTTATTCCTGGAATTGTGGATTTTTCCCAAGTCCATTTAGTAGCGGTTTATGGACTTGTCCTTTAGAAAACCGTCCAACCCCTTTTTAAACTCTGCTAAGCTAACCGCCTTCACCACTTTCTCCGGCAACGAATTCCAGAGTTTAATTATACGTTGGGTGAAGAAACATTTTCTCCAATTTGTTTTAAATTTACTACACTGTAGTTTCATCGCATGCCCCCTAGTCCTAGAATTTTTGGAAAGCATGAACAGACGCTTCACATCCACCCGTTCCACTCCACTCATTATTTTATATACCTCTATCATGTCTCCCCTCAGCCATCTCTTCTCCAAACTGAAAAGCCCTAGCCTCCTTAGTCTTTCTTCATAAGGAAGTCATCCCATCCCCACTATCATTTTAGTCACTCTTCGCTGCATCTTTTCCAGTTCTACTATATCTTTCTTGAGATGCGGCGACCAGAATTGAACACTCAAGGTGCGGTCGCACCATGGAGTGATACAACGGCATTATAACATCCTCACACCTGTTTTCCATACCTTTCCTAATAATACCCAACATTCTATTCGCTTTCCTAGTCGCAGCAGCACACTGAGCAGAAGGTTTCAGTGTATTATCGACGACGACACCCAGATCCCTTTCTTGGCCCGTAACTCCTAATGTGGAACCTTGCATGACGTAGCTATAATTCGGGTTCTTTTTTTCCCACATGCATCACCTTGCACTTGCTCACATTAAACGTCATCTGCCATCTAGCCGCCCAGTCTCCCAGTCTCGTAAGGTCCTTCTGCAATTTTTCACAATCTTGTCGCGAGTTAACGACTTTGAATAACTTTGTGTCATCAGCAAATTTAATTACCTCGCTAGTTACTCCCATCTCTAAATCATTTATAAATATATTAAAAAGCAACGGTCCTAGCACAGACCCCTGAGGATCCCCACTAACTACCCTTCTCCATTGTGAATACTGCCCATTTAACCCCACTCTCTGTTTCCTATCCTTCAACCAATTTTTAATCCACAATAGGACTTTTCCTCCTATCCCATGACCTTCCAATTTCCTCTGTAGCCTTTCATGAGGTACCTTGTCAAACGCCTTTTGAAAATCCAGATACACAATTAAATATCAACCGGCTCCCCTTTGTCCACATGTTTGTTTACTCCTTCAAAGAATTGAAGTAAATTGGTCAGGCAAGATTTCCCCACACAAAAGCCGTGCTGACTCGGTCTCAGTAATCCATGTCCTTGGATGTGCTCTGTAATTTTGTTTTTAATCATAGCCTCTACCATTTTCGCCGGCACTGACGTCAGACTCACCGGTCTATAATTTCCCGGATCTCCCCTAGAACCTTTTTAAAAAATCGGCGTTACATTGGCCATCCTCCAATCTTCCGGTACCAAAATTAAAAGAATCTTTAAAGAAATCCACTATCCCTCCTCCCATTTTCCCTTCCCGTCATTGTGATATGGCACCATACCCAGGTGGGCAAAGTTGTTTTAAAAGTATTATATTCTCCTCAAGGAACCAAAATTCAATGATATATATGACATCACTATTATTATCTTTCACAGGAAGGTGGTAGAACAAGAGGACATGAATTGAGGTTGAAGGGGGGCAGACTCAGGACTAATGTCAGGAAGTATTAGATATGTGGAATGCCCTCCCGCAGCAGGTGGTGGAGATGAAAATGGTATTGGAATTCAAACATGCGTGGGATAAACACAAAAGAATCCTGTTTAGAAGGAATGGATCTACAGAATCTTAGTGGAGATTGGGTGGCAACACCAGTGATTGGGAAGAAAAAACAGTGCTCGACAGACTTCTATGGTCTACGCCCTGATCGTAACTGAATAGATATGGATGGGCTGCAGTGTAAATTTTAAGGGGCTTCGACATTAGCTTCAGAACTTTTAGTACAAGAACAGTACTGGGCAGACTTCTACGGTCTGTGCGCTGAGAATGGCAAGGACAAATCAAACTCGGGTATATATATATATAAAGCATCACATACCATGTAAAATTAGTTTATCTTGTTCGGCAGACTGGATGGACCGTACAGGTTTTTATCTGCCATCATTTACTACGTTACTATCCTGCTTATTTTCGAAAGAGATGGCCAGCCATCTTCCGACACAAATCGGGAGATGGCTGGCCATCTCTCAGGCCTGGCCAAATCGGCATAATGGAAAGCCGATTTTGGCCGGCCTCAACTGCTTTCCGTCGCGGAGCCGGCCAAAGTTCAAGGGGGCGTGTCGGCAGGGTACAGAAGGCGGGACGGGGCGTGGTTAATAGATGGCCGCCTTCGCCCGATAATGGAAAAAAGGCCGGCCCTGATGAGCATTTGGCCAACTTTTCTTGGTCCCTTTTGTTTCACGACCAAGCCTTGAAAAGGTGCCCCAACTGACCAGATGACCACTGAAGGGAATGGGGGATGACCTCTCCTTACTCCCCCAGTGGTCACCAACCCCCTCCCACCCAAAAAAAATGTAAAACACATTTTTTCCAGCCTCTATGCCAGCCTGAAATGTCATACCCAACTCCATTACAGCAGTATGCAGGTCACTGGAGCAGTTTTAGTGGGTGCAGTGCACTTCAGGCAGGCGGATTCAGGCCCATCCCTCCCCACCACCTGTTACACGTGGTGGTAAATGTGAGCAGTCCAAAACCCACCCGAAACCCACTGTACCCACATGTAGGTGCCCCCCTTCACCCCTTAGGCCTATGGTAGCAGTGTAGAGGTATTGGTAGTGGGTTTGGGGGGGGGGTTGGGGGGCTCAGCACCCAAGGTAAGGGAGCTATGCAGCTGGGAGCAATTTGTGATGTCCACTGCAGTGCCCCCTAGGGTGCCCGGTTGGTGTCCTGGCATGTGAGGGGGACCAGTGCACTACAAATGCTGGCTCCTTCCACGACCAAATGCCTTGGATTTGGCCGGATTTGAGATGGCCGGCCTAGGTTTCCATTATGGCCGAAAACTGACGCCGGCCATCTCTAAGGCCGGCAATCTCTACCATCTTGACCTAAATGGTGAGATTTGGCCGGCCCCGACCATATTATCGAAACGGAAGATGGCCAGCCATCTTGTTTCGATAATACGGCTTGCCCCGTCTCATTCTGGAGCCGGCCTTAGAGATGGCCGGCCTTTTAGATGGCCACCCATTTTCGATTATGGCCCTCCATGTTAATATCAGGCTCATTTTCGAAAGAGAAGGACGCCCATCTGTCTACACAAATCGGTAGATGGACGTCCTTCTCCCAGGGTCGCCTCAACTGCTTTTCGTCGCAGGGACGGCCAAAGTTCAAGGGGGTGTATCGGAGGCATTGCAAAGGCGGGACTTGGGCATGCCTAACACTTGGACGTCCTTGACCCATAATCGAAACAAACAAGGACGTCCCTGACAAACACATGGACGACTTTACCTGCTCGTGTTTTTCATACGACCAAGGCACAAAAAGGTGCCCGAAATGACCAGATGACAACCAGAGAGAATCGGGGATGACCTCCCCTTACTCCCCTAGTGGTCACTAACCCCCTCCCACCCTCAAAAAATATCTTTCAAAATATTGATTGCCAGCCTCAGATGTCATACTCAGGTCCATCACAGCAGTATAAGGTCCCTGGAGCAGTTTTAGTGGGTACTATAGTGCACTTCAGGCAGGCGGACCCAGGCCCATTCCTCCCCTACCTGTTACATTTGTGGAGGAAACAGCGAGCTCTCCAAAACCCACCAAAAACCCACTGTACCCACATCTAGGTGCCCCTCCTTCACCCGTGAGGGCTATGGTAGTGGTATACAGTTGGGGTAGTGGGTTTGGGGGGGGGGGGGGGTTGGGGGTCTCAGCACACAAGGTAAGGGAGCAATTTATGAAGTCCACTGCAGTGTCCCCTAGGGTTCCCGGTTTGTGTCCTGGCATGTCAGGGGGACCAGTGCACTACAAATACTGGCTCCTCCCATGGTCATTTCTGAGATGGACATCCTTGGTTTCCATTATTGCCAAAAGTCAGAAATGGCCAAGTCTAGGAACGACCAAATCTAGGGACGGCCAAATTTAAGAATTTGGACGTCCCTGGCGGTATTTCGAAAGAAGAAACGGACATCCAACTTGTTTCGAAAATACGGGTTTCCCCGCCCCTGGGTCAGGACGTTTTGCGAGGATGTCCATATCAAAACATGGATGTCCCTTTTGAAAATGCCCCTCCACGTCACCAAATCAAATAATTTTGTTGTAGTTACTAAGTTTTGCTCTCCAGCATTTTTGACTTTTTGATATGAATTACATTCCTACTTTCACATGTACACCACTACAATAGCCCTTACGAGTGAAGGGGAGCACCTAGATATGGGTACAGTGGGTTTTGGAGGGTTTGTCTGTCCTAATTAGATTGTAAGCAGGGACTGTCTCTTCATGTTCAGGTGT
The DNA here is from genome assembly GCF_901765095.1 of Microcaecilia unicolor. Taxonomy (NCBI): domain Eukaryota; kingdom Metazoa; phylum Chordata; class Amphibia; order Gymnophiona; family Siphonopidae; genus Microcaecilia; species Microcaecilia unicolor. Next base: position 3,678,760 of record NC_044031.1, read on the forward strand.
ACAGCGCTGCGTACGTCTAGTAGTGCTATAGAAATGATGAGTAGTAGTTGGCTCACTGTTTCCTCCACAAACGTAACAGGTGGGTGGGGGGATGGGGCTGGGTCCGCCTGTCTGAAGTGCACTCACCCATTAAAACTGATCCAAGAACCTGCATACTGCTATGATGGACCTATGACATCTAAGGCTGGCACAAAATATTTTTACAGATGTTTTTAGAGGGTGGGAGGGGGTTAGTCACACAACCTTCTAACAAGTCATCCCATGTATTGCATTTTGTAGAATTCTGCAGGCCTAAGACAAGATGCATGCACTAGCGGTAATTCCGAGTTTCGCCTGCGTCCAATCCTGTGGAAGAAAATATTTTTCTACTTTCTACCCTGGGGGCATTCTCGGCATTAATCGGCACTGCGGCCACTTTTGGTTACCGCAGGGGGAACGTGTGAGTCCTTACCGCTAAGTCCCAATTTCAGACCCTTCAAAAATGTTGTTTTTCCCAGCTGAGGTAAAAGGTGGCACAGCGTATGCACAAAAGACACGCCCACACTACTGCAGGCCACTTTTTATCTCATTTTTGTAAAAGGACCCCTTAAACCTCTGTTGCCTGAGCCATCAACTTAGGCTCCTGGCTACCAAGTCAAAGTGTTGTGGTATTTTAGCAAATACAAATTTACTTCAGGATTTGATTCGCTGCAGTAGGGGCTCTGGTGCTGACAGTTTGGGAGAAGCAACCAGGCATCAGCCCCAGTCCCCACTAGACCCTCAGCCAAACAGCTGCATGAAGGAGGAAAGATGTGTAATGTTCAGGGGATAAATGGAGGTCCGGGAGAAGTCCAGCCTGGAAGGGTTCTACAGTTCTGGTTAAAATATTATTCTGTAAGTTCTGGGCACAGTCATCTCCTGTCCTGTCCAAAAACCAGTAGCACACGTGAGGTCCTAGAGAGAGCGAGCAATTTATTCCTGATATTCTTTCCTCAACTATATTTTGATGTCCTCTGAAAATTAGCTCATAATCTTATTACGTCTATCAATCTTCTGGTTTCTTCCCCCAATGAGGGTGGAGTGACTTCCAGTATATATAGAGCATGGATTGTAGATCTCCAGATCAGAGCAAGAGAGAGAGAGAGCGAGCGAGAACGAGACTTCAACAGCAAGATCATGGACGGAGCTGTCACTTTTCTGCTAATCACTCTGGCACTTTCCAGCATTCCAGGTACAGTCACCTCTTAAAAGGGGACAAACTCTGATATAGCTTCTGGGCCACTGCCTCCTCCTCCATCCTACCCCCCTTCCCCTATCAGCATAACCAGCCAAATTAATGAATAAATCAAACTAAATTACCTATAAAGATATTATAAAGCACTGGTCCGGTATAGACTCCTGAGGTACTCCACTTTTTACTCTCCTCCATTGAAAGGATGATTTAACCCTACTCTCTGCTTTCTATCTTTTGCCAAATTTCCAATCCTCTTACCCACGAAGTTTTCATTTCCTCTGTAGCTGCTCATGAGAAACTTTGTCAGATCCTTCCTATGTAAACATTTAGCTCACACTGTTTTCTAAGATGAGTTATATTCAGATGGAGCAAGTATTCCCCTGTGCCTGAGGGGCTCACAATCTAACCCCCCCCCCCCCCCCCCCCCGTTTACAAAGCCCGGGAGGCCATTCCATGCTTCCACCACTCTTTCCATGAAAGACTATTTTCTTAGATTCCTCCTAAGCCTATTTCCTCTTAACTTTATCCTATTCCCTCTCATTCCAGAGGTTTCCTTCAATTGAAAAAGACTCACCTCCTGTACGTTAAGGTCACTGAGGTATTTAAACGTCTCTAACGCATCCCCTCTCTCCCACCACTAACTTTCAGAAGAAACACAACCTAGGAACACTCAACAACGTAAATATCGCAGTTGGCAGTAGAACATCAATCCAGGGCCGCCGAGAGCGGGGGACAGGGGGGACATGCATGCAGCATTCTTTTTTTTGTCCGTCGCCAGCAGTGCTGCCATTCATTCTCACAGGCAGCTCCGCTCCCCTCTGCCGCGTCCATCTGGCCCTAAGTTACGTAAACAGGAAGTGCATCAGAGAGGGCCGCATAGACGCGGCAGAGGGGAGCGGAGCTGCCTGTGAGAATGAATGGCAGCACTGCCGGCAACGGACAAAGAAAAGTAAAACAGTTAAATGTGCACGGGGGGGTAGGAAGGAATGGTGAGCGAGGAGGGTTGTTGGGGAGCTGAGGGAGGGCAGGGAAAATCGCTGGACAATGGATGGGAGGGCAGGGGTGAGGAAATCACTGGACATGGAGAGAAGGGCAGGGGGAGAGAGAGCACTGGACATGGAGAGGAGGGGAGGGCAGGGGGGAGAGAACTAAGAGATCACTGGAGAGGAGGGCAGGGGGGAGAGAAGAGGTCGCTGGACATGGAGAGGAGAGGAGGGGAGGGCAGGGGGGAGAGAGAAGAGATGGCTAGACAGGAGGGGAGGGCAGGGGGAGAGAACTAAGAGATCACTGGAGAGGAGGGCAGGGGGGAGAGAAGAGGTCGCTGGACATGGAGAGGAGGGGAGGGCAGGGGGGAGAGAGAAGAGATTGCTGGACAGGAGGGGAGGGCAGGGCTGGAGGGAGAGAACTAAGAGATCACTGGACAGGAGAGAAGGGGAGAGCAGGGGGGAGAGAAGAGATTGTTAGACAGGAGGGGAGGGCAGGGGGGGGGAGAGGAGAATTGCTGAACAAGGATGGATGAATGGAGGGGGCAGGGGAGAGAGGAAATTTACTGGATATGGGTGGATGGAGGAGAGGCCAGGGGAGAATGGAGAGTTGCTGGACATGGATGGATGGAGGGAAGTCAGGAAGGAGATGCACATGGATGGAGGGGAGGGGAGTGAGGAGAAATGCTGGATATGGATGGAGGGCAAATTGCTGAATTTAAGGGCTGGATCGGAACACTTGCAGGGCAGATGCTGAAACTGGAGGAAGGATAGGGACAGGGCTACAGATGGTAGACAGGACGCATAAGGACACAGAAGGATGGTGGACATGGTGAGAGAAAAAATATCAAATGGAAAGAAGACACTGCATAAAACAGAAGACACTGGGACCAAAGCGAATAGAAAAACTAAATGATCAGACAACAAAGGTAGAAAAAAATATTTTATTAAGAACGTATTAATTGGAATATGTCAGCTTTTGGAAATGTGCATCTGTGATATTTTGCATGTAAGTTTCAATTTTTCTGGTATTGCTGCATGCTCAGTCTGACTTCTTGAGGTAACTTTCCAGTTCAGTATTTTGCCTTCATATTTTTTTTATTTCTAGTTCCATGTGTCATATCTGTTGTCATATGTTTTTCATGTGTGATCAAGGTGCAGTATTCTGCTAGTGTGTAGTATTTGCAGCCCTTTTTGTTTTGTTTCACTAGGTTGTGTACCGGTGTAATTACAGTGCTGCCTTTCCACGCATAAGGTTGTAGCTCATCCTGTCCTTGGAATTAGTGCTGTTATGGTTTGATAAGGTTATAAGTGGTTATTTGCACATGTTTGTGTATAGTGTTTTACAGTGGCACAGTGCCGTAGCGCGGGCGCCTGGCACCCGGGGCGGGTCGCCGCTGTGCACCCCCCCCCCCTCCGGAGCGCACGGCGCCCCCCACGAAAACGCACCCTCTCCCCGAAATGAAGCCTACCTTGTAGCGGGAGGGCCGATCCGCCCCCAGTGCACGTCACTGGGAGCTGCATCGGCTCTGCTGCTTCCCTTCTTTCTCTGCCCTGGAACAGGAAGTAACCTGTTCCGGGGCAGAAAAGAGCAGGGAACCAGCGAGCCAACACCCCCCCCCCCCCAGCGCGTGCACCCGGGGTGGACCGCCCCACCGCCTCCCCCTCCTATGCCACTGCAGTGGCGAGATTGTGTGTTGGCCTTACTGAGGTGGCACCAAAACATCAGAAAAGGTGTAGAGCCTAAATCATGACACACTACCTCTTGAAGTACATAAGTACATAAGTAATGCCATACTGGGAAAAGACCAAGGGTCCATCGAGCCCAGCATCCTGTCCAAGACAGCGGCCAATCCAGGCCAAGGGCACCTGGCAAGCTTCCCAAACGTACAAACATTCTATACATGTTATTCCTGGAATTTTGGATTTTTCCAAGTCCGTTTAGTAGCGGTTTATGGACTTGTCCTTTAGGAAACCGTCCAACCCCTTTTTAAACTCTGCTAAGCTAACCGCCTTCACCACTTTCTCCGGCAACGAATTCCAGAGTTTAATTACACGTTGGGTGAAGAAACATTTTCTCCGATTTGTTTTAAATTTACTACACTGTAGTTTCATCGCATGCCCCCTAGTCCTAGTATTTTTGGAAAGCGTGAACAGACGCTTCACATCCACCTGTTCCACTCCACTCATTATTTTATATACCTCTATCATGTCTCCCGTCAGCCGTCTCTTCTCCAAGCTGTATAGCCCTAGCCTCCTTAGTCTTTCTTCATAGGGAAGTCGTCCCATCCTCGCTATCATTTTAGTTGCTCTTCGCTGCACCTTTTCCAATTCTACTATATCTTTCTTGAGATGCGGCGACCAGAATTGAACACAATACTCAAGGTGCGGTCGCACCATGGAGCGATACAACGGCATTATAACATCCTCACACCTGTTTTCCATACCTTTCCTAATAATACCCAACATTCTATTCGCTTTCTTAGCCGCAGCAGCACACTGAGCAGAAGGTTTCAGTGTGTTATCGACGACGACACCCAGATCCCTTTCTTGGTCCGTAACTCCTAACGTGGAACCTTGCATGACGTAGCTATAATTCGGGTTCTTTTTTCCCACATGCGTCACCTTGCACTTGCTCACATTAAACATCATCTGCCATTTAGCCGCCCAGTCTCCCAGTCTCGTAAGGTCCTCTTGTAATTTTTCACAATCCTGTCGCGATTTAACGACTTTGAATAACTTTGTGTCATCAGCAAATTTAATTACCTCGCTAGTTACTCCCATCTCTAAATCATTTATAAATATATTAAAAAGCAGCGGTCCTAGCACAGACCCCTGAGGAACCCCACTAACTACCCTTCTCCATTGTGAATACTGCCTATTTAACCCCACTCTCTGTTTCCTATCCTTCAACCAGTTTTTAATCCACAATAGGACATTTCCTCCTATCCCATGACCCTCCAATTTCCTCTGTAGCCTTTCATGAGGTGGGGTCTAAATAAAGAAAACCTTTTAGACCCCAGGGGAAAGGAGACCGGAAACATAGATAAGGAGTTAGGGTTTTGCTCCCGTTTAATTTACTTAAGATAAGTGTAGGAGGAAGTTCCAGAAAACGCCGCAGCAACTGAAAGCAATGGGCCTGTAGGTGGTTATATATATATTTTGTAAGAGGCCAATTCCTACCTATGTACTCGCTTATGTCTAGGGGGCGTAGCCTCTGCCCAACCTTAGCTGCATGGAAAATAACGGACAGACCAATGGAATATATTAGTTTATTTATACAGCGTTATATACAAAAATATAGAAAACTCTTATCAGCTTATAGCATGAGCAATTCCTGATTGCATGCACAATGATACCAAAATATAGAGAATAACTATGATTATCCTATGGCTAAAATCTGTAATAACAGATAAACACAATACCAAGATCCTAATGATTACCACACAAATCTTATACTAGGCTAACAGCAACTAGATCATAAATCCTGACGTCACACATCTGATGGGTCCGAGCACAGACTAATTATCTAACCCAGCCTGAAGGAAGTAAACTATGATCTCACCGTCCCGGTCACCAGATCAGATTCCTTCCGATACCTCAGCCGAAGGTCTCAGCGAGGTCCCACAAGCTCAGGTGATGCACTTGTCTTGATCAGCCACAGATGATACAGACGCAGTATAGATCCTGTAGACAGCTGTAACCTGGGGAAAAGCTTTGCCAGGTATTATCAGTAAGTCTCTCAGGTAAATCAGGTGCTTGCAGAAATGCAAGTGTTCTTCTCCTCTTTTCTTCTGTTCTTCTCTCTTCGGTTCCTCAGCAACTAACTTCTTCTGTTCCCGCTTCTCAGACCAATCAGTTTTCTGGGAGCCAATCAGAAATAATCCCACCATGTACTCCCAGCATCTGTATGAAGCTTCCTTTGTCCGTCTTATCTCGTACGCTCTCTCTCTCTCCCTCAGGGACATGCATTCTCCCCCGATACAGAGTGACCTTGGAGGTGGTGCAGGCTTCAGTAAATCTATTACAAGCTGAAATGCTGACTTCTGCACAGTTGGTAGTCAGACATGTAGGTGAAAGGTTGCAGCGTCCATGTTGGCTGACAAGGTGCTCTCATTTGCACACAGGGTGGGTGAGATCACAGCAAATACTCCTACAGATTCCCCCCCTTGGAGATGGAAATTACTGCAAAGGAGTAAAGGCCTTCTCCAACCTAACTACAAAAATAAGCCAGACAGTTCAGTCAGGATTCAGGTACAAACTTCATGGTCAAAACTACAAAAAGTTTCAAAGTAAATCTCAACTAATGCAAACTAACGCTCTTCAAACAGTTCAATTAAGCAAAATAATGTTCACAAGGAAATCACAAATGCTAATACAGCAAAATACTGAATAATAGAACCCGCATGGGGTGTTAGCAGTTATGTCCTACCACATGAAAACATAATCAAAATCAATTATCATACTATTATAAAATGCATGGCAAAGCATAAGCAAATCAGTCCTTAATATGATAGTAGACTAAAACTGTTGCATCGTGGAGAATTACTCATGGGTGACCTCCACAAAGTCTAACAAAGTCAATGATATGAGAGTCTTTAGACTGTAAAACGACATAATGTCCAAACCATAGTCAATAGGGTGGACCGTGATGAATAATGAGGTGTGAATGGACAACTTCTCACATCAAGAAGACATCAAACAGGAACAAAATGGTCCACGTAATGGTGATGATGAAGAAAGTCTTCAAACATAAGCATTGGACACAGTTCAAAAAGAAAGTCAATGAAATGTCCCAAAAACAAACAAACACACATCCAAAACTTCACTGTCAGGAACACTGGATCGGTTGAAATAAAAATAAAATCAAACAATTCCCCCCAACACGAAGAATGATTCTTGGCCAAAGAAAAACTCCAACAGTCATGACTAAACAATGGAAATCATGAGGAACAAGGGGAAGGGATGTTGAAAACCACCAATGGATTAGGAAGCAGGGCGTCAGGAACATCTTGAAGAACGACATCAGGAACGGAAACAGAATGAATCTGTTAGGCAACTGCACCGGATCTTCAAGGTTTTGTTTTTTTCTTTCTTTGTAGCTGAAAAACAAAAGAAGACGAAGCTATTCTGCTTCATGGTTAGTTTGTGTCATTTCAACAATGCATGTATCTGGAACCAAATGACTGGGGTGACATGGTCTCAACTGATTGATGTGGACCCACTTAAGGTTATCTTCACCTTGAGAATTTTTTTTGAGGCGAATTTGGTAAGCCACAGGTGAAGCTTTTTCCACTATTGGGAATGGACCACGCCAACTAGGCAGAAACTTCCTTTCTTTAACCTTGTTTCTGGCAAAATTGAAGTAGAATACCTTGTCGCCAATTTGGTATTCTTTAGAGGTAGTCCCTTGATCATAATAGGCTTTTCTACCTCTAGCGCTACTTTCCAAATTTTTCTGAGCAAAGGCAAAGGCACTTTGCAAATGCTTACGCAAATGGGTGACATATTCATGAGTGGAGGTAGCACTGGACAAGTTCACATCATTAGTCCTGTACAACAAATGAATTGGTAATGTCATTTCCCTACCTGTCATCATCTCAAAAGGAGACACTCCGGTGGAACGGTGGGGTGTGGAACGAATCGCCATAAGGACCAATGGTAACACAAGGTCCCAATTCTTACCTGAGGATGACACATACTTCTTCAGAATGGTCACGATGGTGCGATTAGCTCTTTCCACCTGTTCTTCAATGTCCTCCTGCAAGGTTGAGGTTTCCACAGAATTCACCCTTCGAGGCTTCTGAGGTACAGACATTTCCCTGGACAGAAACAAGAAGTCATCTTCCACCTGTACCTGGGCACACGTCGCATCATAGGGCCAAACAAACTCGAGAGATATGAGGCCCCTGGGAGAGGTAAACCAACTGTCAGTCGTCTCCCCCCCTGGCAGGTGTCCCAAGAAGAAGGCAGCCTGCCAAGGATAGGCAAACTTACCTCGACATCATGGAAGGACTGGCCAACCAGAAAGCCAACAGAATCTCCAGCAGATAGCTCCACTTCAGCAGACTGTGGATTTGTGACCAACAGGTATAAGGTGGTACCGGTGACCTCCAAACATGGCAGAACACCAATTGCCAATCCAAGGTCTCGAAAGTGGGCATGTGGGTTAAAGAACACTACATCATCCAGCAGACGTTGTCCTTGAGCGAGGCGAAGCTTGAGGGAAAAATCCCGAACTCTTCCTGGAATGGTTACATCCTTGTCACAGACTACCTCACAGACCTGGGGAATGGTCTGTCCAGACTTCAAACAAACAGCCGTAGGTTCAAGTTCCACTGGGTTGTTCTGCATTCTACTCCACAGGACAAGATTCACCAGGTCCACATAAACTCCCAGTCGTGCAAGGCAATCTGACCCCAAACATAAGGGTTCCCTCAAGCCCCGGACAATAGAGAAGTGGTGAGTGAATGTCTTCTTTCCCACAGTCAAGGGAAGGCCACATATTCCGTCAAGCGGCTTGGAGCCTTGTCCCGGTACCTGTACCGAAGTAGAGGAACATCTGCTGAAGGGAAGTTGTACAGACTTACGAATTTGGCTGTACAAAGAGTCACTGATGTAGGAGAGATCACTAGTGAACAGTAAAGTAGCTTGAAGCAATTGGGTGTTAGCCACTTGAACTGGTATGGTGAATTCATCACCTTTCCGGGTGATGATAGTCACCTTGCAAGGATGAGCAAAATCAGGAGCAGAGAGAGGAGATGAGATTTCAAGTGATACGGGAGACACAGTATCTGTTAAGTCATCCGTCTTGGCTGAGTCCTGTGAAACAATCTCTAGATGGTCCGCTTGTTGCACCAGCTCTTCATGCTTCTGACCCCCTTTTGGTGCCTCTGTCAACGGAGGCTCCCGCCTGGGCAGATCCGCGGAACACCGGAGATCAGTCCGCAGGGGAGTGTCCTGTAGCTCCACAGAGTTGGCATCACCGACTGTACGCCAGTATCTCCCTCGCACATATTTAAGGGGTCGAGTGACTTTAGACCAGATCGTTTCCTCGTCATAATCCAAAACAGGCCGAAATCTCTTCAAAAGGTCATTTCCAATCAGAAATTCTTCACCCTCACTGGTAGTGATGATGGCTGGGTGCCTGACGGTCATCTGTCCAAGCTGTAAAGATAGCCAAACCTGTCCCACAGTTCCAATACTTTGATTGCCATAGGCCACCAGTGACAAGTCGCTCGGTGTGACATGCAGCACATCCTGACCCCCCCCTAGAGATGCCTCTAGTTTCTGAAACAGGCCCTGGGTGACCAAAGTCACCTCTGATGCTGTATCCAGGAGACCTTCACAGGAAAGTACTTGTTGAATTAACAACTCCACGGTATATCTGTAACCTTTAGATATAAGCTTACCTAGAAAATACCTGACTTCCTGGGATGAGTCTTTTGAAAGAGGCCCTTCCGGGTTCGAGGACTGCGACGCAGCATGGTTCACGGGGGACTCCTCACTGATGGGCGACAACGCATCCACGTGGACAGTGGGGACGCTTGCGGTAACAGGTTCTGTGGCCACGTCTAGTCATGCTTGTTCTTCCTCCGAAGAGGATGGCTGTTCCACCTCAACAGATTTAACACTCAGCCCCGGAGGGGTCGGCGGTCTAGAAGACTGGTCCTTCTGCTTCTGGAATTTGACCTTTTTATGAGATGGAGGTGTCTTAGGTACATTGCTAGACTCCGCGATTGAACATCTTGCCATCAATTGGTCCAGCTGAGCTTGCATAGCACGGATCTTCTCTGCATTCCACTTCTTCTGATTAAACCGCTTCTTTTTAGGGTGTTGCTGTCCCTCCTGTGCAATAGGAGGCGCTGCATCCCGCGGCAGGGCCTGAGAGCCCGGCGGCGTAGTTGGTCTCGGCGCTTTGTTTTCCAGAGAAAGCGTGGAAGTGACCGCACAAACAGCCGGTGGTATCACCCTGTTGCGACTCTTGGATGCCAGTTTCGGAGTCTCGGCTATTGGCTTGGCGCGGCAGATTTCAAAAATTCCTTCAGCCTGCTTTAGAAGGCTGGAATAGGGTTCTGCGTTTTTTCCTGCCAAGGGAATCTTTATCGGATCAGGCAGACCCTGTATAAAAAGTTCCCTGAAATCACCAAATTCAAGATCTTTAGAATCAGGCGGCACCCCCCCTTGGTAAAATGCACGCTTCAAGCGATGGGCCCACTCCCGCGGACTCTCCTCCGGATTACAACTAATAGTATACGCTGCACGCTTAGCTTCAAGAGAGTTGGCAAAGAGACCGTAGCGCTTCGCTAAGGCTTGCTCCACTGACCGTAGATCGGGGTTATCGGACATGATCAAATCTAGAACTTCATGGCACTCGGTACTAAAGGTCCATTTGAGGAGGGCTCTGATGTCATCCTCAGCAGAGACGTGCATGGTCTGCAGGAGTTCATGCACTGCCTTAAGATGGGTTTCTATGGATACCGAGGTAGACGCTTTAAAAGGCGCTATTACGGTGCGTAGCATCTTTATAATATATGCTTGCCTCTCCATAGACATTCCTTTCTTGGGTTCCGGCCTGCCATGCCGCTGATCACTACCAGGTGTAGAGAACCTCGGGGCAGGTGTATTGCTAAAACTGGGTGGATCTGCCGAAGGCTGAAACCCTGAGCTAGGCACCTGACCAAGTGAGCTGATGATTTCAGCAGGCCGTCCCTGGACCCGTGCCCCCAATGGGTGTGTCACTGTCTCGGGTCTGCTGCTTCGTTCACCAGCCACTATGGGGCTGGATTGTACAGAGGGGCGGGAAAGAGCCGAAGCCATGCCCCCAATGGGTGTGTTTAACTCAGGTCCCTCCCGGCTCACGTAACGGTTCATTTCGGGAGCTGGGCTTGGGTGACCCACAGCAAAACTGTCGGGGAACTCTAAGGTATACGGTACTTCTTCCTGCGCCATTTGCGTAAGCTCTTGCTGCATTGTGGAAATCTTTACAGTGCACTCATCTAATGCTTTAGACAATGAATCTCTGTCCTTCACTGTACATTGTAATTGCAGTGAGACTGTCTCCTGCTTCTCTTTTAACTCCGCCAACTCTAGCTTGGCGGCGTGCCAATCTTGAAACACAGACACAGATTCTTCTTGAGTGGTCACTAGCTCCCTGCGCAACTCACTCTGAACACCTTCTGAGACCTGTTTTAGCTCCCGATTTAATGTCTGCAACTTATCTGTTTCCCTAGTCTGGTTGTGTAATGCATCAGTCAAACGAGAAAATTTCTCTTGCAACGAATCAAAAGACACGAGGTACTGGGCAATTTCTTGCTTTAATGTGCAATTAAGTGCTTCACAATCAGTTAGGTCACACTGCAAAGTTTTACACTTATCATACAGTGTCTGGCACTCCGTACAAATCTCTTCAGAGGAGTGAGGTGGGGCGGGGCTTACATTGGTCCCTGCTAAAGCAGATTTGGCAGTCTCTAAATCAACTCGTAATGCAGCTAACTCACTGTCTCGCTCATATAAGTACATAAGTACATAAGTACATAAGTAGTGCCATACTGGGAAAGACCAAAGGTCCATCTAGCCCAGCATCCTGTCACCGACAGTGGCCAATCCAGGTCAAGGGCACCTGGCACGCTCCCCAAACGTAAAAACATTCCAGACAAGTTATACCTAAAAATGAGGAATTTTTCCAGTCCATTTAATAGCGGTCTATGGACTTGTCCTTTAGGAATCTATCTAACCCCTTTTTAAACTCCGTCAAGCTAACCGCCCGTACCACGTTCTCCGGCAATGAATTCCAGAGTCTAATTACACGTTGGGTGAAGAAAAATTTTCTCCGATTCGTTTTAAATTTACCACACTGTAGCTTCAACTCATGCCCTCTAGTCCTAGTATTTTTGGATAGCGTGAACAGTCGCTTCACATCCACCCGATCCATTCCACTCATTATTTTATACACTTCTATCATATCTCCCCTCAGCCGTCTCTTCTCCAAGCTGAAAAGCCCTAGCCTTCTCAGCCTCTCTTCATAGGAAAGTCGTCCCATCCCCACTATCATTTTCGTCGCCCTTCGCTGTACCTTTTCCAATTCTACTATATCTTTTTTGAGATACGGAGACCAGTACTGAACACAATACTCCAGGTGCGGTCGCACCATGGAGCGATACAACGGCATTATAACATCCGCACACCTGGACTCCATACCCTTCTTAATAACACCCAACATTCTATTCGCTTTCCTAGCCGCAGCAGCACACTGAGCAGAAGGTTTCAGCGTATCATCGACGACGACACCCAGATCCCTTTCTTGATCCGTAACTCCTAACGCGGAACCTTGCAAGACGTAGCTATAATTCGGGTTCCTCTTACCCACATGCATCACTTTGCACTTGTCAACATTGAACTTCATCTGCCACTTGCACGCCCATTCTCCCAGTCTCGCAAGGTCCTCCTGTAATCGTTCACATTCCTCCTGCGACTTGACGACCCTGAATAATTTTGTGTCATCGGCGAATTTAATTACCTCACTAGTTATTCCCATCTCTAGGTCATTTATAAATACATTAAAAAGCAACGGACCCAGCACAGACCCCTGCGGGACCCCACTAACTACCCTCCTCCACTGAGAATACTGGCCACGCAATCCTACTCTCTGCTTCCTATCTTTCAACCAGTTCTTAATCCATAATAATACCCTACCTCCGATTCCATGACTCTGCAATTTCTTCAGGAGTCTTTCGTGCGGCACTTTGTCAAACGCCTTCTGAAAATCCAGATATACAATATCAACCGGCTCCCCATTGTCCACATGTTTGCTTACCCCCTCAAAAAAATGCATTAGATTGGTGAGGCAAGACTTCCCTTCACTAAATCCGTGCTGACTTTGTCTCATCAGTCCATGTTTTTGTATATGCTCTGCAATTTTATTCTTAATAATAGCCTCCACCATCTAGTCTGGGACAAATCTAACTGCAACTCCGCTATGCGATCTGTTAGAGGTGCAGATACCTCTCTTATCTCATTCATCAAAGAGTCTTTAACTGCCAAAAGAGACACGCCCAGTTCACAAAGCATCCATTGTGACAAATGCTGTTTCTCTTTTATAATTGTATTTAAAACCGTAGCATATGCTTCTGAGCTATTCGGTGAACTGCTACTAAATAAAGCACGTACAGACTCTACTGTAGGAGGTGTTGGTTTCGTCTTACTATGAGAGAGTGGCAGTAATATTTTCAGCACGCCCTTCTCCTGTTCACTTAGAAGCATTTCAGGCAATGTGCCAACCATGCCGGTCGCCATGTTAAAGACTAAACACACCCTGTTTTCCTTCCTTACAGAATTAGAGAAACCGTTTTTTTCTTTTGGAGCTCAGAGTAATAAATCTGTCAACCAATTACAGCAATAAAACACAGCTGTATAACAAAGGTCTGCCGTCAGCTAGGGTAACTGCAGTTCGTGCAAAGAGAGACAGAAGCTTAAACCAGCCTTCTGAAAAGACCCAGAAAAAGTTTTAACTTCTGCTAATCTTGCACCAACCATCCCGGACGAGAGCCCCAATTTGTAGGTGGTTATATATATATTTTGTAAGAGGCCAATTCCTACCTATGTACTCGCTTATGTCTAGGGGGCGTGGCCTCTGCCCAACCTTAGCTGCATGGAAAATAACGGACAGACCAATGGAATATATTAGTTTATTTATACAGCGTTATATACAAAAATATAGAAAACTCTTATCAGCTTATAGCATCAGCAATTCCTGATTGCATGCACAATGATACCAAAATATAGAGAATAACTATGATTATCCTATGGCTAAAATCTGTAATAACAGATAAACACAATACCAAGATCCTAATGATTACCACACAAATCTTATACTAGGCTAACAGCAACTAGATCATAAATCCTGACGTCACACATCTGATGGGTCCGAGCACAGACTAATTATCTAACCCAGCCTGAAGGAAGTAAACTATGATCTCACCGTCCCGGTCACCAGATCAGATTCCTTCCGATACCTCAGCCGAAGGTCTCAGCGAGGTCCCACAAGCTCAGGTGATGCACTTGTCTTGATCAGCCACAGATGATACAGACGCAGTATAGATCCTGTAGACAGCTGTAACCTGGGGAAAAGCTTTGCCAGGTATTATCAGTAAGTCTCTCAGGTAAATCAGGTGCTTGCAGAAATGCAAGTGTTCTTCTCCTCTTTTCTTCTGTTCTTCTCTCTTCGGTTCCTCAGCAACTAACTTCTTCTGTTCCCGCTTCTCAGACCAATCAGTTTTCTGGGAGCCAATCAGAAATAATCCCACCATGTACTCCCAGCATCTGTATGAAGCTTCCTTTGTCCGTCTTATCTCGTACGCTCTCTCTCTCTCCCTCAGGGACATGCATTCTCCCCCGATACAGAGTGACCTTGGAGGTGGTGCAGGCTTCAGTAAATCTATTACAAGCTGAAATGCTGACTTCTGCACAGTTGGTAGTCAGACATGTAGGTGAAAGGTTGCAGCGTCCATGTTGGCTGACAAGGTGCTCTCATTTGCACACAGGGTGGGTGAGATCACAGCAAATACTCCTACAGGCCCCTACGCAAGAAAGACTTTGACGGTGAAGCGAGAAGAGAGACTAAGCTGCAGACCTAAAGGAAAGTGACATTGGGAAGGGAGGAAAGGGAAAGAGGGTGACAGGGAGTACTTACCTGAATCCTTCGGGATGGTATGACGTAAACCTGAAAGACAAAAAGAGTTGACACAAAGTATCAGTTCTTACAAACTTTGAGAAATTGAGAGAAACATTAGAACACAATTAAGTTAGGAAGAATAGAATCGATTTCAATACTTATCTGATATTTTCCAGTTAAGAGGTAAAGGGTTAACCTGTTAAAACAAAACAAAAGTTTAAATTGAATGAATCTGAATTTGCTAAGTGATACAAATCTGATATTGTAATATTAATACGAAACTTTTACCCAGGATTTTTACAAATTACATTTCCCTGTTTTGTTTAATTATTATCGGAATAAATCAAATTTATTATAAAGATTGAAGTTTGCTTCTTTCAAGTCTGACTGAATCCAACACAATAGTTTCTTTCCTCCCATCTCTGGTACAGATTTGGGACGAGGTTAGTGAACTGTATCCTGACCCTCTCTGCTCTGAAGTGGGTGACCCGTTTCCCTGGCTCGACTACAGGTGAAGGGAGAGCTCAGTCACCTGTAAGCTTTAGATCAGGCTCTTCGGAGCAGGGGGTCTGGATTAGATATATAAGGGAGTGGTAGCTGGATTTATTGTAAATCAAATTGATTCCATTCACAGGAATTCATATTCACCTTTATGCATTCATCTGATATTATCTTTTAAGGATGATGTTTTATTTTATGTTCACTCTGTCTCTTGTGAGCTGAGCACAGTTAGTTCCTCGGCTGACGCGACTACATATTAGAGGCATTTTGAAACTGTATGAAGACTTACAATAGATGGGTGACAGCAATACTGGGTCAAACCAATAGTCCATCTAGTCCAGGATCCGGTTTCGAACAGTGGCCAAGCCAGGTCACAGGTACCTGGCAGAAACCCAAATCGAGGCAATATTCCATGTAGAACCCTAAAGAATAGCAAGATTCCAGAATCTCAAAGAGTAGCAACATTCCATGTAGAACCCCAAAGAACAGAAAGATTCTGGAATCCTAAAGAGTGACAAGATTCCATGCAGAACCCCAAAGAATAGCAAGATTCTAGAATCCTAAAGAATGACAAGATTCCATGCAGAATCTCAGAATAGCAACATTCCATGCTATCGATCCCATGGCAAGCAGTTGCTTCCCCATTTCTGTCTCAATAGCAGACTAAGGACTTTTCCTCCAGGAACTAGTTCAACCTTTTTTAAATCCAGATACGCTAACCTCCATTGCGTCATCTTCCAACAAAGAGTTCCCAGAGCTTAACTATTGGTTGAGTGAAAATATATTTCCTCCTATTTGTTTTAAAAGTATTTCCATGGAACTTCTTTGAGTGTCCCCTAGTCTTTGTACTTGCATGCTCATTTTCACTAAAAGGAGCGTGCCAGATGAGAGGGGAAGGCAAAGCGGCAGTGTAGGAGACAGGTGCTGGACAAGGCTTCAGCTGCTGGGGATTGGGGACCCCCGCCAGTAAAACCTATGAACCAGGTGGGCCCAGGCCCCCATGGCCCCACATAGCTACACCACTGGTACTGGGTGATTTGTCTGGAAGGTCAGATATTTATCTTTAGTACTGTGGAAGGAAGGAAAGGATGGATGAAACAATATTTTAGCAAGAGGGGTGGAGACTGCCAGTGCTGAATATTCCATTCTTATTCAAACAGATGGTGATATGTTAAATATCTATCATTCTTGTCCCTGTTTTCATCTTTTTCAGATTTTGTCATTCCAAGTGTCTCTGCTAACAAACCCCCGGTAAATATGAATTTAGTTACCTCTCCTTGACAACATTCCTGACACCAAATCTCCCCAACCCGAACTCAAATCATTATCCACTCCACACCCCCAAATTGTCCCTGCACCAAAATGCGCTTACCGCATGCTGAATCTGAATTACTGTTAGTCCAACGTGGCTGGCAGCGGTAGTTCCAAGTTGAGCGAGCTCCATTTCTGGCGCTCTGGAAAGTTTTTAACTGTTTATAGATTTAGGACTGTTGTTTATTTGGCTAGATTTCTGAGTGAAATTTGAGAACCTAGAGGTGAAAAATCAGTGCCAAGCTCATAACGTCTTTCCCTAAATCCTTCCTGGTTAACACTCACTTTTTTACTCCTAAATGTAAGGGAATGGGACTTCATATACTGCCTCCCTCTATTAAAAAAGCCCCCAAAATACCCCAACTCCAGATGTGCAGGCGTGAAAAATTTCCATCCCTTGCTCTGTAAAGACTGTTCCCAACTCCCTTTGTCTTCTCTATGTACAAAAAGTGAAAACATCTGCAGCCTGCTTCTTGTGAGTCAGATGGTCTTTGACTCGTTTCTTTCCTTTGCAGAATCGTTGCCCTGCAGATCTCAAAAGAATCATTGGAAGAGACTGTGCAGCTGGAAACCTACCTCCCTGCGAGCTCCCTCCTGCCTTTGACAACTCTAAATCTATATGTGAATTTTGTCTATATTATCGGTAAGTACATCCAACACTTATTTTCCCATTCACCCCACCACAGGTTATAAGGGGACATCTATAGCTTCTGGGGTACATAGACGTCTTTAAGAAATAAATAAATACTACCTTAATCTACAAATCTCTGAGACACAGAAATCAAAGATTCAACACAGTCCTGCACAGGAGTCACAAAATGCTATAAATACAAAGAATAATTACCGAGCTGCATTAAAAAGGGCCCTGCAGTAGCGGTGGAGGTCACTTTTGCCATGTGCCTGGGCCCTTTTAACTGCAGTGGTTAAAAATCCCCTGAAAAAGACATGGCCATGCTGTAAGATTACTCTTACCACCCAGATACGCTGTGGAAACAGTCAGTCTTTACTAGTTCATCAAAACTCCCAGGATTCACATACAAGTAAACCTACAGTGATGGGAAAACCCAGTAACTTGTCACAAAAAGCCTGGA
Organism: Microcaecilia unicolor; assembly: GCF_901765095.1. Lineage (NCBI taxonomy): Eukaryota > Metazoa > Chordata > Amphibia > Gymnophiona > Siphonopidae > Microcaecilia > Microcaecilia unicolor. The sequence continues at coordinate 3,696,532 of NC_044031.1, forward strand.
AGCATCAGATAAACCTTTAAATCAGCTATTGGATCTCTTAGAGCCCAAAGCTATTTCAAATCTGAGCACCTTTCAAAGTCATCATTAGTTTGCCTCCAGAGCTTTAGACGAACATTATGGATACAATAGCTACGTCAGAGCCGTAGCGAGGGGAGCTGACACCCGGGGCAGGTCGCCGCTGCGCAACCCCCCCCCCCCCTCCCGGGTGCAGCATGGCGCACCCTCCTCATGCTGGAGCGCACCCCCCCCCCCCCCGGAGCGCATACCTGCGGCGAGGGACGGGCGGGAGGGCCGATCCGCCCCGACTGCACGTTGCTGGGGGGTGTCGGCTCCGCGCTGGTTCACTGCTCTCTCTGTCCCGGAACAGGAAGTAACCTGTTCCAGGGCAGAGAGGGCAGTGCACCAGCGCGGAGCCGACACCTCCCAGCGGCGTGCACCCAGGGTGGACCCCCCCCCCCGCCCCTTCCTACGCCACTGAGCTACGTGCATATGCACCATAACAAACAAAATGTCCACTTAGGTTAAACCACTTCTGTGGACTCAGCACTGAAAAGTTCTTTGAAGGACCTCCCAACACCCGCTAATGGCAAAAGGGTGATTCATAAGAACATAAGAGTAGCCATACTGGGTCAGACCAACGGTCCATCTAGCCCACTGTTTCCAAACAGTGGTCAAACCAGGTCACTAGTACCTGGCAGAAACCCAAATCCTGGCAACACTCCATACTACAAATCCCAGGGCAAGCAGTTGCTTCCCATGTCTGTCTCAATAGCAAACTATGGACTTTTCCTCCAGGAATTTGTCCAAACCTTGTTTAAAATCGGATACACTAACTGCTGTTACCACATCCTCCGGCAATGAGTTCCAGAACTTAACTATTCATTGAGTGAAAAAATATTTCCTCCTATTTCTTTTAAAAGTATTTCCCAATGTAGCTTCCTCAAGCGTCCCCTAGTCTTTGTACTTTTGGAATGAGTAAAACATTGATTTACTTCTACTCATTCTACATCACTCAGGATGTTGTAGATCTCAATCATATCTCCCCTCATCCATCTCTTTTCCAAGCTGAAGAGCCCTAGCCTCTTTATACTTTCCTGATATGAAAGGAGTTCCATCCCCTTTATCATTTTGGTCGCTCTTCTTTGAACCTTTTCTAATTCCACTATATCTTTTTTGAGATACAGCGACCAGTACTGAAGGCAATAAGGTGTGGACACAACTGGGAATGATACAAAGGCATTATAGTCTTTTCAGTCTTATTCACCATCCCTTTCCTAATAATTTCTAGCATCCTGTTTGCTTTTTTGGCCACCGCCCTACACTGAGCTGAAGATTTCAGTGTATTATCTACAAAGACACACAGATCTTTTTCTTGAGTGCTCACCCCCAAGGTGGACTATGATTCAGATTTTATTTTTTCACATTTTATTTATCGGATTACTATTTCCAATGTGCATCACCTTGCATTTGTCCACATTAAATTTCATCTGCCATTTGGATGCCCAGTCTTCCAATTTCCTAAGGTCTTCCTGCAATATTTCACAGTCCGCACATGTTTTAACCTTGAAGAGTTTTGTTTCATCTGCAAATTTAATCACCTCATTCATCGTTCCAATTTCCATATCATTTATAAATACTGATTCCTGCGGCAGTCCACTGTTCACCCTCCTGCATTGAGAAAAATGGCCATTTAACTCTACTCTCTGTCCAATAACCAATTCCTAATCCAAATCTGAACCTTGCCTCCTATCCCAGGCAATTTTCTCAGGAGTTTCTCATAAGGAACTTTATCAAAAGCTTTCTGAAAATCTAGAGGTAATCAATAGAAATAAAACATGGAAAAGAAAATAAGATGATACCTTTTTTATTGGACATAACTTAATACATTTCTTGATTAGCTTTCGAAGGTTGCCCTTCTTCGTCAGATCGGAAATAAGCAAATGTGCTAGCTGACAGTGTATATAAGTGAAAACATTCAAGCATTACTATGACAGTCTGACAGGGTGGGAGGATGGGGGTGGGTAGGAGGTATGCATGGGGACATCAAAGCGTGTATAAGTTGCATTTATCCTGTAGGAAATGGTTTCCATGCCTGTGTGGAGGAGTGTGGTAGCCATGTTAGTCCACTCTTAAGGTTATCAATAGAAATCAAACAAAATAAAACATGGAAAAGAAAATAAGATGATACCTTTTTTATTGGACATAACATAATACATTTCTTGATTAGCTTTCGAAGGTTGCCCTTCTTCCTCAGATCGGAAATAAGCAAATGTTTGTAGATGACAGTATATATAAGAGAAACATCAAAGCATTTCAGTGACAGTCTATATGACTAGAAAGGGATCTAGGTGTCGTCGTTGATGATACAATATTTGCTTGTTAAACTACTAGTATGTTTTATCATTATCACTAGCCGTTAAGCCCGTTAAAACGGGCGCGTATTGGAATGTTTTTTTTCCCAAGGCCCTCCTCCCGTTGCAGCTGCAAAGCCCCCTGCCATCCTCCTTCTCTGCCAGCTCCAAGGCCCCCTCTGTCCCTCCCTCCCAGCTCCAAGGCTCCAGTCCTCCCCCCTTTCCAGCTGCAAGGCCCCCTGCCCGCCCTCCCTCCCTCCCAGTTCCAAGGCCCCAGGCCCTCCCCCCCAGCTCCCAAGGCCCCCTTCCCTCCCTCCCAGTTCCAAGGCCCCCTGCTCTCCCTCACAACTGTAAGGGGCCCCATTCCCTCACAACTGTAAGGGCCCCCCTGCCCTCCCTCCCAGTTCCAAGGCCCCCTGCCCCCCCCGCCTTCTTCCCAGCCAGCTGGAAGGCCCCCTTCAGTCCAGCCCTCCCAGCTCCAAGGCCCCCCCTCCTTCTGAGACCTCCCATGCCCCCTCCCCCCCCAAGGTAGCCGCTACCGCCCCCCCCACCCCGGAGTCGCCCCCGCCCCCCCTTCACCCGGCCCGGGCCCTCTCTTCGTTATTCAACTTACAGCAGCGCCAAAACAGCAGCAAGCAGCAGCTCCCGTTGGCCTTCCTTCACTGCCTGTGCCTCGCCCTCGTGTGACGTCACGTCGGCGAGGGCGGGGCACAGGCGGGGAAGGAAGGCCGACGGGAGCTGAGGCTGAGCTGCTTGTTGCTGTTTCGGCGCTGCTGTAAGTTGAATAACGAAGAGAGGGCCGGGTGAAGGGGGGGTGGTGGCGACTCTGGGGGGGGGGGCGGTAGCGACGTCAGCGGTTCCCTCCCTCCCCTTCCGCGCAGTTTCCCTCTCTGTCCCGCCCCCCTCCCCCCGTCATCACGACTTGACGCGGGGGCGGGACAGAGAGGGAAGTCTCTACTGCGTATTGGCAGGTGAGTCGGTCACTTGCCATTTATAGGTTGGATGTTACCCAAGATCCTTCTGTAATACTAAATGTATATTTTCTTATATATTTCCACTATTCATGATGTATTGTAAGCCACATTGAGCCTGCAAAGAGGTGGGAAAATGTGGGATACAAATGCAATAAAGAAATAAAAATAAATAAATACGTTGAAACCCTCTGCTCAGTGTGCTGCTGTGGCTAAGAAAGCAAATAGAATGTTAGGTATTATTAGGAAAGGAATGGAAAACAAAAATGAGGATGTTATAATGCCTTTGTATCACTCCATGGTGCGACCGCACCTCAAATATTGTGTTCAATTCTGGTCGCTGTATCTCAAAAAAGATATAGTGGAATTAGAAAAGGTGCAGAGAAGGGTGATGAAAATGACAAAGGGGATGGGACAACTTCCCTATGAGGAAAGGCTAAAGTGGCGAGGGCTCTTCAGCTTAGACAAAAGGCGGCTGAGGGGAGATATGATAGAGGTCTATAAAATAATGAGTGGAGTTCAATGGGTAGACGTGAAGTGTCTCTTTACGCTTTCCAAAAATACTAGGACTAGGGGGCATGCGATGAAGCTACAATGTAGTAAATTTAAAACGAATCGGTGAAAATGTTTCTTCACTCAACGTGTAATTAAACTCTGGAATTCGTTGCCAGAGAATGTGGTAAAGGCTGTTAGTTTAGCGGAGTTTAAAAAAGGTTTGTACGGCTTCCTAAAGGAAAAGTCCATAGACCATTATTAAATTGGACTTGGGGGAAAATCCACTATTTCTGGGATAAGCAGAATAGAATGTTTTGTACTTTTTTGGGATCTTGCCAGGTATTTATGACCTGGAATGGCCACTGTTGGAAATAGGATGCTGGGCTTGATGGACTTTTGGTCTTTCCCAGTATGACAATACTTATGTACTTATATTAAAATATGTTGTTCCTTTTCCTTATATATTCCGATATTTATTTATTTATTTGTTACATTTGTATCCCACATTTTCCCACCTATTTGCAGGAGTAATGCGGCCTACATAGTACCATAAAGGCATTCGCCAAGTCCGGTAGAGAAACAAATACATGGTGATGTTGTGGTGGATTAAGGTTCAGGCACAATGGGGATCAAAGAGCGGAGAGGTAATATAGTGTCCATTACTATATAGAGTGGAGGAGTGGCCTAGTGGTTAGGGTGGTGGACTTTGGTCCTGAGGAACTAAGTTGGATTCCCACTTCAGGCACAGGCAGCTCCTTGTGACTCTGGGCAAGTCACTTAACCCTCCATTGCCCCACGTAAGCCGCATTGAGCCTCCCATGAGTGGGAAAGCGCAGGGTACAAATGTAACAAAAATAAAATAGATACTATTGGAGATTCTACATGGAACGTTGCTACTATTGGAGATTCTACATGGAATGTTGCTACTATTTGAGATTCTACATGGAATGTTGCTATTCCACTAGCAACATTCCATGTAGAAGGCTGCGCAGGCTTCTGTTTCTGTGAGTCTGACGTCCTGCACGTACGTGCAGGACGTCAGACTCACAGAAGCAGAAGCCTGCGCGGCCACATTGGTAATCCGCAAGGGCCGACTTCTAGTGGAATAGCAACATTCCATGTAGAATCTCAAATAGTAGCAACAGTGGAGGAGTGGCCTAGTGGTTAGGGTGGTGGACTTTGGTCCTGAGGAACTGAGTTCGATTCCCACTTCAGGCACAGGCAGCTCCTTGTGACTCTGGGCAAGTCACTTAACCCTCCATTGCCCCAGGTACAAATAAGTACCTGTATATAATATGTAAGCCGCATTGAGCCTGCTATGAGTGGGAAAGCACGGGGTACAAATACAACAAAAAATTAAAAAAAAATAGTGTCCATTATGAGCTTTGGTTTTGCTGTGTTGCAGAGTGTAGGCATTTATGTTGGGTCGGTAGGGTATGCCTTTTTGAACAGGTTGGTTTTTAGTGATTTCCTGAAGTTTAGATGGTCGTAGGTTGTTATCACAGCTTTTGGCAGTGAGTTCCATAGTTGTGTGCTTATATAGGAGAAGCTGGATGCGTAGGTTGCTTTGTATTTGAGTCCTTTGCAGTTTGGGTAGTGGAGGTTTAGGTATGTTTGTGATGATCTGGTTGTGTTTCTGGTTGGTAGATCTATGAGGTCTGTCATGTAGCCTGGGACTTCGCCAAAGATAATTTTGTGGGCCAGGGTGCAGATTTTGAAGGTAATATGTTCTTTGATTGGGAGCCAATGCAGTTTTTCTCAGAGGGGTTTGGCACTTTCGAATCGTGTTTTACCAAATATCAGCTTGGGTGCTGTGTTTTGAGCGGTCTGGAGTTTCTTTGTGAGTAGTTCTTTACATCCCGCATAGATTCTGTTGCAGTAGTCTGCATGGTTTAGTACCAATGATTGTATTAGGTTACAGAATATTTTTCCTCAGGAAGAAAGGTTTTACGTGTTTAAGTTTCCACATTGAGTGGAACATTTTCTTTGTTGTGGAGTTCACTTGTCTCTCAAGTGTAAGTTTTTGCTGTCGATTTTAACGCAGAGTATTTTCAGGCTATCTGAGATAGGGAGGGTGTGGTATAAAGTGATTGTGACCTAATTCAACTTGTTCAAATTAGAGGCAATATATCAAGTACAATAAAAGATAAATGATAATGCACCATCTCATCCTGAACTGAGCCACTCTCTGTACATATTCAGGAGATTGCTAAAACCTATCATTTTGTTCTCTATAATATCAGCAAAATTCACCCTTTCCTTTCTGAGCACACTACCAGAACCCTTATCCACACACTTATCACCTCTCGCCTAGACTATTGCAACTTGCTTCTCACAGGTCTCCCCGTAAACCATCTCTTTCCCCTTCAATCTGTTCAAAATTCTGCTGCACTACTTATATTCCACCAATGTCGTTATGCTATATTAGCCTTCTGCTCAAGTCACTTCATTGGCTCCCTATCCGTTTCCACATACAGTTCAAACTCCTCTTATTGACTTACATGTGCATTCACTCTGCAGCTCCTCAGTATCTCTTCCTACACTTCTCTATGGGAACTCCAGTCACTGGGCAAAACTCTTATCTGCACCCTTCTCCTCCACCGGTAACCAGACTCAGCTCCTTTTATCTTGCTACACCATATGTCTGGAATAGACTTCCTGAGCCGGTACGTCAAGCTGCATCTCTGGCCGTCTTCAAATCTAGGCTAAAAGCCCACTTTATGCTGCTTTTAACTCCTAACCGTTATTCACTTGTTCAGTACCCATATTTTATCATTCCCACCTTAGTAATTTCCTTATCTCTTCTTTGTCCTGTTTGTCCTAATTAGATTGTAAGCTCTGTCGAGCAGGGACCGTCTTTTCATGTTCAAGTGTACAGCGCTGCGTATGTCTAGTAGCGCTATAGAACCAGTAGTAAGTTCTGACAGGGTGCTTTTTGTGCCTCCCAACATCACATCATTGTGTCAACCAATGGACCAGGGTATACTGGAAACCTTAGCAAAAACAAATATTGCCATAAGCTTCCTATAACGCTTGTTTGTGCACTGGATGAAGGGAAAGGAATGACCAAACTTTGAAAGAAAGTAAACATCAAAGATGTTATCCACTGGATCGTTCAGTCATGAGATGAAATTGAGCCTCTAACCCTGGAAAAATCATGGAGAAAGTTAATTTCTGAGAATGAAAGGGACAAGAGACATGACACTGAATGTGGAGCAGCCAAGGAAGATCTCCTTCCTGTTTAATAGGAAATACCGGGCTGTGCAAATGCTTGTGACAATGACATACAAGGATGGATGCAGTCAAATGATGTGATTTCTCTGGTGAGTGGCAATGGAGATGATGGTTATGAAGACACCTTGAGTGAGGCTGAACCTAGAATTGGAAAAGTCATTCATCGGGCTGTGCAAATGCTTGTGAGGATGACATACAAGAATGGATGCAGGCAAACGATGTGATTTCTCTGGTGAATGGCAATGGAGATGATAGTTATGAAGACACCTTGAGTGAGGCTGAACCTAGAATTGGAAAAGTCATTCATCGGGCTGTGCAAATGCTTGTGAGGATGACATACAAGAATGGATGCAGTCAAACGATGTGATTTCTCTGGTGAATGGCAATGGAGATGATGGTTATGAAGACACCTTGAGTGAGGCTGAACCTAGAATTGGAAAAGTCATTCATCGGGCTGTGCAAATGCTTGTGAGGATGACATACAAGAATGGATGCAGGCAAACGATGTGATTTCTCTGGTGAATGGCAATGGAGATGATGGTTATGAAGACACCTTGAGTGAGGCTGAACCTAGAATTGGAAAAGTCATTCATCGAGCTGTGCAAATGCTTGTGAGGATGACATACAAGAATGGATGCAGGCAAACGATGTGATTTCTCTGGTGAATGGCAATGGAGATGATGGTTATGAAGACACCTTGAGTGAGGCTGAACCTAGAATTGGAAAAGTCATTCATCGGGCTGTGCAAATGCTTGTGAGGATGACATACAAGAATGGATGCAGGCAAACGATGTGATTTCTCTGGTGAATGGCAATGGAGATGATGGTTATGAAGACACCTTGAGTGAGGCTGAACCTAGAATTGGAAAAGTCATTCATCGGGCTGTGCAAATGCTTGTGAGGATGACATACAAGAATGGATGCAGGCAAACGATGTGATTTCTCTGGTGAATGGCAATGGAGATGATGGTTATGAAGACACCTTGAGTGAGGCTGAACCTAGAATTGGAAAAGTCATTCATCGGGCTGTGCAAATGCTTGTGAGGATGACATAGAAGAATGGATGCAGGCAAACAATGTGATTTCTCTGGTGAATGGCAATGGAGATGATGGTTATGAAGACACCTTGAGTGAGGCTGAACCTAGAATTGGAAAAGTCATTCATCGGGCTGTGCAAATGCTTGTGAGGATGACATACAAGAATGGATGCAGGCAAACGATGTGATTTCTCTGGTGAATGGCAATGGAGATGATGGTTATGAAGACACCTTGAGTGAGGCTGAACCTAGAATTGGAAAAGTCATTCATCGGGCTGTGCAAATGCTTGTGAGGATGACATACAAGAATGGATGCAGGCAAACGATGTGATTTCTCTGGTGAATGGCAATGGAGATGATGGTTATGAAGACACCTTGAGTGCGGCTGAACCTAGAATTGGAAAAGTCATTCATACTGAAGTCGTCAATGTAATTGAAGTTGCAGTGGCATATGTGGAACAATCAGGGGAAACGACAGCTACTGACGTAATGCTATTGAGACGCTGGCATGACCTTGCAGTGAAGAAGGGAAAACAATTATTAATCACAAAATATACAAAACAGTTGCATTGCTACTAGGTATACAGTACAGTAGGGAAAATTAGGTTCTTACCTTGATAATTTTCTTTCCTTTAGTCACAGCAGATGAATCCATTAACTGATGGGATGTACAAAGCATTCACTAAGTAGGGTGGGAACAGGCAACTCCATGAGCGAGCACTTGCGCACCAAAATGCGCATCCTGCCGTGCTGCCACATCCAGCCTGTAATGTCACACAAAAGAGAGCTGAGAAGCCCAGGTAGCCGCACAACAGATCTCTTGAAGAGAAAAGACACCCGTTTCAGCCCACGAAGAGGACATTGCCCTCGTAGAGTGTGCTTTAAATGCTTCAGGCGGCGACCGCCCTGAAAGCAGATAAGCAGAAAAAATGAGTTCCTTAAGCCAGCGGGCTATAGTGGCCTTAGACACCGGAAAACCCCATCGGGGACCTGCCAACAGAACAAATAAATGATCAGAATTCCTAAATTCATTTGACATCTGCAGATACTGCTACAGAGCCCTGCAGACATCCAAAAGGCACAATTGCCCAAAGGAGTCCGGAAACTCCTCCTTACAAAAGGAAGGAAGAAAAATGGGCTGGTTCAGGTGAAAAGCTGAAACCATCTTAGGCAGATAGGAAGGCACCGTACAAATAGTTACCCCGGATTCCGAGAACTGTAGAAAAGGATCCTGACAGGAAAGAGCCTGAGGATCAGACACTCTTCTTGTCAATGTCATAGCCACTAAAAAAACCTGTCTTTAGAGTCACATCCTTCTCAGAAGCCCGTTTAAGAGGCTCAAACAGAGATCGCTGTAGCGCCTTCAACACAAGCCCCAGGTTCCAAGCTGGACAGGGCGACCGCAAAGGAGGACAGAGACCAAGTGCTCCTTTGAGAAATCGGACAATATCCGCATGAGCAGCAAGGGACAAGCTGGAGACTTTCCCCTGGAAGCAGGCCAACGCTGCCACTTGAACTCGAAAGGAATTGTAGGCCAGGCCCTTTTGTAGCCCGTCCTGCAAAAAGTCCAGCAAAAGCGAGACTGTTGCCAGAGTCGGCGAGATAGCCTTTGGAGTACACCACGCCTTAAAAGAGTGCCAGATCCAAGCATAAGTCGCAGAGGTAGACCGCGTGCGAGCCTGCAAGAGCGTGGCAATAACCTTATTAGAATAGCCCTTGTCCCTCAATTGCGCCCTTTCAAGAGCCAGGCCATAAGACCAAAGCGGCAAGGATCTTCCATAGTCACCGGACCCTGAACTAACAAGTTCAGAACCCGAGGCAAAGGAAGGGGCGCGTCCACCAGCATCCGCCGGAGATCCATGTACCACGGACGCCTTGGCCAATTCAGGGCGATGAGAATCACCAATCCTCAGTGCAGGTGAATCCGAAGTAGCACTCGCCCTATCAAGGGCCAAGGGGGGAACACATACAGGAGGCCCGAGGGCCAAGGTTGAGCCAGGGCATCCAACCCCGCCGAGCGAGGATCTCTCCTTCTGCTGAAAAAGCGAGGGACTTTGGCGTTTACGCTTGACGCCATGAGGTCCAAGCCTGGAGTCCCCCATTTGGCGCAAATCTGAAGCAAAACTTCTGCCAGTTCCCATTCCACCGGGTCGAATTGATGTCTGCTGAGGAAATCGGCTTGTACTTTGCTCTGACTGGCTATGTGAGCCACGGACAGCAGCTCTAGGTGGCGCTCGGCCCAGTCGCAGATCTGAGACACCTACGCAGCCAGGGCCCTGCACTGAGTGCCGCCCTGACGATTGATGTAGGCCATGGCTGTCGTGTTGTCCGACAGAACTCGGCCAGGAGGACCCTTCAGCGTCCTGTGGAAGGCTAGAAGAGCCTGGAATACCGCTCTCTGATCCAAGCGATTGATGGACCATCCCGCTTCTGCGGTGGACCACAGACCCTGAGCATAGCGTTCCCGGCAATGAGCTCCCCAGCCTGAAAGGCTGGCATCCGTTATCACCAGACACCAAAACGGAAGAGCCAGTGGCATCCCCTGCTGCAGCATGCTGTCGGAAAGCCACCAATCCATACTGTGCTGGGCCGCAGGAAGCCACCTTAGTCTGCATTGGTATTCCTGGGAAACCGGAGACCATTGGCCGTCATCGATCCCAGGAGCTGAACAAAGTCCCAAGCTCGAGGGCAAGGCATCTGCAGGAGCAGACGGACCTGATTCTGAAGCTTGAGGCGCCTGCTGTCGGGGAGAAAAACGAACCCCGAAGCCGTGTTGAACCGGACCCCCAAATTCTCGAGAGACTGAGAGGGGGTCAGATGACTTTTGGGCATATTGACTACCCAGCCCAGAGTCTGAAGAACTATAACAACTCTGGCAGTGGCCAGACGGCTTTCGACTGCCGAATCTGCTCTGATGAGCCATTCATCGAGATAGGGGTGAACTCTGATACCATGTCGCCTGAGAAAGGCAGCCACCACTACCATCACCTTGGAAAAAGTCAGAGGGGCAGTTGCCAGGCCAAAAGGCAAGGCACGAAACTGGAAATGTTGGCTCAATACCGCAAACTGGAGAAACCGCTGATGCGGCAGCCAGATGGGAATAAGCAAATACACTTCCTTGAGGTCCAGAGACATGAGAAACTCTCCTAGCTGTACCGCCGCAATGACTGAGTGCAGGGTTTCCATGCGGAAGTGTCGCACTCCTAAGGCCTCGTTGACTCTGCGTAAGTCGAGGATAGGTCTGAACGACCCGCCTTTTCAAGGCACCACAAAATAGATGGAGTAACGACCGCAGCCGCGTTCGGCGGAAGGAACTGGAACCACCGCTCCGAGCTTCAGCAACACCTGCAAGGTCTCAGCTACCGCCGCCCGCTTGATGGCAGTGCCACATCGGGACTCCAAAAACGCGTCTCCCACCGGGGCTGCGAATTCCAGGTGGTAACCTTCTCTGATCAGTTCCAGGATCCACTGATCCGAAGTAATCTTGGGCCACTCCTCGAGAAATAGGGAGAGACGACCCCCTACTGCAGGAACCGACGAGTGGACCGGCGCCCCATCATTGTGGAGGACGCTCCTGAACTCCTGGGCATTGCCCGGACGCTGCAGCACATTTGTCCGAATGAAAGGAGTTCCTCTGCTGGAAACGGGTACGTTGACCAAACCCCGAAGAGCACCCCGGCCAAAACCTGCAAGCTTCGCGAAAACGTGGCCTGGACAAGGAGGGAAAAGAAGGACTTTTGGAAGAAGGCCTCGGCCTATTCTCAGGCAACTGCTGGGACTTAGAGTCCCCTAGGTCCTTAACAATCTTCTCCAAATCCTCCCCAAATAAAAGAAGACCCCGAAAGGGTAACCTCACCAGCCTTTGTTTAGAGGCCATGTCAGCCGCCCAATGCCGGAACCAAAGAAGGCAGCGGGCAGCAACCACCACAGACATCTGCTTAGCCGAAGCTCTGACCAGATCATAAAGGGCATCATCCAAAAAAGACAGTGCAGACTCCATACGTGGGCCAACCTCAGCGAGGGAACCCGCTCCATCAGCGGGCTGCTCAACCGCCAGCTGCAACCAGGAAAGGCAGGACCAGGCTGCATAGGAACTGCAAATAGCCGCCCGTAAGGAAAGGCCCGAGATATCAAAGGACCGCTTCAGCGCGGATTCCAGCCGCCGGTCCGGCATATCTTTCAAAGCGACCCCTCCCTCCATCGGGAGAATAGTCTTTTTAGTCATAGCCGTGACTAACGCATCCACTTTAGGCATCCCAAAGAGGGCCAACTGACTTTCACTCAGAGGGCAAAGGTGACACATAGCCCTGGCCACCTTCAAGGGACCATCAGGGTCAGACCATTGAGCTGAAATAAGTTCTTGGATGGAAGCATGCACGGGAAAAGCCTGAGAAGGCTTCTTAGTACTAGCCATCCTAGGATTAATAGAAGAGGCAGCGCCCTCGTCAGGATCTTCAATACAAAGGGCCTGCAAAGTATCAGAAATGAGAGCTGGCAGCTCGTCGCGGTGGAAAATGAAAACCGCTTTAGGGTCATCCAACTCCTGTGGCAAACAGCCACCCTCGCTGGATCATCAATCCGTGATGGCCTGCCCGACCCCTCAGACTCCCGGAAACTAGACCACAGGGGAGAACAGGGTGAAGAGTCCCCCTCAGACAGGGTATTCACTCATCTACGCTTAGCGTCAGCGAAAGGCTCGGGGGAAGAAATAAAATCTCAAGCAACCCAGTCCGAAAGGAATTGTCAGGAACCTCGGGCAGTGCTCTTTTAACATAAAGGCCTTATGCATCAGCAGCACAAATTCAGGGGAGAAAAACTCACCCTGTACCTCCGCCCCCACATTGGGGGAAGCGGAGACAATAGCTCCTCTAGAAAACTTGAAACCAGGCGTCCCCCTGCACTCAGACACCTCCGCCACCCCGAGGGTCAAGTTATGCAGCACGTCCAAGATGGCGCCCACTGCCAACTCCGTCGGGCGGGAAGACTCACCACCCGCCATGCTCATGCCAGCATTAGCATCTAGGCAGCATGAGCTGCAAAGCCCTGCTGCTGATCTGCGTTTCCCACAGTGGGAGCAGCACTTAACCCCTTCAGCAGCCATCAAATACAGAAAACAAAATGGCGCCTTCGTGCCAAAACTTACCCCGCACAGAGCGCTGTCAGCGGGAACCTGAGGTGATAGTGTCTGAGGATTTGAAGGCGACGAAACAGTGTGACAAGGTGGTAGCCGTAGCTAGGAGGTTGTTAGGCTGTATAGAGAGAGGTGTGACCAGTAGAAGAAAGGGGGTGTTGATGCCCCTGTATAAGTCGTTGGTGAGGCCCCACCTGGAGTATTGTGTTCAGTTTTGGAGGCCGTATCTTGCTAAGAATGTAAAAAGAATTGAAGCGGTGCAAAGAAAAGCTACGAGAATGGTATGGGATTTGCGTTACAAGACGTATGAGGAGAGACTTGCTGAACTAAACATGTATACTCTGGAGGAAAGGAGAAACAGGGGTGATATGATACAGACGTTCAAATATTTGAAAGGTATTAATCCGCAAACGAACCTTTTCCGGAGATGGGAAGGTGGTAGAACGAGAGGACATGAAATGAGATTGAAGGGCGTAGACTCAAGAAAAATGTTAGGAAGTATTTTTTCACGGAGAGAGTAGTGGATGCTTGGAATGCCCTCCCATGGGAGGTGGTGGAGATGAAAACGGTAACGGAATTCAAACATGCGTGGGATAAGCATAAAGGAATCCTGTGCAGAAGGAATGGATCCTCAGGAGCTTAGTCAAGATTGGGAGGCGGGGCTGGTGGTTGGGAGGCAGGAATAGTGCTGGGCAGACTTACACGGTCTGTGCCAGAGCCGGTGGTGGGAGGCGGGGCTGGTGGTTGGGAGGCGGGGATACTGCTGGGCAGACTTATACGCAGGGGCGTAGCCAGACACCCAATTTTGGGTGGGCCTGGGCCCAAGGTGGGTGGGCAGAAGAACCTCGCCCCGTCCCACAGGTGATTTGGTCTCTCCTTCTCTCACCTGCATGCCATATGGTCTCTCAAACATCCCCCCTCTCCCGTATACCTTTTAAATAGCAGATTTTCACCAGCAGCGAGCAGCAACTAATACACACTGCTCATGTTGGCCCCACACCCTTCCCTCTGATGCAACTTCCTGTTTCTGCCTAGGCAGAAATACATCAGAGGGAAGGCTGTGGGGCTGGTGCGAGCAGTATGTATGTCACTGCTCACTGCAGGCGAAGATCTGCTACTTACAAGGTATGCAGGAGGGACACTTGTTGGGAGTTTTCGGCTGGTGGGGCTTGGGGATCCCTGCCAGCCACATCATATGTATGCTGCTACTGGGTGGGCCTGAACCTAAAGTAGGTGGGCCTGGGCCCACCCAAGCCCACCCTTGGCTACGCCAGTGCTTATACGGTCTGTGCCAGAGCCGGTGGTGGGAGGCGGGGATAGTGCTGGGCACAGGGCCGTGCCTAGGGTCTCTGGCGCCCCTCTGCAGACTATCAGTTGGCGGCGGCAGCAGCGGCGGCAGCAGCAGCAGCGGTGGCGGCAGCAGCAGCAGCGGCGCCCCCCCCCCCCCCCCCCCCCCCCGTGAAAATGATCGCTCACCACTTGCCACACTGACAGGAATTGTCAGCAATATTCTTAGAAACAAATTGATATACACTGCAAAATAAGATAGCAGATGTAAATTCTCAAAGTGGACATATTCCAAACACTAAAATGAAAATAAAATGATTTTTTTTCTACCTTTGTTGTCTGGTGACTGTTTTTCTGATCATGCTGGCCCAGTATCTGATTCTGCTGCTATCTGTCCTCTTAACTCCGTTTCCAGGGCTTCCTTTCCATTTATTTCTTTCCTCCTTTCTTCTTCATTTCTGGTCCTCAGCTTCTGCCTATTTTCTTCATCCATGTGCAGTTTTTACTACTACTACTACTACTACTATTTAGCATTTCTATAGCGCTACAAGGCATACGCAGCGCTGCACAAACATAGAAGAAAGACAGTCCCTGCTCAAAGAGCTTACAATCTAATAGACAAAAAATAAAGTAAGCTTCAATTCTTTTTACATCCTTAGCAAGATACGGCCTCCAAAACTGAACACAATACTCCAGGTGGGGCCTCACCAACGACATACAGGGGCATCAACACCCCCTTTCTTCTGCTGGTCACACCTCTCTCTTTACAGCCTAGCAACCTTCAAGCTACGGCCACCGCCTTGTCACACAGTTTCGTCACCTTCAGATCCTCAGATACTATCACCCCAAGATCCCTCTCCCCGTCTGTACATATCAGACTCTCCCCGCTTAACACATACATCTCCCGTGGATTTCTACACCCTAAGTGCATCACTTTGCATTTCTTCGCATTAACTTTTAATTGCCAAACCTTAGACCATTCTTCTAACTTTTTCAGATCCTTTTTCATGTTTTCCACTCCCTCAAGGGTGTCCACTGTGTTACAAATCTTAGTATCATCTGCAAAAAGGCAAACTTTACCTTCTAACCCTTTGGCAATGTCACTCACAAATATATTGAACAGAATGGGCCCCAGCACCGATCCCTGAGGCACTCCACTACTCACCTTTCCCTCATCAGAGCGAATTCCATTTACTACCACCCTCTGGCATCTGTCCGTCAACCCGTTCCTAATCCAGTTTACTACATCGGGTCCTATTTTCAGTCCATCAAGTTTATTTAAGAGCCTCCTGTGGGGAACCGTGTCAAAAGCTTTGCTGAAAACTAAGTAGATTACGTCCATAGCACGTCCTTGATTTAATTCTCCGGTCACCCAGTAAGCAAATCAAATCAATTAATGTGAACAGGAAGGGAGAGAGGAGGGTAGGTGGCGGCAAGTGGTTACGAGTCAAAAGCAATGTTAAAGAGGTGGGCTTTCAGTCTAGATTTAAAGGTGGCCAAGGATGGGGCAAGACGTAGGGGCTCAGGAAGTTTATTCCAGGCGTAGGGTGCAGCGAGACAGAAGGCGCAAAGTCTGGAGTTGGCAGTAGTGGAGAAGGGAACAGATAAGAAGGATTTATCCATGGAGCGGAGTGCACGGGAAGGGGTGTAGGGATGGACGAGTGTGGAGAGATACTGGGGAGCAGCAGAGTGAATACATTTATAGGTTAGTAGAAGAAGTTTGAACAGGATGCGAAAACGGATAGGGAGCCAGTGAAGGGTCTTGAGGAGAGGGGTAGTATGAGTAAAGCGACCCTGGCGGAAGATGAGACGGGCAGCAGAGTTTTGAACCGACTGGAGAGGTGACTAAGTGGGAGGCCAGCAAGAAGCAGATTGCAGTAGTCTAAACGAGAGGTGACAAGAGTGTGGACGAGGGTTTTGGTAGAGTGCTCGGAAAGAAAGGGGCGGATTTTACGGATGTTGTAAAGAAAGAAATGACAGGTCTTGGCGGTCTGCTGGATATGAGCAGAGAAGGAGAGAGAAGAGTCAAAGATGACCCCAAGGTTTCGAGCTGAGGAGACAGGGAGAATGAGAGAGCCATCAACAGAAATAGAAAACGGGGGGAGCGGGGAGGTGGGTTTGGGGGGGAAAATGAGAAGCTCGGTTTTGGTCATATTTAATTTCAGGTGGCGTTGAGACATCCAGGCAGCAATGTCAGACAAGCACGCTGAAACTTTGGTTTGGATGCAAGGTGAGATATCAGGGGTAGAAAGGTAGATTTGGGAGTCATCAGCATAGAGATGGTAGGAAAAGCCATGGGATGAGATTAATGAACCAAGGGAAGAAGTGTAGATAGAAAAGAGGAGGGGACCAAGAACAGAACCCTGAGGTACGCCGACAGGCAGAGGGATAGAAGTAGAAGAGGATCCACCAGAGTGAACACTAAAGGTGCAGAGGGAGAGGTAGGAAGAGAACCAGGAAAGGACAGAGCCCTGGAATCCAAGTGAGGACAGGGTATCGAGAAGTATGCTGTGATCGACAGTGTCAAAAGCAGCGGAAAGATCAAGAAGAATGAGGATGGAATATTGACCTCTGGATTTAGCCAGTAATAGGTCATTGGAGACTTTAGTAAGCGCAGTTTCGGTTGAGTGGAGAGGGCGAAAACCAGATTGTAATGGGTCAAGAATAGCATGTGAGGAGAGAAAATCAAGGCAGCGGCGGTGAACAGCACGCTCAAGTAATTTGGAGAGAAAAGGAAGGAGGGAGATGGGTCGGTAATTAGAGGGACAAGTAGGGTCAAGTGAAGGCTTCTTAAGGAGAGGTGTGACCACAGCATGTTTAAAGGCAGCAGGGACAGTCGCAGTGGAAAGTGAGAGGTTGAGAATGTGACAGATAAAAGGAATAAGAGTAGGAGAGATGGCATTAAGAAGGTGGGTGGGAATGGGATCAGAGGAACAGGTGGTACATTTTGAGGAAGAAAGGAGAAGTGTAGTTTCCTCAATAGTAACTTCAGGAAAGGAGGAAAGGGAATGAGGGGAAGGCGAGAGAGGGGAATGGACTAGTGGAGGGAGAGCTGGTGAGGTAGAGAAAGCAAGGTTTATCTTTTGAACCTTGTTGTGAAAGAATTCAGCAAGGGTCTGAGGAGATAATGAAGGGGGAGTTGGGGGAGGGGGCACCTTGAGGAGAGAGTTCAATGTGGTGAAGAGAAGTCGAGGATTAGAGCCAAGAGAGTTGGTCAGTTGGATATAATAATCCTGTTTGGCACGTAAAAGAGCAGATTGGAAGGAGGTCAGCATGAACTTAAAGTGTAAGAAATCAGCAAGGGCCCGAGATTTCCGCCAGAGGCGTTCGGCGGAGCGGGTACAGGAACGTAGGTAGCGGATATTAGAAGTCAGCCAAGGTTGGGGTTTTGTACGCCTTACAGGGCGGGTCATCAAAGGTGCAAGAGTGTCTAAGGCAGAGGATAGAGTATTGTTGTAAGAAGAAACAGCCTCGTTGACAGACGTGGATGGTGCCACAGTAGAGAGGAGGTTTGAAACATGGGAGGATAGAGATGAAGGGTCAATATTGTGAAGATTCCTAGATAAATTAGATAGGATAGGACGGGACTGGGAGGGAGGATATTTAAGTGTGAAAGTTATAAGATGGTGATCAGAGGAGGGATGATCAGAGGCAAGGAAACTAGAAGGTGAACAGTTGGAGGAGAAGATGAGATCAAGACAGTGACCATTTTGATGAGTGGGGGAGGTGGAGCATAGTTGGAGATTAAAGGACGACATTAAAGCGAGTAACTTGGAAATATAAGAGTTGGAAGGATGATTAGCAGGAATATTAAAGTCACCAAGGATGAGAGAGGGGGAGGAAGGATCATGGAAGAAGGCAAGCCAGGCGTCAAAGTCACTGAGAAAGGATGAAAGGGACTTATCAGGGGGACGATAAATGACCGCTATTCGAAGAGGCAGAGGAGAGAAAAGGCGGATAGAGTGGACTTCAAAGGAGGAAAAACAGTGAGATTGAGGTGGAAGAAGGGGTTGAAATCTGGAGGAGGGAGAGAGAAGTAGTCCAACACTGCCCCCACGGCCAGCAGGGCGAGGAGTATGTGAAAATAGATAACCGCCATGGCACAGGGCTGCGACTGAAGCAGAGTCATCAGGGCAGAGCCAGGTTTCTGTTATGGCGAGCAGATGGAGGTGACGTGAGATAAAGAGGTCCTGGATATAGGGGAGTTTGTTACAGATAGAGCGGGCATTCCATAGGGCGCAAGAGAAGGGCAGAGAAGAGGAGGGGAGTAGAGGAATAGAGATGAGGTTAGAGAGGTCACGGTGAGATCTGTAGAGTTTGGATAATAGTTGGTGAGGAGGGCCAGGATTGGGATTGATGTCACCAGCTGAGAGTAAGAGAAGGAGTAAAAGTAGGAGAGGTGTGGCCACGAAGGCGTCGAAGGCGAGAGGTATTTAGGTGGAATGGGGAAGGCAAAATGGAGGGAAGAAAGAGACGGAGATTAAAAGCCAAGAGGGAGGAAGAGGGTAGGAGAGAAGGTGAGGTGATGAAGTCAATGGATGGGAAGTGAGTTCCTGTAGCGGAGAGAGGTAGGGGGTGAGGGAAAAGATTAGGAAAGGACAGAGCTAGGAAGAGAATGTGAATAGGGGCCATAAACGATTAAGGTACTTTAGCAACTGGAAAAAGATTAGATACAAAGAGAAAAATGCCCCGCGCGCCGTTAGGCGTGCGGCACCTAGAGCGGAGGCCCTGAGTGGATCGGGGTGGACCTGGGTGTCACCCCGGAGAAAGCTGTGAGGATATGCAGATGAGCTGCAAGTCCTCCACAGCACCTGGTGGGAGCACTGGGCACCTAGAGCGGAGGCCCTGAGTGGATCGGGGTGGACCTGGGTGTCACCCCGGAGAAGGCTGTGAGGATATGCAGATGAGCTGCAAGTCCTCCACAGCACCTGAAAGGCAGCTGGTGGTAGAGGTGGGCACCTCTCAGCTAAGGAAAGGCTTACCAGGGGTTAGGCCGAAGCCAGCATTCCTCCCCCTGAGGGTCACCTCCTCTCTTCCTTTTCCCTCATTTCATCTCCTTCATCTCTCTTCCCTCCCCTCTATGTCGAGCAATTTCTCCTCTCTCCCTGAGCCCTGCCCTCCCAATCCATGCCCATCCATGCTCCTCTGTCCCCTGCCCCCTCCATTCATCCTTTTCCAGCAATTCCCCTCTCTCCCTGAGCCCTGCCCCCCCAATCCATGCCCATCCATGCTCCTCTGTCCCCTGCCCCCTCCATTCATCCCTTTCCAGCAATTCCCCTCTCTCCCTGAGCCCTGCCCTCCCAATCCATGCCCATCCATGCTCCTCTGTCCCCTGCCCCCTCCATTCATCATTTTCCAGCAATTACCCTCTCTCCCTGAGCCCTGCCCTCCCAATCCATGCCCATCCATGCTCCTCTGTCCCCTGCCCCCTCCATTCATCCCTTTCCAGCAATTCCCCTCTCTCCGAGCCCTGCCCTCCCAATCCATGCCCATCCATGCTCCTCTGTCACCTGCCCCCTCCATTCATCCCTATCCAGCAATTCCCCTCTCTCCCTGAGCCCTGCCCTGCAATCCATATCCATCCATGCCCATCTGTCCCCTCCATTCATCCCTATCCAGCAATTCCCCTCTCTCCCTTCCATGACCCCCCCCTCGCATCCATGCTCCTCTCTCTCCCATGTCCCAGCCTGGCCCGCCCTCTTCTCCCCCCCCCCCCTTCGCATTCATGCCCCCCCCCCTTCGCATCCTTGCTGTTGTTTCTCCCCTGCCCTCCCGCTCCCATTGTTCAACTGCCCACCCTCTTCTCTTCCCCCAACATCCCTTTTCTTTTTTTTTTTCTTTTTAAATTTACCTCCGTGGCGGCGGTTCCGGCAGCGCAGCATCAGGGAAAGAGGCGGTGCTCCCGACGTCTAGCCTTCCCTTCGCTGTGTTCCGCCTTCTTCTGACGTCATCCTTGACCAGTCACAACACCCCCCGTGCTCTACTGGCAAAGCACAGGAGCCAC
This sequence comes from Microcaecilia unicolor, assembly GCF_901765095.1. Lineage (NCBI taxonomy): Eukaryota > Metazoa > Chordata > Amphibia > Gymnophiona > Siphonopidae > Microcaecilia > Microcaecilia unicolor. Next base: position 3,717,042 of record NC_044031.1, read on the forward strand.
CCCAGGCAGAAATCCAGGAGCTGAGAAAGCGACGTCCACACCTGCTGGGAGATAGAGATATACTGAAGGCAGTGGGAGTTGGGCGTCCAGGAACACCATGTGCTTTCAGTGTTCTCTATCTCCACCTGCTGGTAGGCGGATACAACCCATCAGTTAATGGATTCATCTGCTGTTGATGACAAGGAACTTACTCTTTTTTATTCTGTTTTTACAGATCTGCATTGGTCTTATTTCATGGTATAGTAACATAGTAAGTGACGGTAGATTAAGACCTGAATGGTCCATCCAGTCTGCCCAACAGTCACACTCATTATCAATTCATAATTAAATCAACAATGAATGTGATATTATACACTTGATCACAAGTCTTTCTTTGGACCATAGAAGTCCGCCCGGCTCTGTCCTTATGTTCCACCTACTGGAGTTGCCTTCAAAGCCTATCTGAATGTTCTTTATCCCATTCTTTGGTTATCCAGTCAAGGAAGTCAGTTTTTAATGCTTTTCCCAGATGAGAGGTTAAGTTCGTTTGTTTGAACTGATGGGATGGATAACATGGTTATATTACTGCCATAAGTGGGAAAGCGTGGGGTACAAATGTAACAAAAAAAAAAATACTGACCCCCTCCAGGTTTAATATATTCCAGTGGAGCAAGGAAATGCTTGAAATGTGTTTTTCAGATGCTTCCAGCTCCTGCACCTCAATGTGTCTGTTTCTTACTTTTGCAGAGTTAAAAAAAAACGTCAAGTGCCTTCATTTATTCTGGCCTGCTGCTGTGATCTTATTGCCTGATCTCTGAGAACATTTTCTGTTCCGGCAAGAGAGACAAATGTGAGTATGGACCTGTGGGTAAAGTCAAAGAAATGATTCGGGGCATCAAGGTCCAATTCTTTTGCCATCTCTGCTCCACCTCTGGGTGATTGATGGCTGTGGGTGGTGTAAGGAGATCACAGTGCCCCCCAGTGGCTGGATAAGAGCACATGAGAGCAGTTCATGAGGGAGCTGCAGCCCGTGCCTCTCAGCCAGAGGATTGTTACCACTGAGGGAGCTTCAGCTCCAGGTAGCACTGTCTGAATGAATGAAACTGCATCTGACAGAGCTGGAAACCCAGAAGAGCAGGAGGAGAAGACATGGGCAAAGTTTGACCGTTTCATTTGGGGGGCAAAGGGTGTGGCTTGGCACATTAGCATATTCATATGTTATTTTAAAAAACAACAGCACACACTCACTGGACTAACATAGACAAACCCTCACAGGATACAAAATAGGGGCTCACAAAAATTAAAATAGAGATTCCCTCAAGAAAGTCAGATTCTTCAAGCAGTGCCAATACTGGTAAAAGGGAAACAGAAATGTATTTTTCCTGCACCCTGAAAAATAGAAAAATAGAAAAAAATGTACCTTTCACAAAGCAGCACATCTTAGTCCCTTTCTTGTCTGAATATTTTACTTTTCTAATTAGGCTGGTTCCAGTCTCTTTTCCACTTTCCATGTGTCAGTTGTCTCCTAAATTCTTTTTCAGGTTGGCTTTTCTATTTCTTCTCCCTCCTCTTGTCTTCTTTCTTTCCTTCTCTACATTTTTTTCATTTAATGTTTTTTTCACACTTTTCTTTCACCCTTTAGTCCTTAGTCTCTGTTTCACTTCTCATCTACCTCATCCCCTTCTCCCATTCCCCTTCCCCAGTACCCCCATCCCTTTTCAATGCCTCTCATCCTCTCTCCAGTCTTCCAGATCATTGATATTAGGTCTCAACCTTTCCTCACGTCAACCCCTTCTCTTGTCCCTCATTTCACATCCTCACTCATTATCCCAACCCATCAATATACTCCCACATATCTAAGCCTGCCAAGTATTCACTAGCCCCTCAAATTCCCACTCCATCTCTCTGATCCATAATTGCTCTGTTCCTCTTCCTCTCCCCTCCATCCACACCTCCTACCCCCATCCATATTCTGATCTGTTCTCCTCCCCTCTACCCTTACCCCCAGTCCCATCCACCTCCTGCTTCTCCCTCCTACACCCTAGCCTCATCCATTTCTTGCTTCCTCCACCCCACTCAGTATGGGTCAGTGTTCCCCTCCCCCTCTTCTCCTCTCTCTCCCAGTACAATCCAGTGTCACTCTCCCATCCTCTCCTCTCTCCTATCCCTCCTCTGGCCGACAGTCTTCAAGGTGTCCAGACTGGTTCAGGGCCGCCGGCAGCGTTAGCGATGTAAGCATGCTGCCTTCTGCCTCCCTGGAAGCTTTATTTCTGCAGCAACTTTCTGTTCCCGCGTAGGCAGGATGGTGCAAACAGAATGCTTCCAGGGCAGCTGGAAGGCAATGTGCTTACATCACTAATGCCGTCGCCGGCCCTGAACCGTTCCGGACAGCTTGAAGCCTGCAGACCGGAGGAGGGGTAGGGGAGAGGAGAGGAAGGGAGAGGGAGTGCTATTACTGGAACCTGCAAGGAAGGGGGTGGAAGGAGAGAGGGAGATTTTGCACAGGGCCGTGCCAACACGGTAAGCGAGGTAAGCATGGCAGGGGGCGCTTCCCTCTGGGGGGCGCCGCCGCACCATGCTCACCTCGCTCGCCCTCCCACTCCCATTGTTCAACTGCCTGCCCTTTTCTTCCCCCCCCCCCCCCCCACCATCCCTTTTCTTTTTTTTTTCTTTTTAAATTTACCTCCGTGGCGGTTCCGGCAGCGCAGCGTCAGTGAAGGAGGCGGCGCTCCCGACGTCTCTAGCCTTCCCTTTGCTGTGTTCCGCCTTCTTCTGACATCAGAAGAAGGCGGAACACAGCAAAGGGAAGGCTAGAGACGTCAGGAGCGCCGCCTCCTTCACTGACGCTGCGCTGCCGGAACCGCCACGGAGGTAAATGTAAAAAGAAAAAAAAGAAAAGGGATGGTGGGGGCAGAGAAGAGGGCGGGCAGTTGAACAATGGGAGTGGGAGGGCAGGGGAGAGACGAGAGCATGGATGCGAAAGGGGCGGAGAAGAGGGCGGGCCAGGCTGGGACATGGGAGCGAGAGGAGAGAGAGGAGCATGGATGTGAGGGGGGGTCATGGAAGGGAGAGAGGGGAATTGCTGGATAGGGATTAATGGAGGGTGACAGAGGAGCATGGATGGGAGGGGCAGAGCTCAGGGAGAGAGGGGAATTGCTGGAAAAGGATGAATGGAGGGAGCAGGGGACAGAGGAGCATGGATGGGCATGGATTGGGAGGGCAGGGCTCAGGGAGAGAGGGGAATTGCTGGATAGGGATGAATGGAGGGGGCAGGGGACAGAGGAGCATGAATGGGCATGGATTGGGAGGGCAGGGCTCAGGGAGAGAGGGGAATTGCTGGATAGGGATGAATGGAGGGGGCAGGGGACAGAGGAGCATGAATGGGCATGGATTGGGAGGGCAGGGCTCAGGGAGAGAGGGGAATTGCTGGAAAGGGATGAATGGAGGGGGCAGGGGACAGAGGAACATGGATGGGCATGGATTGGGAGGGCAGGGCTCAGGGAGAGAGGGGAATTGCTGGATAGGGATGAATGGAGGGGCAGGGGACAGAGGAGCATGGATGGGCATGATTGGGAGGGCAGGGCTCAGGGAGAGAGGGGAATTGCTGGATAGGGATGAATGGAGGGGGCAGGGGACAGAGGAGCATGGATGGGCATGGATTGGGAGGGCAGGGCTCAGGGAGAGAGGGGAATTGCTGGATAGGGATGAATGGAGGGGGCAGGGGACAGAGGAGCATGGATGGGCATGGATTGGGAGGGCAGGGCTCAGGGAGAGAGGGGAATTGCTGGAAAAGGATGAACGGAGGGGGCAGGGGACAGAGGAGCATGGATGGGCATGGATTGGGAGGGCAGGGCTCAGGGAGAGAGGGGACTTGCTGGAAAAGGATGAATGGAGGGGGCAGGGGACAGAGGAGCATGGATGGGCATGGATTGGGAGGGCAGGGCTCAGGGAGAGAGGGGAATTGCTGGATAGGGATGAATGGAGGGGGCAGGGGACAGAGGAGCATGGATGGGCATGGATTGGGAGGGCAGGGCTCAGGGAGAGAGGGGAATTGCTGGAAAAGGATGAGTGGAGGGGCAGGGGACAGAGGAGCATGGATGGGCATGGATTGGGAGGGCAGGGCTCAGGGAGAGAGGGGAATTGCTGGAAAAAGATGAATGGAGGGGACAGAGGAGCATGGATGGGAGGGCAGGGCTCAGGGAGGGAGGAGAAATTGCTGGACATAGAGGGGAGGGAAGAGAGATGAAGGAGATGAAATGAGGGAAAAGGAAGAGAGGAGAAAAACTGCACATGGATGAAGAAAATAGGCAGAAGCTGAGGACCAGAAATGAAGAAGAGAGGAGGAAAGGAAAGAAATAAATGGAAAGGAAGCCCTGGAAACGGAGTTAAGAGGACAGATGGCAGCAGAATCAGATACTGGGCCAGCATGATCAGAAAAAGAAAGTCACCAGACAACAAAGGTAGAAAAAATAATTTTATTTCATTTTAGTGTTTGGAATATGTCCACTTTGAGAATTTACATCTGCTATCTTATTTTGCAATGTATAGTAATTTGTTTCTAAGAATATTGCTGACAATTCCTGTCAGTGTGGCAAGTGGTGAGCGATCATTTTCACGAGGGGGGGGGGACGGGGAGGGACGCCGCCGCCAACTGATAGTCTGCAGGGGGGCGCCAGAGACCCTAGGCACGGCCCTGATTGTGCACTATGTCCTTGGGAAAAGGACACCAGATCAAAAATAAAAGAATGTAAATTAGTATAAATCTGTTTCCAGATACTCAACTAGATAGTATAAAAATAGAAATCTCAGAGTCCTACTTCAATTAATGTAATACATTCAAGAGTGCATAAATCTCTCACTATCACATGTCTAGGAGCAGTGTACCTAACGGGGATTGGGACTCCTCTGAGAGCTCTTGGCTGTGATATTATCCATCAGGGATTGGAACTACTCTACATGCTCCGTTCTGTGCCTGTAGCCAAGTCTGTGTTAATAAAACTCCTATTCTGAGCTCTGTGACTTTATTTAGATGAGGATATGACAGGAACTCCTTCCGCTGCTCTGAGTTCCAGGATCTAGGTAGAGGGTTAGTTCTCTGGTATGATATTGGGGGGGGGGGGGGGGGAGAATTACTCCCCCAGGAACTGCTCATGGTGTTCCACCTCTCTTCTCTTCTAGTGAACCGGACCTGTACTTGAGTTTGGACCAGCCTCACTGCTGACATTCAGAAGAATCTTTCTCCAGCACTGAGGACACCACCCCTGTACCCTCTACTTCTACACCCTCCAGGGACTCACAGTGTGATTACTGGAACTCTGGTTACTTTCTAATGGATTAAATAAAACCTTTGCAGCATCATTCAGTGATTGTCTTTTGGTTCTTTAAACACAATCAGGTTCATATTTGTAGCATTTGCCACAGGTTGATGGGGCTGAGGAATACCCAGAGGATATGCACAAATAATATAGTGGGGTCTACACCCAAAATACACCCCAGTTCTCCCCAACTTCTCTCTCAGAGAAAAAGGATCCTCTAGCTCAATTTCCACCAGGGTCATAGGGATTCTATCTTTGTCTCTTCAGTTGGAGCTTGGGAGTGGGTTAATAGTCTGGAATAGAGATCCATGGATTTGAGAGTAAAGTAGAGCTTCTTTGTAAGGTCTTACCAGGCCTGGGTCAAAGAGGGGCATAATCGAAAGGGATGCCCCAGTTTTCCTGGGGACATCCTCGCAGGATGGCCCCATGAAGGGGCGGGGAAACCCGTATTATCGAAACAAGATGGGCGTTGTATATTGGTACTACAGCTATGAGCCTTGGTTCAAGGCCTGACTTTGGTTCAGGATCCAAAATGAGAGAAAAACTTACAGGCCTGTGTCTCTGACTTGAACTTCAGTGTTGCTCAAAGGCATATAGGCTATTGGGACACTGCAGAACAAACAGAAAACCACAAGGGTGGGGGTCTAACTGACAAAGTGGCATAGATGTGGCAATATGATGGTAACAGATGTTCAAAAATACAGGACTCATGGTCTGTTGTGACACTCTCATGCAACAGAATGAGGAATGGGTTTAGCAACTGTGTAGTTACAGATTGTCTTGAAAAACAACAAAGATGGCTTCATAGGAAGACGGCCAGGTGGTGTTTTGAGGAAGATGTGGTCAAAAATGTAGAAATGAGGGGTCTTGCAAGAAGGTGGCTTAGTTTTCCAGTAAGGGGTGGTCTTTTGCTAGCTTTTCCAGTAAACACTCATTACCATAGCAAATCAGTGTTAACTATTACATTAACATAGATCCAATCAGGTGTGCTTATCTGTATCCTGAGTGGACATATAAAAGTGAGTGTACTTCCTACTTCAAGCCAGAGAGACAGCCACGGCTGCTCTCTCCATGAGAAACCAATGCACGGTATCTGAATTGGCAAAGTAATTGCTTTCTCATGAGTAAGCTTTGAGTCTTTTATATTTACTAATTGGCTTTGAGTAGTTAAATATAACATTAAAGACTCAGTACAAGAAAACACCTATGTGTAACTGGGGTACATAACCAATTGAGTTGTACTTCTCATCACAAATGGTGTTCTGTAAATTGTACTCATGGAGCAATGGCTAATTGTAATTATACTTGATGGCAAAGAAATAAAAGTATCTAATTGATATCTCATATCTACTGTTCTCCCCTGATTGTTCTCTCCATAATTATTTAGAGTGAGTATAAGGGAGTTTAGATAAGCGAGGTAAATACACTTGAAGCAGCCTTGGATGGGGTTCATTCATCCCTAGATAGCGGTGGTAGATTTGCTGCACTGGGAGGAATAAATCTCACCCTAAAATATATACAGCGTCCATCTTTCGTTTCGATAATACGGTCGGGGACGCCCAAATCCTGAAATTTAGGTTGACCTTAGAGATGGTCATCCTTAGACTTGGTCGTTTCTGATTTTCGGCCATAATGGAAACCGAGGACGCCCATCTCAGAAACAACCAAATCCAAGGCATTTGGTCATGGGAGGAGCCAGTATTCATAGTGCACTGGTTCCCCTGACATGCCAGGACATCAGCCGGGCACCCTAGGGGTGTGGAGGGAGTGGAGTCTATTTTGTTTGGAGGCAAAATACAGTCTTTCATTATTTAAATACAGTAATTACATTCTGGCGTGGATACTGTGGATTTAGCAGAGGGAATCAGACTGCAATCCCCAGTGGCTCTGACGAGTGCACACTCATACAACCAAACTTGAGCTTTCAGTTTTGGTTATGGCCAAAACCAGGTGATGAGTATTGGCTGCAGTTTCAGCTTTGGCCAAAAGCTTTCAGACTGTTCATATGGCGGTTTCAGTTTCAACCCCAATCCACTGTGCAGAAGTGTGAAAGGGACTGAGAATGCTCTCCAGTCCCGCTTTGCTTTTTGAATTTACTGTGCCTAATTATGATTGCAATTCACCAATAAATGGGTGGGGATTACTGAGTGCTGACATCTTTCCCATAATCTTGAATGGACAGGATGAGTTTGTACTGTATAGATAGAGGTCTACATTGGTTTCCTCCCATTTCAAAAAGTTCAGTAAAGTTCAGTTGCATCAAAAGATACTATCAGAGTACTGTGTGAATTCTTTGAAGCAGGAGTGATGGCACTTTCAGGCTTATTTTCGAAAGAGAAGGGCGCCCATCTTTCGACACAAATCGGGAGATGGGCGTCCTTCTCCTAGGGTCGCCCAAATCGGTATAATCGAAAGCCGATTTTGGGCGTCCCCAACTGCTTTCCGTCGCAGGGATGACCAAAGTTCCCGGGGCGTGTCGGAGGCGTAGTGAAGGCAGGACTTGGGCGTGCCTAACATATGGACGTCCTTGACCCATAATGGAAAAAAGAAGGGCATCGTTGGAAAATGGCCTTTGATGCATGTTACGGTTGAAAATTTCTTCGTTAAGGGTCAGTAAAGGGTCGTTAAAAGGGTCGTTAAGGTTTAGTGCATCTGGGCCATAGAGAGATGTGAAGGCGCTACAGCAAGAAGCAGCTGAGCATTGGTGGTTTGCCTGGCTGAGCGTTTCCCTTCCGCCATCCCTCCTTCCCTCCCTGTTCCGTGTTCTTTTCTTGTTCATTATGCGAGTGCAAGGAGGGATGGCGGGATGGAAACACTCAGCTGTTGCTTGCAGCAGCTTGATTTGTGTGTTTTAAAGTTTGAGAGGGAGGGAGGTGGGTTGGGGGGGGTGAGCATTGCTGAGCTGTTTGTTGCTGAGGTTCCGTAGTGTGTGATCCGACAACATCCGAGAAAAGGCGGCAAAGGCAGTGCACCCCTAAACTAAACGGGTTAGTGTATTTATGACCGCTGCTCCAGGAAGTGAAAGGCCGCAGCCGCAGATCTCAACGTGAAGGGCGTAACTTGCATCTGCAGGCAGCCACCCCCCTCTCCCTCTCGCTGTCTCGGTATCCAAGGGAGCGGCGGCAACGCCCAGAACTCTCTCCTCCCCCTCCCTGTGCGCGGTAGCTGAGCCGAGCCAGGCTGCAGGGAGAGAGGAGGAGAGGAGACCTGTTGTTTGTGTTGTTCGAGCTGGCAAGTAGCATCCTGCGGCATTGTAGGTGACTGTCTCGCGCTGCTGTGCTGTGATTGGGCACAGTCATTGTTGACGCAACCGGAGTTTCGAGACGTCATCATTACTACTACTACTACTACTATTTAGCATTTCTATAGCGCTACAAGGCATACGCAGCGCTGCACAAACATAGAAGAAAGACAGTCCCTGCTCAAAGAGCTTACAACCTAATAGACAAAAAATAAATAAAGTAAGCAAATCAAATCAATTAATGTGAACGGGAAGAAAAAGAGGAGGGTAGGTGGAGGCGAGTGGTTACAAGTGGTTACGAGTCAAAAGCAATGTTAAAGAGGTGGGCTTTCAGTCTAGATTTAAAGGTGGCAAAGGATGGGGCAAGACGTAGGGGCTCATGTCAGGAGATGGATTGAGGAGCACAAACGCTTTAAGGTTTTTGTCCACGCTGCCAGCTTCAGAACGTTGGAGGTGCATTTTATTATTGTGTTATGGTTTGTTTATTAACTATTGTACGCCACATTGAGCCTGCCCATGGACGGGAATATTGTGGGATATAAATGTTGTAAATAAATAAATATAGGACCTTTAGCATCATATATATGTTAGCTGAATGTTGTAATGCATCTTTATTAGGTGTATCATTAGCAGTGCTTTTTTTGTAGAAAAAAAGGTGCCGGTACTCATTATGGGTGGGGTCACCACATATGGCTCCACCCCCTTTATAACCACGCCCATGTTAGCCACACCCCTTATACCAGCCATGGCGCATATAAACAGACATCCTTGAAAATATTATACTAGTACAGGAGAAAAAAATAACATGATTTTTTTTTCATTATAAATAATTTCTGTAAGCTGTTACAGCTCCAGCATACCTAGTGCAAAATAAGACAACAGATGTAAATTCTCAAATTGGACATATTCCAAACACTAAAATGAAAATAAAATGATTTTTTCTACCTTTGTTGTCTGGTGATTTTGTTTTTCTATCCATATTGGTCCCAGTCTCTGATTCTGCTGCTCTCTATCTGTTCTCTTAACTCCGTTTCCAGGGCTTCCTTTCCATTTATTTCTTTACTTTCCTCCTTTCTTCTTCATTTCTTGCCCTATATCCATAAGTAAAAGCTGTGTCCTCCTCCACGGAATTGACTGGAGCAGGTATAACGTGGATCCAGCTTTTGCCTATTTTCTCCATCCATGTGCAGTTTTTCTCCTCTCTTCCCTTTCCCTTTCCCTCATCTCCATCCATGTGCATCTTCTTCTTTTTTATTTCCTCCCCTCCATCCATGTCCAGCACTGCTCCTCTCTCCTTCCCTCCATCCATGTCCAGGATTTCTCCTCTCTCTTCCCTCCCCTTATCCTTATAAAGCAATAATTTTCTCTCCCCTCTCCTCCATCCAAGACCAGCATTTCTCCTCTCTCCCCGCCAACTCCTCCATCCATCCATGTCCAGCAATTCTCCTCTATCTCCTGTTCTCCTCTCTATCCATTTCCAGCATTTCTCCTCTCTCCCCTGCCCTCCCATCAATGTGCATCTCCTTCCTGTCTTCCCTCCCCTCCATCCATGTCCAGCATGTCTCTTTTCTCCCCTGCCCTCCCCTCCCATGTCCAGCGATTCTCTTCTCTCCCCTTACCTCCCCTCTCATCCATGTCCAACAATTCTCATCTCTCCCCTGCCCTCCCCTGCCATCCATGTCCAGTGATTCTCCTCTCCCCTGCCCTCCCCTCCCATCCATGTCCAGTGATTCTCCTCTCCCCTGCCCTCCCATCCCATCCATGTCCAGCGAATCTCTCTTAGCTGACCTACCCTCACATCCATGTCCAGCATGTCTCCTCTCTCCCTTGCCCTCCCCTCTCATCCATGTGCAGCAATTCTCCTCTGCCCCGTCCTCCCCTGCCATTCATGTCCAGCGATTCTCTTCTCCCCTGCCCTCCCCTCCCATCCATGGCCAGTGATTCTCCTCTCCCCTGCCCTCCTATCCCATCCATGTCCAGCAATTCTCCTCTCTCCCCTGCCCTCCCCTCCCATCCATGTCCAGTATGTCTCCTCTGCCCCATGCCCTCCCCTCTCATCCATGTCCAGCAATTCTCTCTTCCCTGCCCTCCACTCCCCTCCCCTCCATGTCCAGCATGTCTCCTCTCCCCCCTGCCCAGCAATTCTCTCTCCCCTGCCTCCCCCTCGAGGGCAGGACGCACTGAGAGGGAAGCAACGCGAGAGGAGACGAACCTGCCTGCGTGCCTGCCTGCCTCAGTGAGCACTGCTTTGCTGCCTTCACTTCCGGTTCGCCGCAACTTGGAGAGGGGAGGGCAGGGGAGGGAGGCGACATGCTGGACATGGAGGGGAGGGCAGGGGAGGGGAGAGAGAATTGCTGAACATGGAGGGGAGGGCAGAGGAGAAAGGAAAATCGCGAACTACTTCGGGTAAAAGATTATGGAGCGCTGCACGGGAGCAGGAACGGAAGGGAGCGGGCAAGTGAGCCGGGCTGCAGGAAAAAGGTGCCGGTACGCCGTACCGGTGCGTACCGGCACAAAAAAAGCACTGATCATTAGCATTATGCTAACATTGTATTATATCTCTGGTATCTGAATTCCAGTGCTGTTAAATGTGTATGTTTTTGATACTGTTTCACCGTAGTTCTATTATTAGGTTTTAGTTTACAGTTTTCAATTTACCTCATTTATTGTAATTATATTTATTCTTGGTTATTTTGCTATTGTTATGCTGTTAACAAAATTATAAGTTTTATATTAAACTATGCCTACTGTACACCACCTTGGGTGAATCACTTCATAAAGGTGGTTAATAAATCACAATAAATAAATTAAAATTAAATAATTCAAGCATTTCTATCTCGCTTAAGTTCCAAGGATCAAATTCCGTAAATGATGCCAAAAAACCGCGCTTTGCACAATTCACTAAACCTCGCTTAAAGTTAGCTGCGGTTTATAGCACGTCTGTCCCTGTGAGTAATATTTAGGCGCGACCATTTACACTTTTAGGAACACCCATGAACCGCCAATGCCTCTCCAATGGCCACGCCCCCTTTTGTGACCCAAGCATTAGAATTTATGCGCACTACTTTACAGAATACGATTAGAAAGTTAAGCACATAAATTCTATTTACTGCCAATTAATGCCAAAAACTGTTGGTTAGAGCGCAATTATCAGTGCTGATTGGATTAATAAACGATTAAGTTGTGCACGCAATTTCACCACAAAGCCAATATTTCTTATGCAACTGTAGAAGCTGGGGACAAGTTGAAAATGTGTGACAACCTAAAATGATAACAAAGAAACTATCAAACTCATCACTCCAATATAGTGTCACACTGGGGATTCAGATCTGAAGGATAAAATATATTAAATTAAAAAAAAATAGCCTCAGTGTAACAGGGAGTCTGACTTTTATGCTCCACCGTAAATATTACCATCATAGGCTTCCACCACCTTCCGAAAAAAAAAACCACAGAGAAAAACTCCCAAAAAGTTCTAAAGAAGTGGGAGAAAAATCTGTGTTTAAAAAACAGAAGGGAGGGTAACACAATTTAACACAATACAGATCCAAATACCCACAACACATGAATATAAATCACCCAAATAGACACTAATTAGCAATCCCTCACTAGACTAAAATCCTCATTCAAACAGAGAAGCCTTCCTGCAAGTAAAGAAAACTCAAATAGAGCAAAAACTCTTATAACATTGCTAGAATTGCTTAAACTTCCATCCTTACTAATGAATGGATTCTAATTCTGACAAAAAGTAAACGTTACTTAGCTCAGAACATCCAAATTGTCCTGACAGAAGTGCAGCCTCATAGGATTCTCACAGTCTGTGGGGTAAATACAGTAAATTTTCAATTAAGAAAACTAATATATAAACAGAAGTAAACATTAAAAAAAAAACAAAGAACAAATGACAAAACTTTAAAAATAATCGAACTTCACCAAAATCCAGCTATTTACTTTAGGCGAGCTCTAGAGAATTACCCCCTACGCCACAGAGGTCAGACGGGATATTCATCAGCTGAGCGAGGTTCAAGTGGGAGAAGTCTTTACTGTCTGTTGAATATCTTCCCCTGTATGTTTAAAATAAATTTGAGAAAAGTGCTTTTTCACTTTGGGTGCCTTTTACCAAAGATTAGCTTGAGTTATCTGCAGCAGGGCCCATTTTATTCCTATGGACCCTTCTGCTGATAACTCGAGCTAATCCTTAGTAAAAGACCCCCTTTGTTGCTAGAAGATGTGATTAAGGCAGCTTTAAAAGCATTATCAGTCATAGAGGGCTTAGGAAAGCCACTGTTTCTCTCTGAGCAGAAGAGTAATTAATTCATAGGGTCAGGCATTTGTGACCTGGCTTGACCAGTGTTGGAAAAAGGCTATTGGGCTTGATGGACCTTTGGTCTGACCCAGTCTGGTACTTCTTATGTTCTTAGGGGTCTTCAGAGAATAGGGTGAATCCATACTAAAACTCATTCCCTCTTCTCATAAGCACTGTCTGTAATTCTGTTCTGTTACAGTGAGTGAAGGACCAAGGTACCTCCTGTACCATACAATAAACAGCAGCTCTGTAAACATGAGGTCCCAAGTGAGGTTAGAACATGTCCCTTGTGCTTTGCCATGGTCAATATTGTGGTGTTCTCTTCTGATCATATGGACAAACCTCCTTGCTTGTATTATTTGCATTCTCATGGCTTCAGTATATATATGGCACTAGTTTTAGCTCCTGAGGAGAGCCTGCTGATCCACACCAACTAGAGGAAGAGAGAGAGACAACCCGCATCTGATCATGGACGTAACTGTCGCTTTCCTGCTCATCCTTCTGACATTTTCCAGCTTCCCAGGTACAGTCACCCCTGAGAGAGGGATAAAATCTCTTTGACAGTCTCCAGAATTTTGGACATCTTCTACATGGAGGAAGATGTAGCCTTGAGAGAACCTCGTACTCCTTCCTCTCAATGTCCTGCTTGCTGTTAAGTTTTCTTTCTTTGCCTTTTCAAAAGAATGTTTTGGATAGGTTGGGGCCCGGGATGATAAACTGGTACAGGAAAGATGACCCATATTAGAGTAAGAATGAAACTGAAGACCAAAGTGAAGACTTTAGAGTATACAGTGACCAGAGTTCAGACTACATGAGGGGGACGGGGTGGATGAAAACTCACCTCCGACAGACAGCTGACGATCATGGAGATCAGGATTTAGTAGAGTGTTCACAGTACCAAAAGGGACATTTCAGCCGCTCAACGTCTGAGACACGCCAACACTTAAAACTGCTTCACACTATCTGTGTGAAACTACGCATCAAGTCTAGGCAGGCCATTTGGTCCCAAAGTTGTAACCTTTACGAGGTCCCCCTTGATTAGGTAGGAAGTAAATCATTTTCCTTACCTGCTTTACTCTATTATATGTAGTGTTTACAATACATTAAAAAATAATGAAAATAATAAATATGTTATTTTATGTTGTAGATTTCATGATTTACAGATGCATGTAATTTATTGTAAGGTGAGACCCTTAGCTATAGCTTTGCTAGCTCATACGTAAACTTTTCCCTGGGTCTACAGTCTACTTTGGGGCAAGGTCTTGTTTATTTTTGTGCTTTCGGTGTTCTAGGAATTATGATTTTAAAGCTATTGATTGGCTTTGGGTCTATCCTTCTCAAGGGACCTGGGATGGAGACATTTCCTAAAAACCCTGCCCTGTTCCAAACTCTAAAGAGCTGAGGAATAAGGTTCAGTTCACCCTGGAAAGGGTTACAGCTACTAATTCTTTTTCCCATATCTTTTTTATTAACTATAAAAGGTCTTCAAACCATGACACCCTCCTACCACGTAGATGGAGCACAAAGACGAAAAGGGATCACACAAACTTTAACAGTTTGAAAACCCCAGTTGTGCTTACAGACATTTTTACATGGACTGTGTGCAAAATTACATATGTGTAATGCAGGTCTCAAATTTTACAGGCATATATACTTTGTCAAATCTCAAATCTTTGAATACTCCAAAAGAATCAGATGCCTCTATATCAATTTAAAGTATTCAAATTTACAGAGCAAACAATCTTCTAAATCTTCTTTGATGTATAACTGATCAATTTAGTGGTTCAAGTTAATGTATCTGCATATCTGATTATTGTATAACCGATTAACTTAATATAAGCCATACGGAACTGAATCATCAACTCGGAAGGGTGAGGGGTATAAATGCAAATAAAGTAAAGTAAATCTTTAACATGGCAAAACATATACCTCTACCAAAAATGTTCATTCAAAATAGCATTACATAAGAACATAAGAGTAGCCATACTGGGTCAGAACAATGGTCTATCTAGCCCAGTATCCTGTTTTCCAAACAGTAGCCAAGCCAAGTCACAAGTACCTGGCAGAAACCCAGATCCTAAAGAGTGACAAGATTTCATGCAGAATCTCAAAGAGTAGCAACATTCCATGTAGAACTCCAAAAAATAGAAAGATTCTGGAATCCTAAAGTATGACAAGATTCCATGCAGAGTCTCAAAGAGTAGCAACATTCCATGTAGAACTCCAAAAAATAGAAAGATTCTGGAATCCTAAAGAGTGACAAGATTTCATGCAGAATCTCAAAGAGTAGCAACATTCCATATAGAACCCCAGAGAACAGCAAGATTCTGGAATCCTAAAGTGTGGCAAGATTCCATGCAGAGTCTCAAAGTGTAGCAACATTCCATGTAGAACTCCAAAGAATAGAAAGATTCTGGAATCCTAAAGTATGACAAGATTCCATGCAGAGTCTCAAAGAGTAGCAACATTCCATGTAGAACTCCAAAGAATAGTAAGATTCTGGAATCCTAAAGAGTGACAAGATTCCATGCAGAATCTCAAAGAGTAGCAACATTCCATGTAGAACCCCAGAGAACAGCAAGATTCTGGAATCCTAAAGTGTGACAAGATTCCATGCAGAATCTCAGAATAGCAACATTCCATGTAGAACCCCAAAGAATAGCAAGATTCTAGAATCCTAAAGAGTGACAAGATTCCATGCAGAATCTCAAAGAGTAGCAACATTCCATGTAGAACCCCAGAGAACAGCAAGATTCTAGAATCCTAGCGTGTGACTAGATTCCATGCAGAGTCTCAAAGAGTAGCAACATTCCATGTAGAACTCCAAAGAATAGAAAGATTCTGGAATCCTAAAGAGTGACAAGATTCCATGCAGAATCTCAGAATAGCAACATTCCATGTAGAACCCCAAAGAATAGCAAGATTCTAGAATCCTAAAGAATGACAAGATTCCATGCAGAATCTCAGAATAGCAACATTCCATGTAGAACCCCAGAGAACAGCAAGATTCTGGAATCCTAAAGAGTAACAAGATTCCATGGAGAATCTCAAAGAGTAGCAACATTCCTTACTAAAAGTCCCAGGGCAAGCAATTGTTTCCCATGTCTGTCTCAATAGCAAATGCAATATGGTTTTCACTTCTATCACTTGCAATGCTTCAAGCAATTTTGCCTCTGATAGATTAAGAACATGCGATAAAGCAGCAGATTTGAAAAAGACCCCCAACAGGAAGCTTTCAAATCGTAACAGCAAAATTCTGGTTATGACCTGCCATGTACTCTTCCAATATTGCAGAACGTTGGTACAGGAGTACAGCATGTGTATCAGCATACCTTTCTTCTGCATGAATGACCAATATAGATTATTAGAGGAGAGTTTTGCTGTAAACAGTTCGAGCTGGATCTGTAAATTGTGCTGGAAAAATCCGTGTGCTGATATAATATTCTGCAAAGGGCACTTGACCCTTTACAGGTAATAAGCATAGCCCAGATTTCATGACTAATTTTGAGTGATGGATTTATATCTGTTGAAACCTGGAGTAAAAACAGCTGTCAACCGAGGCACATGACTTTATAACATTGTGCCTAACTTCTGGGAATGCCCCCGTGATCTGCTCTATAGCTGCACCCATTTTGAATTGCACGCTGTCTAAAGGGTGGTGGAGGCATGGCATGGCCTCTCAGTGGAGGTGGTGGAGTCGAGGACTGTTCATGGGATAAGCATGTGGGATCGCTTAGGAACAGGAAGAATTAGGGGTTACAGAGGATGGGCAGACTGGATGGGTCATATAGCCCTTATCTGCCGACATGTTACTATGTTTCTAAATGATCTGGCTTCCGGTGCTGAAGACCATCAGTTTCTGGTTCTAGCCAGGCTCCATCCCGGGAACGCTTTGGCATAGAACCGAGCCAGTGTGCAGAAATTTCCAGAACTGTGGTGTATTCATTGCTGCTGAAAATCCGGGCACTGAGGGTGGTAGATATAGACGTGACATCAACTAAGCAACATAACCGTAAAAACATTTTCTAAAATAACTGGGAAAGTTGCAAATATACTAACTACCTTTAATTGTTTCTTTTCCAGCCCCTTCTTCTTCTGGTGTTATATCTTCATTGTTGGTAAATATAAAATTAATATAAATTTCAAGAAGACTGAACCTTACAGACACTTCTCTAAAAGGGAACTTTGGGGTCCTTTTACTAAAACGTGTCGAAAAATGGCCTGCACTGG
Source organism: Microcaecilia unicolor (assembly GCF_901765095.1). Classification (NCBI taxonomy): domain Eukaryota; kingdom Metazoa; phylum Chordata; class Amphibia; order Gymnophiona; family Siphonopidae; genus Microcaecilia; species Microcaecilia unicolor. Next base: position 3,734,113 of record NC_044031.1, read on the forward strand.
TGTAGGCGCATGTATTGGACGCGCGCAGGTCCATTTTTCAACATGCCTGCAAAAAATGACTTTTTTGGCCGAAAATGGAAATGCGGCAAAATAAAAATTGGAGCACGTCCATTTTGGGCCTGAGACCTAACTGCCACGCATATTGGACACACGTAAAAATTAGAATTACTGCCCGGGACATTCAGTAGCCGAGCGGTAGTTCTCATTTTACATACATTCTATGTGCAAAGGCGACTACACGCCTTAGTAAAAGGGTCCATTTGTATTCTGGGTTTAAATTATACTCATCAGAAATTGTAGGAATGAAAGTGCAGGCTCAAAGTGGCTTACAATAACCGTAAACGCATTCACCAATTCCGGCATTTACAAATACAAGGTGATGACAGGTAGAATAAGGTTCGTGTGTGAACAGATGCATTAGGGAATCGTAGAGAGGAAGAGTTATTTTATATCCATTGCGAGCTATAGTTTTGAAGACAGGAAGAGTTATTTTGTGCTTATTATTATTGTGTGTATAGTTGGATACAATAAGTTTTTGGTGGGATTTGGGGGTGTAACCCTACAATATAAGGGGTTAATGGTGAGATGTGTACCTGAGACCTTTTATGTGATGTCCACTTCAGCGCCCCCTAGGATGCCCCATTGCTCTCCTGGAATGTCTAAGAATGCTGGATCCTCCTACATTCCAATGGCTTGATTTTATGCATTTTTCACTTGGATTTTTTTTTAATGGACCAAAAAGATAAATCCACAGAGCACAAAAACATCTAGCAAGTGGCCATTTTTTCAAAAATCGCTATATTTGCTATTCAGATTCTAGACGTTTTGAGCAAAACATCCAAAGTTGGACTTAATCGTATTGAAAATGCTCTTCTACGTATGTAAGTTGTACATGTGTGTATATTTTTCTTTCTAAATACTTTTTTAAATTGGGTATTATCATTTTATTCAAATCCAACAGGGTCGAGATATTGATTTAACCATTGATGGTCCGCCCAGTAAATACAGGTCCCATCGAATTGACCTTTTACAAGCTAAGTATCAATGCTTTCCGTTTGAATTTATGCCTGCAGTTGTACCGATGAATTAATTGAACTGACACACAATCCTTTATTAAAGTTATGTAATTTTGCACATTATGATAAATGTTAGTTAAATGCAAGAAAAAGAGGGGTTTTTTTATGGATCAATGAACGATATCTAGAACCAGTATAGCACAGATTTATAGAGCTGGTGGCTGAAAAAACTGAGCTTGGTTTCCGAGATCCTTTTCCCCTTTAAGGGGTATGCTTACTAAGGCGCATTAGCGTTTTTAGCGTGCCTTTAAAGTAAAGGAGCGTTAAACACTAACACGCCAATTGGAGGAATTTAGTGTCTATTAGCATCCACTTCTTGAATTAAGTTACTTATACAACTGACTTTATTCTGTAACTTGCACGGGCAAATCTGCGCACTGGTTGAAAATTTGAGCACATATGTTTATGGAATTAGAGGGTAGGAGGGCAGTTCTATATACAAGATGCTAACGTGTACACATGCGGTATGCATAAATCTTTAGAATCATTGCACAGATGCCAATCCACAACAATATTCTACCAAAATGCCATTATAGAAATATACATTAATATTAATTGGTGCTTCCTGACTGAGGGGTCCTTTTACTAAGGTGTGCTGAAAATGGCGCGTGTTTTGGAAGCAGGCAGATCCATTTGTCTACGCAACTATAAACAATGCATGTTGGGCCTATGCAGCTTAGTAAAAGGGCTTGTTATGTGCAGCTCCTCTTCCTCTGACCCCACATGCCTGAGGTTTCCTGTTTGACTGCAGACACTGAACTTGTGTTTATTTCCTCAGGAGCCAGAATGCTACCATAGGCTCATTCAGTACCTGAACCATGAATGTGCAGAGTATAATGTTCACTGCCCTAAACAGGTCTTTGTTAACCAAAATTGTTTCAGCTGTGAAAAGTAAGTATTTATGTCTGTCATATCTGATTCCACCTGCCAATCACAGGCTCCAGAGGGGCATTTCTGGGCTCTGGGACAAATCCTTTCCTTCTGATTGGTTCATGAGATCGGAGAGTAATACACAAGCTGTTCCGTAGGGCAATCAGACAAGGAAAACGCATTGACATTGATTTTAGAGATAATTCTAAAAGGATTAGGTGGCATTTATGTGGGTAAAAACTGGAACTGCACGTCAGTAACTTTTTTCGAAAAGCTGTGACTCCCATACAAATATTTTCAGCATAGGGCATGTTCTGAGCACGGGGCAGGTGCACTTGTAAAGTACATCAAAAGAAACGCAGTTGGCCACAAGAAGGGATAAAGGAAGCAAACTTTATTAATGACCTGACCCAGGCCGTGCTTCAGCATAATCTCTGTGTCAGGGATCTGTATAAAACATACAAATAAATATAAAAACAGAATATCTATACAAATAATGTTTATCTTTCTTAAAATTGAATACAGCGCTTAACATTACAAGACTAAAGTGGTTACAGCACTAAGTATTCCTGAGAAGAGACTAGCCAAAGCCAGGGCAGTCTGGGGGGGGGGGGGGGGGGGGGGGGAAGGTAGAACAGGAAATTAATCAGCAGCAACCAAAGAACGTCCATATCTGATCTTTGGGCCCCAGACTTACATGTGCTGGTACCCAAGTTGGGTACGCTAACCCCGTATTCTATAAGTACACCTGCAACTTTTGGAACACTCCTGACACGCCCATGCCCCTGTCATGGCCACGCCCCTTTTTCAGACGCACACTATGGGAGTTAGGCTGTCTACCTTCTAGAACAGCACGCAGCTAGATTGCGCACAAATTAATTGGCGATTAGTACCCAACTAATGATGGTTCTGTGATTATCTGGGCATCATATCTAGAATCCAGGGCTTAATGCCAATGTACGGAGCTGAATATTCAGGTAGAGATTTAAATGCTGTGGTTGGTGTTTAAATCCAGTGATGACCACAGTGTTTAAGTATCAAGGGTGCTGTGTGTGTTTTATATGAAGCTGGATTACAGGTGTCCTGGGAGCAGGGTATAAAGTTCTGTGTACGGCAGAGAAGTTCAACTTCGATGCCTACGATTGATAGCAGAAAAAGCAGACGTAACATTAAACACTTAACTGTGCCTGCGGTTACGGGGACTGCACGCACGTAACTGTAGGGGAAAGAGCCATTTAGGCATGGAAGCGCCCTAAGCATGGTTCTGTGAGGGCGCTCATAAGAAACTTAAGAGTGTAGTTTTTCAGTACGGTGCAGCAGGACATGGGCATGTCTTCTACTTATGCACACAACATATAGAATGCAATCGATGACGTCTGTCTCGATGTTATGCAAGACGTCATCGAGCTGCATCGGGGCAACCTTAAGTTATCTGTGTAACGTTATGCACATATGTTCATCTACCGAAGTTACGTGTTGAGCCCAGCTCAATATCCACATAAAGTTACACAGATAAGATATCCAAGTAATTTTATGCGGCACCCTGACAGTTACATTGTATTTAACTGCTGGGCTAATATATTCCTGAAATGTGTCTACAAGAAGTTTCTAACACTCATAGCTCACAGCCTTTGTGTCATATATTTCTAGGAAACTTACTGCAAACTGCTGTTGTCTTATATAAGGACCTCTGGGAATTTCTGTCCGCTTTGCCAGTGGAGGAAAGTGAGTATGGAGCCCTGGGAAAGGATGGAGAAATATTCCGGGTATCACTGCCACTGCCCATCCCTTCCCCATCACAGGAGGTAGACCAGTTGCACTGTAACTCTGCCGAGAGCTGGAGGTGGGCTTATTTTATACTCCCAGTCATTCCCCCCTCCCAAAAAACCCCACACAATTTCAACATTTTCAGTTAATATTTCAGTACTGAAAATGAACATTTTTAAATTACACTTTTATGGATGTACCTGTTTAAGCCAGCCACATTTGTAGGTGGTATAAAGAGCCAAAATGTCACACTATACTGGCCTCTAGTGGCAGGATAAGAGCACATGAGTGAAGGTTCTGAAGCGAGCTGCAGCCTGTGCCTCTCAGTGCTGTATACGGGGTAGTGAGATAAGATACTCGGGAGGGGAGAGGAGAAGGGGATGTTATTCTATGAAAAATCGAATGGATCAGTAGTTCCTTAGAGCAGGAAAAATATCGCAATGAATCATGCAATTGAAAGTTTTAACCACACAATCAACATTTTTAAGTGATGCCCACCTGTACTTAGATTTTTCACTGTAGCTGAACTAATAAGTTCAAAAGAAATTACCTCTCACCATCTAACATAACATGACCACTTACAAAGAGAGTCTGCGAGATCTCGACTGTGACTTTACCCATTAAGGATTGGGACCCCTTTGCTCATTAACTGTTATAATTGCACCCAGTGGAGATCACGTGATGCAGTGAGCAAGGCAGCAGCAGGAAACTGTAGCTCTGGACAACCAGCCCTCGGATCACAAACAGAGCGAAATAAACGGTATAAAAACCCAACAGAGGACAGTGCGGGGTCTGTGTGATGGACAAATTTGTTGAAAAAACATCCCCGATGATGGCACAGAAGTCGACCCGCCGTGAAAAAACCAAAATGAGGAGCAGCGATCCCAAGATGGCGGAGTCGGCGCCGAACGCGACACCGTCTTTTTCAGACTCCCAGCTTGCTCAACTGACCACGGCAGTAGTAAAAGCGATAGAAACTCGCTGGGACACGCTCACAGCACAGCTAGAGACGCTGCAAACTGGAGAAAGTGGCTTGGGGATCCGAACCGGAGACTTAGAAACTAGAGTCTCGGCACTGGGGGACGATTCGCGAGGGCGGGCCCCTGAAACGGGGCAGTTGATCACTCAAATAGCAGAACTAACAACAAAAATAGAAGATCTAGAAAACCGCTCCCGCTGTAACAAGATTTATTTATTTATTGTATTTGTATCCCACATTTTCCCACCTCTTTGCAGGCTCAATGTGGCTTACAATACATCATGAATAATGGAAATGTGTTAGAAAATATACATTTAGTATTACAGTAGGATCTTGGGCAACATGATAAAGAAGAAACATTATAGTAATATAACAAGCAGATTTTGTAATACAGTTCTGAGTATATGTGTGGAAGTTATATATGTTCACATTTGTTAATTTTTGTGGTATGCCTTGTTGAAGAGATGGGTCTTCAGCAGTTTGCGAAAGTTTGTTAATTCGTAAATCATTTTTAGGTTGCGTGGCAATGCGTTCCATAACTGTGTGCTCAAGTAGGTAAAGTTTGACGCGTGCATTAGTTTGTATTTTAGACCTTTACAGTTAGGGAAGTGCAGATTGAGGAATGTGCGAGATGATCTCTTGGCATTCCTGGGTGGTAGGTCTATCAGGTCTGACATGTAGGCAGGTGCATCTCCGTGAATGATTTTGTGGACTAGGGAGCATATTTTGAATGTGATGCGTTCTTTAAGTGGGAGCCAATGTAGTTTCTCTCGTAGAGTTTTAGCGCTTTCATATTTTGTTTTACCGAATATGAGTCTAGCCGCAGTGTTCTGGGCTGTCTGAAGTTTTTTGATTATTTGCTCTTTACAGCCGGCGTAGAGCGCGTTGCAGTAGTCTAGATGACTGATCCCTGTGGGACTCCGCATTCAGGTGTCCATGTGGCTGAGGTAATCGAATTAGACGTCACTTGGTATGATCTTGTGGTTAAGAAACCTTTGAACCAATTGAGAACTTTACCTCCAATTCCAAAGTACTCAAGGATATGTAGTAGTATTCCATGATCAACCATGTCGAAAGCGCTTGACATGTCAAATTGTAGAAGTAGTATGTTCGTTCCAGTTGCAATCATTTGTTTGAATTTGGTCATGAGAGCAACTAGTACTGTTTCAGTACTGTGGTTAGACCGAAATCCTGACTGGGAGTCGAGGAGTATTGAGTATTTGTTTAGATAGTTTGTGAGTTGTTTGGTCACTAAGCCTTCCATTAGTTTAGTTATTAAGGGAATGGAAGCTACTGGCATGTAGATGGTTAGTTTGCTGGCACTTTTCGTAGTGTCTTTGGGTATGGGGGTGAGTAGAATGTTCTCCTTCGGGAAGAGTCCATTTTGTAACATATAGTTCAAGTGTTTCGTAATGTCTGTTATAAATTGTTGAGGAGCAGATGTCATGAGGATGTTTGGACATATGTTTTTATTTTTTTATTTTTATTTTTTTATTACATTTGTACCTCGCGCTTTCCCACTCATGGCAGGCTCAATGCGGCTTACATGGGACAATGGAGGGTTAAATGACTTGCCCAGAGTCACAAGGAGCTGCCTGTGCCTGAAGTGGGAATCAAACTCAATTCCTCAGTTTCCCAGGACCAAAGTCCACCACCCTAACCACTAGGCCACTCCTCCAGATTTATGCTGTCTAGTTTGCAGTGAGATTTGGCATATTTTTTGAGCATTTGGGAGATAATATCCTCTGATAGTGTCTCGAAGTTGGTCCAGGTTCTGTCTGCTGGGTAAACACCCGGGTCTGGATCTAGACAATCAAGGAGATCATCATAGTCGATGGTACTTACAGGTATCTTAAGTCGTAGTTGTACGATTTTCTCGTTAAAGTATTTCGCGAGCTTATCTGCTCCTGGTGCGTCTTTGCTGTTAGTTGTGACTGGTGTAGTATCTAGTAGTTTATTCACGAGTTGGAAAAGTTTATGTGTGTCCTTGTAGTTTGGTACAATTACAGTTTTGTAATATAATCTTTTAGTTTGTCTTCTGGTATATTTGTATTTTCTTTGGAGTTGTTTCTACTACTACTACTACTTAACATTTCTAGAGAGCTACTAGGGTTACGCAGCGCTGTACAGTTTAACAAAGAAGGACAGTCCCTGCTCAAAGGAGCTTACAATCTAAAGGATGAAATGTCAAGTTGGGGCAGTCTAGATTTCCTGAATAGAGGTATAATGGTTAGGTGCCGAAGGCGACATTGAAGAGGTGGGCTTTGAGCAAGGATTTGAAGATGGGCAGGAAGGAGCCTGGCGTATGGGCTCAGGGAGTTTATTCCAGGCGTGGGGTAAGGCGAGGCAGAAAGGGTGGGGCCTGGAGTTGGCGGTGGTGGAGAAGGGTACTGAAAGGAGGGATTTGTCTTGAGAGCGGAGGTTCTGGGTAGGAACGTATGGGGAGTTGAGGGTAGAGAGGTAGTGAGGGGCTACAGATCGAGTGCACTTGTAGGTTAGTAGGAGAAGCTTGAACTGTATGCGGTACCTGATTGGAAGCCAGTGAAGTGACTTGAGGAGAGGGGTGATATGAGTATATCGGTTCAGGCGGAAGATAAGACGAGCAGCAGAGTTCTGAACGGACTGAAGGGGGGATAGATGGCTAAGTGGGAGGCCAGTGAGGAGTAGGTTGCAGTAGTCAAGGCGTTAGGTAATGAGAGAGTGGATGAGGGTTCGGGTGGTGTGCTCAGAGAGGAAAGAGCGAATTTTGCTAATGTTATAGAGGAAGAAGCGACAGATCTTGGTTATCTGCTGGATATGCGCAGAGAAGGAGAGGGAGGAGTCGAAGATGACTCCGAGGTTGCGGGCAGATGAGACAGGGATGATGAGGGTGTTATCAACTGAGATAGAGAGTGGAGGGAGGGGAGAAGTGGGTTTGGGTGGGAAGACAATAAGCTCGGTCTTGGCCATGTTCAGTTTCAGATGGCGGTTGGACATCCAGGTGGCAATGTCAGATAAGCAGGCCAATACTTTGGCCTGGGTTTCCGCAGTGATGTCTGGTGTGGAGAGATAAAGCTGGGTGTCATCAGCATAAATATGATATTGGAAACCATGGGATGAGATCAGGGAGCCCAGAGAAGAGGTGTAGATTGAAAAAAGAAGGGGTCCAAGGACAGATCCCTGAGGAACTCCGACAGAGAGCGGGATGGAGGTGGAGGAAGAACCATAAGAATGTACTCTGAAGGTACGGTGGGAGAGATAAGAGGAGAACCAGGAGAGGACAGAGCCCTGGAACCCAAATGAGGACAGTGTGGCAAGAAGTAAATTGTGATTTTCAGGTGTTAAGTGTGGGGTCATCTTTCTTTTTATTCCATGCACGTTCTAACCTTCTAACTTGTGTTTTGATTTTTTTTCAGCTCTTCATTGTACCATGGTATTGAATTCTTTCTATGTGAGGTTCTAGTTTGGGTTGGAGCAATGTTGTCTAATATGGATCTGCATCTGTCGTCCCATTCTAAGAGGAATTGTATTGTATCTGCTTTTATTGTCCATTCGTTGTAGTAGATCTGTTGCCAGAATATATTTTTCCTCTCGTGGTATAAGTTTTTCGTTCTTGCTAATTCGGTGAGTTTTTCGTTCGCCATTGGAGGTAGATGTTTGCTTTCTAGTGGTCGGACCATGGTGCGGGTGTCCAGAATTGTGGGGCTCACGGAGAAAATCCCTGACAAAAACCTGGAAGCGTGGCTGGAAGCCTGGCTAGCAAAGGAAATGGCACTGACGGATTCAACAGGCACGATGGTAGTTGAACGGGCACACCGCTTGGGTCGGAGACAGGAAAATCGTAGCCGCCCAAGAATAGTGATTGCCAAAATCCTCAATTACCAGCACAAACTTGAAATCATGAGAGGATTTTGAATGAAAAGAGATAAATTACAACATGAGGGACAGAGGATTTTAATTTTTCAGGACTTTTCGCAAGCGGTGCAGGAGCAACGAAGGCTTTACCAGTGCTCCTAAAGATACAAACACAACTTCAAGACATTACCAGAGGCAAAGACCTTCCTCACGGAAGGAGGGCACTTGGACATTGCGGACTGTGACTAAGTGAGGTGGCGCCTGAAGTTGGCGTAATAACTGTATATGTTTTGAACAGCAGAGCAGGTAAAAAGGGTACAGATTAAACTGGGGTCCTAGCATCAACTTGATCTCCATATTTTTGCGAGCTAATGCTTGTGAAGGTAAAAAGGGGCAGAGCAGGGAAAGGGGGGAAGGGAAGAGGAAGGGAAGGGGAAGGGAACGGGGAAGGACAGTTACAGATAAAAATGCCAGAAAGCCATCTGTTTATCACCAGCGTGGGCGATTGGAAGGAAAGGGGGGCAAGATCCCGAGCCATAGAGAGGTGAAAGAATATACACACGCAGCAGGTATGGGAAGATAATCAACTGTTTGGGACAAGGGCGCAAGCAGGAGGGGGATTAAAAGGATCTAAGGCCCGGAATAAAAGATGCAGATCCGTATAGCAATGTGGAATGTGGGAGGTATAGCATCCCCAATTAAACGTTCTAAGATCCTCACTGCCTACAAGAAACAAGACTTACAGACGCAGAACTTCAGAAGCTAAATAGAGCGTGGGTGGGAGAAGTATATGGAAATGCATCTCAGGGGAGAAAAGGAAGAGTAACAGTTTTGTTCAGAAAAGGGGTCCCATACAAAGCATCCCTAGTAGCCAAGAGCGCGCAAGGGAACTATATACTTCTACACATTTGGCTACAAGGCAGTGTATGGCCCCAATAAACAAGATAATGAATTCTTCCAATCATTGACACAGCTGTGTTCATGAAAACAGGGGAAGCCATTGATATTGCTAGGGGATTTGAACCTGGTCATGGATGCAAACATTGACTGTACTAACCCAACCTCACCACATTATACGGGATATAGATCCAACAAACTCTCATTAGACTTAATAGATGCATGGAGGGCCTTACATCCCACAGAAAAAGATTACACCCACAGATCGAGGGCGCATGGAACTCAAGCCCGGTTAGATTACATCTTGATCACGCGATCCATCTTTAGTAAAGTGCAAGCAGCGGTAACAGGCCCGGAAGAGATCTCGGACCATACCCCTGTATGGATAGATGTAGATACAGGAACAGGTGAAGCATGGAGAATAAATTGGAGATTCCCGGCTTACCTGTATAGAGATTCACATGGGAATCCTACCGGTAGCATAACGCAATGCATGAGGAACAACCATCGTTATTTTGGTCAGCCTCTAAGGCAGTGCTGAGGGGGGACAAAATCGCCTATGTGAGTATAAGGAAAAAACGTTTGGCAGCTAGCATACTGCACTTGGAGTCTCAACTCAAAAAAAGCCAAGCAGAGGCATATTAAAAATCCCTCTCAGACCTCACTCGAAGATATGAAAACAGCACAAATAACACTTAATGCACTGCTACATGAGAAAGAAACGTACTCCCTGCTCTATCGGAAATACAAACTAGTTAGATATGGGAACAGAACGGGAAAAATGCTGGAGCGCAAAGAGACAAACCTTACCAAACAGCCCTTCAGCAATATCGCTCACAAAGACGTTAAAAAGAGCCGGCCCTAGGACCGATTCCTGCGGTACTCCACTGACGACATCCTTTTCTTCAGAGCAAGCTCCATTTACCACCACCCTCTGTCTCCTACCATTCAACCAATTTTTTACCCAATCAATTACTCTAGGTCCCACACCAAGGGCACTTAATTTATTTATCAGTCACCTGTGCAGAACCATGTCAAAGGCTTTGCTGAAATAGAGGGAGTGACCTGCCTAGAAGATGAAATAAAATCATAGATGAGTGACAGATACAGGGCTTTTCTTGAGGGGGTACTTGGGGGTACTGAGTACTGGCACCTTTTTCATTGTCTGCTAAAATTGACCCATGATCCCCAAGTTTTAATGAAAGAACACACCAATCCTGCCTTTTCACAGATTCTGTGACTGGTTGCAGGGGGCCTGGCTATTGTGGGGCGAGTCCCTCGGTGATCACCCCACCGAAAATGGGACCAGTGTGCTAAAATAACACTAGTAGTAAAATAACCCATCTTAACAGTAGCCCACGTTAATAACATCTCCCCTTGGTGTGAAGAGGTTCAGTGTCTGGTAACCAGAGCTGATTCTGTGATGTCATAATACCTCATTCCACCAATCCCAACTTCAGTGATGTCACAATGGCTTGATTGTCCAATACTTGGCTCACTTCTGATATTGTGATGTCATAATGTTTCATTCCACCAATGCCTAAAAGCCAACCTCATCAATGATGTCACAATGGCTCTCTTGTCCCTTCCTGGACTCACTTTTATTCAATAGACCAGTGATTTCCATTTCTAGAGATATTCCTTTTTTTCTTTAATCAAGTGGATAAGTTATCAACATGGGTTACCATTAAGACATGTTATTTTAATGTTAACCCCAGTTATTAACCATTAGGTCTCATTGCATAAAATGGGATGTGTGCTAAAATAGCCTGAGTTAGTATAACGCATCTTAATGGCAGCCCACATTGATAACTTCCTTACTGTGCTCCACTCATGGTGTCCCATCTCTCTCTTCTCTAGTGAACCGGACCTGTACTTGATTTTGGACCTGCCTCACTGCTGACATTCCGAAGAGTCTTTCTCCAGCACTGAGGACACCACCCCTGTACCCTCTGCTCCCACAACCTCCTGGGACTCCCAGTGACATTACAGGAGCTCTGGTTATGTTCTAATACAATCAATAAAACCTTTGCAGCATCATTCAGAGATTGTCTTACTGGACTTTTAAACATGGAGTTACCACTCAGAGCAACACATTTCCTGCTTGCCAAAATCTGTCCCATGACCTCTAGAGTCTTAAACTATCCTTACTTTGTGACACCCCTGGAGGATTCCCACCTCTCTCCAGGATAAAGTTTATTAACATTTTTGAAGAAAATATTAAGGTGTCCTGCCATCCCATAATGGTAAAGCTTCTTAATTTTCTGCAAGGTATCCAACAACTCTCTCCAGTTAGATAGGTTGCTGAATACCCAATCAAATTTAGTTCTGTCATGTGTGGTAGATTAAAGGTTCTTCTATTAAAGGAATTGAATATGTCACATAAAGAGGGGCATAATCGAACGCGAACACCCATTTGTAAAAACGTCCATCTCCGAGAACGGGTCCGTGAAGGGGCGGGCCGAACTGTATTTTCGAAAAAAAATGGACGTCCATCTTTTTTTTCGAAAATACATTGGATTAGGGCGTTTTTTGAGCTGGGCGTTTTTGTATTTTAGTGATAATCGAAACCGAAGCGTCCCAGCTCAAAAACGACCAAATCCAAGGCATTTGGTCATGGGAGGGGCCAGCATTCATAGTGCACTGGTCCCCCTGAGATGCCTCTATGCCAGCCTCAAATATCATACCTAGCTCCATGACAGTAGTATGCAGGTCCCCAGAGCAATTTTACTTTAGTTGGTGCTGCGCGGGACCCATGCAGAGAGGAAAAATCGGAAGGAAAAAAAAACAAGCAAGCAAGTGCAGTCAGGGACGTCCAAATTAAAAGGTAGCAAACGGGGGAATTGAACCAACAACCTTTTGATTACAAGCTCAGTGCTCTAGCCAGTGCACCACTGATTAGAAGTCCTTCCCTTTCCATTAAGTCTCTCCAAGTTTCTGTCAGCCAATCACAGCTCATTTAGCTGACATCTGTGTCAGCTAAACAGCGGTGATTGGCTGACAGAAACTTGGAGGGACTTAATGGAAAGGGAAGGACACCTAAGCACCTGAATAATGTGGTTCACTGGCTAGAGCACTGAGCTTGTAATCAGAAGGTTGCTGGTTCGATTTCCCCTTTTACTACCCTGGTAATTTAGACGTCCTTGACTGCACTTGCTTGTTTTTTTTTTTCCTTCCGATTTTTCCTCTCTGCATGGGTCCCGCACAGCACTAACTAAACTAAAATTACTTCGGGGACCTGCATACTGCTGTCATGGAGCTGGGGATGACATTTGAGGCTGGCTTACAAGTTGGAAAAAAAGTGTTTAACATTCGTTTTATTTTGGTGGGAGGGGGTTAGTGACCACTGGGGGAGTCAGGGGAGGTCATCCCCGGTTCCCTCCGGTGGTCATCTGGTCATTTAGGGCACTTTTGTGGGACCTGTTCGTGAAAAAAACGGGTCCAACAAAAGTGACCTAAATTCTCTCTGAAAACGCCTTTCTTTTTTCCATTATCGGCCGAGCACGCACATCTCTGCTCAGCCGATAACCACGCCTCAGTCCCGTCTTCACCACGCCTCCGACACGCCCCCATCAACTTTATGCGTTCCCGCGACGGAGTGCAGTTGGAAACGCCCAAAATCGGCTTTCGATTATACTGATTTGGGCACCCACAAGAGAAAGACGTCCATCTCCCGATTTAGGTCGGAATTTGGGCATTTTTCTCTTTTGAAAATAAGCCTCAAAGTGACCCGGCCACGTTTCACCCATTAATGGGCTGCTTCAAGGGTAATAAACCAGAGATAAAAAGCAGGTGGAGCAAGCATCAGGTATCAGGAACAGCAATCTGATGTCCGGATAATTACCCCTGACGCAGCCCATTAGTGGACGAAACATGGCCATGTCAGGTTATTTTCTGTGAGATCTCAAATTCCTTTATTAAAGAACCTTTTGGGAGGTTTTTTTTGGTTACATTTGTACCCCGCACTTTCCCACTCATGGCAGGCTCAATGCAGCTTACATGGGGCAATGGAGGGTTAAGTGACTTGCCCAGAGTCCCACAAGCAACATTCCATGTAGATGTAGAAGTGGCCGCGCAGGCTTCTGCTTCAGAATTCAAGAGAGTAGCAAGATTTCATACAGAATCATAAAGATCAACAGCAATTCCATATAGAATCACGAAAGGTTGCAAGGTTTCATGCAGAATCTCAAAGAGTTCCAAGATTCCATGCAAAATCTCAAAGAGAAGCAAGATTCTATGCAGAATCTCAAAAAGTAGCAGGATTCCATACATGGTCTCAAAGAGTAACAAGATATCACGTAGAATCTCAAAGATTAGCGAGATTCCATGCAGAATCCCAAAGAGAAGCAAGATTCCATTCAGAATTCAAGAGTAGCAATATTTCATACAGAATTCTAAAGATCAACAATTCCATATAGAACCATAAACAGTAGCAAGATTCCATGCAGAATCTAAAAGAGAAGCAAGATAATATGCAGAATCCCAAAGAGTTCCAAGATTCCATGCAAAATCTCAAAGAGAAGCAAGATTCCATACAGAATCTAAAAGAGCAGGAAGATTCCATACAGAATCTGAAAGAGACGCAAGATTCTATGCAGAATCCCAAAGAGTAGCAGGATTCCATACATGGTCTCAAAGAGTAACAAGATTTCATGCAGAATCCCAAAGACTAGCGAGAGTCCATGTAGAATCTCAAAGAGCAACAAGATTCCACTCCCCCTATGCCATCCACTTTTTTTCAGACCTCCCCCCTCTCCACACTCCCTCCCCACAGTATAAGTCATCACAAGGACAAAATATAAGAAAACCAATGGACTGCATTCGGGGCTTGTAGCCCATTTAGTTAATTTTAAACAAACAGAAGATCTGTATGAAAGAAAATATTTATTTTCATTATTTTGACTTTTGAAAACCACTTGACCCTGAAACATGCTCAATACAGAATAATCCATTTGTTCAAAAGAGATGAGGTGAAGATGTACATATGTACATAAGTAACATAGAGGGGCATAATCGAACGTCGCTGGCCAAATAGATCGCCGGCGATCTATGTTGGCGGCGGCGCTACAGCTGGCTGTAACCATATTATCGAAAAAGATGGCCGGCCATCTTTTTTTTCGATAATACGGTTTAGCCCGGCCAAATGCCGTGGAATTCGCCGAGTTTGAGATGGCCGGGTTTGTTTTTCAGCGATAATTGAAAGTTATGTCGGCCATCTCAAACCCCAGCCAAATTCAAGGCATTTGGCCGTGGGAGGAGCCAGCATTTTTAGTGCACTGGCCCCCCTGACATGCCAGGACACCAACCAGCCACCCTAGGGGTCACTGCGGTGGACTTCAGAAAAGCTCCCACGTGCATAGCTCCCTTACTTTGGGAGCTGAGCCCCCCAAACCCACCACCCACAAATGTAAACCCACTACCCACAAATGGACTGCACCCACTAAAATTGCTCCAGGGACCTACATACAGCCTCTAGGACTTATTGCTGCTGTATAACTTTGGCACAGCAGTTCACACCTGAAGACTAATCTCTCTGAAAAAGTCCTTTCTTGAAATAACCACGTTTACTCACAGTTAACTGCAGATCAGAGGTTGTGCCCCACTGGCAAAGAGTCCCCTGGTACTAAGATTAGCAGTAGGTCAGAGCTGGCACAATGGTGTACAATGCCCTCTTTCAGCACCATTCAAGGTAAGAACTACTTTCTCTAGCGTGGGTAACACAGGAAAGGGAACTAAAACTGGCTTACAAAAATGGCCACTACCGCATGGACTACAACAGGAAACAAAACAGGGCACACTCTGACCCAGTTAGCAGGGGGGAAAAGCACCAGGGGAGTAGAGCCCAGTACCCTACACCCACCACAATGCATTGCTAATGTGACTCTGCAGGGCACCTAACAGAAAAGGTGTCACACTCACCCGAGAGCCACATCACAACCAGGGAAGGGCTGTCAGAGGATACAACACATTCTGCTGTCATGGAGGTGGGTATGGCATTTGAGGCTGGCATACAGGCTGGCAAAAAAGGTTTTTAGTTTTATTTTTTTAGTTTGGAAGGGGATTGGTGACCACTGGGGAATATGGGGAGGTCATACCCCATTCCCTTCAGTGGTCATCTGGTCAGTTGGGGCACCTTTTTGAGGCTTGGTCGTGAAAATAAAAGGACCAAGTAAAGCCGGCGAAATACTGCTTAACGCTGTTTTTGTTTTTCCATTATCGGCGAAAGCCAGCCATCTGGTAGCCACGCCCATGCCCACCCATGTCCCGCCTTCGCCAGTCTACCGACACGCCCCCTTGAACTTTCACCGGCGAAGCGACGGGAAAGTGGCAATGCTGTCAAAAAAGCAGCTTTCCATTATACCGATTTCGCCGCTTTTCCGAAATCGCCAGCCATCTCCCGATTTATGTCGGAAGATGGCTGGCGATCACTTTCGATTAAAAGGTGGATAGTAACATAGTAGATGACGGCAGAAAAAGACCTGCACGGTCCACCCAGTCTGCCCAACAAGACAAACTCACGTGCCATTTTTTGTGTATACCTTACCTTGATTTGTACCTGTCCTTTCCAGGGCACAGACCGTATAAGTCTGCCCAGCACTATCCCCGCCTCCCAACCACCAGCCCCGCCTCCCACCACCGGCTCTGGCACAGACCGTACAAGTCTGCCCAGCACTATCCCCACCTCCCAACCACCAGCCCCGCCTCCCACCACCAGCTAAGCCTCTGGGGATCCCTTCCCTCTGAGCAGGATTCCTTTATGTTTATCCCATGCATGTTTGAATTCCGTTACCGTTTTCATTTCCACCACCTCCCGCGGGAGGGCATTCCAAGCATCCACCACTCTCTCTGTGAAAAAATACTTCCTGACATTTTTCTTGAGTCTGCCCCCCTTCAATCTCATTTCATGTCCTCTTGTTCTACCACCTTCCCATCTCCGGAAAAGGTTCATTTGCGGATTAATACCTTTCAAATATTTGAACGTCTGTATCATATCACCCCTGTTTCTCCTTTCCTCCAGAGTATACATGTTTAGTTCAGCAAGTCTCTCCTCATTCGTCTTCCAACGCAAATCCCATACCATTCTCGTAACTTTTCTTTGCACCGCTTCAATTCTTTTTACATCCTTAGCAAGATACGGCCTCCAAAACTGAACACAATACTCCAGGTGGGGCCTCACCAACGACTTATACAGGGTCATCAACACCCCCTTTCTTCTGCTGGTCACACCTCTCTCTATACAGCCAGTTCTGAGTGTGTTTTTGCACAAAGTTGTGCATAGTGTTTTGCAGTTGAGCGATTGTGGTTAGAATATGCTTTGAGCAACCACTTTATTCTTTGACATATGATACATATCTAATATCTAAATTTAATAAAAGGTATTAATTGTGATTATTTTTTTCCTGTATTTATCATTTTAGTATAAAATATACAAAGAATAACTATTTGACAAGATACACCAGCCTTTAAAATAAAAATATTCTAACTTAATAGATAAATTTTACAAACAAAGAATATATGTTCAGCTGGTTATTATAGTCCACAAATAGAGGGATTCAAGATATAATAATACCAAAAGAAGTTGGTGCTAGAACACATTAAGTTAAAAGAAAACAAGCAGTGGTTATCCATATTTATATAGGACTCATTTATCTGGAATTAACCCTGGTCTCCCTTCTTATCAAGAAATTACCTCAATTGATCTTGCTCAAAAAACACATATTTCTTCTCTTTAAATATTTTATTTACATTTGTTCCCTGCGTTATCCCACTCATGGCAGGCTCAATGTGGCTTACATATACAGGTACTTATTTATACCTGGGGCAATGGAGGGTTAAGTGACTTGCCCAGAGTCACAAGGAGCTGCAGTGGGAATTGAACTCAGTTCCCCAGGAGCAAAGTCCACCACCCTAACCACTAGGCCACTCCTCCACTGTTGCTACTAGTTGAGATTCTACATGGAATGTTGCTATTCCACTAGCAACATTCCATGTAGAAGTCGGCCCTTGAAGATCACCAATGTGGCCGCGCAGGCTTCTGCTTCTGTGAGTCTGACGTCCTGCGCAGCCTTCTACATGGAATGTTGCTGGTGGAATAGCAACATTCCATGTAGAATCTCCAATAGTATCTATTTTATTTTTGTTACATTTGTACCCTGCGCTTTCCCACTCATGGCAGGCTCAATGCGGCTTACATGGGGCAATGCAGGGTTAAGTGACTTGCCCAGAGTCACAAGGAGCTGCCTGTGCCTGAAGTGGGAATCGAACTCAGTTCCCCAGTTCCCCAGGACCAGAGTCCACCACCCTAACCACTAGGCCACTCCTCCACTCCTCCACAAATATCAATACACATTTACACGGAAAACGTAATTGGAAGACTGCTCCTATATTCAAAGATTCTTGTTTCATAAGCAGGAATTGTTTCCGTCTTTGTTGGGTCCATCGAGCAATGTCTGGAAATATAGAGACCTTTCTTCCTTTAAATTCAGGACACATGTTTTTAAAATAAAGTTTCAATAAAGATTCTTTATCTTGCAAGAAAACAAAAGATACTATCAAGGTTGCTCTAGTCTCTGTATTATCCTTCGACTGTTCTAGAAAGTTTGTCAAGTCCAATACTTCGGATGATATATCCTGCGTAGAATTATCCTGTAATGGAGGAGTCTTCACATCCAAATAATACATTTTTTGAGTTGGGGGAATTGTTTGCTCAGAATACTTATATATTTCTTTCAAAAATGTAGTAAACATGTCTTTAGGAGCCACAAATTGAGATATTGGAAAGTTTAATATTCGCAGGTTCAGATTTCTTGAGTAATTTTCCATATTCTCAATTTTCCTGTGGATTAATATACGATTCCCGGAAATCTGGGCTTGTTGCTGATTTAATTTTTCAACTTATGTTTCCAGACTAGTCTGCTTCATTGATATTCCCTCCATTTGAACTTTTAAGGAATTTATCTGAGAAGAATTATTCAATGACAATGTAATAAATGAAGTACAGACCTTGTGAAGTGATTCGAGGGCTGTCCAGATTGATTCCAATGACACCACTTGAGGTTTACTCAGCGGTTCAATCGCCAAAGCGCAAGCCATGGCCTGCGCTGTTGTTTCAGGCGACTTCCCACCGGTTACCCCAGCCAGATCTTCTGGCGTTCGTTGGTCTCCCTGCGCCATCCCAAAGATCTCCTCGGGCTGCACGGACGTCTCCGGAGAGCGCCACTCCTTCGAGTTCCCCTTTCCTTCAGGGCTCGGTACAGGACCTCCGGGCGTACGCGGTGGCGTCGGGGTCAAAGGTCCCAACGGACTGAGCGATACTTCGCTCTCCAGAGCGGGTCTCTTCCCTGCCCCGCTAGCGGATACGTCCACGATTGGAGTTGAAACCAGATATGCTGACATGGACTGCTGCCCAGGTAAGGAAGGAATTTGCTTCGGGAGAGGTGGTCCCCTCGGCTTTTCTTTCCTTTTCGGCATAATTATTGTAAGAAACAAAACTTTAAGAGAGTTTTTCTAGGAGCGTACTCATCGCACGTCCTGCTTGGTCGCCATCTTGAATCCCCGTGATTATTTTATTTTTACTTATTTTTTTTTCTGTGTGTTGTCAGACAATTATGGATGTAAGCCCCGCCCCCTTTAGCCTCCCCAGACAATTGGGCCACTGACCGCCTATGATGGATGGGATGGGAGGATAGGAAAGAATCATGGGACAAGGATGGGAGGGGAGGGAAGAATTGCGGGACATGGAGGGGAGGGCAGGGGAGAGAGGAGAAATCGCTTAGATGAGAGCCATCCTAGGGCCCATTTCATTTTTGATGAAACGGGCTTGGCTGCACTAGTACTATATAATTTAATTAGTTTTAACATATGAAATAGTTTTGTCACTGCTCACCTTAAAAGGGTGGACTGTAGGAGGTAACATCCACCCCCCACCCCACCCCCGCCATCACCACCACCATAACACATTCAGTGTATTATTTCAATCTTCTGAGCTGACTTCCAATGTCATCTGATTTCACTGTGCATAAAAGATGGAACTGCAAAAGGCACAGGACAGCAGTCATCAAGAACAACATCCCCTGTGTCACATGACGACAATTATCATAACCTCCTTCTGTGCCAGCTGCATACATGAAGAGATGACTCAAAATCAACAGGTGGAAGTTGCATTACTTTTTATTTTAAAGTTTGTGATCACTCTGGGCTGTTTAGGAGACTTTCATACGTAGGAATGTGTTATTCCATCTGACTTCATGCTATCCTGCTTCCAGTCCTCCCTATTCCTCACCAAACAGGACTATTACACCCAATTGACTAATTCCCTCAGCTCTAACCCTCGTCGTCTCTTCGCCACCCTTAACTCTCTCCTCAAAGTGCCCTTCGCTCCCACCCCCCCCCCCTCACTTTCTCCTCAATCACTGGCTGACTACTTCCATGACAAGGTGCAGAAGATCAACCTCGAATTCACCACCAAACCATCTCCTCCTCTTCACCCTATAGCCCACTCCCTCAACCAACCTACCCATGCCTCCTTTTCCTCCTTTCCTGAGATCACCGAAGAGGAAACTGCCCATCTTCTCTCCTCCTCGAAATGCACCACCTGCTCGTCTGACCCCATCCCCACCAACTTACTTAACACCATCACTCCTACTGTCACCCCCCCCCCCCATCTGTCATATCCTCAACCTCTCTCTCTCCACTGCAACTGTCCCTGACACGTTCAAGCATGCAGTAGTCACACCACTCCTCAAAAAACCATCACTTGACCCTACCTGTCCCTCCAACTACCGCCCTATTTCCCTCCTACCCTTCCTCTCCAAGATACTTGAACGCGCCGTTCACAGCCATTGCCTTGATTTTCTCTCCTCTCATGCCATCCTCAATCCACTTCAATCCGGCTTTCGCCCCCTACACTCGACGGAAACGGCACTATCTAAAGTCTGCAATGACCTGTTCCTTGCCAAATCCAAAGGTCACTACTCCATCCTTATCCTCCTTGACCTATCCGCCGCTTTTGACACTGTCAATCATAACTTACTTCTCGCCACACTGTCCTCACTTGGGTTCCAGGGCTCTGTCCTCTCCTGGTTCTCCTCTTATCTCTCCCACTGTACCTTCAGAGTACATTCTCAGGGTTCTTCCTCCACCCCCATCCCACTCTCTGTTGGAGTTCCTCAGGGATCTGTTCTTGGACCCCTTCTTTTCTCAATCTACACCTCCTCCCTGGGTTCCCTAATCTCCTCCCATGGGTTCCAATATCATCTTTATGCTGCTGACACCCAGCTTTATCTCTCCACACCAGACATCACTGCAGAAACCCAGGCTAAAGTATCGGCCTGCTTAGCCGACATTGCGACCTGGATGTCCAACCGCCACTTGAAACTGAATATGGCCAAGACCGAGCTTATTGTCTTCCCTCCCAAACCCACTTCTCTTCTCCCTCCACTCTCTATCTCTGTTGATAACACCCTCATCATCCCCGTCTCATCTGCCCGCAACCTCGGGGTCATCTTTGACTCCTCCCTCTCCTTCTCTGCACATATCCAGAAGATAGCCAAGACCTGTCGCTTCTTCCTCTATAACATCAGCAAAATTCGCCCCTTCCAGTCTGAGCACACCACCCGAACTGTCATCCACTCTCTCATTACCTTTCGCCGTGACTACTACAACCTACTCCTCACTGGCCTCCACTTTGCCATCTATCCCCCCTTCAGTCCATTCAAAACTCTGCTGCACGTCTTATCTTCCGCCTGAACCGGTACACTCAAATCACCCCTCTCCTCAGGTCACTTCACTGGCTTCCAATCAGGTACCGCATACAGTTCAAGCTTCTCTTACTCACCTACAAATGCACTCGATCTGCAGCCCCTCCCTACCTCTCTACCCTCATCTCCCCTTACATTCTTACCCGTAACCTCCGTTCTCAAGACAAATCCCTCCTGTCAGTACCCTTCTCCACCACCGCCAACTCCAGGCTCCACCCTTTCTGCCTCGCCTCACCCCATGCCTGGAATAAACTCCCTGAGCCCATACGCCAGGCCCCCTCCCTGCCCATCTTCAAAGCCTTGCTCAAAGCCCACCTCTTCAATGTCGCCTTCGGCACCTAACCATCATACCTCTATTCAGGAAATCTACTTGCCCCTACTTGACATTTTGCCCATTAGATTGTAAGCTCCTTGGAGCAGGGACTGTCCTTTTTTGTTAATCTGTACAGTGCTGCGTAACCCTAGTAGCACTCTAGAAATGTTAAGTAGTAGTAGTAGTAGTAGTATTCCATCTGACTTCTTTTCATTTAAAAAAGGTCTGTTTTTGTAACAGAAACTTGTAAACCTGTGCTAAACTGTTCTGTCACACTGTGCATTTCTCTGTACAAATATTTTCTTCTGTCACACTGTGCAATTCTCTGTATAAATATTCTCTTTTCTGTCTGCTCAGTGTGATCCTTATGACTGATTAGTATAATGAGAGGGAATTCTGAGTTCTGGGACAGTAGAAACTGTTACCCTCACAGAACAGGTACAAGTGAATCAATTGCTTAATCTTTCAAAAAGTACTAAGACTAGGGGACACTCCACGAAGTTATATAGTTGCACATTTAAAACAAATAAAACATAATATTTTTTCACTCAACACATAGTTAAGCTCTAGGTCCTTTTTTCCCCTCTAACCTCTTACCCAACTTCCTATTCCTCTTCCTCCAGCCCCTCTTCAGTTCCATTTCATAGTGT
This sequence comes from Microcaecilia unicolor, assembly GCF_901765095.1. NCBI lineage: Eukaryota > Metazoa > Chordata > Amphibia > Gymnophiona > Siphonopidae > Microcaecilia > Microcaecilia unicolor. Next base: position 3,756,258 of record NC_044031.1, read on the forward strand.
CTCACCACTTCCACAATCTTCTTTCCATTTGCAGTCCCTTTCTACCCTGTCCTAGCACTTGTAGATCCATCACACTATTTCTCTACCCCTTCTACCCCTCTGCTCATCGCCTCCCTCCATTCTTTTGTGCTTGCTCCCTTTCGCCATACGTCCAAATGCTCCATCCCCCATCATACCAATGCCCCTACTCCCTCCAGACACTCTATCTTCTTTCAACATCCACTCTCTTCCTCACTCCAGACCAAGGAGTTTGGAGAAACAACAGGAGATGGCATGAGCCTATTTGAACCATTATGTGTGCTGAAGCCAGTAGGAGGAGCTTGTCACAATATCAATTACAAGGCTTTGGGTGTTCCAAGAAGGCAACTGCACTGGGGAGAATGAAAATCATCTTGTTTGGACCGGCTACACCTTTGTGACATCATGGCTTCTCCTATTCATTCTCCAACCCATTCCCTTCTTCATTCCATTCACTCAATCCCTCTTCACACCCATTCCCTTCCTCCATCCAGGTACTTTATCCCTCTTCACACCTATTCTTTCCTCCCTCCAGACACTATCTCTCTTCAAACCGATTCTCTTCCTCCATCCAGATACGCTATCCCCTTCAACCCATTTCCTTCCTCCTTCCAGATGCTCTATCCCCTTTTGCACCCATTTCCTTCCTCTTTCCAGATACTCTATCCCTTTCACACTCATTCCCTTCCTACTTCCATTCGCTCAATTCCAGTTCACACCCATTCCCTTCGTTGCTCCAGTCACTCTATCTCCCTTCAACCCATTCCCTTCCTCCTTCCAGATGTCCTATACCATTTCATACCATTCCCTTCCTCCATTCAGACACTATTCCTTTCAACCCATTCCCTTCCTCCTTCCAGATGCTCTGTACCATTTCATACCATTCCCTTCCTCCCTCCAAATACTTTATCCCTCTTCACACCTATTCTTTCCTCCCTCCAGACACTCTATCCCCTTCAACCCATTTCTTTCCTCCCTCCAGACAATCTATCCCCTTCACACCCATTCTCTTCCTCCCTCCAGATGCTTTATCCCTCGTCACACCCATTCCATTCCTCCATCCAGACTATCTCTTCACACCTATACCCTTCTTCCCTCCAGACACTCTATACCCTTTCACATCTATTCCCCGCCTCCCTTCAGATATTCTATCCCCCTTCACAACAATTCCCTTCCTCCCTCCAGACTCTCTATCCCCCCTTCACATCCATTCCCTTCCTCCATCCAGATACTCTATCCCCCATTCACAACCATTCTCTTCCTCCCTCCAGACACTCTATCTCCCCTTCACATCCATTCCCTTCCTGCCTCCAGATACTCCATCCCTCATCACAACTATTCCCTTCCTCCATCCAGATGCTCTATTCTCTTCACACCCTTTCCATTACTCCCTGCAGACATTCTATCCCTCTTCACACCCATTTCCTTCCTCCCTCCAGACACTTTATCATTATTCACACCCATTCCCTTCCTCCCTTTAAATATTCATCCCCCTTCACACTCATTCCTTTCCTCCTTCCAGACACTCTATCCCTCTTGACACCTATTCCCTTTCTCCCTCCAGACACTCTGCCTTCACACGTATTCCTTTCCAACTTCCAGACACTTTATCCCCTTCAACCCATTCCATTCCTTTCCTACTTCCAGGTGTTCTATCCTCTTTCATACCCATTCCCTTTTTCCTTCCAGGCTCTCTCTCTTCACACCTATACCCTTCCTCCCTCCAGATATTCTACCCCCCCCTTTACACCCATTCTCTTCCTCTATCCAGATACTCTATCCCCTTCAACCCATTCCCTTCCTCCTTCTAGATGCTCTATACCCTTTCATACCCATTCCCTTCCTCCCCCAGACACTCTATCCCCATTCACACCCATTCCTTTCCTTGTTCCAGTTGCTTTATCCCTCAAGACACCCATTCTATTCCTCGATCCAGACTCTCTATCTCTTTTCACACCTATACCCTTCCTCCCTCCAGAAACTCTATCTCCCTTCACACATATTCCTTTCCTCCTTCCAGACACTAATCACTTCCTCCTTCCAGATGCTCTATCCCCTTTCATACCCATTTCCTTCCTCCCCCAGACACTCTATCCCCATTCATACCCATTCCTTTCCTTCCTCCAGACACTCTTTTCCTCTTTATACCTATTCCTTTCCTCCTTCCAGACACTCTATCTGCCTTCACACCTACTCCATCAATTATTTGGTGAATGAGGAAGTCTAACATCTGTGTAGGAGCAGATTCAATAAAAGATAGAAGTTCAAAAGGTTAAGGAAGGGATTTTTCTTTAAAAGAAAGCACTTATATTATAAATATATTAGGAGACTTGAGCGAGCATGAAAGAAAATGAAAGACGAACAGACACTCAATGCATGGAAACAACAACAAAGAAAATACAAATACTCAATAAGGCAAACTAAGAGAACATACTACAAAACCAAAATAGGGCCAGACTACAAAGACGCACATAAACTCTACCAACTCGTGAATAAACTAATAGACACAACACCGGTGACCACAACTAGCACAGACGCCCCATCGGCAGATAACCTTGCCCAATACTTCAATGAGAAAATAATAAAACTACGATCCACGTTATCACTTAATAATCCTGATCACAAAAAATTCATGGATTGTCTTGACCCAACTCCCGGTGAACATCCAGCAGATCGAATCTGGATTAACTTCGATCTACTAACCGAAGAAAACATCACTCAAGCAATCAACAAATTCTCTAAAACCCACTCCAAACTGGATATTTGCCCCAGCAATCTAATGAGGTCCGCCCCCAAATGCTTCATAACAGACCTCACGTCACAATTACAACACGGACTCTTCCCCAAGGACAAAGGAAACATACTTCTTACACCTATACCCAAAGACCTAAAGAAAAAATTAAGTGACACATCCAATTATCGACCAGTAGCATCCATCCCCCTGATAGTCAAACTAATGGAAAGTATGGTAACCAAACAACTTACCGACTACTTAAACAAATTCACAATATTACATTAATCACAGTCAGGATTTCGATCCAACCATAGCACTGAAACAGTGATAACCACGCTCATTACCAAATTTAAACAATTAATTGCAACCGGAAACAATGTGCTGCTCCTACAATTTGACATGTCCAGCGTGTTCGACATGGTCAGCCACCAAATAATCTCGAACATCCTAGACTATTTCGGGATTGGAGGAAACGTACTAAGATGGTTCAAAGGCTTCTTAACAGCTAGAACTTATCAAGTGATTTCAAAATCAAAAACGTCAACACCTTGGAAACCCGAATGTGGAGTACCACAAGGATCACCACTCTCACCAACCCTTTTTAACTTAATGATGACAACTTTAGCTAAATCACTATCTAACCAAGGACTCAACCTGTACATCTATGCAGACGATGTCACGATATACATCCCGTTCAAGCACGATCTAACCGAAATCACAAATGAAATCAAACACAGCCTCCAAATAATGAACTCATGGGCAGACGCATTCCAACTAAAGCTAAACGCAGAAAAGACACAATGTCTCACCCTATCCTCACAATATAACACAAATAAACACAATACCATAAACACCCCAGATTACACCCTTCCGATCTCTGACAGTCTGAAAATTCTGGGAGTCACAATTGACCAAAATCTTACACTTGAAGACCATGCGAAAAATACAACAAAGAAAATGTTCCACTCAGTGTGGAAACTTAAAAGGATCAAACCTTTCTTCCCAAGGGAAATATTCCGCAGCCTAGTACAATCAATGGTGCTAAGCCACTTAGACTACTGTAACGTCATCTATGCCGGATGCAAAGAACAAATCATTAAGAAACTTCAAACAGCTCAAAACACAGCAGCTAGACTCATATTTGGGAAAGCGAAATACGAAAGCGCTAAACCCCTAAGAGAAAAACTACACTGGCTCCCATTAAAAGAACGAATCGCGTTCAAAGTTTGCACCATGGTCCACAAAATTATACACGGGGAAACCCCGACCTACATGTCAGACCTTATAGACCTACCTACTAGGAACACAAAAAGATCAGCATGCATATTCCTCAATCTACACTACCCCAACTATAAAGGACTAAAATACAAATCCACATACGCAACCAGCTTCTCCTACATTTGCATGCAACTATGGAACGTTCTACCGAAGGTCATAAAAACAACGCAAGACCTAACTATCTTCCGAAGACTACTGAAAACTGACCTGTTCAAGAAGGCATACCATAAATAACTATCCTAACTATTAAAATAATAAGAATGATCATGAACCAGACAGAACTGAACTCTTATCACTTCATTGACCAACCTCATTACTATCAACGAACAAGCAATACCACTTTAATACTTATGCCGAAAATGATTTTAATATAATTGATGACCTAACAAAGGTTACAAGCTAAACTATTACTCTGGAACCTATGTGAAATACCATAATGTATTCTTCCTTATCATGTATGTACGCACCTTAATGCAATACCACTTTAATCCTTATATCGAAAACGATTTCTCTATAATTGATGATCTAACATATGCTACATGACAATCTATCACCATAATGTATTCTTCCTTATCATGTATGTATGCACCTTAATGCAATACTGAATGTAATTCTGATACCGGAAATGGCAATCGCCACTACGGCAAATGTAAGCCACATTGAGCCTGCAAATTGGTGGGAAAATGTGGGATACAAATGCTACAAATAAATAAATAATAATATCTTAGAGAACTGTGAAAGTTTGTGAGAACAGACTGTGAAAGAGGCAGAACATCAATAAATAATTCATACATCCTACATAATAATTCTCACCTCCAACATTCTGAGGCTGCCTGGAGTGGAGGAGTGGCCTAGTGGTTAGGGTGGTGGACTTTGGTCCTGAGGAACTGAGTTTGATTCCCACCTCAGGCACAGGCAGCTCCTTGTGACTCTGGGCAAGTCACTTAAGTTGTGCACGCAATGTGGCCGCAGGACCAATATTGCTCACGCAACTATAGACAGGGCCGTGCCTAGGGTCTCTGGCGCCCCTTGCAGACTATCAGTTGGCGCCCCCCCCCCCCCCCGTGAAAATGATCGCTCACCACTTTGCACACTGACAGGAACTGTCAGCAATATTCTTAGAAACAAATTGCTATACATTGCAAAATAAGATAGCAGATATAAATTCTCAAAGTGGACATATTCCAAACACTAAAATTAAAATAAAATGATTTTTTTCTACCTTTGTTGGCTGGTGACTTTCTTTTTCTGATCATGCTGGCCCAGTATCTGATTCTGCTGCTATCTGTCCTCTTAACTCCGTTTCCAGAGCTTCCTTTCCATTTATTTCTTTACTTTCCTCCTTTCTTCTTCATTTCTTGCTCTATAGCCCCTGCCCCCTCCATTCATCCCTATCCAGCAATTCCCCTCTCTCCCTGAGCCCTGCAATCCATATCCATCCATGCCCATCTGTTCCCTCCATTCATCTCTATCCAGCAATTCCCCTCTCTCCCGTCCATGCTCCTCTCTCCCCTTCCATCCATGCTCCTCTCTCTCTCCCATGTCCCAACTGCCCACCCTCTTCTCCCCCCCAAGATCCCTTTCCTTTTAAATTTACCGACGTCTCTAGCCAGCCTTCCCTTCGCTCAATGTCCTGCCTTCTTCTGACATCAAGCGGGAGGGTGAGGTAAGCACAGTGCGGCGGCGGCACCCCCCAGAGGACGGCACCCCCCTGCCGTGCTTACCTCGCTTACCGTGTCAGCATGGCCCTGACTATAGAAGCTGGGTGAAAGCTACAACTAAAACTCAACAAAGAAAAAACACACTGCCTCATCCACTCATCCCAATACAGCGCAGACAGCCCCACAAATCTCAACATCTCAGACCCATAACCTCCCTATCTCAGACAACCTGAAAATCCTTGGTGTTACACTAGACCGTAACTTAACACTAGAGAGCCAAAAAAGAAAATGTTCCATTCAATCTGGAAGCTTAAACGCGTGAAACCATTCTTCACGAGGGAAACATTCCGTAACCTGATACAATCAATGGTACTAAGCCACTTAGACTATTGTAATGGAATTTATGCGGGATGCAAAGAACAAACCCTAAAAAAAACTTCAGACAGCCCAAAATGCAGCAGCCAGACTTATACTTGGAAAAACACGATTTGAAAGCGCAAAGCCTCTCTGTGAAAAGCTACATTGGCTTCCAATTAAAGAACGTATTGCCTTCAAAATCTGTACTACTACTACTACTACTACTATTTAGCATTTCTATAGCGCTACAAGGTACCATGGTCCACAAAATTATCTACGGGCTGCCAGAATTGCTTGCCTTGTTTGTACCTGAACAGCACCCGTAGTTGCCTTGTGATTGCTGCAGTGAACTTCAGCTGCTGATGGGCTTATTAGCTATCTGGAAACTTCTGTGTTTGCCTTTGCATTGTCTAAGGTCCCTGGTATGTTTGGGTGCTGTTGCACTTCTGCCTAGTCTGGATTCTTGTATTAGTTTCTTGTCTGTTTCTAGTTAGTCTGTGTGTAGTTTAGCTTAGGTTCATTGCTTGTTTCCTAGTCTTGGTTTTTGTCTGTATTTCTGTGTGTAGTTCTTAGGTTGTCTGTGTTTCTTGTTCAGTGGCTGCCTGGCAGCTTTCAGTTTTGTCTCTTGTCCGTCAGTGTTTGTTCCCTATTTCAGTGGCTGCTTGCAGCTTTCAATTCCTGTCCTTTAGCTTGTCCATTTCCTGCCTTGTGGGGTATTGTCTGTCTGTGAGTCCTAGCTCAGTTCCCTGCCTTGTTGTCCAGGTATATTCCTTTCCCCTCAGACCCTCAGTCCCTGTTCAGCCTAGTTGGTATCCAGTTTCTTGCCCTGTCCAGTAAGTCCTTCTGGCCGCCTGCAGCCAGGGGCTCAACTCCTGGGGAAGGGCGGCCAAGTGCAGGTGAAGTCTAGCCGTTCCTGTCAGAGTCCTGTCTTGTCCCTGGTGTAGGGTGGCTTTGCCTGCCACTGCCGCTCCTCGGCAGTGGCCCAAGGGCTCACAAACCTAGTTTCTGCCTGGAAAACCTAACAGCTGCAAAGGTCTCAAATACAAATCCACTTACACATCCAGTTTTTCCTACATAAGCACACAACTGTGGAACGCACCACCAACAACCGAGAAAACAACTTATGACCACCTTAACTTCCATAAACTATTAAAGACTAATCTGTTCGAGAAGGCATACTCCACTGATCCAACCTAAATGACTGATCTCGGCAACACAACAAAGCAAAGCAAGTAATGGCCAGAACACATCCAGTCCGATGACTGTCCCACTAACACACCTCCAGTACTATGTAAGCCACATTGAGCCTGCAAATAGGTGGGAAAATGTGGGATACAAATGTGACAAATAAAATAAATAAAGTATGTTACAACCTAAAATTATAAAAATACAGTCAATTTTCAATTTAAAAAAACTAATATTTAAACAGTAGTAAACATAAAAAATAAAGAACAAATAAATACCGTATTTTTCGGACTATAAGATGCACCTAGGTTTTAGAGGAGGGAAATAGGAAAAAAAAAATTTTGCTTTTTCCTTCCTCTAAAACCTAGGGGCTCCAGTGCGTCTTGTCCGAATCCCTCCCTCCAAGTTCGGGATCGCCCGCAGGGTTACCTCCTCCCCCCTCCCCGGCCCTGTCACCACCTCTCCCCTTACTCACGCGATCTTCCCTGGTGGTCTAGTGACATCAGGGCAGGAAAGAGCCCCCTCTTTCCTGCCCAGCGCGCTGCTCTCCATCCTCCTGTATGCATTGCTGCCTGACGGTCTCGGCGAGATTCAAAATGGCCACCGAGAATTGAAGTCTCGGCAGCCATTTTGAATCTCGCCGAGACTGCCAGGCTGCATACAGGAGGATGGAGAGCAGCGCGCTGGGCAGGAAAGAGGGGGCTCTTTCCTGCCCCGACGTCACTAGACCACCAGGGAAGATCGCGTGAGTAAGGGGAGAGGTGGTGACAGGGCCGAGGGGAGGGCGATCCCGAACTCGGAGGGAGGGCAGGCGGGCGGGCAGCCTGCCAGCCGGCCTGCCAGTCGGCCAGCCAGCCAGCCAGCCAAATCTCTACCTTCGGACTATAAGACGCACCCCCCCATTTTCCTCCCAAATTTGGGGGGAAAAAAGTGCGTCTTATAGTCCGAAAAATACGGGTAACTTTAAAAATAATCTCATTTCACCAAATCTAGCTATTTACTTTAGACAAGCTCTTGAGAATTACCCTCTATGCCATAGAGGTCAGAGGGCATATTCATCGGCTGAACAGGGTTCAAGTGGGAGGAGTCTACCCTGCCCTCCAAAAAAGGCTGTTGACTATCTTCCCCTGTATGTTTAAAATAAATCTGAGAAAAGTGCTTTTTCAGTTTGGGGGCCTTTTTATTATTATTATTTATGTATTTACTACTACTACTTAACATTTCTAGAGCGCTACTGGGGTTACGCAGCGCTGTACAGTTTAACAAAGAAGGACAGTCCCTGCTCAAAGGAGCTTACAATCTAAAGGACGAAATGTCAAGTTGGGGCAGTCTAGATATCCTGAATGGAGGTATAATGGTTATAACAATTTTTACAATTATAATCAAGCAAAGCTTGTTTTGAAAAGCAATACATTTCACCATTAATTTTAGCAAGAATACAATTAACAAAAAGAAAAGGTTGAAATTTCTTGCTCAAGTCCGCATACTTGGATCAAGATGTTAAGAAATGGATTGATATTTTGAGAACCCCTATTTTGAGAACAGGAACACTGTTAACTGAGCCGGGTCAAAGAAGACATATTTATTTGATTAATATCTCACCACACACTTTCACGGGTATCTCAGGTAAAATGTAGCACCCAGCTGAGTTACACCTGGTTTCATTAAAAGAAACTGTTTTCGACGCTTTTGCGTTTCTCTAGAGATATCAGGAAATATTTGTATTTTTTGACCAAGAAACAATTTATCTTTATTTTTAAACTACATGGACAATAACCACAATTTATATGCAGCACTGCGTACGCCTTGTAGCGCTATAGAAATGCTAAATAGTAGTAGCAGTAGTACGGTGCCAATGCCACCGTTACAATTAAAGTTGCTGGAATAACTAATTCTGATTCTGTTGATTCAAGTAATTCAGTTCTTGTTTTTTCTGCTCTATGATTGGAAGGTAATAAACCTGAGTAAAAGGAGGAATAAGGTTCCCCCTTTACACCAAAAATCTCCATTAAATATTTTTTTAGCATTTCCCTAGGAGATGTGGAGGGGCATAATCGAACGCAAACGCCTATCTCCAAGGGCGTTTATCTCCGAGAACGGGTCCGTGAAGGGGCGGGCCGAACCGTATTTTCAAAAAAATGCACGTTTTTGAGCTGGGCGTTTATTTTTTTTAGCGATAATGGAAACTAAAAACGCCCAGCTCAAATATGTCCTAATCCGAGCCATTTGGTCATGGGCGGGGCCAAGATTGCTAGTACACTGGCCCCCCTGATATGCCAGTACACCAACTGGGCACCCTAGGTCAGTGCGGTGGACTTCAGAAAAAGCTCCCACATGCATAGCTCCCTTACCACGGGTGCTGAGCTCCTAACCCCCCTCCCCCAAAACCCACTACCCACAAATGTACAACACTACCATAGCTCTTAGGGGTGAAGGGGGCACCTACATGTGGGTACAGTGGGTTTTGGAGGCCTCCCATTTACCAGCACAAGTGTTGCAGGTGGGGGGGGGGGGATGGGCCTGGGTCCACCTGGCTGAAGTGCACTGCGGTACCCACTAAAAGTGCTCCAGGGACCTGCATACATGCAGGCCTCTAGGACTGGTTGCTGCTATATAACATTGGCACACCAGTTGACACCTGAAGACTAATCTCTCTGAAAACATCCTTTATTGGAATAACCGCCTTTACTCACAGTTAACTGCAGATCAGAGGTTGTGCCCCACTGGCAACGAGTCTCCCTGGTACTGAGATGAGCAGTAGGTCAGAGCTGGCAGAATGCTGTACAATGCCCTCTTTCAGCCACATTCAAGGGAAGAACTTAAGTTGTCTAACATGGCTAACACAGGAAAGGGAACTAAAACTGGCTTACAAAAATGGCCACAACCGCATGGACTACAACAGGAAACACAACAGGGCACACTCTGACCCATTAGGCAGGGGGAAAAGTACCATGGGAGAAGAGCCTACCAACTACCAACATCGTGAGACTGTAACACAAGCTAACAAAATCACGGAGCCCAATACCCTACACCCACCACAATGCAATGCTGATGTGACCCTGTAGTGCACCCGAGAGCCACATCTGACGCAGGGAAAGGCTGTGACAGGATCGAACACATTCTGTTGTCATGGAGGTGGGTACGGCATTTGAGGCTGGCATACAGGATGGGAAAAAAGTTTTTAAAGTGGGTTTTTTTTGGTGGGAGTGGGTTAGTGACCACTGGGGGAGTCCGGGAAGGTCATCCCCGATTCACTCCAGTGGTCATCTGGGCAGTTGGAGCACTTTTTTGGGACTTGTTCGTGAAAAAAAAGGGTCCAAAAAAAGTGACCCAAAATCACGGTAAAAACGCCTTTTTTTCGATTATCAGCTAAAGACGCCCATCTCTCCTCGGTTGATAACCACGCCCCAGTTCCGCCTCCACCATGCCTCCGACACGCCCCCATCAACTTTATTCGTTTCCGCGACGGAGTGCAGTTGGAAACGCCCAAAATCGGCTTTCAATTATACCGATTTGGGCGCCTTTGCGAGACAAACGTCTATCTCCCGATTTAGGTCGCACTATAGGCGTTTTTCTCTTTCGAAAATAAGCTGGTTAGTAAGTTGTTTGGGGAAATTTAAGATTCATTTTTTCTTCTTAATGAAGTCGTCTTTTATCAGAGACTCCTGTTGGGATTGCATTTTTTTCATATCCAATTCCCGTTTTTGTTCTAATTGTTCCAATTTTTCTACTTTTAAGTCCAAAGTCTTTATTTTTTGATCTTGTCTTGTCATTTCTTGGTTTAATTTCTGTATCTGTGGTGTTAGTGATTTCCCTAGATCTGCTATTAAGGTCCAAAGAGAGTCTAGGGTTACGTCAGCTGGTTTGTGCATTTCAAAAGAAAATAGTGTTGGTGGTACCTCTTTCTCTGATGTTGACCCCGGATTCAAGGTAACAGCGCTTCCCACCATAGCTGTTACTGGTGTCAATGTTCCCATCGAGGCTTCTTGCGTTCCAGCAGGCTGGTCTAATTCCTCCCGACTCTGCTCGTTTTCACCCCTCTTGGGAGACCCGTTCAGAGTCGCCTCTGTTGGAGTGCTGCAGTTCACAGGCTGAGGGGGCGGTTCCCTTGTGTCGGGGCTGAGCATCAGCTCTAGCCCAGGAGACGCCACCGTGCCTCCATTCGCACTGGCGCGTGTCAGCGGGCTGCCTTCCGACACTCCAAACACTGCAGTAGGTGGAGTTGCAGCAGTCTGTAAAAAAAGTCCGAATATCTTGCGAGGAGGGAGTCTGTCGCTGCGGGGCATAGGAGGCTGATTTACCCCGTCGCTTTGGCATCTCAGTAAGTGGAGTTTTACAGAGAGCTGTAAAAAATGTTGCCTGCTAGCAACTTCGCTCGGCGGCCATATTGCTCATGAAATACTTTTTCACAGAAAGGACGGCAGATACCTTAGCAACGGTACAATTACCAATTCTCCAGTTTGGGGGCCTTTTACCAAAGATTAGCTTGAGTTATCTGCAGCAGGGCCCATTTTATTCCTATGGACCCTTCTGCTGATAACTCGAGCTAATCCTTAGTAAAAGACCCCCTTTGATGCTAGAAGATGTGATTAAGGCAGCTTTAAAAGCATTATCAGTCATAGAGGGCTTAGGAAAGCCACTGTTTCTCTCTGAGCAGAAGAGTAATTAATTCATAGGGTCAGGCATTTGTGACCTGGCTTGACCACTGTTGGAAACAGGCTATTAGGCTTCATGGACCTTTGGTCTGACCCAGTCTGGTACTTCTTATGTTCTTAGGGGTCTTCAGAGAATAGGGTGAATCCATACTAAAACTCATTCCCTCTTCTCATAAGCACTGTCTGTAATTCTGTTCTGTTACAGTGAGTGAAGGACCAAGGTACCTCCTGTACCATACAATAAACAGCAGCTCTGTAAACATGAGGTCCCAAGTGAGGTTAGAACATGTCCCTGGTGCTTTGCCCTGGTCAATATTGTGGTGTTCTCCTCTGATCATATGGACAAACCTCCTTGCTTGTATTAGTTGTATTCTCATCATGGTGAGGTTATGGCTTCAGTATATATATTGCTCTAGCTCTACCTCCTGAGGAGAGCCTGCTGATCCACACCAACTAGAGGAAGACAGAGAGACAACCCACATCTGATCATGGACGTAACTGTCGCTTTCCTGCTCATCCTTCTGACATTTTCCAGCTTCCCAGGTACAGTCACCCCTGAGAGAGGGATAAAATCTCTCAGATTGTCTCCAGAATTTTGGACATCTTCTATATGGGGGAAGATGTAGCCTTGAGAGAACCTCGTACTTCTTCCTCTCAATATCCTTCTTTCTGTTAAGTTTTCTTTCTTTGCCTTTGCAAAAGAAGGTTTTGGTTAGGTTGGGGGTTGGAATGATAAACTGACCGTACAGGAAAGATGACCCATATTAGACTAAGAATGAAACTGAAGACCAAAGTGAAGACTTTAGAGTATACAGTGACCAGAGTTCAGACTACATGAGGGGGACGGGGTGGATGAAAACTCACCTCCGACAGACAGCTGACGATCATGGAGATCAGGATTTAGTAGAGTGTTCACAGTACCAAAAGGGACATTTCAGCCGCTCAACGTCTGAGACACGCCAACACTTAAAACTGCTTCACACTACCTGTGTCAAACTAAGCATCAAGTCTAGGCAGGGCCTTTGGTCCCAAAGTTGTAACCTTTACGAGGTCCCCCTTGATTAGGTAGGAAGTTAATTACAGAATTAATCATTTTCCTTACCTGCTTTACCCTATTATATGTAGTATTTACAATAGATAAAATAATTAAAACAATAAATATGTTATTTTATATTGCAAATTTTATGATTTACAGATGCATTTAATTTATTGTAACATGAGACCCTTAGCTATAGCTTTTCAAGCTCATAAGTATAACCGATTAATTTAATATAAGCCACAGAGAACTGAATCATCGAATCGGACGGGCATGGGGTATAAATGCAAATAAAGTAAAGTAAATCTTTGACATACTAAAACATACCTCTTCCAAAAATGTTCATTCAAACTAGCATTACATAATAACATGAGAACATGAGAGTAGCCATACTGGGTCAGAACAATGGTCCATCTAGCCCAGTATCCTGTTTTCCAAACAGTAGCCAAGCCAGGTCACAAGTACCTGGCAGAAACCCAGATAGTAGCAACACTCCATGAAAACCCCAGAGAACAGCAAGATTCTGGAACCCTAAAAAGTGGCAAGATTCCATGCAGAATCTCAAAGAGTAAGCAACATTCCATGTAGAACCCCAGAGAATAGCAAGATTCTAGAATCCTAAAGAGTGGCAAGATTCCATGCAGAATCTCAAAGAGTAGCGACATTCCATGTAGAACCCCAAAGAATAGAAAGATTCTGCAGTCCTACAGAGTGACAAGATTCCATGCTGAGTCTCAAAGAGTAGCAACATAACATGTCGAACCTCAGAGAACAGCAATATTCTGGAATCCTAAAGAGTGGCAAGATTCTATGCAGAAACTCAGAGTAGCAACATTCCATGTAGAATCCCGGAGGCGTTTCTGGAATCCCAAAGAATGACAAGATTCCTTGCAGAATCTCAAAGAGTAGCAACATTCCACGTAGAACCTCAGAGAATAGCAAGATTCTGGAATCCTAAAGAGTGACAAGATTCCATGCAGAATCTCAAAGAGTAGCAACATTCCACGTAGAACCCCAAAGAACAGAAAGATTCTGGAATCCTAAAGAGTGACAAGATTCCATGCAGAATCTCAAAGAGTAGCAACATTCCACGTAGAACCCCAAAGAACAGAAAGATTCTGGAATCCTAAAGAGTGACAAGATTCCATGCAGAATCTCAGAGTAGCAACATTCCATGTAGAACCTCAGAGAATAGCAAGATTCTGGAATCCCAAAGAGTGACAAGATTCCATGCGGAATCTCAAAGACTACCAATGTTCCATACTACAAATCCCAAGACAAGCAGTTGCTTCCCAAATCTGTCTAAATAGCAAATGCAATATAGTTTTCACTTCTATCACTAGCGATGCTTCCAATATTGCAGAACATTTGTATAGGAGGAGGAGATTTTGTATCAGCGTACCTTTCTTCTGCATGCATGACCAATATAGATTATTAGAGGAGAGTTTTGCTGGAAATGTTTTGGGCTGGATTCTGTCAATTGCGCTGAAAAAAATCTGTGCTGAGATAATATTCTGCAAAGGGCACTCGACCCTTTACAGATCATAAGCATAGCACAGATTTCATAACTAATGTTGTGTGCTGGATTTACGTCTGCTGAAACCTGGAGTAGAGATGGCCCTCAACTTAGGCATGCATATGACTTTACTCTATAACATCGTGCCTAACTTCTGGGAATACCCTCCTGATCTGCCCATACTCCTCCATAGCTGAACCCATTTTGAATTGCATTCTGTCTAAATTACCTGGATACTGACGCTGAAGACCACCAGTTTCCTGTTCTAGACAGGCTCCATCCCCAGAACATTCTGGCACAGAACCGGGGCAGTGTGCAGAAATTTCCAAAACTGTGGTGTAGTCATTGCTGCTGAAAATCTGGCCACTGAGGGTGGTAGATATAGATGTGACATCAATTAAGCAACATAGCCGTAAAAGCATTTTCTAAAATAACTGGGAAAGTTGCAAATATACTAACTACCTTTAATTGTTTCTTTTCCAGACCCTTCTTCTGGACTTGCATCTTCATTTTTGGTAAATATAAGATTATGAATTTCAACAGGACCGAACCTTTTTTTTAGGGAAACTTGGGGGTTCTTTTACTAAGGTGCGCCGCAAAATAGCCTGCGCTAGTGTAGACGTATGTATTGGACGCACACAGATCCATTTTTCAGCCCGCCTACAAAAAAGGGCCAAAAATAGACATGCAGCAAAATAAAAATTGGCGCGCCCATTTTAGGCCTGAGACCTACCACCACCCATTGACTTAGCGGTAAGGTCTGACACATTAACCAGGCGGTAATCATCAGTGCTTATACACTGCCAATTACTGTCCAGTTAGTGTCATTTTGTATTTTCTGCCGCACGTATCGGACACAAGTAAAAATTAGAATTAGCACCCGGGTCGCTAGTTCTAATTGTATGCACATTGTATGCACATAGGCACCTACACGCCTTAGTAAAAGGGCCCCTTTCTATTCTGAGTTTAAACTATACCCATCGGAAATTGTAGGAATGAAAGTGCATTAATGTAAAGTAATAACATGAAAGCACATAAAAAAATAAAGAAGAAAAGAAGATGATACCTTTTTTTTTTAGTTTTATTTAATCATTTATTTATAATTTTTCATTTTACAAGGGTCCCGTGCAAACAGTAATACAGAGATGACTGTACATTAATACAAGAAAAGAAGAAAACAATCCCAACTAGATAAATGGATTATATACAGTCTTTCTCTTTCTTAGACCACAAAAGTAGAGGAGTGTGGTAGCCGTGTTAGTCCACTCTTAAAGGTAATCAATAGAAATCAAACAAAATAAAACATGGAAAAGAAAATAAGATGAGACCTTTTTTATTGGACATAACTTAATACATTTCTTGATTAGCTTTCGAAGGTTGCCCTTCTTCGTCAGATCGGGTTCTACATGGAACGTTGCTACTCTTTGAGATTCTGCTGTGGAATCTTGTCACTCTTTAGCATTCCGGAATCTTGCTATTCTTTGGGGTTCTACATGTAGAGAGGTGTGGTAGCCGTGTTAGTCCACTCTTAAGGTTATCAATAGAAATCAAACAAAATAAAACATGGAAAAGAAAATAAGATGAGACCTTTTTTATTGGACATAACTTAATACATTTCTTGATTAGCTTTCGAAGGTTGCCCTTCTTCGTCAGATCGGGTTCTACATGGAACGTTGCTACTCTTTGAGATTCTGCTGTGGAATCTTGTCACTCTTTAGCATTCCGGAATCTTGCTATTCTTTGGGGTTCTACATGTAGAGAGGTGTGGTAGCCGTGTTAGTCCACTCTTAAGGTTATCAATAGAAATCAAACAAAATAAAACATGGAAAAGAAAATAAGATGAGACCTTTTTTATTGGACATAACTTAATACATTTCTTGATTAGCTTTCGAAGGTTGCCCTTCTTCGTCAGATCGGGTTCTACATGGAACGTTGCTACTCTTTGAGATTCTGATGTGGAATCTTGTCACTCTTTAGCATTCCGGAATCTTGCTATTCTTTGGGGTTCTACATGTAGAGAGGTGTGGTAGCCGTGTTAGTCCACTCTTAAGGTTATCAATAGAAATCAAACAAAATAAAACATGGAAAAGAAAATAAGATGAGACCTTTTTTATTGGACATAACTTAATACATTTCTTGATTAGCTTTCGAAGGTTGCCCTTCTTCGTCAGATCGGGTTCTACATGGAACGTTGCTACTCTTTGAGATTCTGCTGTGGAATCTTGTCACTCTTTAGCATTCCGGAATCTTGCTATTCTTTGGGGTTCTACATGTAGAGAGGTGTGGTAGCCGTGTTAGTCCACTCTTAAGGTTATCAATAGAAATCAAACAAAATAAAACATGGAAAAGAAAATAAGATGATACCTTTTTTATTGGACATAACTTAATACATTTCTTGATTAGCTTTCGAAGGTTGCCCTTCTTCCTCAGATCGGAAATAAGCAAATGTGCTAGCTGACAGTGTATATAAGTGAAAACATTCAAGCATTACTATGACAGTAAAATAGATACTATTGGAGATTCTACATGGAATGTTGCTACTATTGGACATTCTACATGGAATGTTGCTACCATTGGAGATTCTACATGGAATGTTGCTATTCCACTAGCAACATTCCTGCGCAAGCTTCTGTTTCTGTGAGTCTGACGTCCTGCACCAGGACATCAGACTCACAGAAGCAGAAGCCTGCGCGGCCACATTGGTGATCTACAAGGGCCGACTTCTACATGGAATGTTGCTAGTGGAATAGCAACATTCCATGTAGAATCTATAGAAATCAAACAAAATAAAACATGGAAAAGAAAATAAGATGATACCTTTTTTATTGGACATAACTTAATACATTTCTTGATTAGCTTTCGAAGAGTGAAACAAGACAAGGAGATCAATTAAACAACAGTAAACCAAGAAAACGTGGTATTAACCTGATTATCCCCAGTTATTATTTATCTGAATCGTTATTCCACATTGATCGTCTGGTTGGCTTCTTCAAACCCAAGACGGTGTATAGTCAATTAATTTCGTTGGAAACATACTTATTGTCCAATATTAGTGGAAATAATACACCTGATTTCATTTTGTTTCTCTTTCAAAACCAGAAATTATTTAACAATACAAACATTTGAATCTCTAATCTAATGATACCTTTTTTATTAGACTAACTTAATATATTTGACTAGCTTTCGAAGGCAGAAAACTACTCAAAAACATGAATCACGCCAAATGAAATAGGTATCATCTTCAATGCCAGGCAAAATAGTGGAAACTATTATAAAGAATAAAATTATGGAACCAGGGGCGTAGCCAGACACCCAATTTGGGTGGGCCTGGGCCTAAGATGGGTGATTTGGTCTCTCTCTCTTGCATGCATGCCATATGGTCTCTCAAACATCCTCCCCTCGTGTGCATACCTTTTAAATAGCAGATTTTCATCAACAGCAAGCAGTAACTAATACACACTGCTCATGCTGGCCCCACAGCCTTCCCTCTGATGAAACTTCCTGTTTTCGCATAGGTGGAAATACATCAGAGGGGAGGCTGTGGGGCCGGTGCGAGCAGTATGTATCAGTCGCCGCTCACTGCAGGCAAAGATCTGCTATTTACAAGTTATGCAGGAGGGACAGTTGTTGGGAGTTTTCGGCTGGTGGGGCTTGGGGATCCCTGCCAACCACATCATAGGTGTGCTGTTACTGGGTGGGCCTGAGCCCAACCTGGGTGAACCTGGGCCCACCCTGGCCCACCCTTGGCTACGCCATATAGAGGGGGGTTCAGTGAAGATCAACTAAGGTGATGCAGAGGAAGGAACTCCTCACATGTGGGGAAGGGCTTAGAGAAGAAATGGCTGGGGGGGATATGATTGGGGTCTCTAGAGTCCTGAATGGTGTAGAACAGGTAGAAGTGAATCAATTTTTCTCTCTTTCCAGGAGTGCAGAGACTGGGGAAACTAAATAAGGTTGCATGGAGATGCTTTAGGAACACTTAGACTCTGGAACTTGCTACCGGAGGATGTCGTAACAGTGCTTACACAAAGGGTTTGGACAGATTCCTGGGGGAAAGGCCCATAGTCTTGAGATGGACATGGGGAGGCCACTGCCTGCCCCAGGATTGGTAGCATGGAATGTTGCTTCTAGTTGGGTTGCTGCCATGGGGTAGGAGGCAAGGTTCTGGTGTGGACTAAGAATTGGTTATTGGACAGAAAACAGAGGGTAGGGTTAACTGGCCATTTTTCTCAATGGAGGAGGGTGAATAGTGAAGTGCCTGGTGCTATTTAACAAATGTATAAATGATCTGGAAATTGAAACAAGTTAGGTGATTAAATTTGCAAAGCTGTCAAAACACATGCAAACTGTGAAAAATTGCAAGAAGACCTTAGGAAATTGGAAGACTGGGCATCCAAATGGCAGACGACATTTATGTTTAAATCTTTTTATTATGAAGCAGTGACAAAACTTTACCAGACATTATCCACATACAAGCACCTCCAATGATCCAATTATGTCTGTCTAGAAACAATGTACAATTTTCTCCCAACCCCCACCCTCTCCCCCCTCCCCAAACCCCTCCCCCTCCCCCAAGAATAACCCCCCCCCCACATTACCCCCCCTTTCCCGCCCACAACTACATTCCTATGACACTGTCAATTCAGGAGTCTACTGCGTGCTAGGGGTTGCAGTGTGTCCCAAAAACTCGCCCATGTTTTTTGGAGCGCCCGACCCTCTTTAGAGTCCAGATCCTGAACTCCGCGCCTCTCCAGCTTCAGCAGTTCTATCATTTGTGACCTCCATGCTCCAATAGATGGTGCTCTGTGTTCTCTCCAATGGAGGAGGATGACCCGTTTTCCCATCAGGACAGCCCGCTGTACAAACGAACAAAAACCTGGCAGTGTGGGTTTAGCTTGTTTGAATTCTCCAAAGAGAAGTAGAGGTTGTCTCTGGATTGTGCGTCCCCAATATTTCTTCGTCTCACCAAGAATGAGAGTCCACAATTGCGACGCATGGCGACAAAACCAAAACATCTGTGCCAGCGAGGCATGGGCCACCGCACACCATGGGCAGGCATCTGATTGACCAAAGCCTGCCTTGAAGGCCCTCGTTGGGGAGACGTACAGTCTTAAAGCAAATGTATATTGCATCTCCCAGAATCGAGTAAAGAGAGATGTTCCAAGTATGCAGATGACATTTATTGTGGCCAAATGCAAAGTGATGAACATTGGGAAAAATAATCCACATCATTGTTATTTCATGCTAGGATCCACCTTAGGAGTCAGCACTCAAGAGAAAGACCTCATTGCAATTGAAGACAATATGCTGAAATCTTCTGCCCAGTGAGGCAGTGGCCAAAAAAGCAAACAGGATGCTAAGAATTATTTGGAAAGGGATAGACAATAAGACAACGAATGTTATAATGCATCTGTATCGATCCATGATGCGACCTTTTATGAAGCCACGCTAAATGTGGCCAGCGCTAAGGCACTTTTAGCTCTGCAATAAAATGGCCGCGTTTGTTTTTGTAAGGTAATGGCCATGTTCTAATTTCCCATTAGCGCATGACCATTACCATCAGGTGCCCTTATTACCACACTAGCAAAAAAGGCCCGTTTCTGACACAAATGAAACGGGCGCTAGAAAGGTTTTCCTCGGAGTGTGTATGTTTGAGAGAGAGTGTGTGTGTGTGAGACTGACTGTGTGAGAGAGAGAGAGTATGGGTATGGGTGCGAGTGTGTCTGTGAGAGAGAGTGTGTGTGAGAATGAGTGTGTGCGAGTGCGTGAGCCACATTGAGTGTGTGAGTGTGTTTCACACAGATACAGTGTGTGTGAGAGTGTGTGTATGTTTGAGAGAGTGTGTGTGTGTGAGAGTGACTGTGTGAGAGAGAGAGAGTATGGGTATGGGTGCGAGTGTGTCTGTGAGAGAGAGTGTGTGTGAGAATGAGTGTGTGCGAGTGCGTGAGCCACATTGAGTGTGTGAGTGTGTTTCACACAGATACAGTGTGTGTGAGAGAGAGTGTTTGTGTGAGACGGATAGAGTGTGAGAGAGTATGTGTGCGATACACAGACTCTGTGAGAGCGAGAGTGTATGAGATTGAGAGAGTGTTTGAGAGTGACTGTGTGACACATAGTGAATGTGATACAGTGTGAGACATAGAGGCATATTTTCAAAGCACTTAGCCTTCCAAAGTTCCATAGGTTTCTATGGAACTTTGGAAGGCTAAGTGCTTTGAAAATATGCCTCATAGAGTGTGTGGTAGACAATGTATGAGAGTGAGAGAGACACTATGTGTGTGTGCCAGAGATACCTCCCCCCTCCCTCTGTGTGGTTGCAGGACCCCTCCCTATCTGTTCCCCTCCCCCCTCTCCTCTCAACTTGTGCAGTTCCTTCAGGGATATACAACACAATTTAGCAAAGAAGAGTGTCTAGATGACCATTAAAAAAAATATTAATTAATGTAATCTAGTTTTAGATAACAGAATAGGCAGCTGCCATGGAGTAATCTTCGTCTTTACAAATCTGCTCTCTTGTTTGCTTGACTGTGAGCACTAACTGCTGCAGGCACTAAGTAGTTTCAGCGAGCAGAACTTTTAGATTGTAAGCTCTTCTGAGCAGGGACCGTCCTTATTCGTTAATTTGTACAGCGCTGCGTAACCCTTGTAGCACTCTAGAAATGTTAAGTAGTAGTAGTAGTAACTAAACATTCTAAGAAGAGACATGGGAAGGGAGAGAGGAAGGAAGAGACACTAAGGGGAAAAGGGGGCAAATACAGGGAAGGACAATCTGGCAGGTTTTGAAGCAAAAAAAGGGCAGACAGGTGGCTCAGTTGCTTTCTTCCGCAGAGCTGACTGAAGAGAAGGCAGGCACCTTGGAGCTTTTTTCGGGACATCCATACTCAGGGCCTTGCCAACCCAGTAAGCAGGGTAAGCACTGCAGGGGGGCGCCTGCCTTCAAGGGCGCCGCACCAGCCGCTGCGCTGCTGGTCGAGTTCTATTTCAAAATTGAAAAAATAAACCGTACCATACTGCATTGGCGTGTCGGTGCCTATGCGCATGTGCTGCTGCCTTCCCGCGCGCAGCACTCGGGCTCGGCTCTCCTCCCTCCCTCCCCATCAGCACCTAGACATATCTGCCTGCGAGCTCTACACCCGGGTAAGTGAAGCGGGGAATCTATCTCTTCAGCTGCTCAGCGAGCGGCGAGGGTAGGGGCGCGATTTATCTCTTCAGCTTTGCTTAGCGGGCAGGAAGACGTGGCCTTAGCTTCCTTCTACTGTTTCCTGAACTAGTACCGGGGCAGGTGTTGCTTGCGGTGTGGCAAGTTCTCACTCTGACCGAGTCGAGGAAGACCGGCAGCGGATGGGGGGCTGTGGGGTGGAGCTGCTGCTTGTCACAGCAAGTGTGGGCTCCGTGTGTGACAAGGTGGGTATTGGGGGAGGGAAGGGTCCGCCCTGAGGAAGGCCTGTAGTGTCCACGCAACTCCGGCTCCTGCAGTTGTGAGTCGGGGGGGGGGGGGGGGGGGAACAAAGCACAAACCAACTTGTCAGACTCTCTTCTGACAGTAGGTCTCCCTGGACGTAGTGAACAAGTTTGTACTCTCTGCTGACAGTACTCTTTCCTGGACACGCTTGAACAAGTTTGTGCTATAATGGTGATGCTCAAGCAACCATTGCGCTCATACAGTTGACATTTTTGACAGATAGGACTAGCTGTTCGTTTATGTGCTATTAATTTTACTATTATTTTGTGCAACTAGATTTTGTTTGAGTTTATTATATTTGTTGTGACTCATGGCTTTAGTACTGGGCGCCTGCCTTCAAGGGCGCCGCGCTGGCCACGGCGCTGGCGGTCGAGTTCTATTTCAAAATTTAAAAAATAAACCGTACCGCGTTGAGAGAAAGGAGATGCCACACGGGGGGGGGGGGGCGGGGGGGCGCCAACTGATAGTCTGCAGGGGGGCGCCAGAGACCCTAGGCACGGCCCTGTCCATACTTGGCATAATCTGGGAGGAAGCCTGCAGCTTGTCAGTTCGATCAGTGAAAGCTCCTTTTTATATCCTAACGCCTGGGCTGTCAGGGACTTCAGAATATAATTTCCTAGGGGTAGCGGAGGAGGAGCGGATACAGAGCTGACAGATTTGCCACTGGGCCGAGCTGCGTCTTCAGTTTCTGTCGGCAGCTCACATTGCAGGTCAGAGCAACGTGCAAGCCGATTATCTAAGCAGGCATCAGATCGATCCAGCAGAATGGGAACTAGCAGACGAAGTATTCCTGCAGATATGTGCCAAATGGGGCAAGCCCGTCATGGATCTTATGGCGACAAGTTCAAATGCCAAAGTCCCGTGCTTCTTCAGCAGACGGAGAGATTCTCGCTCGGCAGGGTTGGATGCCTTGACTCAGCCCTGGCCTCCGGGCCTACTATTTGTGTTCCCTCCGTGGCCCTTGATAGGGCGCGTGCTCCTGCGGATTCAGCTGCACCCAGGAGAAGTGGTCCTCATCGCCCCGGATTGGCCCAGGAGGCCTTGGTATGCAGACCTCTGACAGATGCTAGTGGAGGCTCCCCTTCCTTTACCTCTGGTACCGAACCTGTTGTCACAGGGCCCGGTAGCCATGGAGGACGCCTGCCCCTTTGGTCTTATGCCTGTTGTGCCGGTGCCCCGCTT
The DNA here is from genome assembly GCF_901765095.1 of Microcaecilia unicolor. Classification (NCBI taxonomy): domain Eukaryota; kingdom Metazoa; phylum Chordata; class Amphibia; order Gymnophiona; family Siphonopidae; genus Microcaecilia; species Microcaecilia unicolor. The sequence goes on from NC_044031.1 coordinate 3,779,342, forward strand.
CCTTTTTGAAAGCATTTTTGCATGTTTAAGTTGGGTTTTTTTTGTTTTGTTTTTGTTACGGCCGCTGCCGCTCAACAGGAGAAGCAGCAGTGGCCGGAAATGGCAGCTGAGCTGATGTCGGACGGAGGGGGGGAGCGGAGGGTGGAGCAGTGGCTGTGGGGGGGGGGGGGGGTGGAGGGGTGAGGGGCGGTGACTTTGGGGGGGGGGGCATGGCGAAGGGCTGAAACTGTGCCTCCAACATTCCGAACTGAGCACGAATGCTTCAAGGTTTTTGTCCACGCTGCCAGCTTCGGAACGTTGGCGGTGCGTTTTATTATATAGGATATGGAGGCTATCAACATGTCTTTCTCTACTTTAAACCAGACCTTGTCTACTTCTGTTTCATAGTGCTCTCTAGCTTTCTTTGTAAATTGATGTGTCCTTTTAGACTCTTCAGAACCGTTCTCTTGTGCTGCATTTTATTCAGGATGGTCCATTACTTCAGCTTGTGACAAAACAGAATCTGCCATTGCCTTATCGTTTTGCGGGCCCTGACTGAATATCTGTCACGACTGTGACTGTATTCCATGCCTGCACTCGCCTTGCCTCCGGGGGACCAGGTCCGATGGTTGCGGTGGACTGTTTTTTGGTTTCCCAGATGGCTTCCAGGTCCCATTCCGGTCCTGATGTTCCAGCTCTCCCGACTTGCCTTGGTAGTTCTGCTGCCCAGCCTCACTGGTGACATCATCAATTGCCTTTATTAAGCACTTGGGAACTTTCAGGCTTTGCCTTGGCAACAGAGGTCTTCAGATGTGCTTTTGTCTGAGAGTGTTTGTTGCTGCTCCAGCTCTGCTAGTATCTGCTTTGTGTGTCCTTAGCTTTAGTTTCTTCTGTTTGTTTTTGCCTTGTTTGTCTTTAACTTTAGTTCCTTACTGCTGTATCTGCTCTGCCTAGCTTCAGTTCCTTCTGTTTGTTGCTGTTTTGCTTATTGTCAGTTCTAGGTTCCCTCCTGCTGTTTCAGCCCTGTGTTTTTTACTTTAATTCCCTGCTGCTGTATCTGCTCTGCCTAGCTCCAGTTCCTTATTGTTTCCCTGATCTGTCTGTCTTCTGCTATAGTTCCCTGCCTGCTTGTTCCACACTGGTTGTCCTTAGCTTTAGCTCTTCCCCGTTCGTGTCTGCCTTGCCCGAGTACTTCAATCTGGTTCCAGTCCAGCCAAGCCAAGTCCGCTCCAGCTTGTGGTTCCAGTCCAGCCAAGTCAAGCCCGCTCCAGCTTGTGGTTCCAGTCCGGTCAAGCCAAGTCCGCTCCAGCTTGTGGTTCCAGTCCGGCCAGGCCAAGCCAAGCCCGCTTCAGCTTGTGGTTCCAGTCCAGCCAAGCCAAGTCCGCTCCAGCTTGTGGTTCCAGTCCAGTCAAGCCAAGTCCGCTGTAGCTTGTGGTTCCAGTCCAGTCAAGCCAAGCCCGCTCCAGCTTGTGGTTCCAGTCTGGTCAAACCAAGTCTGCTCCAGCTTGTGGTTCCAGTCCGGTCAAGCCAAGTCCGCTTCAGCTTTTAGTTCCAGACCAGCCAAGCCAAGTCTGCTCTAGCTTGTGGTTCCAGTCCAGCCTGTTGGTGTAGTCCGCGCTTCCTTGTGGGAAGGTCTTCCTGCTGTTGCCAGTCTCTGGCAGCAGTCCAAGGGCTCACTACTCCGGATCGTCGGACGGGGCGTGACAGGATGCCAAAGCCATGAGCTCGGAAGAACCACCCGCTCGGAAGAACCACCCGCGATAGCACACCTTTATAAACTCTATAATGAAGTGAATGCACATGTAGAACAGCTACATAAATATGTGCAGCTTAACCTCCCAGGGCCTAGGACATCTCCAGTTGTGGCTCCTCCGGATTCAGACTCAGGACTGGTGACAGCTCTGGTAAAGCCAGGCGTCCGTCTTCAGGCATCTCCGCGATATGACGGGAATCCCAAAGACTGTAGAGGTTTCCTCAATCAGTGTGAGATAATCTTTGAGCTGCAGTCCCGTGACTTTCCCTCCGATAGAACCCGGGTAGCCTATATTATTTCTCTGCTGTCCGGTCAAGCCTTGGCATGGGCCTCTCCTCTATGGGAGAGGGATGACCCGGTGCTTTATGATTTCTCTAGGTTCATGGAACAGTTTAAACGAGTCTTTGAAGAACCTCGGAAAGTTACGACTGCAGCATCGGCGCTCCTGAGATTAAAACAAGGGACACAAACCCTGGGTGATTATGCCATCAGATTCCGCACTCTAGCATCTGAACTGGCTTGGAACGAGAGTTTGGTGGCGACTTTCTGGCAGGGGTTGGCACCCCAGATTAAGGATGAGTTAGCCGGACGTGAACTCCCGAACAGACTAGACGACCTGATTGGACTTTGTACTATGATAGATATTCATTTTCAGGAGCGTAACCAGGAACGATTACAGAGAAGATAGGCATAAAGAGGGTGAGTTTTCGGAATACACCACAGGATCCTAGTCCTAGAGGGGTTTCCTCCTTAGAGCCTGTAGAGCCTATGCAATTGGGTCATACTCCACTCTTGATGCAAGAAAAGCAGAGACGGCGAACCCTTAACCTATGTCTGTATTGCGGTGATATGGGACATTATGCTGGCTGGTGCCCGAATAAACCTGGGGCCTCGGATCAGGGTCTGACTGCAGGCACCCTAGTGGGGTTTTCTTCGGGTGTACTGTGTAATCAAGTGTTAATACCAGCAGTGTTTGAGTTGGACCAAAGAAAAGAGCATACTGAAGTCTTTTTGAATTCGGGGGCAGGTGGAAACTTTATAACCGAATCCCTGGTCCACCAACTTAATATTCCTACACAAGAGCTATCCAAGACCATTCCGCTCCTCTCGGTATTTGGCCGCCCTCAAGGATATGTAAGTACACAAACAGTTCCGGTGCGCTTGTGTATTGGCGACCACAAGGAAGAGATCACACTGGTTGTCCTCCAGTCAGCCGTGCAACCCATCATGCTGGGATTACCTTGGCTACAGAGCCACAATCCAACCCTAGACTGGAGGAGAAGCGAGATCACGGACTGGAGCAAGTCTTGCAGAGGATGTTGTCTCGCCACCATTGCTTGCAGTGCGGACGGCGAACCGCAGGACCTAGATGCTGACGCTTGGACTGATATTAGTGATTTACAGTCTCAAGATTCTGATACTTTGGTGCTTTCCCTGGCTACCGTTGGGGTTCCACCCCAGACTGGACAGGTTGAAACCCTCACTACGTCCAAGATTAAGACCCCTCTAACGGAGGTTCTAAGAAGACTCCACAAGACTTATATTCTCATTCTAAGTCTGAAAAGCAGGATCCAGGGGATAGGATTCAGGGGCTTCCTGTTATCAGGGGAATCTTCGGTCTTAAAGATAAGCCACAGCTGTTCATGACTCGCAGTACTACCCATGTGCAAAATCTAGCTCTAGTGACAAGCTCCAGCCTTGCCTTCCACCCATAGACCTACTATTTACTTCCAGTTCAGTGGTTCCTGTTCATTCAGCTAAACCTGTCAGCAGGTTCCACCAAAGATATCCTTGGAAACCCAAACCTTCCGTGGGGACCAGAGGAGCCTTGAGGGGGAGGTACTTACCAGTGGAATCACAAATCCTTCTGTAGCATATAAACTGGGAGAAAGGTAGACTGCCTAACAGATTGAAAAATCAGAAGAATTGAAAATGAAGTTTATTGAGAGAGGGCACCCGACTAAAGTAATCAAACAAGCTCAGAAGCGTGCAAGATTCAATGATCGAGAGCGGTTATTGCAAACAAAAGAGAGACAACAAGATTCTCAGATAAATTGTATTTTGAAATACACAAAAGAATCGGACAAAATAACCAGAATAATAAAAAAGCACTGTGGGATTTTACAAACACAGAAAGAGTTTAAAGATCAAAGACTAATGGTGTCCTATAATAGAAACACGAATCTATAGGATACTTTATGCAGATCGGATGTATGGACTACAGCAGAGACTACCACTGGAATACATAAAAAAGATGTAGTATTTGCCCCAACATCATGGAAGGGTCCGTCCTGGAATGGGATCATGGACATAAAACCATCAATGTGAGGGGCAATCATAAGTACATAAGTAATGCCACACTGGGAAAAGACCAAGGGTCCATCGAGCCCAGCATCCTGTCCATAACAGCGGCCAATCCAGGCCAAGGGCACCTGGCAAGCTTCCCAAGCGTACAACATTCTATAGATGTTATTCCCGGAATTGTGGATTTTTCCCAAGTCCATTTAATAGCGGTTTATGGACTTGTCCTTTAGGAAACCGTCTAACCCCCTGCGACACAGTTAATGTAATTTATGCATGCAAGTGTCCATGCAGTAAGATTTACATTGGACATACTTCAAGAAAATTTATAACGCGAATTATTGAACACAAACATGGGATTACACATAAAAAATTGGACGCACCTATGGTGCAACATTGTGTAAAGGAAGGACATGTTTTTGAACAAATGCAATTCATGGTCTTGGAAGTGATAACTAAGGGTAAGAGGGGGGGGGGATATAAGACAACAACTATGGCAACGGGAACAGCGATTGATATTTCAATTTAAGAACGTAGAATGGAAAGCATTTTACTGAAATGGCCCTTTAAATAGCGTCAACAGCTGATTGGTCTACAGTTTTGTAAGCGTCATTCAAATACCGCGGCCATCTTTGAAGCATTAAGAATCGGAGAGAAAACTATGTGAAGCAGAAAAGTGAAAACGGAACAAGCTGGTTTAATGAAAACGTTCCTGAGGCAGCAATAGCGTTCGCGAAAGAAGACGTTCTCGTCGGAAGAGAGAAAAGATCAGAAGAGGGGAGATTTGGGAACACCCGAGTGAAAGAAGTAAAGATTCTACATAAGAGAATCCAGCAAATGGAAGGAATAACGTACACCAGCCGGCCGGAGAAGATTTGAGATAAGTGGTGATAGCAATAGGTAGAACAAATATTGAGGTAGTAGGGATGCCCATATGAATGTTAACATAAAAGAAAACAGGGAGGAATGGTAGTCCGATATAGAAAAGAATGTGTTGTCACAGGAAGGTTATTAGTGAAGAAAATTATTATTTAAACATGTTTGGTTTTTCTCAATAGGAGTTTTTTTCCAACATTGTTATTTTCTTTTTCTTCCATTTGTACCCTGCGCTTTCCCACTCATGGCAGGCTCAATGCGGCTTACATGGGGCAATGGAGGGTTAAGTGACTTGCCCAGAGTCACAAGGAGCTGCCTGTGCCTGAAGTGGGAATTGAACTCAGTTCCTCAAGACCAAAGTCCACCACCCTAACCACTAGGCCACTCCTCCACTCATTGTTTAAATGATTAGAAAAGTATAAAAATAAGGACCAATGACAAGACTAACCCCACAAAAATATCCTGGATATCCTTCAGAGTAGAAGGTTCAGTTTCACCTATGGTGTTAGACCAGGAGTGGTGGTGTTGAGGTCAGACTGATAAGAGAAATATAATTGAATGACATTCCTAGTAAACATATTTGAAATAGCCTTGGAAAAAGCAAAATATAGATTACTAGTAAAAAAAAAAAAAAAAAGGCCCGTTTCAGAAAGCAGTGAAACGGGCGCTAGCAAGCGATCGCCGGTATCCGAGCCCTGCTCCCCACCTCCACGTACCGCAGCGCGCGCGCCTACCTGCACCATGATGTCCAGTCCCAGCGAGTCGTTCGCGATGCTGTGCCCGCATTTGTTGTAGGAACCTCAGCCGCTTGGCGTACTGGGCCTGGTAGACCTTCTCGCCTGCCTCCTGGTATTCTGTTCGGATTCCTGGGCAGCGTGTTTCCCTACTCCTCCCCCTCCACATTGGACAATCGCGGCTCCTCCCCTCTCCCTGACGTTTCCCTACTCCACCTCCACATTGGGCAATCGTGGCCCCTCCCCTCTCGCTGACATCACAATTCTCTACATGATTGACACCACCACTGGATATCTACTCCATGAGGGACACCACCACCGGAAGCCACCAGGCAGCCTCAGAACGTTGGAGGTAAGCTTAATTATATAGGATAATAAACCAAGGTACCTACTTATAGGCAAAGTAGAGAGGTGTGCAGCTAAATTTTATTTATTTATTTATTTATTTATTTGTAGCATTTGTATCCCACATTTTCCCACCTATTTGCAGTATACCATGCCATACTTTGTAATGTTAGTTGAATATTTTTACTGCTGTAATTGCCTATTGCTCGTTTGATCTATTCTTACTGTACACCACCTTGAGTCAATTCCTTCAAAAAGGTATTAAATAAATCCTAATAAATAAATATAGATGACATCTGCAACCATAAGAACATAAAATGGCCCAGTGTCCTGCTTCCAGCAGTGGTCAATGCAGGTCACAAATACCTGGCAGAAACCAAGTTATCAGCAACATTCCATGCTACCAAACCCAGGGCAAGCAGCTCCCTTCCCCATGTCCATCTCAATAACAGACTATGAACTTGTCCAAATCTTTTTTAAACCCAGCTACACTAATCACTGTTGCCACATCCTGCAGCAATGCATTCTGGAGCTTAACTTATCTTTGAGTGAAAAAATATGTGTTTCTATTTGTTTTAAAATTAATTCCATGTAACTTCATTGAGTATCACCTGGTCTTTACTTTTTGAAAGAGCAAAAAATCGATTAACTTCTACTCATTCTACACCACTCAGGATTTTGTATACCTCAGTCATATCCCCTCATCCATCTCTTTTCCAAGATGAAGAGCCCTAACCTCTTTAGCCTTTCCTCATATAGGAATATCTCCATCCCCTCTATCATTTTGGTTACTCTTTGAACCTTTTCTAATTTCGCTATATCTTTTTTGTGTAAAGTTGGGTACAATAAGTTTTTGGTGGGATTTGGGGGTGTAACCCTACAATATAAGGGGTTAATGGTGAGATGTGTACCTGAGACCTTTTATGTGATGTCCACTTCAGCGCCCCCTAGGATGCCCCATTGTTCTCCTGGAATGTCTAAGAATGCTGGATCCTCCTACATTCCAATGACTTGATTTTACGCATTTTTCACTTGGATTTTTTTTGTTTAATGGACCAAAAAGATAAATGCACAGAACACAAAAACATCTAGCAAGTGGCCATTTTCAAAAAAAAAAAAAACAAGATAGATATTTTGTTTCAAAAATTGCTATATTTGCAATTCAGATTCTAGATGTTTTGAGCAAAACATCCAAAGTTGGATGGACTTAATCGTATTGAAAATGCTCTTCTATGTATGTAAGTTGCATATGTGTGTATATATTTCTTTCTAAATACTTTTTTAATTGGGTATTATGATTTTTTTTTTTCAAATCCAGTCTGCTCCAGGTATTGATTTAACCCTAGATGTTCTGGACAGGGAAAATAGGTCCCATCGAGCTGGCCTTTTAAAAGCTAAGTATCAATACTTTCCGTTTGAATTTATGCCTGCAGTTGTACCGATGAATTAATTGAACTGACACACAATCCTTTATTAAAGTTATGTAATTTTGCACATTATGATAAATGTTAGTTAAATGCAAGAAAAAGAGGGGTTTTTTTATGGATCAATGAACGATATCTAGAACCAGTATAGCACAGATTTATAGAGCTGGTGGCTGAAAAAACTGAGCTTGGTTTCCGAGATCCTTTTCCCCTTTAAGGGGTATGCTTACTAAGGCGCATTAGCGTTTTTAGCGTGCCTTTAAAGTAAAGGAGCATTAAACACTAACGCCAGCTGGAGGAATTTAGTGTCTATTATCATCCTCTTCTTGAATTAAGTTACTTAAACAACTGACTGTAGACACTGAACTTGTGTGTTTATTTCCTCAGAAGCCAAAATGCAGCAATAGACTCATTAAGGCCCTGAAACGTGTGTGTGGAGAACATAAGTTTCACTGCCATGCACGGGTCTTCGATGTTCCAAATATTTGTTTCAGCTGTGAAAAACTAGGAGCGTAAGTATTTATGTCTGTCATATCTGATTCCACCTGCCAATCACAGGCTCCAGAGGGGCATTTCTGGGCCCTGGGACAAATCCTTTCCTTCTGATTGGTTCATGAGATCGGAGAGTAATACACAAGCTGTTCCGTAGGGCAATCAGACAAGGAAAACGCATTGACATTGATTTTAGAGATAATTCTAAAAGGATTAGGTGGCATTTATGTGGGTAAAAACTGGAACTGCACATCAGTAACTTTTTTCGACAAGCTGTGACTCCCATACAAATATTTTCAGCATAGGGCATGTTCTGAGCACGCGGCAGGTGCACTTGTAAAGTACATCAAAAGAAACGCAGTTGGCCACAAGAAGGGATAAAGGAAGCAAACTTTATTAATGACCTGACCCAGGCCGTGCTTCAGCATAATCTCTGTGTCAGGGATCTGTATAAAACATACAAATAAATATATAAACAGCGGTTCTACAAATAATGTTTATCTTTCTTAAAATTGAATACAGCGCTTAACGTTACAAGACCAAAGCGGTTACAGCAGGGGGGCAGTCGGGGGGGGGGGGGGAGCAGGAAAGTAATCAGCAGCAACCAGAGAACTTCAAGGGGGTCAGTCAATGCCCAGGTATTTAGGGGGGATTCTAGAAATCACACACCCTTTATAGAATCGCTCTTAGCGCCAATCCCCATGCCTGATCTTTGGGCCCCAGACTTACATCTGCTGGTACCCTGTATTCTATAAGTCCACCTGCAACTTTTTGGAACACTCCTGACACATCCATGCCCCTGTCATGGCCATGCCCCTTTTTCAGATGCACCTTCTAGATGGTCCACCTTCTAGAACAGCATGCAACCAGATTGCGCATAAATTAATTGGCGATTTGTACCCAACTAATGATGGTTCTGTGATTATCTGGGCATCATATCTAGAATCCAGGGCTTAATGCCAATGTACGGAGCTGAATATTCAGGTAGAGATTTAAATGCTGTGGTTGGTGTTTAAATCCAGTGATGACCACAGTGTTTAAGTATCAGGGATGCTATGTGTGTTTTATATGAAGCTGGATTACAGGTATCCATGCCCCTGTCATGGCCATGCCCCTTTTTCAGATGCACCTTCTAGATGGTCCACCTTCTAGAACAGCATGCAACCAGATTGCGCATAAATTAATTGGCGATTTGTACCCAACTAATGATGGTTCTGTGATTATCTGGGCATCATATCTAGAATCCAGGGCTTAATGCCAATGTACGGAGCTGAATATTCAGGTAGAGATTTAAATGCTGTGATTGGTGTTTAAATCCAGTGATGACCACAGTGTTTAAGTATCAGGGATGCTATGTGTGTTTTATATGAAGCTGGATTACAGGTATCCGGTGAGCAGGGTATAAAGTTCTGTGTACAGCAGAGAAGTTCAACTTCGATGCCTACGACTGGTAGCAGAAATACCAGATATAACATTAAAAACTGCATGCACTTAACTGCAGGGGAAAGAGCCACTTAGGCATGGAAGTGCCCTAAGCATGGTTCTGTGAGGGTGCTCATAAGGAGCTTAGAGTGTAGTTTTTCAGTACGGATATGGGCGTGTCTTCTACTTATGTACACAACATATAGAATGCTATCAATGACATGTGTCTCAATGTTGTTATTTATTTATTTGTTACATTTGTACCCCACATTTTCCCACCTATTTGCAGACTCAATGTGGCTTACATAGTACCGTAAAGGCGTTCACCAGTCGGTTGATAACAAATACAGGTTATATTGTGGTCAAAGTGAGGTAGGTGTGTATGAGGCACTATGATGATGGAAGGGATGAAGATTGTATATTGTCCAGTACGATCATTGATTATGTTGTGTTGCTGGGTGTGGGGATTTACGTTGGATCGGTGAGGTAAGCCTTTTTGAAGAGGTTGGTTTTTAGTGATTTCCTGAAGTTTAGATGGTCATGGATTGTTTTCACAGCTTTTGGGAATCCATTCCATAGTTGTGCGCTTAGGTAGGAGAAGCTGGATGCATAAGTTGTTTTGTATTTCAGTCCTTTGCAATTTGGGTAATGTAGGTTTAGGTATGATCGTGATGATCCGATTCTGTTTCTGGTTGGTACTATGAGGTCTGTCATGTATCCTGGGACTACGCCGTAGATAATTTTGTGGACCAAGGTGCAGATTTTGAAGATGATCCGTTCTTTGATTGGGAGCCAGTATAGCTTTTCTCGGAGGGGTTTGGCACTTTCAAAGCGTGTTTTACCAAATATCAGCCTGGCAGCTGTGTTTTGGGCAGTCTGGAGTTTTTTTGCGAGTTGTTCTTTACATCCCGCGTAGACTCCGTTGCAGTAGTCTGTATGACTTAGGACCAATGGTTGTATTAGGTTTCAAAATATTTCCCTTGGGAAGAAAGGTTTTATTCGTTTGAGTTTCCACATTGAGTAAAACATTTTCTTTATTATGGAGTTTACTTGGTTCTCAAGGGTAAGATTGCGGTCGATTCTGATGCCGAGTATTTTTAGGCTGTCTGAGGTAGGGAGGGTGTGTTCTGGGGTATTTATGGTTGTGGGTTTGTACTTGTTATGTTGAGATGAGAGGATGAGGCAGTCTGTTTTTTCAGTGTTCAGTTTCAGTTGGAATGAGTTTGCCCAGGAGTCCATGATGTTTAGACCATCATTGATTTCATTGGTTATTTCTGTTAAGTCATGACTGAAGGGAATGTAGATTGTGACGTCATCTGCATAGATGAACGGGTTGAGGCCTCGGTTGGATAGGGACTTTGCCAGTGTGATCATCATCACGTTGAAGAGTATTGGTGATAATGGTGATCCTTGAGGTACTCCACAGGTAGCTTTCCACGGTGGTGATATGTTTGAGTTTGATTTTACTTGGTAAGTTCTGGTGGTTAGAAAACCCTTTATCCAGTTAAGTACATTTCCATCAATCCCGAAGTGGCCAAGGAGTCTTAGTAGTATATTGTGGTTGACCATGTCAAATGCACTTGACATGTCGAATTGGAGTAGAAGTATACTTTTACCTATGGCTATTTCTTGCTTGAATTTGGCCAAGAGGGTGACTAGGACACAGTTTCGGTACTGTGGTGGGGGCGGAACCCTGACTGTGAGTCGTGTAGTATTGAGAACTTGTCCATGTATTCTGTAAGCTGTTTGGTCACCAAGCTCTCCATCAGTTTGACTACTAGTGGGATAGACGCAACTGGGTGGTAATTGGTTAGGTCGTTTGTGTTTTTCTTGGCGTCTTTTGGTATTGGGGTGAGTAGGATGTTACATATTCCTCGGGGAAGAGACCTTGTTGTAGTCTGAAGTTTAGGTGGGATGTGAGATCTGCCATGAAGCGGTCGGGGGCGGATTTGAGTAAATGACTAGGACATGTATCCAGTTTGCAGTTGGTGTTGGCAAACCTACGAGTTGCTTTTGTAACTGATTCAGTGGTGAGGAAAGTAAATGTTGACCAGATACGGTCAGCTGGGCATCCACCAGGGATTAGGTCCAGGTCGTTGAAGAAGTTTTCGATGTCGGTGTTGTGCTGAGGAAGTGTGCTGCGTAATTTTATTATTTTTTCGTTAAAGTAATTAGCAAGTTTGTCTGCGGGCGGCATGTCTGTGTTGGTCGTGGTGATAGGAGTGGTGTCTAGTAACTTATTTATGATTTGAAATAGTTTATGAAACTAGTTATGCAACAGACGCCATCAAGCTGCATCGGGGCAACCAATTTTAGAATTCCACCTTAAGTTATCTGTGTAAAGTCATGCATATATGTTCAGCTACCAAACTTACGTGTTTAGCCCAACTAAATATCCACATAAAGTTACACAGATAAGTTATCCAAGTAATTTTATGCGGCACCCTGACAGTTACATTGTATTTACCTGCTGGGCTAATATATTCCTGAAATGTGTCTACAAGAAGTTTCTAACACTCATAGCTCACAGCCTTTGTGTCATATATTTCTAGGAAACGTACTGCACAGTGCTGTTGTCTTATATAAGGACCTCTGGGAATTTCTGTCCGCTTTGCCAGTGGAGGAAAGTGAGTATGGAGCCCTGGGAAAGGATGGAGAAATTTTCCGGGTATCACTGCCACTGCCCATCCCTTCCCCATCACAGGAGGTAGACCAGTTGCACTGTAACTCTGCTGAGCTGGAGGTGGGCTTATTTTATACTCCCAGTCATCCCCCCCCCCCCCCCCAAAAAAAAAAAAAAAAAACCACACACAAATTCAAAAGTTTCAATTTTTCAGATAATATTTCAATCCTGGAAACGAGCATTCTTAAAATTATAATTTATGGCTGCATCTGTTCGAGCCGGCCAAATTTCTGGGTGGTAAACGAGCCAAACTGTCACAATATGATGACCCCTAGTGGCAAGATAAGAGTACATGAGTGCAGGTTCATGAGCGAGCTGCAGCCCGTGCCTCTCAGTTAGAGGACTGGAGCTGTGATGGTTGGGTGGGATGGGAAAGGGGGTTACCAGTGACGGGAATAATATGTCAGGTAGCAGCACCTGAGGTGAAGGATCCTGACACACAATCCAAAGGAAGCCAAAGGAGCAGTAGAAGGACCCTCACCATGAAAATATAAATCTATTACCAGATACACAATTAGAAAGTATGAACACAGTTATTTAAGTAGAAGTGGGCATTTAGATTAACGTTTTTAATTTGCTAAAGAACTTTAATCGCACACTGCCTGCCTTCCCCAGTAGGAGTCATCAGGGTGAAGAGTGGCTGGGTCAAAAGGTACCTCTTCCTGAATGCCATCTTCCTCTTCATGTTCCACCAGCTGCGCAGCTCTGCCTCTGGGTCCCTAAAAAGTTGAAGGTGAAGGTGGATGAGCAGCTGCGGACGCACACAACCAGCCACCTTTTAGCGATGGCTGTAACCTTCTCGTGGCCTCACTGAGCTCAAATGCCAAGAATTTCTCCAGATTCTGAATGTATAGGCCAAGAAGGCGGCGTCCTGAGCTCCCGGCTCACACCCAAATATACAGTACAGTCAAGTGATGCGTGATGTGTGTATAGCTCTGTAGGGTAAAATACTTTGCAGTATATTGGGGGGGGGGAGAAGGGGATGTTATTCCATGGAACATCGAATGGATCAGTACTTCCTTAGAGCAGCTGGAACTGTGCCACCTGGTGGCACCACTGTGCTCTTGCAGGAATTCTACTCAAAATTGCTTTCCTTGCTCAGGAAAAATACCATGTGATCGATCGCGATGAATCATGCAATTGATATGTTTAACCACACAATCAATTTCCATCAACATTTTAAAGAGAAGCCCACCTCTGCTTCTTAGATTTTTCACTGTAACTGAACTAATAAACTCAAGAGCTTTTAACTCTCACCATCTAACACATGACCATTTAGAAAGAGAGTCTGAGAGACCTCGACTATGACTATACCCAGTAGGGATTGGGACCCTTCTGCTCATTCACTGTTATAATTGTACCCAATGGAGATTGTGGCTCTACGTCCTCTCGACTCTGACCGTACCAAGTGGAGATTGGAACTCCACATGCTCTAGTCTGTGACCGTACCCAGTGTCTGACTGTACCAAGTGGAGATTGGAACTCTACATGCTCTAGTCTGTGACTGTACCCAGTGGCTGACCGTACCAAGTGGAGATTGGAACTCTACATGCTCTAGTCTGTGACTGTACCCAGCGGTGCTTGGGACTCTACATGCTCTTTACTCTGACCGTACCATGTGGAGATTGGAACTCTACATGCTCTTGACTCTGACCGTACCAAGTGGAGATTGGAACTCTACATGCTCTAGTCTGTGACTGCACTCTCCCCAGTGGGGATTGGGACACTTTGAATGCCATTGCTGTGGCCATACCTGACTCAGTAATAACCCGGCAAGATGCTGCTGCCCCCGTGAACTCACCTGAGGACACAACAGGAAGGCCTCCCATGCTCTGAGTTTCAGAGTTTAGAAAGGAAGGTTAGAGTCCTGTGTGATGTTCATGGAGGGAGTTACATGGTGTGGGATATACACACAAAAGGAAGGAATAAAAGTATAGAGTGTTTCTATTCAAAGAAAATTAAGAGAGAGAGAGAGAGAGTAGAGGGAGTGAACTGCCTAGAAGATGAAATAAAATCATAGATAAGTGACAGATACAACCCTAACAATAAAGGAGGGGGTGATTGCATGGACACAAGGTATGGAGTGTGTTGGCTTGAGGGGGGACTACTGTTAAGACATGTTATGTTACTGTTAATCCCAGTTATTAGTAACAAGGTCTCATTACATAAAATGGGACCAGTGTGCTAAAATAACACTAGTAGTAAAATAACCCATCTTAACAGTAGCCCACGTTAATAACGTCTCCCCTTGGTGTGAAGAGGTTCAGTGTCTGGTAACCAGAGCTGATTCTGTGATGTCATAATACCTCATTCCACCAATCCCAACTTCAGTGATGTCACAATGGCTTGATTGTCCAATACTTGGCTCACTTCTGATATTGTGATGTCATAATGCCTCATTCCACCAATGCCTAAAAGCCAACCTCATCAATGATGTCACAATGGCTCAGCTGTCCCATACTGGACTCAATTTTATTACATAGAGCAGTGATTTCCATTTCTAGAGATATTCCTTTTTTTCTTTAATCAAGTGGATAAGTTATCAACATGGGTTACCATTAAGACATGTTATTTTAATGTTAACCCCAGTTATTAACAATTAGGTCTCATTGCATAAAATGGGAGGTGTGCTAAAAGAGCCTGAGTTAGTATAACGCATCTTAAAGGTAGCCCACATTGATAACTTCCTTACTGTGGTCCACTCACGGTGTCCCATCTCTCTCTTCTCATCTAGTGAACCGGACCTGTACTTGATTTTGGACCTGCCTCACTGCTGACATTCCGAAGAGTCTTTCTCCAGCACTGAGGACACCACCCCTGTACCCTCTGCTCCCACACCCTCCTGGGACTCCCAGTGACATTACAGGAGCTCTGGTTATGTTCTAATACAATCAATAAAACCTTTGCAGCATCATTCAGTGATTGTCTTATTGGTCTTTTAAACATGGAGTTACCACTCAGAGCAACACATTTCCTGCTTGCCAAAATCTGTCCCATGACCTCTAGAGTCTTAAACTATCCTTACTTTGTGACACCCCTGGAGGATTCCCACCTCTCTCCAGGATAAAGTTTATTAATATTTTTAAAGATAATATTATGGTGTCCTGCCATCCCATAATGGTAAAGCTGCTTAATTTTCTGCAAGATATCCAGCAACTCTCTCCAGTTAGATAGGTTGCTGAATACCAATTCAAACGTAGGTCTGTCATGTGTAATAGATTAAAGGTTCTTCTATTAAAGGAATTGGATATGTCACATAAAATCACCCAACCACGTTTCACCCATTAATGGGCTGCTTCAAGGGTAATAAACCAGAGATAAAAAGCAGGTGGAGCAAGCATCAGGTATCAGGAACAGCAATCTGATCTCCGGATAATTACCCCTGACACAGCCCATTAGTGGACGAAACATGGCCATGTCAGGTTATTTTCTGTGAGATCTCAAATTCCTTTATTAAAGAACCTTTTGGGAGTTTTTTTTTTGTTACATTTGTACCCCACACTTTCCCACTCATGGCAGGCTCAATGCGGCTTACATGGGGCAATGGAGGGTTAAGTGACTTGCCCAGAGTCCCACTAGCAACATTCCATGTAGAAGTCGGCCCTTGCAGATCATCAATGTGGCCGCGCAGGCTTCTGCTTCTATGAGTCTGACGTCCTGCACATACGTGCAGGACGTCAGACTCACAGAAACAGAAGCCTGCGCAGCCTTCTACATGGAATGTTGCTAGTGGAATAGCAACATTCCATGTAGAATCTCCAATAGTAGGAACATTCCATGTAGAATCTCCAATAGTAGCAACATTCCATGAAGAAGTCGGCCCTTGCAGATCACCAATGTGGCCGCGCAGGCTTCTGCTTCTGTGAGTCTGACGGACGTCAGACTCACAGAAAAAGCCTGCGCAGCCTTCTACGTGGAATGTTGCTAGTGGAATAGCAACATTCCATGTAGAATCTCCAATAGTAGCAACATTCCATGTAGAATCTCCAATAGTATCTATTTTACTTTTGTTACATTTGTACCCTGCGCTTTCCCACTCATGGCAGGCTCAATGCGGCTTACATGGGGCAATGGAGGGTTAAGTGACTTGCCCAGAGTCACAAGGAGCTGCCTGTGCCTGAAGTGGGAATCAAACTCAGTTCCCCAGGACCAAAGTCCACCACCCTAACCACTAGGCCACTCCTCCACTGTTGCTACTATTGAGATTCTACATGGAATGTTGCTATTCCACTAGAAGTTGGCCCTTGCAGATCACCAATGTGGCCGCGCAGGATACGTGCAGGACATCAGACTCACAGAAACAGAAGCCTGCGCAGCCTTCTACATGGAATGTTGCTAGCAACCTTCCATGTAGAATCTCCAATAGTAGCAACATTCCATACAGAATCTCCAATAGTATCTATTTTATTTTTGTTACTTTTGTACCCTGCGCTTTCCCACTCATGGCAGGCTCAATGCGGCTTACATGGGGCAATGGAGGGTTAAGTGACTTGCCCAGAGTCACAAGGAGCTGCCTGTGCCTGAAGTGGGAATCAAACTCAGATCCTCAGTTCCCCAGGACCAAAGTCCACCACCCTAACCACTAGGCCACTCCTCCACTGTTGTTACTATTTGAGATTCTACATGGAATGTTGCTATTCCACTAGCAACATTCCATGATTCCATGTAGAAGTCGGCCCTTGCAGATCACCAATGCGGCCGCGCAGGCTTCTGCTTCTGTGAGTCTGACGTCCTGCACGTACGTGCAGGACGTCAGACTCACAGAAACAGAAGCCTGCGCAGCCTTCTACATGGAATGTTGCTAGTGGAATAGCAACATTCCATGTAGAATCTCCAATAGTAGCAACATTCCATATAGAATCTCCAATAGTAGCAACATTCCATGTAGAAGTCGGCCCTTGCAGATCACTAATGTGGCCACGCAGGCTTCTGCTTCTGTGAGTCTGACGTCCTGCTAAATAGTAGTAGTAGTAGTAATCAGACTCACAGAAACAGAAGCCTGCGCAGCCTTCTACATGGAATGTTGCTAGTGGAATAGCAACATTCCATGTAGAATCTCCAATAGTAGCAACATTCCATACAGAATCTCCAATAGTATCTATTTTATTTTTGTTACTTTTGTACCCTGCGCTTTCCCACTCATGGCAGGCTCAATGCGGCTTACATGGGGCAATGGAGGGTTAAGTGACTTGCCCAGAGTCACAAGGAGCTGCCTGTGCCTGAAGTGGGAATCAAACTCAGATCCTCAGTTCCCCAGGACCAAAGTCCACCACCCTAACCACTAGGCCACTCCTCCACTGTTGCTACTATTTGAGATTCTACATGGAATGTTGCTATTCCACTAGCAACATTCCATGATTCCATGTAGAAGTCGGCCCTTGCAGATCACCAATGCGGCCGCGCAGGCTTCTACATGGAATGTTGCTAGTGGAATAGCAACATTCCATGTAGAATCTCCAATAGTAGCAACATTCCATATAGAATCTCCAATAGTATCTATTTTACTTTTGTTACATTTGTACCCTGCGCTTTCCCACTCATGGCAGGCTCAATGCGGCTTACATGGGGCAATGGAGGGTTAAGTGACTTGCCCAGAGTCACAAGGAGCTGCCTGTGCCTGAAGTAGGAATCAAACTCAGATCCTCAGTTCCCCAGGACCAAAGTCCACCACCCTAACCACTAGGCCACTCCTCCACTGTTGCTACTATTTGAGATTCTACATGGAATGTTGCTATTCCACTAGCAACATTCCATGATTCCATGTAGAAGTCGGCCCTTGCAGATCACCAATGCGGCCGCGCAGGCTTCTGCTTCTGTGAGTCTGACGTCCTGCACGTACGTGCAGGACGTCAGACTCACAGAAACAGAAGCCTGCGCAGCCTTCTACATGGAATGTTGCTAGTGGAATAGCAACATTCCATGTAGAATCTCCAATAGTAGCAACATTCCATATAGAATCTCCAATAGTAGCAACATTCCATGTAGAAGTCGGCCCTTGCAGATCACTAATGTGGCCACGCAGGCTTCTGCTTCTGTGAGTCTGACGTCCTGCTAAATAGTAGTAGTAGTAGTAATCAGACTCACAGAAACAGAAGCCTGCGCAGCCTTCTACATGGAATGTTGCTAGTGGAATAGCAACATTCCATGTAGAATCTCCAATAGTAGCAACATTCCATACAGAATCTCCAATAGTATCTATTTTATTTTTGTTACTTTTGTACCCTGCGCTTTCCCACTCATGGCAGGCTCAATGCGGCTTACATGGGGCAATGGAGGGTTAAGTGACTTGCCCAGAGTCACAAGGAGCTGCCTGTGCCTGAAGTGGGAATCAAACTCAGATCCTCAGTTCCCCAGGACCAAAGTCCACCACCCTAACCACTAGGCCACTCCTCCACTGTTGCTACTATTTGAGATTCTACATGGAATGTTGCTATTCCACTAGCAACATTCCATGATTCCATGTAGAAGTCGGCCCTTGCAGATCACCAATGCGGCCGCGCAGGCTTCTACATGGAATGTTGCTAGTGGAATAGCAACATTCCATGTAGAATCTCCAATAGTAGCAACATTCCATATAGAATCTCCAATAGTATCTATTTTACTTTTGTTACATTTGTACCCTGCGCTTTCCCACTCATGGCAGGCTCAATGCGGCTTACATGGGGCAATGGAGGGTTAAGTGACTTGCCCAGAGTCACAAGGAGCTGCCTGTGCCTGAAGTGGGAATCAAACTCAGATCCTCAGTTCCCCAGGACCAAAGTCCACCACCCTAACCACTAGGCCACTCCTCCACTGTTGCTACTATTTGAGATTCTACATGGAATGTTGCTATTCCACTAGCAACATTCCATGATTCCATGTAGAAGTCGGCCCTTGCAGATCACCAATGCGGCCGCGCAGGCTTCTGCTTCTGTGAGTCTGACGTTCTGCACGTACGTGCAGGACGTCAGACTCACAGAAACAGAAGCCTGCGCAGCCTTCTACATGGAATGTTGTTAGTGGAATAGCAACATTCCATGTAGAATCTCCAATAGTAGCAACATTCCATATAGAATCTCCAATAGTAGCAACATTCCATGTAGAAGTCGGCCCTTGCAGATCACTAATGTGGCCACGCAGGCTTCTGCTTCTGTGAGTCTGACGTCCTGCTAAATAGTAGTAGTAGTAGTAATCAGACTCACAGAAACAGAAGCCTGCGCAGCCTTCTTCATGGAATGTTGCTTGTGGAATAGCAACATTCCATGTAGAATCTCCAATAGTAGCAACATTCCATGTAGAATCTCCAATAGTATCTATTTTACTTTTGTTACATTTGTACCCTGCGCTTTCCCACTCATGGCAGGCTCAATGCGGCTTACATGGGGCAATGGAGGGTTAAGTGACTTGCCCAGAGTCACAAGGAGCTGCCTGTGCCTGAAGTGGGAATCAAACTCAGATCCTCAGTTCCCCAGGACCAAAGTCCACCACCCTAACCACTAGGCCACTCCTCCACTGTTGCTACTATTTGAGATTCTACATGGAATGTTGCTATTCCACTAGCAACATTCCATGATTCCATGTAGAAGTCGGCCCTTGCAGATCACCAATGCGGCCGCGCAGGCTTCTGCTTCTGTGAGTCTGACGTCCTGCACGTACGTGCAGGACGTCAGACTCACAGAAACAGAAGCCTGCGCAGCCTTCTACATGGAATGTTGCTAGTGGAATAGCAACATTCCATGTAGAATCTCCAATAGTAGCAACATTCCATACAGAATCTCCAATAGTATCTATTTTATTTTTGTTACTTTTGTACCCTGCGCTTTCCCACTCATGGCAGGCTCAATGCGGCTTACATGGGGCAATGGAGGGTTAAGTGACTTGCCCAGAGTCACAAGGAGCTGCCTGTGCCTGAAGTGGGAATCAAACTCAGATCCTCAGTTCCCCAGGACCAAAGTCCACCACCCTAACCACTAGGCCACTCCTCCACTGTTGCTACTATTTGAGATTCTACATGGAATGTTGCTATTCCACTAGCAACATTCCATGATTCCATGTAGAAGTCGGCCCTTGCAGATCACCAATGCGGCCGCGCAGGCTTCTGCTTCTGTGAGTCTGACGTCCTGCACGTACGTGCAGGACGTCAGACTCACAGAAACAGAAGCCTGCGCAGCCTTCTACATGGAATGTTGCTGGTGGAATAGCAACATTCCATGTAGAATCTCCAATAGTAGCAACATTCCATATAGAATCTCCAATAGTAGCAACATTCCATGTAGAAGTCGGCCCTTGCAGATCACTAATGTGGCCACGCAGGCTTCTGCTTCTGTGAGTCTGACGTCCTGCTAAATAGTAGTAGTAGTAGTAATCAGACTCACAGAAACAGAAGCCTGCGCAGCCTTCTTCATGGAATGTTGCTTGTGGAATAGCAACATTCCATGTAGAATCTCCAATAGTAGCAACATTCCATGTAGAATCTCCAATAGTATCTATTTTACTTTTGTTACATTTGTACCCTGCGCTTTCCCACTCATGGCAGGCTCAATGCGGCTTACATGGGGCAATGGAGGGTTAAGTGACTTGCCCAGAGTCACAAGGAGCTGCCTGTGCCTGAAGTGGGAATCAAACTCAGATCCTCAGTTCCCCAGGACCAAAGTCCACCACCCTAACCACTAGGCCACTCCTCCACTGTTGCTACTATTTGAGATTCTACATGGAATGTTGCTATTCCACTAGCAACATTCCATGATTCCATGTAGAAGTCGGCCCTTGCAGATCACCAATGCGGCCGCGCAGGCTTCTGCTTCTGTGACTCTGACGTCCTGCACGTACGTGCAGGACGTCAGACTCACAGAAACAGAAGCCTGCGCAGCCTTCTACATGGAATGTTGCTAGTGGAATAGCAACATTCCATGTAGAATCTCCAATAGTAGCAACATTCCATGTAGAATCTCCAATAGTAGCAACATTCCATGTAGAATCTCCAATAGTATCTATTTTACTTTTGTTACATTTGTACCCTGCGCTTTCCCACTCATGGCAGGCTCAATGCGGCTTACATGGGGCAATGGAGGGTTAAGTGACTTGCCCAGAGTCACAAGGAGCTGCCTGTGCCTGAAGTGGGAATCAAACTCAGTTCCCCAGGACCAAAGTCCACCACCCTAACCACTAGGCCACTCCTCCACTGTTGTTACTATTTGAGATTCTACATGGAATGTTGCTATTCCACTAGCAACATTCCATGATTCCATGTAGAAGTCGGCCCTTGCAGATCACCAATGCGGCCGCGCAGGCTTCTGCTTCTGTGAGTCTGACGTCCTGCACGTACGTGCAGGACGTCAGACTCACAGAAACAGAAGCCTGCGCAGCCTTCTACATGGAATGTTGCTAGTGGAATAGCAACATTCCATGTAGAATCTCCAATAGTAGCAACATTCCATATAGAATCTCCAATAGTATCTATTTTATTTTTGTTACTTTTGTACCCTGCGCTTTCCCACTCATGGCAGGCTCAATGCGGCTTACATGGGGCAATGGAGGGTTAAGTGACTTGCCCAGAGTCACAAGGAGCTGCCTGTGCCTGAAGTGGGAATCAAACTCAGATCCTCAGTTCCCCAGGACCAAAGTCCACCACCCTAACCACTAGGCCACTCCTCCACTGTTGTTACTATTTGAGATTCTACATGGAATGTTGCTATTCCACTAGCAACATTCCATGATTCCATGTAGAAGTCGGCCCTTGCAGATCACCAATGCGGCCGCGCAGGCTTCTGCTTCTGTGAGTCTGACGTCCTGCACGTACGTGCAGGACGTCAGACTCACAGAAACAGAAGCCTGCGCAGCCTTCTACATGGAATGTTGTTAGTGGAATAGCAATATTCCATGTAGAATCTCCAATAGTAGCAACATTCCATGTAGAATCTCCAATAGTATCTATTTTATTTTTGTTACTTTTGTACCCTGCGCTTTCCCACTCATGGCAGGCTCAATGCGGCTTACATGGGGCAATGGAGGGTTAAGTGACTTGCCCAGAGTCACAAGGAGCTGCCTGTGCCTGAAGTGGGAATCAAACTCAGATCCTCAGTTCCCCAGGACCAAAGTCCACCACCCTAACCACTAGGCCACTCCTCCACTGTTGCTACTATTTGAGATTCTACATGGAATGTTGCTATTCCACTAGCAACATTCCATGATTCCATGTAGAAGTCGGCCCTTGCAGATCACCAATGCGGCCGCGCAGGCTTCTACATGGAATGTTGCTAGTGGAATAGCAACATTCCATGTAGAATCTCCAATAGTAGCAACATTCCATGTAGAATCTCCAATAGTATCTATTTTACTTTTGTTACATTTGTACCCTGCGCTTTCCCACTCATGGCAGGCTCAATGCGGCTTACATGGGGCAATGGAGGGTTAAGTGACTTGCCCAGAGTCACAAGGAGCTGCCTGTGCCTGAAGTGGGAATCAAACTCAGTTCCCCAGGACCAAAGTCCACCACCCTAACCACTAGGCCACTCCTCCACTGTTGTTACTATTTGAGATTCTACATGGAATGTTGTTGCTATTCCACTAGCAACATTCCATGATTCCATGTAGAAGTCGGCCCTTGCAGATCACCAATGCGGCCGCGCAGGCTTCTGCTTCTGTGAGTCTGACGTCCTGCACGTACGTGCAGGACGTCAGACTCACAGAAACAGAAGCCTGCGCAGCCTTCTACATGGAATGTTGCTAGTGGAATAGCAACATTCCATGTAGAATCTCCAATAGTAGCAACATTCCATATAGAATCTCCAATAGTATCTATTTTATTTTTGTTACTTTTGTACCCTGCGCTTTCCCACTCATGGCAGGCTCAATGCGGCTTACATGGGGCAATGGAGGGTTAAGTGACTTGCCCAGAGTCACAAGGAGCTGCCTGTGCCTGAAGTGGGAATCAAACTCAGATCCTCAGTTCCCCAGGACCAAAGTCCACCACCCTAACCACTAGGCCACTCCTCCACTGTTGTTACTATTTGAGATTCTACATGGAATGTTGCTATTCCACTAGCAACATTCCATGATTCCATGTAGAAGTCGGCCCTTGCAGATCACCAATGCGGCCGCGCAGGCTTCTACATGGAATGTTGCTAGTGGAATAGCAACATTCCATGTAGAATCTCCAATAGTAGCAACATTCCATATAGAATCTCCAATAGTATCTATTTTATTTTTGTTACTTTTGTACCCTGCGCTTTCCCACTCATGGCAGGCTCAATGCGGCTTACATGGGGCAATGGAGGGTTAAGTGACTTGCCCAGAGTCACAAGGAGCTGCCTGTGCCTGAAGTGGGAATCAAACTCAGATCCTCAGTTCCCCAGGACCAAAGTCCACCACCCTAACCACTAGGCCACTCCTCCACTGTTGCTACTATTTGAGATTCTACATGGAATGTTGCTATTCCACTAGCAACATTCCATGATTCCATGTAGAAGTCGGCCCTTGCAGATCACCAATGCGGCCGCGCAGGCTTCTACATGGAATGTTGCTAGTGGAATAGCAACATTCCATGTAGAATCTCCAATAGTAGCAACATTCCATATAGAATCTCCAATAGTATCTATTTTACTTTTGTTACATTTGTACCCTGCGCTTTCCCACTCATGGCAGGCTCAATGTGGCTTACATGGGGCAGTGGAGGGTTAAGTGACTTGCCCAGAGTCACAAGGAGCTGCCTGTGTCTGAAGTGGGAATCAAACTCAGTTCATTTTCAAAAGGGAAAAACATCTTTTAAAAAATGGCATAAAGTGGCATTTGGATGTTTTTCAGAGAAAAACGTTCAAATTCCTGTTTTTGAAAATTTGGACTTGAGACATTTTTCTCTGCAGTGCATGCAAATCACAAGGGTGTGTGTCAGAGGCATGTTGGGGGTGGGATTTGGGAATGTAGAATCTCAAAGAGTAGCAAGACTCCATTCAGAGTTCCAAAGAGTAGCAAAATTTCATACAGAATTCAAAAGAGCAGCAAGATTCCACACAGAAACCCAAAGAATAGCAAGATTCCATAGAGAATCCCAAAGAATAGCAAGATTCCATGGAGAATCCCAAAGAATAGCAAGATTCCATAGAGAAACCCAAAGAATAGCAAGATTCCATGGAGAATCCCAAAGAATAGCAAGATTCCATAGAGAATCCCAAAGAATAGCAAGATTCCATAGAGAAACCCAAAGAATAGCAAGATTCCATGGAGAATCCCAAAGAATAGCAAGATTCCATGGAGAAACCCAAAGAATAGCAAGATTCCATGGAGAATCCCAAAGAATAGCAAGATTCCATAGAGAATCCCAAAGAATAGCAAGATTCCATAGAGAAACCCAAAGAATAGCAAGATTCCATGGAGAATCCCAAAGAATAGCAAGATTCCATAGAGAAACCCAAAGAATAGCAAGATTCCATGGAGAATCCCAAAGAATAGCAAGATTCCATAGAGAAACCCAAAGAATAGCAAGATTCCATGGAGAATCCCAAAGAATAGCAAGATTCCATAGAGAATCCCAAAGAATTGCAAGATTCCATGGAGAATCCCAAAGAATAGCAAGATTCCATAGAGAAACCCAAAGAATAGCAAGATTCCATGGAGAATCCCAAAGAATAGCAAGATTCCATAGAGAAACCCAAAGAATAGCAAGATTCCATGGAGAATCCCAAAGAATAGCAAGATTCCATAGAGAAACCCAAAGAATAGCAAGATTCCATGGAGAATCCCAAAGAATAGCAAGATTCCATAGAGAATCCCAAAGAATAGCAAGATTCCATAGAGAAACCCAAAGAATAGCAAGATTCCATGGAGAATCCCAAAGAATAGCAAGATTCCATAGAGAAT
Organism: Microcaecilia unicolor; assembly: GCF_901765095.1. Lineage (NCBI taxonomy): Eukaryota > Metazoa > Chordata > Amphibia > Gymnophiona > Siphonopidae > Microcaecilia > Microcaecilia unicolor. Next base: position 3,804,185 of record NC_044031.1, read on the forward strand.
CCCAAAGAATTGCAAGATTCCATGGAGAATCCCAAAGATTCAAACCCGGTTATGGAACAGAAACAGTCCTCATATCCCTGGTAGATCATCTTCACAGAAACCGAGACAAGGGATTCTCCTCAATGTTAGTACTGCTAGATTTCTCAGCAGCTTTTGACACTGTGGATCATGATATCTTGCTAACACGACTGACAGAAACAGGTATCAATGGAACAGTACTTGCCTGGTTCAGATCCTACCTATCAGACAGGCAACAATTCATAATATTTGGCAGCAACTCATCACCACCATGGACACTGACCTGCAGGGTACCACAAGGATCGATACTGTCACCTATTCTGTTCAATATCTACCTCAAGCCTGAGCTGATTCGGTCAACGGACACTCAGTTCTACATCTATGCGGATGATGTGCAGCTACTCATACCCACTAAACCTGACTTACCTACAGCCTTGAATAAACTGATTACTTGTCTAACATCAATTCAAAATTGACCTAAACACAACAAACTTTGCCTGAACCCAAGTAAAGCCGAGCTTCTCTGGGTCCCTAACACAAGTGGATACTACTACTACTACTTAACATTTCTAAAACGCTACTATGGTTACGCAGCGCTGTACAAAATACATACCTGACATCAAAATTCCTTTTGGGAAGTATGAACTCCCCCTCAAATCACAAGTCAGGAACCTTGAAATACAGTTAGATTCAACACTCTGATTCCCCAAATCCAAGCAACCTTCAAGAGCTGCTGCTACTATTTGCCACAGCTACGCTACCTCTCTCCTTGCATCAAGAAGGTAAATCTTATCCCAGTTGTGCATGCCATGAACATACTTAAACCTCCACTACCCAAACTGCAAAGGACTTAAATACAAAACAACTTATGCATTCAGCTTCTCCTATATATGCACACAACTATGGAACGCACTGCCAAAAGCTGTGAAAACAACCCACGACCACCTAAACTTCAGGAAATCATTAAAAACCTACCTGTTCAAAAAGGCATACCCCCACCGACCCAACATAAATGTCTACACTCTGCAACACAGCATACCAAAGCTTGTAACGGACACGTTATAATCTTTCCTCTCCTTGATCCCCATTGTAACTGAAACACATGTACCTTATTCAACCACAGTATCACCTGTATTTGTTTCTTTATCGGACATGGCGAATGCCTTTACGATGCTATCCAGCTCATTTTCGAAGGAGAAGGGCGCCCAACTTCCGACACAAATCGGGAGATGGGTGGCCTTCTCTCAGGGCCGGCCAAATCAGCATAATCAAAAGCCGATTTTGGCCAGCCTCAACTGCTTTCCTTCGCATGGACGGCCAAAGTTCAAGGGGGCGTGTCGCCAGTGTACCGAAGGCGGGATGGGGGTGTGGTTAACAGATGGCCGTCCTTGGCCAATAATGGAAAAAAGGACGTCCCTGACGAGCATTTGGCCAACTTTACTTGATCCCTTTTTGTTCCCGACCAAGCCTCGAAAATGTGTCCGAACTGACCAGATGACCACCAGAGGGAATCGGGGATGCCCTCCCCCTACTCCCCCAGTGGTCGCCAACCCCATCCCACCCAAAAAAACAAATTAAAAGACATCTTTTTCCAGCCTCTATACCAGCCTCAAATGTCATACCCAGCTCCATCACAGCAGTATGCAGGTCCCTGGAGCAGTTTTTAGAGGGTACTGCAGTGCACTTCAGGCAGGCAGACCCAGATCCATCCCCCACTACCTGTTACACTTGTGGTGGTAAATGGGAGCCCTCCAAAACCCACCTGAAACCCACTGTACCCACATCTAGGTGCCCCCTTCACCCTTTAAGGGCTATGGTAGTGTTGTACAGTTGTGGGTAGTGGGTTTTGTGGGGGGGGGGATTTTCTCTCCTCACATGCTATTCTTGACCCACTACAATCTGGTTTTCGCCCTCTCCACTCAACCGAAACTGCGCTTACTAAAGTCTCCAATGACCTATTACTGGCTAAATCCAGAGGTCAATATTCCATCCTCATTCTTCTTGATCTTTCCGCTGCTTTTGACACTGTCGATCACAGCATACTTCTCGATACCCTGTCCTCACTTGGATTCCAGGGCTTTTGGCGCCTAACCACCTTCCCATTCCTGATACCTACACTGACTACATAGTTTTTACCTTTAGATTGTAAGCTCTCTTGAGCAGGGACTGTCCTTCCCCATGTTTAAACTTGTACAGCGCTGCGTAACCCTGGCAGCGCTATAGAAATGCTAAGTAGTAGTAGTAGTCCTTTCCTGGTTCTCTTCCTACCTCTCCCTCTGCACCTTTAGTATTCACTCTGGTGGATCCTCTTCTACTTCAATCCCTCTGCCTGTCGGCGTACCTCAGGGTTCTGTTCTTGGTCCCCTCCTCTTTTCTATCTACACTTCTTCCCTTGGTTCATTAATCTCATCCCATGGCTTTTCCTACCATCTCTATGCTGATGACTCCCAAATCTACCTTTCTACCCCTGATATCTCACCTTGCATCCAAACCAAAGTTTCAGCGTGCTTGTCTGACATTGCTGTCTGGATGTCTCAATGCCACCTGAAATTAAACATGACCAAAACCGAGCTTCTCATTTTTCCCCCCAAACCCACCTCCCCACTCCCCCCGTTTTCTATTTCTGTTGATGGCTCTCTCATTCTCCCTGTCTCCTCAGCTCAAAACCTTGGGGTCATCTTTGACTCTTCTCTTTCCTTCTCTGCTCATATCCAGAAGATTGCCAAGACCTGTCGTTTCTTTCTTTACAACATCCGTAAAATCCGCCCCTTTCTTTCCGAGCACTCTACCAAACCCTCATCCACACCCTTGTCACCTCTCGTTTAGACTACTGCAATCTGCTTCTTGCTGGCCTCCCACTTAGTCACCTCTCCCCTCTCCAGTTGGTTCAAAACTCTGCTGCCCGTCTGGTCTTCCACCAGGGTCGCTTTACTCATACTACCCCTCTCCTCAAGTCGCTTCACTGGCTCCCTATCCGTTTTCGCATCCTGTTCAAACTTCTTCTACTAACCTATAAATGTACTCACTCTGCTACTCCCCAGTACCTCTCCACACTCGTCCTTCCCTACACCCCTTCCTGTGCACTCCATTCCCTGGATAAATCCTTTTTATCTGTTCCCTTCTCCGCTACTGCCAACTCCAGACTTCGCTCCTTCTGTCTTGCTGCGCCCTATGCCTGGAAAAGACTTCCTGAGCCCCTACGTCTTGCCCCATCCTTGACCATCTTTAAATCTAGATTGAAAGCCCATCTCTTTAACATTGCTTTTGACCACTTGTATCACTCGCCTCCACCTACCCTCCTCTCCTCTTTCCTCTACACAATAATTGATTTGTTTGCTTTATTTTTTGTCTACTAGATTGTAAGCTCTTTGAGCAGGGACCGTCTTTCTTCTATGTTTGTGCAGCGCTGTGTACGCTTTTTAGCGCTATAGAAATGCTAAATAGTAGTAGTAGTAGTAGTAGGGGGGTTGGGGGGCTCAGTACCCAAGGTAAGGGAGCTATGCACCTGGGATCAATTTGTGAAGTCTACTGCAGTGCCCCCTAGGGTGCCCGGTTGGTGTCCTGGCATGTGAGAGGGGACCAGTGCACTACTAATGCTGGCTCCTCCCACAACCAAATGGCTTGGATTTGGCCGTTTCTGAGATGGCCGTCACCGATTTCCATTATAGGCGAAAACCGAGGCCAGCCATCTCTAAGGTCGACCTAAATGTTGAGATTTGGCCGGCCCCGACCATATTATCGAAACCAAAGATGGCCGCCCATCTTGTTTCGATAATGTGGGTTGCCCCGCCCTTTCACGGTTGCATCCTTAGAGATGGGCGCCCCCGTTCGATTATGCCCCTCCACGTGAGCCACATTGAGCCTGCAAATAGGTGGGAAAATGTGTGATACAAATGTAACTAATCAATAAATGATGACATCAAGACTGGATTACTGCAATGCACTATACAAGGGTCTGACTACAAAGGGTCTGCACCAGCTCCAGTTGATTCAGAACGCAGCAGCAAGACTCATAGAAGCTTGCAAGAGACGTGAGCACCTTACACTATTTTTGCAAAAACTTCATTGGCTACCAGTACAATACAGGGCTAAATTTAAAAGTCTATGTCTGATCTTCAAGACCCTTAAAGGAAATGGACTGAGCTGGGATAATATTTAGCCATCTCTCTGAGCTCATGTGCAACTTTCTTTAAATCGGTCACCTTACTTTCTAACTCTTCTTGTGCTATATGTTCCATCTTTGTTTATACCCTTCACTGTCAATTAAAATATTCTATTACATATTGTGTTGACACTGTAAGAAGTATACTGTGACATAGTTTGTATTGCTAGTTTAATATTTTTACTACTGTAATTGCCTTTTGCTCATGTTTGATCTATTCTCCTGTGCAGAAGGAATGGATCCACAGAAGCTTAGCTGAAATTGGGTGGCAGGGGGAAGAGGGGTTGGTGGTTGAGAGGCTAGGATAGGGGAGGGCAGACTTATACGGGGTCTGTGCCAGAGCCAGTGATGGGAGGCGGGACTGGTGGTTGGGAGGCGGGAAATACTGCTGGACAGACTTATACGGTCTGTGCCCTGAATAAGACAGGTACAAATCAAGGTAAGGTATACACATATGAGTTTATCGTGGGCAGACTAGATGGACCGTGAAGGTCTTTTTCTGCCGTCATCTACTATGTTACTATGTTACTATGTTACTATGTACACTGCCTTGAGTGAATTCCTTCAAAAAGGCGCTAAATTAATCCTAATAAATAAATAAAATATCGCAAATACTGGTTAGTTTCAGACCTTCTATAACTTCTCTCTTACCAAATGGCCTTTCTTTGTCAATACAGAAATGAGGTCTGTAGTAAACATCTTTACTTATACTCACTGACCCTCCCCTAGGTCAACTAAGCCAGAATAAGAGAGTAACTCACTTAAGACAATCTCTTGCATTTCTTTTAGAAACATAGAAATATGAGGGCAGATAAGGGCCAAATTACCCATCCAGTCTGCCCATCCTCTGTAACCCCTAATTCTTCCTGTTCCTAAGCGATCCCACATGCTTATCCCATGAACAGTCCTCGACTCCACCACCTCCACCGGGAGGCCATTCCATGCCTCCACCACCCTTTCTGTGAAATAATACTTCCTCAGGTTACTCCTAAGCCTATTCCCTCTTAACTTTGAAATATGCCCCCTCATTCCAGAGCTCTCCTTCATTTGAAAAAGGCTCTCTTCCTGTACATAAATTCCCTTGAGATATTTAAACGTTTCTATCATGTCTCCTCTCTCCCTCCTCTCTTCCAGCATATACATGTTGAGGTTACATAGAAACATGACAGCAGATAAAGGCCATATGACCTATCCAGTCTGCCCAACCTCTGTAACCCCTAATTCTTCCTGTTCCTAAGCATCCCACATGCTTATCCCATGCCTTTTTAAACTCTGGAACAGTCCTCAACTCCACCACCTCCACCGGGAGGCCATTCCACGCCTCCACTATCCTTTCTGTGAAATACGTACATAAGTACATAAGTAATGCCACACTGGGAAAAGACCAAGGGTCCATCGAGCCCAGCATCTTGTCCACGACAGCGGCCAATCCAGGCCAAGGGCACCTGGCAAGCTTCCCAAACATACAAACATTCTATACATGTTATTCCTGGAATTGTGGATTTTTCCCAAGTCCATTTAGTAGAGGTTTATGGACTTGTCCTTTAGGAAACACTTCCTTAGGTTACTCCTAAGCCTTAACTCTGTCATATGCCCCCTCATTCCAGAGCTCTCCTTCATTTGAAAAAGGCTCTCTTCCTGTACATAAATTCCCTTGAGATATTTAAACGTTTCTATCATGTCTCCTGTCTCCCTCCTCTCTTCCAGCGTATACATGTTGAGGTTACATAGAAACATGACAGCAGATAAAGGCCATATGACCCATCCAGTCTGCTCATCCTCTGTAATCCCTAATTCTTCCTGTTCCTAAGCGATCCCACATGCTTATCCCATGCCTTTTTAAATTCTGGAACAGTCCAGGAGGCCATTCCATGCCTCCACCACCCTTTCTGTGAAATAATACTTCCTTAGGTTACTCCTAAGCCTGTTCCCTCTTAACGTTGTCATATGCCCCCTCATTCCAGAGCTCTCCTTCATTTGAAAAAGGCTCTCTTCCTGTACATAAATTCCCTTGAGATATTTAAACGTTTCTATCATGTCTCCTCTCTCCCTCCTCTCTTCCAGCGTATACATGTTGAGGTTACATAGAAACATGACAGCAGATAAAGGCCATATGACCCATCCAGTCTGCTCATCCTCTGTAATCCCTAATTCTTCCTGTTCCTAAGCGATCCCACATGCTTATCCCATGCCTTTTTAAATTCTGGAACAGTCCTCGACTCCATCACCTCCACCGGGAGGCCATTCCACGCCTCCACCACCCTTTCTGTGAAATAATACTTCCTTAGGTTACTCCTAAGCCTGTTCCCTCTTAACTTTGTCATATGCCCCCTCATTCCAGAGCTCTCCTTCATTTGAAAAAGGCTCTCTTCCTGTACATAAATGCCCTTACAGTTAAACTCAATCTTTACCATTCCACAGTGTCTTACTTTACAGAAGAAATTGTAAGTGAATGAAGCTTTTAAGTTGATATAACTCTTGTAAATGAGAACCAAACACAGGCAGTCAGTTGATCCTGCTAGAGACGCCAGGTGGAAGTCTGTTTGCTCTACTCTGTGCAATGCGTAAAGTTATTATTTGTTTGGAATTAAGAGGTAATGAATACATGGCGAGGACTTCAAGACAGCCTGAAGTGGGATAGTCTTTCTGCAGTGAGCTACTGGAGCTGGAAGTCCTGGGATCTGCGGTCACAGCCTGCACCAATCACTTCATGCTTCTTAGTAGCAGTATAGCAGGGAAAGCAAATTGGGACTGTTTAGTGCAACGACTTGCTAGAATATACTAATAACTAGTAAAAAAGGCCTGTTTCTGACACAAATGAAACGGGCGCTAGCAAGGTTTTCCTTGGAGTGTGTATGTTTGAGAGAGTGTATGTGAGAGTGACTGTGTGTGAGAGAGAGAGTGAATGTGCGAGTGTGTGTGTGTGAGAGAGAGAGTGAATGTGCGAATGTGTCTGTGAGAGAGAGAGTGTGTGTGTGAGAATGAGAGTGTGTGCAAGTGCGTATGTGAGAGACAGTGTGAGAGAGAGAGAGTGTGTTTCACACAGATATAGTGTGTGCGAGAGAGAGTGTGTATGAGACACAGACTCTCTGTGAGACTGAGTGTATGAGACCAAGAGAGTGTGTGAGTGAGTGTGTGACACATAGAGAGTGAATGTGATACAGTGTGAGACATAGAGTGTGTGAGAGACAGTGTGTGAGAGTGAGAGAAAGACATTGACTGTGAGAGAGAGAGAGAGAGAGAGAGTGTGTGTGTGACAGAGATACCTCCCCCCCCCCCCCTCTCTCTCTCTGGTGTCAGGCCCCCCCCTCTCTCTCTCTCTCTCTCTGTGTTACTATGCAGGACGCTGAGCTCTGGCTGTGCTTCAAGGAACTTACCAATAGAATGCACCTCCAACATTCTGAAGCCGAGAAACCTCGTGTGGTTGGTCACTTCTGCTTGTGACGAACCCGGAAGTACGTGATGTCAATTCAGGAGATGGATACAGAGAGCAGGAATGCCTCAGCCATGCAGTCAGCTTCAGAATGTTGGAGGTGCCTTTTATTATATAGGAAAGGAACTGACCAATCCTATTGAATGGAATGCACCTCCAACATTCTGAAGCCGAGAAACCTCATGTGGTTGGTCACTTCTGCTTGTGACGAACCCGGAAGTACGTGATGTCAATTCAGGAGATGGATACAGAGAGCAGGAATGCCTCAGCCATGCAGTCAGCTTCAGAATGTTGGAGGTGCCTTTTATTATATAGGATTGTTTCATCACCCCCTATTCTGTGTACTGTTTTCAATCCTTGCCAAGTAGATCAGGCTGCAGGATGGCCTGTGACCCACACTCCTCTTGACTAGACTGGACCCAAAAACATGTTTACGCATTTAGCGTGATTTGTTGGGCATGCGATGGGAGAAGGGGGATTGGACCCTTCACTGAGACAGATGTGTGTGGGGGTGGAGAAAGTTATAGAAGATCTTGGCAAGGGAGATGCGTCATGAGAATGGGAAAAAAAACCTTTTTTTCTGTAATTTTGCTGACCAATGTTAAGGTCATGTCTAGATACTGTAAGTGGAGTATCAAGCCTCTTAAGACTTGTTACTGTAAAGTCTCAATATCTTGAAGTATAACCTTGGCACACCAGCACACACCTGAAGTCTCTTTATTTTCTGAAGTTTCCTTTACTGAATAAACACAGATAATTTACTCACAGTCAGATGTTCAGAAGTGTGGCCCCAGGGCACAGAGACTCTGTAATGCTGAGGACTGTATAAGTGGTTGTAGGTAGAAATCTGAAGAAAGGCAGCTTTATTGCAGAGGTGGGATAGTAGTTGAACAGATAGAAGTAGCTCAGAGCTGGGAGACTGGAGAGTGCAATATCTCATCAAGAAGATATATTCAAGGTAAACAAAAAAAAACAAGTTCGTTTCCAGGAGTGAGGCAGGACAAGTGCTGTCTGAAGCAAGATGGAGAATGCCTCATGGAGAGAGAGACAGGGAGATCAAGACAGGGAGGAGGAGGTAAAGACCAATAGGGACAGAGCTTGCCACCGGGTGGCAAGGGTGGTCCTAGGGGACAGCCCCTGATTGAAGGCAAAAGTCATACCTGGTTGACCTCTCAGAACAGAGATAGTAAGAATAACCAGGAAATGATATCATGTAGACAAGGGAGCCAAGCTTGGCTGAGACAGAAAAGATGTCTAGGCAGCAGCACAACCATTGGTAGACAGGCACGTGTGGCTGCGTTGCCTGTGAACTACATTACACACAATGCATTGCTCATGTATCTTTGCAGTGAGAGCTGCAGCAATGAAAATCCTTAGAAGTGAGAATAACAGTAAAAGCATTAAACACATTTCAGAGTCGCATTATAAACTAGTGCAAGGCTGCCTGTCAGAGGACAGAACATGGAGTACCTTTGAGATTTCTAGCACTGACGTCCCTGATGAAGATTTTTTTGAAATGGAAATTTCAGTAGGACGTGGATGTGAAAACTTTTCAGGAAACTACTTCAGAAATCACGCAGAAAAATTGATCAAGATTCAGATAAGCTCGTTTCCTTTTTGTCTTTTTTTCCAGTGCATATTTTGTAGTAAACGTGTGGTCTGAGTGACTTCATTTACTTACTTTAGAAGGTTTCCTTAAGTTACACCAACAGGTTTTATTGATCCTTGTTTGGACACGCACTAACATTAGTATTTTGATTAAAATTGTATTTTCACAAAAAACGAGGAGACGCAAAATGAGTAAAACTTGATGCATGGAGCATGTTAGTGAGCCGTTTTGCGGGCAGACTCACTAAGATCAGCTCGGCTATGGGAACAGCCCATACCGAACTCTCTGTGTACCCCTTCACTAACTATTAATCACTAATTAAAAGTTTTAAAGCAACGTTTTGGTGTATGCCCTTACAATCTTGTTGAGGTTATTGTGGGATTGACTCTTTACAGTAGATTTTGATATTGTCTCTCCCGTTTGATTTCTTTTTTTGCACTGAAATCTTCTCCTGCACCAGCGATTGACACAGTCAGCCTTCTGCCAGCGTCATAACATCTCCTCAGGCGCGTCCCACCTCTGCGGAAAACAGGAAGTTGCAGTAGAGTACCAGGGAGGATACACCTGAGAAAAGGCCCTGACGCTGGCAGAAGACTGACTATCAGCGGCATAATCGAAAGAGAAGGACGCTCATCTTCTGACACAAATCGGGAGAAGGGCGTCCTTCTCCTAAGGTCACCCAAATCGGCATAATCAAAAGCCAATTTTGGGCGTCCTCAACTGCTTTCCGTCGCGGGGACGACCAAAGTTAACGGGGGCGTGTTGGCAGTGTACCGAAGGCAGGACGGGGCGTGGTTAAGAGATGGGCGTCCTTGGCCGATAATGGAAAAAAGAAGGGCGTCCCTGACGAGCATTTGGCCGACTTTACTTGGTCCATTTTTTTCACGACCAAGCCTCAAAAAAGTGCCCGAACTGACCAGATGACCACCGGAGGGAATCGGGGATGACCTCCCCTTACTCCCCCAGTGGTCACCAACCCCTCCCACCCAAAAATAATTTAAAAAAACATTTTTTCCAGCTTCTATGCCAGCCTCAAATGTCATACCCAGCTCCATCACAGCAGTATGCAGGACCCTGGGGCAGTTTTAGTGGGTGCAGTGCAGTTGAGGCAGGCGGACCCAGGCCCATCCCCCCCTACCTATTACACTTGTGGTGGTAAATGTGTGCCCCCCTTCACCCCTTAGGGCTATGGTAGTGGTGGGGAGTGGGTTTTCAGAGGGGTTTGGGGGGGGCTCAGCACCAAAGGTCAGGGAGCTATGCACCTGGGAGAAATTTGTGAAATCCACTGCAGTGCCCCATAGGGTGCCCGGTTGGTGTCCTGGCATGTGAGGGGGACCAGTGCACTACGAATGCTGGCTCCTCCCATGACCAAAGGGCTTGCATTTGGTCATTTTTGAGATGGGCGTCCTTGGTTTCCATTATCTGCAAAAACCGAGGTCGTCCATCTCTAAGGTTGACCATCTCAACATTTAGGTCAACCATCTCTTAGGTCGACCTAAATGTTGAGATTTGGGCATCCCTGACCGTATTATCGAAACGAAAGATGGACACCCATCTTGTTTCGATAATACGGGATACCCCGCCCCTTTGCAGGGACGTCCTCAGAGATGGACGCCCTTAGAGATGGGCGTCCCCGTTCGAAAATGCCCCTCTATGTCAATCGCTAGTGCTGGAGAAGACTTCAGGGCAGTAAAAATGAGAACGTGAACGGGAAAGAGCGGGCAGAAGAGATAGGGAAAGATGCAAGGTTCACATGGGGGGAGGGGGGCGGGGAGCAGAGAAAGATATTGGTATGAGGCACCTTTGGTGCATGGGCACCATTTTTCCTACAATTCTGTGTGGGGGAACGACTGCTCCCCCTGTGCCCCCCCCCAGCTACGCCACTGGCTAGGGACTCGGGCACCCCCTGCAAACTATCAGCTGGTGCCCCCCCCCCCCTTTTTCAGCCCAGTGCCTTAAAAGATGAAGAGCAATAGTTTGGGGGGGGGGGTTACTCAATGGCTTTTTAATTTATTTTGAAAGCTTTCCATATGAAGATATAAATATCATGAAATAAAATTGAATATCGCTAAAACTGCTTAACAAATGATTGTAGCTGGTGGAAACAGCAGTAATAAAGGCTGTATTTTGTGCTCATTTTTCTACACTGTTCTATACAATACAGTAATACATGGCCAAATTTCAGTGAGGGTATCCTGTTTACTGATGGGTTCATCTTAACTGTTGTAAACTGCCTTGGGAAGGAATATACTGAGAAATTAAATTCAATTAAAATTAAACTCTCCTTTCACTGGGGCACATGGAATCACATCTTAAGTACATAAGTATTGCCATACTGGGACAGACCGAAGGTCCATCGAGCCCAGCATCCTGCTTCCAACAGTGGCCAATCCAGGTCACAAATACCTGGCAAGATCCCAAAAATGTACAAAACATTTTATACTGCTTATCCCAGAAATAGTGGATTTTCCCCAAGTCCATTTAATAACGGTCTATGCCGTCCAAATCTTTTTTAAACTCTGCTAAGCTAACCGCCTTTACCACATTCTCTGGCAACGAATTCCAGAGTTTAATTACACGTTGATTGAAGAAAAAATTTCTTCGATTTGTTTTAAATTTACTACATTGTAGCTTCATTGCATGCCCCCTAGTCCTAGTATTTTTGGAAAGCGTGAACAGAAGCTTCATATCTACCCATTCAACTCCACTCATTATTTTATAGACCTCTATCATATCTCCCCTCAGCCGCCTTTTCTCCAAGCTGAAGAGCCCTAACCGCTTTAGCCTTTCCTCATAGGGAAGTCGTCCCATCCCCTTTATCATTTTCGTCACCCTTATCTGCACCTTTTCTAATTCTACTATATCTTCACCTCATCTCTTCTGTGCAAATGGATTATTTTTTTTTGTTACATTTGTACCCTGCGCTTTCCCACTCATGGCAGGCTCAATGCGGCGGGCAATGGAGGGTTAAGTGACTTGCCCAGAGTCGCAAGGAGCTGCCTGTGCCAGGAATCGAACTCAGTTCCTCAGGACCAAAGTCTACCACCCTAACCACTAGGCCACTCTGAACATGGAACAAGTGGTTTTCATAAGTCTAAATAATAAAAACAAATATTTTGTTTCATGCAGATCTCTTTTGTTTAAACAGAAATGGGCTTTAATGCAGCCCATTGGCTTTCTTATATTTTCTCCTTGTGATGACTCATACTGTGCCAGAACCTGCCACCACCACAGTAATGCTGCCGTCCCCCTCCCACATAGTACAACCTTCCCAAGAAGACCTACCTTGATCCTGGAAGGCCGCCCTGGTGATGTAGTGGCCTCTGTGTCTGCTTTGCTCTTCTGTGTCGTGGGTGGAGCCACTGGCTTTTCAAAATGGCTGCCAAGATTTCAGCGGCAGTCTCGTGAGACTGTAGTGTCGTGTAGGGTAAGCATGGCAGTTTCTGGTGCCCCTCGATGGTTGGCGCCCCCTTGTCATGCATACCCTGCTTACCACGTTCCGCTGGCCCTGGATCCAGATCTACCACTCATCTATTCCCATTAACATCTGTTTTCTGCAGTCCCTACTCCCAGTCCTGGAACATCAGAAGTTTGATGTTAATGTGAATAACAGTCTAATCAGTGGCGTTCCGAGGGGCGCTGACACCCGGGACGGATCGCCGATGCGCCCCGCCCCCCGGGTGCAGCGCCCCCCCCCCCCCCCCGTGCAGTGCGACCCCCAACCCCACCCCGGTGAAAGAACCCCCCCCGCGGGTGCACACCGCTGGGGGGGTGCCGCGTGCCGGTCAGCGTCGTTGGTTTCCATGCTCCCTCTGCCCCGGAACAGGTTACTTCCTGTTCCGGGGCAGAGGGAGCATGGAAACCAACGACGCTGACCGGCGCGCAGCACCCCCCCCCCAGCGGCGTGCACCCGGGGCGGACCGCCCCCACCGCCCCCCCCCCCCCTTGGTACGCCACTGAGTCTAATTGAGTGATTGTGGGGAAGAATCACTTGAAGTTGCAAACTGTCTGTTGCGGAAGGTCAAAATAAAGTTTAAGTTGTTATTAAGCCATCTGGACCAAGGCCGCTGAGAGACTGGGCTGGGCCTGGGGCAAGGCCGCCCCCGGGGCCGCCGCACCGCCACCCCCCCTCCACCCACCCCCCTCCGTCCACCACCGGGCCGGGCCCCCTGCATTGAAATCACAGCGCCTCTCACCTCCGTCTGAAAGCGCTGCAAGCAGCAGCAGAAAGATCGCCTCCCTTCGGGCCTCCTTTCCTCTCTGTGACCCACCCTCGCGGAACTTACGTCAGACGAGGGCGGGACACAGGGAGGGAAGGAGGCCTGAAGGGAGGTGATCTGCTGCTGCCTGCAGAGCTTTCACACAGAGGTGAGAGGTGCTGTGATTTTAATGCAGGGAGCCCGGCCCGGCAGGCGGTTGACGACGGAGCTGAGGGCGGGCGGGTGGGACTGCGTCACCAGGCCCCTCTTGGAGGCCCGGGCCCAGGGAAGTTTGTCCCCCCTGCCCCCCCTGATCTGGACTGCCGCGTGGTTCCTGGACTGAAAAGCTGAGTAGAGCCCAGACCAAGAAGAGTGTCTCCCAAATCACTGGATCGGTATTCTGGACCAGACCACTGACCCACCCTAGCTCGACCATAAGTGGTTTGGAAGGAGGTGTGGGGTACGTGGTCTGAGAGTGAGCTGAGACTGTGAAGTTTGAAGAAGTGACTTCTTTTGTAGCCTGGGTCCGGAGTTAGTAAAGGGTGAGACTATTTCTGAGATAAGCAGTATAAAATGTTTTGTACATTTTTGGGATCTTGCCAGGTATTTGTGACCTGGATTGGCCACTGTTGGAAACAGGATGCTGGGCTCGATGGACCTTTGGTCTTTCCCAGTATGGCAATACTTATGTACTTATGTACATAAAGCTTTTAATTTTTCAGTTTTACTTCTGTAAAGGGTAAAAAGAAACAAAAAATAGTTGATTCTCTCTGTTCATATCAGGCTGCCAAGCACGGTATGGAAGTAACTGATATCATTTGGGTGTGTTCTCCTTATTTAGATTTTAGAAAGTGGAGAAAAACTTTACAGTGTAAATGCAAGGTTCCACATTAGGAGACACCGACCAGGAAAGGGATCTAGGTGTCATCGTTAATGATATGTTGAAACCCTCTGCTCAGTATGTGGCTGCGGCTAAGAAAGCAAATAGAATGTTAACTATTACAGTGAAATCCGCTTAAGTGCAAGGGTCTGGGACCAAAGGAATACATGCAGTGTGCACTTAACCGTTGTGACCCAAAGAAGCTTGAAATCTGATAAACACATGTACTGTTTATTATACGTACAGTATACAGTCTCCGTAGTGACCCAAAGACGCTTGACATCTGATAAACATATGTACAGTACTGTTTATTATATGTACAGTATACCGTCTCCGTTAACTGACATTAGGCTTACTTGAAGTAATCAGTCATAGTCCTCTGTACACTAATGGGTCTGTGAGTTCCATAGACTACGTCTGCCAGACAGTAAAAACTGTCATAGTACTGACATCCAGTGGCCTCCAGATAGGCCTGCACGGTGTTGAGACTCTCCAGCGCTCTTGCCAAAGTGACAGGAGGTTGTTGAATTTCATCAGCATGTGCCTCGCTGCTCAGTCATTTCATCATCTGTTTCATCATCAGCCGTTGCCTGCGTGTAGGCGCATATCTTTCGGCAGCTGTTTGTAGATCGTAATCAACAGCTACATAGTGATGAAACTCCTCTTCAGTAACACCGACTGGGATGTCAATAGCCTGTTTATCTGACGCGTTTGCAACAGCTGCATCTGTTTCGTCCCTCTCCACATCCTAACAAAGCTTGCCCGCTTGTAGCAGTTCACAATGGTTGCCTGTGTAACATGACTCCAGGCTTCTTTCTGCATATGTAGGGAATCCAACAGTGATAGATTACGAGCCAGTTCAACAGCACATTTTTCCTTGCCAATCTGGTCATCCATAACGCTCATCAGACGATGTAGCACAAGAGCCCAATAATGTTTTTTGAAATTGGCTATTATGCCCTGATCCATAGGTTGGATCAGAGAGGTAGTGTTTGGTGGCAGAAAGGCCACCTTGACGTTAGACAGCCTGACATCATCATTGTGTGCAGTACAATTATCACAAAGCAACAAAATCTGACACTTTGTGCCTCATTCTAGTGTCTAACTTCTTTAGCCACTGCTTCCAAATTTCCCCAGTCATCCACGAATTTGCATTATCCTCGTATGACACAGGAAGTCGCTTAACATTCTTGAAGCAACGGGGCTGTTTGCTCTTTCCAATGACGAGTGGTTCCAACTTCTCACTCCCATCCATATTGCAGCAAAGGAGGATCATCAGTCGGTCCTTCGACGTTTTACTTCCTGTAGCAAGGTAACTTGGAGAGGTGACATTCTACTGCCAACCCTGCACCAAGTTACTTTGCGAGTATTGTGCTTTATATACAACGTTTTTACTGATAGCAGACCTACAGACACAAATTGCTTCAACGGACAATCTTAAATGATCATATAGACTCCTGAGGCAGGCCAGCTGGCCGAAACACGGCCATGTCAAGTCTCTTTTTTACATTATTGACTTGGATTCATCGTGTGATTTGAGCCGTATAATAAACTTAGACTTTTATTATATTGTCTCAAGACTTTATTCCTGTGTCATCTTCGCTGTGTCCTTTGCGATTTGTGAAGATTGTGTTCTTCTGTGTTTACACTGATATTTTTTCTTTGGTCAGGTGATGATTTAAGCCCACAATCGTTTTTTGTTTGGTTACACAATTGAGATCCACATCTTCATTTTTACCTAACGATATGTTTCGTAGGTTTATTGCGTGAGGCTATCTAATATCAGTTGTGCAGAAGAATGGGCAGCCCATTTGCTGCTACCAACCACAGCAGAGACCACAGATCTGTGTCCTTCCGTACTCATCTGGAGCAAGTTGAGTTCGATCAGTCATTTTTAAATATTGGCATGTTTTGGGCATGCGTAATCGTTTTTTACAACCTCCTTTTTTTGCATTTCAAATAGGCAAGAACATTTTGGTCCCCTCACACTTCCTCACTGTGACAAAACAGAGGTTTTTAAGCCTGTAAATTTGCCTTAATTAATTCTTGAAGTGCATTTCTCTACTTTGGCCAGCAGGTGGTGCATGTTTATGTTTAAAGCTGTTCGAGAACTGACCATTCCTTCTTTAGTTAACACAGATAAGAGGTCACCTGCAGTGTTCTGGCAAGCTACTTTTAAAACTTGTTGTTCTGGGTTCTGATTGACCCAGTAGCTCAAAGGTCATCTAGGATGTACTGGCTTTTTCCCCAGTCTTAGCCAGGGAGAAAAGAGAGAAGGATCTCTTTGCTGAGGGCCTGTAAACAGTTATATTTGATAACTTGTGAGCAGCTATATGTCCTGATCTCCCCAGGTACTATTTAGATAGTATACAACTGTTTGCTGATTGCACCTTTTCTGTTCATTGTTCATGATTATAAACATTTTTAGTTTATTTCCTCTGCTTATGTGACATGACTAAGAATCCTGGTGGTTTGTGTGTTGGGTCTGTGAGTGCTTCCTAGGAGCTTTGGAACCACTGGAAGTGTGACCCCAGTAACCTAGAAATCACTGGGGATAATTTGAGAGCGGAAGACACACCCAGAGGCAGTTGGGACCCAGTCGGTGGGAGGAGGGTGCTAGTGTAGAGCAGAAGAGACAGGTGCAGGTGGACCTGAGCAGTGCTGGGGATAGACCTCTAAGTGGCCGCGGGGTCACCCCAGGCGGGTGGTTAGGCATTTCGTGACAATCGCTAACTCTAATTGTCGAGCAGAGAGGCATCTGCAGTGGGACACTCTCCATGTACCCATTGTAGCGTTTGCCCTCACACATTTTCTGGTAGCTATCTGATTGTAAATAGCTGGAAGATGAAGCTGAAAGCACTTACCAACTGTACTTCTTCTATGGTAATCTATGCAACATGGTGCATATATCCTTTGGTGTATGTAGGTAAGACCACGCAAGAACTGAAAGTGAGAATTGTGGAGCATAGGAGCCGATTGAAGCATCAAGACCTGGAAGCACCGTTGGTAGAATATTGTGTGTCTATCGGACATACATTCGATCGATTAACATTTCTGGCTTGGAAGAATCGGCCACTTCGCCCAGAGGTAAAGATTTGAATGCACTTCTATGCAACAAAGAACGTCACTGGATATGTTTTCTACAAACTGTAACACCTAGGGGTTTAAATCGCACTTGAGATTTTGGGACACTTGTTTGCTATCTTGCATTTTTTAACCAGTGGTTCTTTTGGGGTGTCTTCCTTTATTGTGTTGTCCACATTTAAGTTGTTTCAGCTGTCAGCTTGTATAAGCTATGTTATTTTTGCGTCCTCATGCCATATAAGCCTTTTAAACTCACAGGCATCTTTGTACTCCGCCCTCAGCTTTTTGCCCTGGACGGCGTTCACCTCACATTTGAAGTTGCGGTAAGAATCTTTATATATTTTCTTCGTTGTGTGGTATGGGTTTGGAGTTTTCCTCTTTTTACTCATGTTATATGTTTTGTTTTTAGTTTTGGCGACATACATACAGTAGACCCCCGGAAGCAGGTCCGTGGGACAGAAACGCCCTCAGTTTCTAGAACGCGTTGGGTGTCTGAAGGTCGAAACAGTACTGTGCCTGATTGGGCACATAAATAGTCGCTAGTTTATATGTGACTGTTTGATACACGTTTTTGGAACCAATTTGAAATATATTATAATAAAATATCGAGTAAGATATAGAGCAAGCTAGTGAATGTTGGATGCAGGTGATTGATAATGACGTGAAGGCTCAAGATTTGGAAAAGCTTCATAGTCACAGCTTATCTGATGCATTCACATTCTACTTGGTTATCTATTTGTGTTCATCAGAGGCATAGTCAGACCTAGGCGGGAAGGGGGTCCAGAGCTCAAGGTGGGGGGGGGGGCACATTTTAGCCCGCCTCCCCCAGCCGCCAATCCCCCCTGCCACTTTCGACTCCCCCCCCCCCACCACCACCACCACCGCCGCCATAAGGTACCTTTGTTGTCGGGGGGTCCCCAACCCCCTCCAGCCTTAGTCTTCTTCAGTGTCAGTCTCCGGTGCATTCGCTCACTTCGCTGATCTGTGCTGTGAGTCCTGACGTCCTGCAGGACTCACAGCACAGATCAGTGAAGTGAGTGAACGCGCTGGAGACCGGAGCTGAAGAAGACTAAGGCTGGAGGGGGTTGGGGACCCCCCCCCCCCCGACAACAAAGGTAACCTTACGGTGGCGGCAGGGGGGTCGAAAGTGGTGAGGGATCAAAAGTGGAGGGGGCCAGGACTAAATCTTTGGGGGCCCATGCCCCTGTGGCCCCACCTAGCTACGCCCCTGGTTTTCATGTCACGTGAACTTGGCTCTCTCCTGCTTGGTTTAATTATTTTTGAGGAATAAGCATTATAATTCCCCAGCTTTATATGCAAGAAACCCAAATAGTAACAACACTCCATGCTACCAATCCCGGGGCAAGCTGTAGCTTCCCCATGTCTGTCTCAACAGCAGGCGATGGGCTTTTCCTCCAGGAACTTGTCCAGACCTTTTTTAAACCCAAATACGCTAACCGCTGTTACCACATCCTCCGGCAAAGAGTTCCAGAGCTTAACTATTCATTGAGTGAAAGAAAATGTCCTCCTGTTTGTTTTAAAAGTTTTTCCATGTAACTTCCTTGAGTGTCCCCTAGTCCAGTGGTTCCCAAACCTGGTCCTGGAGGTACCCAGCCAGTCACGTTTTCAGGAAACCCACAATGAATATTCATGAGAGAGATTTGCATGAGTTACCCTTCCAATCATTAAGAATAAGTTTAAAGGCAACAGATATTAGAAAATCAAACAGAAATTTGTCTACTGTACCCAACTGTGCACCAGTACAATAACCGTTGTGCCTGCAGGTGTCACCTATATGTGGGTACAGTAGGTTTTTACTGGAGGGGGGGGGGTCACACTTTCCACCACAAGTGTAATAGATAGTGTGGATTATGGGTCTGGGTCACCTTCTCCACAGACGAGGTTGCCAATTGGGCGGTTTTCCGCAACCTGCGGTGGGAAATTTTTGTCCGCTGCGTGTCGCGGTTTTTTGGGCTGGTTTTTGGGCTTTTTGGGTGGTTTTTGTGCGGTTTTTCGGGCTGGTTTGGGCGGGGCTAGTGATGTTTTGGGCGGGGTTAGTGATGTTTTGGGCGGGGCTAGTGATGTTTTGGGCAGGGCTGGTGATGGAGGAGGCGGGGTTGATGACTACGGAGGCGGAGTCGATGACGGCGGGGGCAGGGTTGATGACGGCGGGGGTGGGGGTGTGAACTTTTTGGGTGGGTTTCGGGGCCGAGTACCTAGCAACACTGTCCACAGAGCACTGCACCCACTACTTGGCTACTCCAGGGAGCGGCTCATTGCTGTAATAGGACTGGATATCTGAAGCTGTCATAGAGGCTGGTATGTACTGTTTTGTTCACGAGGGTCAGAGACCACTGGGGGAGTAAGGGGGGTATTTCCTTTATTCTGCCACTGATCATGTGGTCATTTAGAGCACTTTTTTTTAATGGCTTATTTGCTCTAAAAACAGGTCTAGACCAAAATGTCTTAGTTTTACTTCTGGAAATGTTTGTTTTGTTCCATTATGACTGAAAAATGTCCAGGTCTTAGGAACACCCAAATCTCACCCTATATACACCCCAACATGCCCCCTTGAGATCTGGACGCACTGCAGACAAACTGCATAGATAAACGTCTACAAAATGGGTTTCAAAAATACTGATTTGGAAACATCCAATTACTGCTTTAGACCACTTTTTTAACGTTTTTCTACTTTCAAAATGAGCCACTAAATCACCTTAAATAGATTATGAAGGATGTTGTACCTCTTCCTAGAGCAGGCCTAGTTCTAATCTTTATATTGCACCCAGCCTACCTGTCTCCCCCTCCTCCCCCCCCCCCTTTATGAGACTGTCACACAGCTCTCAGTACCCAATCTGCCTGATTCCCCCTCCCGTCTCCCCCTTTATGAGACTGTCACACAGATCTGAGTGCCAAGCCTGCCTCTCTCTCCCCCTCTCCTTTCTTAGGCTGTCACACAGCTCTCAGGACCCAGTCTGCCTGATTCCCCCTCCCGTCTCCCCCTTTATGAGACTGTCACACAGATCTGAGTGCCAAGCCTGCCTCTCTCTCCCCCTCTCCTTTCTTAGGCTGTCACACAGCTCTCAGGACCCAGTCTGCCTGATTCCCCCTCCCGTCTCCCCCTTTATGAGACTGTCACACAGATCTGAGTGCCAAGCCTGCCTCTCTCTCCCCCCCTCCCCTTTCTTAGGCTGTCACACAGCTCTCAGGACCCAGTCTGCCTGTCTCCCCCTCCTTCCCCCCTTTATTTATTTATTTATTATATTTGTACACCCCCCCCCCCCCCCCCCCCCCGCTTTCTCACATATTGCAGGATCTATTCAACTTACATAGTAAGTACAATTACAAAGTCTGGAGGAGAATATTACAAATTGTAGTAAACCAGTAGTTGTAAGGTTTGAGAAAACGTGATTTAAATATAAATGTAAGCAAAGATGGGATAACAAAAGGAAAAGAGATAGGGAAGGGTAAGGAGTAGGAAGAATGGTAAGGAAAGATAGGGGGAGGTGCATAAGGAGATTGGGAGATATAGTCTAAAGGGATAACAGTCATCAGGATTAGGATCAAGTGGTTGGATTGAACAATTTAATTACGGTCATTTGAGTAAGCTTTCTTAAAGAGGTGGGTCTTCAACATTTTCCTGGAGGGTAGATGGTCACTGATTTTCTGGATGGATCTTGGCAGAGCGTTCCAAAGCTGGCTGCCCAAGAAGGCACAGGGGAGAAGGGCCTGTCCACACTCTTCTGACCACAGGTGCAAGAAAATGGAAGGGGAGAGGAGACTAAAATAAAAGGAAATGGAAGAAGGCTGTCACAAAAACAAAAATCCAAAAACACACTGTTGTTGCCTGCAACGCTCTCTCAATCTTTCAAAAATAAACACTTACACCCACAGACATAAGAAGATGCCTGCCACACTCTCTCGCTCTTTCAAAAACACACAATTACACTCAATCTCAGAGGTCCAGAGACAAGAGGAGGGGAAGGGGGACCCCTAAGACCAGAGGGGGGGAGGGGGTCCCTAAGACCAGAGCCGGGGGAAGGGGGTCCCTAAGACCAGAGCCGGGGGAAGGGGGACCCCTAAGACCAGAGAGGGGGGAGGGGGTCCCTAAGACCAGAGCCGGGGGAAGGGGGTCCCTAAGACCAGAGCCGGGGGAAGGGGGTCCCTAAGACCAGAGAGGGGGAAGGGGGTCCCTAAGAACACAGAGAGGGAGGGAAGGGAGGTCCTCAGACCACAGGGGGTCCTGAGACCTGAGAGGGGGGAGAAGGGAGGACAATCACTGTCTCACATATGCACTCGTACACACTCATTCTCACATACACACTCGCACCCACTTCCACTCTGTCAAACACACACACTCGCACATTCACTCTCTCTCACACACACAGTCACTCTCACACACACTCTCTCAAACATACACACTCCAAGGAAAACCTTGCTAGCGCCCGTTTCATTTGTTACGGAAACGGGCCTTTTTTATTAGTAAAAAAAATATTTACTTCCTTTTTTTTTATTATTATTATTTCAATGCACTCCATCGAGATTTCAGCTGCAGTTTAATCCCGATGGAGCATTTAAACAGTACTATCGTACATTTTTTCTACCTCTGGAGTAGCTACGTTACTTTGTGCACATAGGAAATACTTCTAGATCTAAGACACCATTTTGGTAATTTATCTTATATACTTGTATATAACACCATGTTTACTTTAAAAATTATGCCCAGTATTGGATTTCGATGGCACGATCTAATTTATAACCTGTTAATTCCTTGTCTTTCATTTGTTAATCTGTCTTTATGCGGCCTCTTTCATTGCAGGAGAGCAGATAAATGTTTAAGCGCTCTCCGTTTCACTTACACTGCTATTTGTTAAAGTGGCAGTGGACCTCAAATGAGCATAAGTCTAAATATTCTGGAGAAAACAATGCATTGTAAATGAGCCTTTTATCGGAGCCTGCAAAGAGGTGGGAAGTTGTGGGATACAAATGCAATAAATACATAAATAAATACTGGAGGATTCCCTTCTACTGAATATTTTTTGAATGAACTGGTGGAGCTATTGTTAGTAATATGTAATTTATCTTTAAAACTGAGTGTGGTATCGGAAGATTGGAGGGTAGCCCTTGTAACACTGATATTTAAAAAAGGTTCCAGACCCCTCCGAAGGGACACCACCTTGTAAGTGATGGAGGGGCTTCCGTGTTTCAATGACTCAGAGGGCCATGCTGAAGGGTTACCCATATCAGACAGGCCTCTGAGGAGAAACCAGACAAAGAGTGTCCCAAATTAGGGAGAGGGGAAAGATGGTGACCTGAAGCTCGTACACTCAACGGCCCAGCTGTCCTCTGAAGTTCAGTTTTTGTTCACTTGAAATTTCCTCTCTGCATTGCAGTTGCCTTAACAGAGGAAGGGGACAATGGGGGGTCAGCCGCCGATGACCAGCGTTTTGTCCCCTGTGCAGCAAGTGTGGGACCGCTGTATGACGAGCTGCCCATAGATGACTGGGTTGATGAGTCCTTTGATTAGCGCCGACGAAGGAGCGTCGATGCTCTTGGACCTGGAAACAACTTCATCGCTCAAAATCATTTAACCACCATGCCCAAAGGGGTGGAGGAGTGAGTCAGGAGTGTATGCTGAAACGGAAGTCGTTTACAGCTGAACCCGTGTCGGCGGTGCTACTCCTAAACCCTTAAGAGTTATCAGCTTGGAGTTTTTGGCTCCCGTGGAGGTTGCATTGAATGTCATCTGGAGGGTGCTCCAGGACCTGACGGTGGTAGAGAATGACTTTGCTTCAGATATAGTCTTGTTAATGAGCCACATGGATAATCTAATCGAATCATTTGAGAATATACAGCAAATGAAGTTCTACTGAAGTAGGAAACGGTTAAGATTTGAAAATGATAATAAGACCAGAAAAATTTGAACAAAATGAATATTGTTGTAGATGATTAATATCGAGATTGTTGTTTTCCCAGAGTTCCAGGTATGACTCCTAATGTTTTTTTTCCTCTGAAATGATTCCTCTTAATATATTAATTCAAAAGGAGTGAAGCCTGTGAAACTGGGATTACTTTAATCAGCGGGAATTGGATTGAAGATTCAAGGGTTTGTATTGTTAAACAATTTCTGGTTTTAAAAGGGAAAAAAAATGAAATCAGGTGTATTACTTTCACTAATATTGGACAATAAGTTTGTTTCCAATGAAATTGATGGACTATGCACCGTTATGGTCTTGAAGAAACCAACCAGATGATCAATGTGGAAAAATGATTTAGATAAATAATAACTGGGGATAATCGGGTTAATACCACGTTTTCTTTGTTTGCTGTTGCTTAAATTGATCTCCTTGTCTTGTTTCACTCTCCCTATTTATTTTGTGGTCTAAGAAAGAGAAAGATTGTACAAAATCCATTTATCTTGTTGAGATTGTTTTCTTCAAATATTGTTTTAATGTACAATCATCTCTGTTTTACTGTTTTGCAAGTGATCCTTGTAAAATGAAAAAATTATAAATAAATGATTTAAAAAAAAAAAAAAAAAGGTTCCAGAGGGGATCTGGGAAATTATAGACCGGTGAGTCTGACTTCGGTGCCTGGCAAAATGGTAGAGACTATTATTAAGAACAAAATTACAGAACATATTCAAAGCATGGATTAATGAGACAAAGTCAACATGGATTTAGTGAAGGGAAATCTTGGCTCCCCAATATACTACATTTCTTTGGAGGGGAGAACAAACATGTGGATAAAGGGGAGCCGGTTGATATTGTGTATCTGGATTTTCAGAAGGCGTTTGACAAAGTACCTCATGAAAGACTCCAGAGGAAATTGGAGAGTCATGGGATAGGAGGTAGTGTTCTATTGTGGATTAAGAACTGGTTAAAGCAGTGGTTCCCAAACCATTTTTGATTTAAAAAGCTGCTCAAATTTTTACATCTACAGACAGTATGAACCATTAAGTGTTGTGCGGCCAGCTTAAGGAATTGCCGGCTACCAAGAGTGCTTATAGCTGCTTTCCAACTGACTATAAGAAGTAATATCTATAGCGCATTGTAACATACAGAACATTTGAATGCCGTTCTTCAGT
This sequence comes from Microcaecilia unicolor, assembly GCF_901765095.1. Classification (NCBI taxonomy): domain Eukaryota; kingdom Metazoa; phylum Chordata; class Amphibia; order Gymnophiona; family Siphonopidae; genus Microcaecilia; species Microcaecilia unicolor. The sequence continues at coordinate 3,828,657 of NC_044031.1, forward strand.
GTTTCTATTGTGGTACAGATTACAGAAAAAATAGATGTAAACCTAAACAGTAAGATACACTGTTAGACATATTGCAGCGAAAGAGAAATTGCATAGGAGATACATTTAAATGTGCTGCTCCAGTGTTTTGCTTCCGTTTTCTTAAAGAACTGCAGTTCATCAGGCTTCCCATTTAGAACCACAACAGGAACAAAACTTAGCAGAAACAGAGCTCAAGAGCCAGGAAGCAACATAGCAGGCAAAGGATTAAGCAGAGTAAATGAAGACAAACAAACAAAGAAGCAATGTGCTTACCAGCACCCACAGCTGGATAGCAGTGAAGTAATCAGTTATGATGCTGGCTTCTACAGACTCAGAATAAACAGACAAGAACCACACACACAGGAAACAGAGCAGGGAATACAGAAACAGAGCTTGGCTAAACACAGAGCTTAACTATAGCAAGAGTCAAAAGCAGGGCTAGACTAAAAGCGGAAGTCAAACAGATACAGACACCAAGGGCAGGGTGTGGCTCTACAGCCAGGCCTTCAGGATCAAGGTGCAAAAGCAAACACACAGAAACAACGCAAAGCAATGAAACACAAGACTCTGAGGAACACAGAACAGACCTTCAGGAGCAAGCCTCTCAGGAACCGAGCCAAGCAGGGAAATCCTCTAAACAGGTAACACAAGATTAAGAGACCTCTTGCAAAGGCCATGTAGGAAAGCTCCCTGGGTCCTTATAAAGGAGTAGGCTGATGGTGTCACAAGTAGGAAATGAATCGTATAATTACTATGTATCCATTTATCTCTGGTAATTGTACCCACACTGACCCACACTGAATCTCTTGAGCAGGGACTGTCCTTCCCCATGTTTAAACTTGTACAGCGCTGCGTAACCCTGGCAGCGCTATAGAAATGCTAAGTAGTAGTAGTAGTAGTAAAACCAGAAAAACATTCGCCCACTACTCATATTATTCTTCATTAGCTTCTTTGTTTTAGACCACCCTCAGATATTCCCACTATAAATAACACACAGTATATTTCTCTGGCTTAGTGGTGTAGCAACTCATTCATCGGGTTGCTCTGATTATTTATTTTATTAGGAACGTTATATCTCAATAAAAGTCAATTATTTTTATATATTTTTTCTTTATTAATTTTCTTGTCCCCAACCAGTCTTGATTGCATAATCCCTGCCTTACTCTTATTTATATTGTCTCAATGTACATAATAATATGAGGCAGCTACCATAAGCAATCACTTATCTGAGTCGTGCATCTGAATCTTCTTATCACGACCACATGGTGTGTTACAATATATATCCGCATTCCTCCATGTAACTGGGGATCACATTTAATCCTTCGCCTTCCCCTGAACGCGCCCAACACCACAGGTTTCACTCTTCTTTCCTCAGGGACTAGGGTTAAGGCGGCCTTCTGCTCCTCATTATTTCAAAACATCAACTGCAGTAAGAAGTGAAGCAGGGAGTCCAAAGCGAGGCTTGGCTTCAAGGACACCAAAGCAAGGCATGGCTAACAGGAAGAAGAACAGGAAATGAAGCAAAAGCAGGGAGACCAAAGCGAGGCTTGGCTTCAAGGACACCAAAGCAAGGCATGGCTAACAGGAAATGAAGCAAAAGCAGGGAGACCAAAGCGAGGCTTGGCTTCAAGGACACCAAAGCAAGGCATGGCTAACAGGAAGAACAACAACAGGAAATGAAGCAAAAGCAGGGAGACCAAAGCGAGGCTTGGCTTCAAGGACACCAAAGCAAGGCATGGCTAACAGGAAGAACAACAACAGGAAATGAAGCAAAAGCAGGGAGACCAAAGCGAGGCTTGGCTTAGAGGAAGAACAACAATAGGGAAAAAGGCAGACTGGAGAGGCCACAGAGCTAGATACAGAGAAACAGTAGGTTTGAACATAAGGGCACGGCCACAACCGTGACAATTTAACCCTTCTCTCTGTGTTCTATCCTTTAACCCTTTGGTTCCCAAACCTGGTCCTGGAGGCACCCCAGCCAGTCAGGATTTGGGGATATCCACAATGAATATTCATTAGAGACATTTGCATGCACTGCCTCCAGTGCATGCAAATCTCTCGCATGAATATTGATTGTGGATATCTCAAAAACCTACTGGCTGAGGTGCCTCCAGGATCAGGTTTGGGAACCACTGCTTTAACCAGTTTTTAATCCACAATAGAACACTACTTCCTATCCCATGACTCTCCAATTTCCTCTGGAGTCTTTCATGAGGTACTTTGTCAAACGCCTTCTGAAATTTCAGATACACAATATCAACGGCTCACCTTTATCCACATGTTTGTTCTCCCCTTCAAAGAAATGTAATAGATTGGGTGAGGCAAGATTTCCCTTCACTAAATTCATGTTGACTTTGTCTCATTAATCCATGCTTTTGAATATGCTCTGTAATTTTGTTCTTTATAATAGTCTCTACCATTTTGCCCAGCACCGACCTAAGACTCACCGGTCTATAATTTCCCAGATCCCCTCTGGAACCTTTTTTAAATATCAGTGTTACAAGGGCTACCCTCCAATCTTCCGATACCACACTCAGTTTTAAAGATAAATTACATATTACTAACAATAGCTCCACCAGTTCATTCAACATACTTTATCTACGGAAATGGAGGACAAAGATCTCAGGAGCGGTAGACGTTCTGAAGATCAGTGGCTTAACACACCTTACAGACCAGCGGCAGTTCCGAATTGCCAAGCAGCAAGCCTGCAATAGGCTTTCTGCACTTCAGTAAAATGGTCCCTTTATACATTTAGGCCCAGATGATCAAAAGCCCTGTGCTGTTCCAAACAGCGCCCTAATAATAGCGCCGGGACAGCGCAGGGCTTTTCTGCATCGATGATCAAAGATAATGCATGCAAATCTAAGCAGCGCTATTATCTTTGATCATCATGTTTTAGAGCGGGAGAATTGTGCCGAGCGCATCCCGCACTTGTTTGACAGGGGGGGCTGGAGGTTCGGTGGAGGGAATCGCTCCCTTACATGGTCTGTAGACCCGCCCACCGCATCCCAGGATGCAATGGGCAGGGCTGGGCGCCGCCATTTTGCAGCAGCGTCGACAGAAAGAGGAGGGAGGCAGGCAGGCTGCGTCCCTCCTCCAACAAAAGGTAGGGGGGCCAGCCAGGGGGGCCGGCAGAGAGGGTGGGTGACCACGGACCACCAGGGAACCAGAACGCTGGGGGGACCATGGGTTCAGAACGCTTGGGGGGGAGGAGTTGGGGTGGGCTGGAGACCCACCGAACCTCCAGCCCCCCCCCCCCCCCCCGTCGCTGAGTGGGAAGGAGGGTGGGATAGCATTTGGCCAGAGGCGGCCACCACGAGTTATGGGGGTTCGGGGGGGGCTGGAGACCCACCAGATCTCCAGCCCTCCCTGGGCATGGAGGGGCTCGGATCGTCGGGGGGACCGGAGGTCCACCGGACCTCCAGTCCCCTGTTTGCGTTTGCTTTGGGGGGAAAACGGGGGCCTGCCAGCATGCAACTGCATGCTGGACAGGGCTCACCATTCCTCCCCAATGATCCGCAAAGTCTAACGCCAGCTCAGAGCTGGCGTTGATTTTGCCGCGGCCAGCGACCCAATATTTGGCGCGCTGGCCGCTGATCATTGGGGATGAATGCTGGAAGCCCTGTTTAGCATGCATTTGCATGCTACTTGCGCTAAGAGCCCTCAAGTGCGTTGTTGCAGGCGCTCGAGGGCTCTGATCATGGGTGGTTTGCAAACTCCGGCGCTAGTATGGCGTTAACAGCCTCTAGCACCGGAGTTTGCTTTTGATCATGAAGCCCTTCCTATTTAAACCATTTTTCTATCTGGTGAGACCCTTTAGGCCATTGCAGCTGGGCTTCACTTCTTAAACATTTAGAACATTTAACTGGTTTCTCTCTTGTATGACTCATTATATACCGTTTGCATCTCGGCCTTTGTAACCAGCAGGGACTAGCCCACCGTACACTCACTGTGAGGTTTAACCTCTTCACACCACATCTGTGATGGGGAAGTCTTACCCAAAACATTCTCACACATCCAGCTGTCAAATTCAGCAAGATTCTCTTTATTTTTCTTACTTCAAGCAGCAGACAAAAGTCATAAGAAAGGGCAGAGTGCAATCAGCTACTGAAGCATAGAAGAGAAAGATTAGGAGGGGAGCTCAGCTAGGGAAGATAAGACTCCCCTCGACCTAAGGGTGGATCCCCCTTTTGTAGGTCTTCTATCTCTCTATCTGTCTTCTCCTTCTCATTTGCTTATCTGTCTTTTTCACCTATCTTCTCTCACCTAGTTTCCATCCCTCCCATATTCCATAACCCTCTTTCCCATCTTCTAACTTGTTTCTGTGTCATTTTCAGCTTTTTCTCTAAATTCATAACATTGCAGAGACAGTTTGCTCCTGGTACCTTCCTTATCTGCTTAGAATAAAGCTTAGAAGCAGTGGTAATAATGAACAGAATAAATATTAAAGGACATATCTCCATACAGGCTTCCCTTAATGGAATTCATATATGTAAGGCTAATATAATTCATATTTTTTACTGCTGAAATTGCCTTAAGACATGGAGGAGTAGCCTAGCGGTTAGTGAAACAGACTTTGATCCTGGAGAACTGGGTTCGATTTCCACTGTGCCTCCTTGTGACTCCGGACAAGTCACTTAACCCTCCAATGCCCCAGATACAAATAAGTACCTGTATATAGTATGTAAACCGTTTTGAAAGTAGTTGCAAAACCTACAGGAAGGCGGTATATCAAGTCCCATTCCCTTTCCCTAAACTATGTGACAGGACTCCACAATCCTTCTGTTCAGTTCTTCATATTGTTTGTCCAGGTCATTGGCCTGCTCTGACCTTCCTCTCTGACAGTAACACCCTGTTTTTGAAACATTTATAATATCTTGACTATTTAAATGGTTTGTCTACTGCGATTTGTTGGAGGCCGAGTCAGATCACTCTACCCTCTGAAACATTACATTCTAAACATTTAAATGGTTTCTCTCCCATATGAGTCCTTTCGTGCTTATTCAATTGGGCCTTCTTATTAAAACATTTACATTTAAATGTTTTTTCTTCCATATGACTTTTTGTGAGCTTTCACCCTAGACCTTCCTACTGAAACATTTATCACATTTGGAACACTTATGGTTTCTCTCTCGTATGAGTCTTTTTGTGAAGTATCAGGTTAGCCTTGGTTCTGAAATATTTATCACATTCTGAACATTTAAATGGTTTCTCTCCTGTATGAATCATTTCATGACGTTTTACCTCGGCCTTGGTTTTGAAACATTTATCACATTCTGAACATTTAAATGGTTTCTCTCCAGTATGATTCATTTCATGCCATCCTAACTCAACCTTGGTTCTGAAACATTTATCACATTCTGAACATTTAAATGGTCTCTCTCCTGTATGAATCATTTTGTGGCAATCCAGGTTTACCTTTTTTCTGAAACACTTATCACAATCTGAGCACTGAAATGGTTTCTCTCCTGTATGAATCATTTCATGACGTTTTACCTCGGCCTTTGTTTTGAAACATTTATCACATTCTGAACAGTTAAATGGTTTCTCTCCAGTATGAATCATTTCGTGCTGTTCTAACTCAACCTTGGTTCTGAAACATTTATCACATTCTGAACAGTTAAATGGTTTCTCTCCTGTATGGGTCACTTTATGACGTTTTACATGAGTCTTGGTTCGGAAACACTTATCACATTCTGAACATTTAAATGGTTTCTCTCCTGTATGATTCATTTCATGCTGTTCTAACTCAACCTTAGTTCTGAAACATTTATCACATTCTGAACAGTTAAATGGTTTCTCTCCTGTATGAGTCATTTTATGACGATTTACATGAGCCTTTGTTCGGAAACACTTATCACATTCTGAACATTTAAATGGTTTCTCTTCGGTATGATTCATTTTGTGCCGTTCTAACTCAGCCTTGGTTCTGAAACATTTATCACATTCTGAACAGTTAAATGGTCTCTCTCCTGTATGAATCATTTTGTGCCATTCTAGGTTTACCTTAGTTCTAAAACACTTCTCACAATCTGAACACTGAAATGGTTTCTCTCCTGTATGAATCGTTTCATGACGTTTTACCTCAACCTTTGTTCTGAAAATTTTATCACATTGTGAACATTTAAATGATTTCTCTCTATGACTCACTTCATGAAGCTTCACCTCAGCCTTGGTTCTGAAACACTTATCACATTCTGAACATTTAAATGGTTTCTCTCCAGTATGACTCATTGAGTGCCGTTGTAGCTCGACCTTGGTTCTGAAACATTTATCACATTCCGAACAGGTACATGGTCTCACTCCCGTATGAATCATTTCATGCTGTTTCAAATACTTTTTGAAGCTAAAGCATTTATCACATTCTGAACAGTTAAATGGTCTATCTCCTGTATGAATCATTTTGTGGCATTCCAGGCTTGCCTTAGTTCTAAAACACTTATCACAATTTGAACATTTAAATGATTTCTCTCTATGAGTCAATTCATGAAGCTTCACCTCAGCCTTGGTTCTGAAACACTTATCACATTCTGAACATTTAAACGGTTTCTCTCCAGTATGAATCATTTTGTGCTGTTTCAGATGCTTTTTGAAGATAAAGCATTTATCACATTGTGAACAGTTAAATGGTCTCTCTCCCATATGAATCATTTTGTGGCATTCCAGCATTGCCTTGGTTCTGAAATACTTATCACAATCTGAACCATGAAATGGTTTCTCTCCTGTATGAATCATTTCATGCCGTTTTACCTCAACCTTTGTTTTGAAATATTTATCACATTCTGAACAGTTAAATTGTTTCTCTCCTGTATGTGTCCATTCATGAGGTTTCACCTGGGCCATAGTGCTGAAACATTTATCACATTCTGAACAGTTAAACGGTTTATGTTCCATGTGACTTGTTTTATGCAGTTGTAGGCTCCTTTTCACACTGGAACATTTATCACATTCACAACGTTTACATGGTTTTTCACAGTTTCCACAGTATCCTGATGGGTCAGTTTTGTGCATACCTTGACAGTCATGAACTTCAGTCCTAAGCCCACTTATGTGGTGCTCAATAAAATTGGAGTCAGTAGTAAAGGTTTCCCAAACATCAGCACTTTTAAAATCTCTCTCACCATTGAGTCTTCCAGGTTGTACAAATCTTGGGAAAAAGCTACAGTTTCTCTTTTGTCTCTCTAATCTTTCTTCTTTCTCTGCTGCTGCTTTCTCACTGGTTGCTATTATGCCACCGATACCTGCTTCACAGTCTGCTGAAGGATATGTGCTGTCTCTGGAGGAGTCTTCGTGTTTCCATTCCTCTTTCTGCTGCTCATCACACATTCTCACTCTTTCACTCTCATTCCCAAATCCATCATCTGTTGGATAAAATAGAAGAGTACAATCATTCATTTTACAGCTACGGAAAAGGATATACTTAAGGTCGGCAAGAGCGAGGAGAATGTACTCCTACCCCAGAAAATCCACTGGAGCACCTGGGCTAGAGGTAGAACCGGGGGGGGGGGGGGGGGGGGGGGGGGGGTAGAGAAAGGATGGAACATTGTGAGGAGAGCTGGGGCGGGGGGGGGTTTGAAATTTAAAAAAAAACAAAGTTATGTGGGTGCCAGCCCGATATTCAGTAGTTCATGTCCTAAGTGAGCCAGCCGGCACCCGCATAACCCTGGGCTCCTCCTATATGCCTCCCCCTTATTTTGTGAGTGATCACAGGCAATATTCAGGGTACCGGTACTACCTGCTTTAATGCCACTGAGCATTGGGGGTTAGGCAGCCCCAGGGGATTCTTGAGAATATGGCCTAGTAAATATGAAGGGTACAGATTTACAGGCGTGAAGATATTACATACATTTCTCTTACTGTGGATTAAACAAAACACAAAAACATTCCCCTGCACTACTCAGACCAAAGCAATTAAATTACCTCAGAAGAAACCTCCCCCTTTCCCTGAGAGGAACTCGCCACCACCCTCCCTGGCTGGAACGGCCTGGGTGCGGACCGACGGCAACCACTGAGTCCAACGCTCGCAGAGGACACAGAAATGACCCGATCTTACCAACCAAAGCCAAAATCAAAGCAGTAGCAGGGGTAATTCGCAGCTGCACCCCACGACCACGGATGACCACCCAACCCGGTACCTGACTCTGAACACAGCGCCATTGGTGACTAGGCATCGCCACGAGGACAACACTGAGCCCATTCACGTGGCTTCGAGAACTGCCCCGACCACACACCAGATGCGCCCATCCGACAAGGCAGGGAGAGTACGTAAAGCCCGAACCTCCGACACCGGTGTCGACCGAGAACTTGGCGAGACGCAGCACTCCAGCGAGCCAGACCTAGCCACGTTGCCAACGACACATCCGACCACCCACCACAGTCTCAGCCACCCACTTCCTCGACTTCAGTAAGGGGAGTTGCGATCCGAAACGATCTAGCCAAAGAAACACCAAGTACAACTTAAAGGGTACTACCTATCTTCAGAGCAAATTACCACAAATCAATTCCTTCGTTCTGATGCATGCTTGTATTGAAATAACTCTCTGTATCACTTTGCCTAAACACTAAATCAGTAAGTTTTCCTCATATGCTTTTACTTATCCTTCTGCACCGCTCTGCGATGTAAGACTGCAGCCAGTTTAAACTGTCCACGTGGACTTTCTGCTTGTATTGATATAACTCCCTGAGGACTGGCGTGATCTTTGCCTACACGGGGGGGGGGGGGGGGGGCCCTAACAGCCCATACGTTGCAGCTTATACCAGCCCTGCTGCCCCAGCCTACTCCTGCCCATCTGCTCCATATTGTTCCAGTCCGCCTGATCCAAACAAGGCACCCGCAAACACCGCAGCCACTGCTCATGGGCCCCCAGTACAAATTCTTTTCCTTGCCCTGTCCCTTCCTAATCTTTTCCCCCTCTCCCTACCACTGCCTACATCAGGAACTCACTGCCCACCCAGGTCCCCTCCCATCCTGCTCACTACTTCAATACCCCACCCACCCCTCACCACCTCACCATCTCTCCTATCTCCCTCTTTCTTCCTAGCTCTCAACCTTCAACACTTCCTTCCTGCCATTAACCCATCCCCTTTCCTCCTATACGCATCCCGACTTCGTCGCCTTCGCCACCCTACCACCACCACCCTCCTCCGCACTCTCTTGCTCCTCCTCCTGCTATCCGCGGGAGACATCAATCCCAATCCAGGTCCCCAAACCTGTCCCTGCCCTATCCATGCAAATGATCCCGGGATGTCTCCAATCTCATCTCTATTCCCCTCCTCCCCCCTCTTCCCTCCCCTTCTCGTGTGCCCTGTGGAATGCCCGCTCTGTCTGCAACAAACTTCCCTTCACCCATGATCTCTTCATCTCCTGTTCCCTTCAACTGCTCACCCTAACTGAAACTTGGCTCACTCCTGACGACTCTGCATCAATCGCGGCCCTTTGCCATGGAGGTTATTTCTTCTTCCACACTCCCCGCCCAGCTGGCCGTGGAGGAGGCGTCGGGTTTCTACTCTTGCCCTCTTGTAGTTTTCAACCCCTAATCCTACTGCAGTCTCACTGCTTCTCATCCTTTGAAGTTCACTCCATCCGTCTTTTCTACCCACTGCCACTCAGAGTTGCAGTCATTTACCGCCCCCCTGACAAGTCCCTCCCTTCCTTCCTTACTGACTTCGATGCCTGGCTCTCGGTCTTTCTTGAACCCTCATCTTCATGCCTCATTCTTGGAGACTTTAACAGACATGCTGACGACCCATCCAATTCTTATGCTTCTCAGTTCCTCACTCTGACATCCTCCTTCAACCTCCAAGTGAGCTCCACCGCCCCTACTCACCATTCTGGCCATTGTCTTGACCTCGTCCTCTCCTCTTCCTGCTCACCCTCCGATTTCTGCACTTCTGCTCTTCCTCTCTCAGATCACCTTCACACTTCATCACCCCCCCTCAGTCCCGCCCATTACTAACCACCACTTCCAGAAATCTCCAGGCTGTTGATCCTCTCACCCTTTCCTCCCAAATCTCCAATCTCCTCCCATCCATCATGTCCTCCGAATCTGTCGACAAGACTGTCTCTACTTACAATGCCACTCTCTCCTCTGCTCTGGATACCCTTGGACCATCCATCTCCCGTCCCACAAGATGTACTAATCCCCAGCCCTGGCTGACCCCTTGCATCCGTTACCTTCACTCCTGCGCCCGATCTGCTGAACGCCTCTGGAGGAAATCTCGCACCCTTAGTGACTTCTGTCATTTCAAATTCATGCTATCCTCCTTCCAGTCCTCCCTGTTCCTTGCCAAACAGGAATATTACACCCAACTGACTAATTCTCTCAGCTCCAACCCTCGTCGTCTCTTCACCACCCTTAACACCCTCCTCAAAGTGCCCTCTGCTCCCACCACCCCCCCCCCCCCCCCCCCCCTCATCTCTCCTCAATCAGTAGCTGACTACTACCGCATCAAGGTGCAAAAGATCAACCTCGAATTCGCTACCAAGCCACCTGCTCCTCCTCAACCTTCAACCCACTCCCTCAACCAACCAACCCAAGCCTCCTTCTCTTTTTCTGATATCACCGAAGAGGAAACAGCCCAACTTCTCTCCTCCTCGAAATGCACCACCTGTTCCTCTGATCCCATCCCCACCAACCTACTAAACTCCATCTCTCCTACTGTCACCCCCCTCCCCCCATCTGCCACATCCTCAACCTCTCTCTCTCCACTGCAACTGTCCCTGACTCCTTCAAACATGCTGTTGTCACACCACTCCTCAAAAAACCTTCACTTGACCCTACCTGTCCTTCCAACTACCGCCCCATCTCCCTCCTACCCTTCGTCTCCAAGATACTTGAACGTGCCATTCACAGTCGCTGCCTTGATTTTCTCTCCTCTCATGCCATCCTCGACCCGCTTCAATTCGGTTTTCGCCCTCTAAACTCAACAGAAACGGCACTCACTAAAGTCTGTAATAACCTGTTCCTTGCCAAATCCAAGGGTCACTACTCCATCCTCATCCTTCTTGACCTATCCGCCGCTTTTGATACTGTTAATCATAATTTACTTCTTGATACACTATCCTCATTTGGGTTCCAGGGCTCTGTCCTCTCCTGGTTCTCCTCCTATCTCTCCCACTGTACCTTCAAAGTACACTCTCATGGATCTTCCTCCACCCTCATCCCGCTCTCTGCTGGGGTTCCTCAAGAATCAGTCCTTGGACCCCTTCTTTTCTCAATCTACACCTCCTCCCTGGGCTCACTGATCTCATCTCATGGTTTCCAATATCATCTTTATGCCGACGACACTCAGCTTTATCTCTCCACACCAGACATCACTGTGGAAACCCAGGCCAAAGTATCGGCCTGCTTATCCAACATTGCTGCCTAGATGTCCAACTGCCACCTGAAACTAAATATGGCCAAGACTGAGCTCATTGTTTTTCCACCCAAACCCACCTCTCCTCTCCCTCCACTCTCTATCTCAGTCGATGGCACCCTCATCCTCCCCATCTCATCTGCCCGCAACCTTGGAGTCATCTTCGACTCCTCCCTCTCCTTCTCTGCCCATATCCAGCAGACAGCCAAGACCTGTCGCTTCTTCCTCTACAACATCAGCAAAATTCGCCCTTTCCTCTCCGAGCACACCACCCGAACTCTCATCCACGCTCTCATTACCTCTCGCCTTGACTACTGCAACCTACTCCTCAATGGCCTCCCACTTAACCATCTATCCCCCCTTCAATCCATTCAGAACTCAGATGCGCGTCTCATCTTCCGCCTGGACCGATATACTCATATCACTCCTCTCCTCAAATCACTTCACTGGCTTCCGATCAGGTACCGCTTACAATTCAAGCTTCTCCTACTAACTTACAAATGCTCTCAATCTGCAGCCCCTCACTACTTCTCTACCCTCATCTCCCCTTACGCCCCTACCCATAACCTCCGATCACAGGGCAAATCCCTCCTCTCTGTACCCTTCTCCACCACCGCCAACTCCAGGCTCCACCCTTTCTGCCTCACCTCACCCTATGCCTGGAATAAACTCCCCGAGTCCATTCGCCAAGCACCCTCCCTATCCATCTTCAAATCCTTACTCAAAACCCACCTCTTCAATGTCGCTTTTGGTACCTAACCATTGTACCTTTTCCCAGGTAATCTAGACTGTTCCAATTTAATTGTCTGCTCTCCTTGTCCTTTAGATTGTAAGCTCCTTTGAGCAGGGACTGTCCTTCTTTGTTTTTGTACAGCGCTGCGTAACCCTAGTAGCGCTCTAGAAATGTCAAATAGTAGTAGTAGTACAGTATAATTTATGTCCACGACTAGGTTTGATCAAAGAGGGAAACAGCTAGAGAGAAGGAAGCAGGTGGCCATTGTTTCCATCAGCGCTATATTATGGCTGGAGGGTTATGGAGGGAACAGGGCAGGTGAAGTGACCTGGGTGCCTTAAGGTGAGAGAGAAAAGATGGAACAGTAAAACCAACTAGTTCCTCAGAACCATGACCCCTTACCTTCTATAAGTGCGATAAGAAGTTCTAACAAGAATGGGCCCAATTGGGTCCCAGAAAATGCATCTTTTATGTGCCTTCTCAATCAAAAATAAAATTACATTTTACAGAAAATGAGGGAGAGAAGAGACATTGCATGGGACAGAAAGAGAGAGAAAGAGACAGAAGAGGCTGGATGGCAAGGGGTATAGAGAGAGAGAAGAAGCAGCTTTACTGCAGGGGGCAGAGAGAGAGACAGAGAGTGAGAGAAGAGGCTGCATTGCAACGGGCACAGGGAGATTGAGACGAGGCTAGGGTGGAAGTGCAGAGGAAAGAAGGGGAGAAATGGGACGGGGGAGGAATGGGGACACAGAAGGCAGATATTGAACATGGGAATAGGGACAGAGACACAGAGGAAATGATGGTGGAAAAAAAAGTCAAATAGACAAGAGATCCTGGAAAGCAGAAAATGGATGAAACTGGTGTGGGGGGAGGAAGGAAGGAAGGAGCAGAAGATGGATGGGGTGGGGAGGAGCAGGAGGCAGATGGGGCTAGGGGTTGTGGGAGAGGGGGAGGGGGTTGGAACAGGAGATAGGGCTAGGGGGTGTGGGTGTGGAAGGGAACAGAGCAGAAGATGGATGGGGTGGGGAGGAGCAGGAGTTAGATGGGGCTAGGGGTAGAGGGGAAGGGAATGAAGTAGAAGATGGGACTGGGGTGGGGAAGGAGCAGTAGGTGGATGGGGCTAGAGGGTGTAGGTAGAGGGGAGGGGAACAGAGTAAAAGTGATGGGCAGACTCTTCAGGTGGCCGCAGGGTAACCCCAGGCAGGCGCTAGGTGTTTCAAGATACAGACGTACTGGTTTTGGTAAAATGGGGGAATATCTGAAGAAGGAGCTGACGGCATGGGTATAAATTCAAGTGGAAGTGCAGTGGTCCAAAGTGAAAACTGCTATAAATATGACAACTGACCTTTACACAAGGAAAGTAAACAAAAACAAGAGAAAGAGGAAGCCTATGTGGTTCTCCAAACAAGTAGCTGAGTCTGCCCAGCACTATCCCTGCCTCCCAACCACCAGTCCCGCCTCCCACCACCGGTTCTGGCACAGACCGTATAAGTCTGCCCAGCACTATCCCCACCTCCCAACCACCAGCCCCGCCTCCCACCACCGGCTCTGGCACAGACCGTATAAGTCTGCCCAGCACTATCCCCGCCTCCCAACCACCAGCCCCGCCTCCCACCACCGGCTCTGCCACCCAATCTCGGCTAAGCTCTCTTCAGTGTTCACGGAAGAAAATTCTGGAGAAGGATCATAGTCAGTTGAGGAGGGAATATCTGAGAATGGAGTGGATCCTGCGCCGTTCATAGAAGAAAGCGTTTATAAACGGCTTGAAAACCTGAAAGTGGAAAAAGCTACGGAGCCGGATAGGATACATCCCAGTGAGGGAGTGTTTTCTGCCTTTATGTCACTCCCTCCCTCACAGCCCACTATAATTAACCCTGATCAGGTAGGATTTATTACTGGACGGCAACACCAGATGGTAGAACAGTACTTTCCATCTATGAAGGGTGAAACACAAAAGAGGTGTATAGACTCTTTGCTTTCGTATCAGACTGCTAAAATAGACAAGGAAATTTCTTCCTGGATAGTTCAGGCATCAAGCTCAAAATATGAACATATCAGGAAATGAACATATCAGTTTTAATTCATGATAATGTTATGCTGTAACTTCTGGTTTGTCTAGTCTCGTTTTGTATGTAACCCTCATAGAACTGCGAGGTATTGTGGACTATAAAAACAAAGTGTTATTGTCATGGAACGCCTAGCGCCTGCCTGGGGTTAACCTTGTGGCCACCTGGAGGGTCTGTCTCCAACATTGCTCAGGACTGCCTGCACCTGGACATGTGCTCTATACTAGCACCCTCCTCCCACCGACTGTGTCCTGCTTGCCTCTGAGCTAGTCTCCCGCTCTCAGATTATTTATTTTTATTTTTCTTACATTTGTACTCCGCGCTTTCCCACTCATAGCAGGTTCAATGTGGCTTACATATTATATACAGCTACTTATTTGTACCTGGGGCAATGGAGGGTTAAGTGACTTGCCCTCTGGTGATTTCTAGGACACTGGGGCCACACTCCAGGAGTCCCACAGTTTCTAGCAAGCAAACCCAAAAACATAAACCAGGATTCTTAGTCAGTCCAGGATGGCAGAACTAATAAACTATAGGTTTATTATCATGATAAAGAACAGTGAATGTTTGAAAAACCAGATGAAAAAGTACAGCAAGCAATAACAGATAACCACAAAAACAAGGCCAACAGTAAAACTATCTAACACTTATTACTACCTGGGTAGCACCTGGGGAGTTCAGGAACTTAACTGATCACAAGAATTGAACAGGATCTCAGGACAGAGACGTTCCTCCTCTGTACCCCCACACTGAGAATAAAGAAAAATCCAGTACCTCCTGGCTAGTTTGAAGTCCAGGGCTAATCAGAGCCCCAGGACATCAACTTTGAAAGTATCTGGCCAATGATTGCAGATTGCCTTTCCATAAGCTTAAACTGGAAAAGAGAAAGCATTTTTTTTCTGCTAAAGCTTTAAAACTCAAAACAAGAGCCATCTGCTGGCCAACTAGTAGAAAAACAACCTAACCTGGCCTCCTTCTCCTCCTTCCCTGAGATCACCGAGGAGGAAACTGCTCGCCTTCTTTCTTCCTCTAAGTGCACCACCTGTTCCTCTGATCCCATTCCCACCAATCTGCTTAACAACATCTCTCCTACAGTTATCCCCTCAATCTGTCATATCCTCAACCTCTCTCTCTCTCCACTGCTACTGTCCCTGACACCTTCAAGCACGCTGTAGTCACACCACTTCTCAAAAAACCTTCACTTGACCCCACCTGTCCCTCCAACTACCGCCCCATCTCTCTTCTACCCTTCCTCTCCAAATTACTCGAACGCGCTGTTCATAGCCGCTGCCTTGATTTCCTCTCCTCTCAGGCCGTCCTCGATCCGCTTCAATCCGGCTTTCGCCCACTACACTCGAAAGAAACAGCACTCTCTAAAGTCTGCAATGACCTGTTCCTTGCTAAATCCAAAGGTCACTATTCCATCCTCATCCTCCTCGACCTATCTGCCGCCTTTGACACCGTCAATCATAATTTACTTCTTGACACACTGTCCTCATTCAGGTTCCAGGGCCCCATCCTCTCCTGGTTCTCTTTGTATCTTTCCCAATGCACCTTCAGAGTATTTTCTAATGGCTCTTCTTCCACCCCCATCCCGCTCTCTGTTGGGGTTCCTCAAGGATCTGTCCTTGGACCACTTCTTTTCTCGATCTACACCTCTTCCCTGGGCTTGCTGATCTCATCACATGGTTTCCAGTACCATCTCTATGCTGATGACACCCAGCTTTATCTCTCCACTCCCGACATCACAGTCGAAACTCAGGCCAAAGTTTCGGCCTGCCTCTCTGACATCGCTGCCTGGATGTCCAACCGGCATCTGAAACTGAACATGGCAAAAACTGAACTCCTTGTCTTTCCACCCAAACCCTCTTCTCCTCTTCCCTCACTTTCCGTCTCTGTTGACAATGCCCTCATCCTCCCCGTCTCTTCAGCCCGCAATCTCGGAGTCATCTTTGACTCCTCCCTCTCCTTCTCTACCCATATCCAGCAGACAGCTAAGACCTGTCGCTTCTTCCTCTATAATATTAGCAAAATGCGCCCATTCCTCTCTGAACAGACCACCCGAACCCTCGTCCACTCGCTCGTTACCTCTCGTCTTGACTATTGCAACCTTCTTCTCGCTGGCCTCCCGCTTAGCCACCTATCCCTCCTTCAATCTGTCCAAAATTCTGCCGCACGGCTTATCTACCGTGTGAACCGATACTCTCATATCACCCCTCTCCTCAAGTCGCTTCACTGGCTCCCGATCCGCTACCGTATACAGTTCAAGCTTCTCCTATTGACCTTCAGGTGCACTCAATCTGCAGCCCCCCATTACCTCTCTACCCTCCTCTCCCCGTATGTTCCCACCCTTAACCTTCGCTCTCAGGACAAATCACTCTTATCTGTACCCTTCTCCACCACCGCTAACTCCAGACTCCGCCCCTTCTGCCTCGCATCACCTTATGCCTGGAACAGACTTCCAGAGCCTATACGTCATGCGCCCTCCCTCCCCATTTTCGTCCTTACTCAAAGCCCATCTATTCTCCCTTGCTTTTGGCGCCTAACCACCCTCCCCATTCATGTTACCTACACTGACTACATAGTTTGTAACCTTTAGATTGTAAGCTCTTTCGAGCAGGGACTGTCTTTCCCCATGTTAAACTTGTACAGTGCTGCGTAACCCTGGCAGCGCTATAGAAATGCTAAGTAGTAGTAGTAGTAAAAACATTTCATGAAATAATAGTTTTCAGGCTTAGAAATCCAGTGTTTCATCACAGTTATGTTATCTTTTGGAAGGCACATCAAGAGTGGATACCTATGATAGCAGTAGCAGTGTCGCCCCTGTTGCTTACCTTGGTGGTAGAACCTCTGGCACAAAAGTTTAGGGGAATTAAAGGACTTATAATAGGAGATAAGGATCATAGAGTCTCCTTGTTTGCAGATGATCTTTTGATATTGACTCAAGGTACAGAAAAAGCCCAAATGGCAGAATATGGAAGCTTGTTGGGATTCAGAGCTAACCCCACTAAGACAGAGATTTTGAATATATCCCTTCCAAAAGGGGAGGAGACGAATCTTAGGAAATGTTTTCCCTTTCAATGGGTTTAGTATTTCGGTATCAAACTTGGGGAAGACTAGGAGACATCTGTAGTTGGTACCGAGATTTAGAGAGGTGGGATTAATTAATACTGTCCAGGATAGGAAGGATGGAGGCAGTGAAAATGATGGTTCTCCTTAAATTTTTATATTTATTCCAAGTTCTCCCTGCTGAACTACCTCATAGAAAGATATTTTGCTTTATATAGGGAAGGAAGAGATCCAGAGTAGCCCGGGAGGCTGTGTTCCAGTCTAAAGGGAATGGGGGGATGGGTATACCCAATCTGGAAAAATACTACCAAGATGCACAACCTAAGGCAGTGTTAGAGTAGCAGTTACCCCCAACCCAACCCAAACAATGGGTGCTAGCAGAACAAGAGGCTAGTACGTTTCAGTTGAAGTTTCTCTCCTGGGCAGCTAGCATGCTCAAAAACACTCAAGAGGTCCAAAACCCGTTTATGAGGGCCACTAAGAATAAGACATGGGACATACGGATAAGTTTGTACCTGAGCTAGGCAATAGCTTGTTTCAAAGATGGAAAGACATGGTCTTCTCTATTTTGGTCAATTTATAGGAGATGACCAAATTCTACATTTTGGAACGTTACAAGTTCATTATCAACTGGTAGCTAGAGATGTTATTTCCTTACCTTCAAGATAAACATTTCATTCAGGTAGAACAACAAATAGCAGGGGGTGGAGGCCTTAAGTCAGCTTTTGAAACTTTAGTGGGTGGACAAGTTGGTAGGGGTTATATATCTTTTGTTTATGGGATCCTCAACACCTTAGATAAATGGAAGGCTACCTACAGGGGGGCATGGGAGAGGGATCAAGAGAGTTTTCTGACGAGGAATGGGAAAATGTCTCAATGCGATCTCATAAATTGTCACATGCACCTCAGATTATTGAGACCAGTCTTAAGGTACTGGTGAGATGGCATTACTCTCCATCTAGACTGCAAGCCATTATGAGGAAAGGGGATGGTTTATGTTGGAGAGGGTGTAGCCGGAGGGGGACGTCTGGTGGGAATGTCCTAAGGTCCAGAAATTATGGAGGTATCTGCATATGGGCAACAGTTACTTGAGACTCGTATAGCGTGTACTACGGAAAATGCCCTACTAAGTGGGAGAGTGGAAGGGATAACAGGAGCTATGGATAAATTAATGCTATTGGTTTTTACAGCAACCCGGCCGCTGATTGCCTCACATTGGCATACACGGGCCATGCCAAACCAAGCTGTATATTATATGCAAACGATATAGACTGACTACCTTAAAATCTAATAAATGCAAATATCAAGAAATGTGAGGCGATTTCTCCAATTGGAAGGACAATCTGAGTTTTGGGGAGGGGAGTGAGGGGAAGGGGAGAGGTAAGAGATGATGGGGAGGGTCTACTTTTAGTTTTTCATTATTTGAGGTGGCAGTTTGTTGTGTAACACAATGTACACTTGTTCTTAATTTTTTCTGTTGAGAGATGCTGTCAGTTACTTTGCTAGAAAATTAATAAACATAAAGTTAGAAATGGCAGTTGCGACTTCCCATGGCAGCCAGCAGGAGGTTGTGGCCGCCATTTTGGAATTGGGAATGGCATGAGTAGGATGCCATTTTGGAATTGGGAATGGCATGAGCAGGGTGCCATTTTGGAATTGGGAATGGCATCATTACGATAAACTGCATTATGTACTGTGATTTGCATTAACCTATCAGAAACACAAAATGTCCATGACTAAGTCAAACTGTACCATGAACATCAGTCACGTTCCTCCACAACAGTGCAACCCTCCATCTCCGGAAGCAGAGACAAGCCCGGGCAAGCCCAGAAGAGGAGAGAGGGAGCTGCAGATTGAATCCCCTGGAGGGGGAAGGGAGAGAGAGAGCCCTTGTGTACAAAGGTTCAATGGCAAAAAATGGCCGACAAGTAAGGAGCTCCGGAACAAGCAAGCTCCGAGAGCCCGAGGAGGAGGGCTTGCCTGAGCCATCCAGGACCCACCAGAACTGAACCAGAGTGAACCGGAGCTAGAGGTGAGCCGACTGGAGAAACATCAACAGACCGGGAGGATCGAGAGAGCGATCTGCCTCGTGGCTGCGGTGGGTCCAGACCACGAGTGGCTTGTTCGGGTCAGGCCACCCTGGTCCAAGTCGAAGTGCTGAACCCGACTGGCAAGGAATCGGTGGACGAGATTGACCGACCTTACCAGCCAACGACCTCGCAGAAGACCGCTGCGAGTCTGACCACTCGGATCCACATCAGAGGGCTGGAAAGGGGCCCTCGGAGATCGCGCGCACCCGGAAGGGGCGCGACGTGAAGAGATGCCGAATCGAACCAAAGTGGAGGGAGCATTGCATGGTCGGCCACACGGGATCGCGGGCCCGAGACAGACGGGAACTGATGGTGGACCGCCCAGACGCGGCGGTCCATTACGGGAGTACTCGAGATAAGTGCCCGGGGAGTTGTGTTGCCATCGAGCTACTTGCGACCTGCTGCTTGCGTGCAGTCAGGATGCATACCATTCTATTCCCTCACCTTGGGAGCTCTGTGATGAGGGATACGCGGAGACCCGAAGAAGACTACTGATGCTAGGCTACCGATGAAGATTGCTGCAGATGAGACCCTGCTTGGGCACTGCTCCAGCGACCCAGAACACACTGCACTTTGTCTGTTCTGTCTACTTGCCTGTTTGGTATGCTTGCTCTACCTAGACTGCTGCTGCTGCTGAAGATTGCTGTCGAAGAGACCCTACTCGGGCACAGCCCCAGCGACCTAGAGCACACTGCAGTCTGTCTGTTATGTCTATTTACCTGTTTGCATGCTTGATCTGCCTGAATGCCATGTAGGATCACAGTGATAGGTGAAGTCCATTTTCTTACTTATCTAATCTCTGACCAGTATCGCCACTCTGCTCTCTAATTATAGGACACTGCTTTATTTTGTGGGGCACTACTGCAGCGACCCAGAGCACACCTGCAATTGATTTATCCTTATCTATATGACGTCTAGCATCCTTGCTCTGCCTGATCTAATCATTACTATATGTCCATTGCATGCCCATGCTGTACTAATTAGTGTTGCAGCAAAACAAGAACTAGCTTGATCTGCCTGAGGACATTGATCACAATACAAAAGACTCTGTTTGTTTAATCGCTAGATCTGCTTGCTACTCTGCCTGAGTGCAAAGTAAGCTCATATTGTTAGTCACAGTTCTATCTTTACATGTCTCAATTGCACTGCTTTAGCGTCTACTTATAATTGTTTCTAAATGTATTGCTTTTAATGCTTGATTATAACTGTCTCTAAGTGCACTGCATTATAAATATGAATAACAACAAACTACTGAAAATAATCTACCTCATTCCCATAATCTACCACGCATGGACCACCCCCAACATCAACAACAACCCAACCACAACTCACCAACTCTATGTACAACCTAACAACAACTCACCAGACCAAAAACACAATAACCAACCGAAAGGAAAACCCCCCACATACGAACACCACCAACAGAAAGAGAAAAAAAGAAAAACCAATAATGACAAATTCAACCGCAGAGAAAACAGACAATTATTAAAGATAAAAACATCTAACCTCCCTATAGAACCATACCGCTCAATCCGAATAACATAGTAACATAGTAGATGACGGCAGAAAAAGACCTGCACGGTCCATCCAGTCTGCCCAACAAGATAACTCATATGTAATACTTTTTGTGTATACCCTACTTTGAGTTGTATCTGTGCTCTTCAGGGCACAGACCATATAAGTCTGCCCAGCACTATCCCCGCCTCCCAACCACCGGCTCTAGCACAGACCGTATAAGTCTGCCCAGCACTATCCTCGCCTCCCAACCACCGGCTCTGGCACAGACCGTACAAGTCTGCCCAGCACTATCCCCGCCTCCCAACCACCAGTCCCGCTTCCCACCACCGGCTCTGGCACAGACCGTATAAGTCTGCCCAGCACTATCCTCACCTCCCAACCACCGGCTCTGGCACAGACCGCATAAGTCTGCCCAGCACTATCCCTGCCTCCCAACCACCAGCCCCGCCTCCCGATCTTGACTAAGCTCCTGAGGATCCATTCCTTCTGCACAGGATTCCTTTATGCTTATCCCACACATGTTTGAATTCTGTTACCGTTTTCATTTCCACCACCTCCCGCGAGAGGGCATTCCAAGCATCCACCACTCTCTCCGTGAAAAAATACTGACATTTTTCTTGAGTCTGCCCCCCTTCAATCTCATTTCATGTCCTCTCGTTCTACTGCCTTCCCATCTCCGGAAAAGGTTCGTTTGCGGATTAATACCTTTCAAATATTTGAACGTCTGTATCATATCACCCCTGTTTCTCCTTTCCTCCAGAGTATACATATCTCTCCACTCTCATCTCTCCCTACATTCCTCCCCAGGAACTCCGTTCAGTGGGTAAATCTCTCTTATCTGCACCCTTCTCCTCCACCGCTAACTCCAGACTCCGTTCCTTTTATCTTACTGCACCATATGCCTGGAATAGACTTCCTGAGCCAGTATGTCAAGCACCATCTCTGGCCGTCTTCAAATCTAAGCTAAAAGCCCACCTTTTTGATGCTGCTTTTAACTCCTAACCCTTATTCACTTGTTCAAAACCCTTATTTTATCATCCTCACTTTAATATTCCCTTATCTTTTGTTTGTCCTGTTTGTCTGTCCTAATTAGATTGTAAGCTCTGTTGAGGCGGCACTACCGAATGCCTTAAAAACAACGCACGATCTGACAGCCTTCCAGAAGTTACTGAAGACTAACTTATTCAATAAGACTTATAAAAAGAATCCTTCATAAAAGACTTACCATCAAAACTGTACCAGAACTAGTCAACATTGAACTCTTTAATTTGGTTACTTTAATCACATTGTTATTATTGAACGTTATACTTTATCCTAGATCTCACCATAGGATACATCAACGCGAGATCAGCAGTAAGCAACTCAGTAGACATACTAGACTGGATCACCACAGATA
The DNA here is from genome assembly GCF_901765095.1 of Microcaecilia unicolor. NCBI lineage: Eukaryota > Metazoa > Chordata > Amphibia > Gymnophiona > Siphonopidae > Microcaecilia > Microcaecilia unicolor. The sequence goes on from NC_044031.1 coordinate 3,850,908, forward strand.
ATCTAGACCTTTTATTCATCACGGAAACATGGTTCCACAGCCCTACAGACCCCGCCATCATAGAGACATGCCCACCAGAATACAAAATAACCCACTGGACAAGAAATGGAAAAAGAGGTGGCGGAATAGCCATAATTTATAAATCCGAATTCACCATCACAACCACTGGCGAATCCACCTCACCACAACTCGAAATCGTCTCGACAAAAATCAATCATCCAAACCTACAAGGACACCTCAGTGCAATCCTATTCTACAGACCACCAGGAAAATGGAAAGACTCCCAAACGCAACTCATGGACTTTATCTCGAGTACATGTGTCTCTGCATCAAACATCCTCATAATAGGAGATATCAACCTACACCTCGAAGACGACACCTCAACAGGCACACAAGAATGCAAAGAATTCTTAAAACTTTGGGATTTACACACACCTAATACTCAGCCAACGCACGCCAAGGGACACACACTAGATATCATCACACACAAATTCGACTCAGACTCAACTCTCCAACTTACAGACACAAGATGGACACCCGCAGTATGGACAGACCACCACAAAGCACATGTCTCCCTCCACTGGCGAAAAATGCACAAAAACGCAATCAACAAACATGAACAAACAACATACACCACGAGAGGAAAAATAGACCCCACAACATTCTGGCAGCAGGTTTACCAAAATGAATGGTCAACAAATACAGACACCATCCAATTCCTCCAAGGATGGGACGACATATGCAAAACAACATTGGACACAATTGCCCCAATCCAAACCAGAACATCACGCAGGAAAAAATCAAATCCATGGTTCACCGAAGAGCTGAAAAAACTCAAAACACAAGTCAGAAAGCTATAACGCGCATAGAACAAAAAGAAAGATGAACACACACTAAATGACTGGAAATCACTTCGGAGGAAATACAAATATACCATAAAACAGACTAAAAGACTACACTACAAAACAATAATTGGACCAAACTATAAAGACACACACAAACTCTTCTACCTTGTAAACAAATTGCTAGACACCACACCAGTTACTAACAATAGCAAAGATACACCAGGGGTCGACGACCTTGCTAAATACTTCAAGGAAAAAATTATACAATTATGACTCAAAATACCCACCAGCCCTACTGAATACGCCACATTCCTAAACTGTCTAGACCCAGAAGACGGAATATACCCAGCAGACAGGATCTGGACCGAATTCGAACCACTGTCAGAGGACCTCATCTCTAAAACGCTCAAAAGATTCGCCAAATCCCATTGCAAACTAGATATCTGCCCAAACAACCTCATGAAATCAGCTCCTCAACAATTCATAATAGACCTAACGAACCACGTGAATCTCATGCTACAAAAAGGACTTTTCCCAAAAGAAAAAGGGAAAATTTTACTCACCCCAATACCCAAAGACACAAAGAAAAACGCAAGTGAAATAACAAATTACAGACCAGTAGCATCTATATCACTAATAACAAAAATAACCAAAGGGATGGTAACAAAACAACTCACAAATTATCTCAACAAGTTCTCAATACTGCATGATGCCCAATCAGGATTCCGGTCAAATCACAGCACAGAAACAGTACTAATCACCCTTATGAACAAATTCAAACAAATGATTGCTACAGGCACCAACATACTCCTCTTACAATTTGACATGTCAAGTGCCTTTGATATGGTTGACCACGGAATCCTATTACACATACTTGAATATTTTGGCATCGGAGGCAATGTCCTAAACTGGTTTAAGGGATTCCTAACCTTGCGCTCATACCAAGTCACATCAAATTCAATAACGTCTGCTGCATGGACACCGGAATGTGGAGTACCGCAGGGATCCCCCCTCTCACCAACTATCTTCAACCTAATGATGATCCCCTTGGCAAAACTATTATCAAATCATAACCTTCACCCTTACATATACGCAGATGATGTAACGATATATATTCCTTTCAAACAAGTCATTAACGAAATCTCCAACGAAATCAACCAAAGTCTACACATCATGAATACTTGGGCAGCTGCATTCCGACTGAAACTGAATGCAGAAAAAACTCAATGCCTCATACTCACCTCCCAATACAACACGAAAAAATTTACCGCTATCAGCACACCTAAACTACAACTGCCAATCTCCGAAACGTTAAAAATCCTTGGAGTCACTATCGACCGCCACCTAACACTTGAGACTCACGCAAACAACACAACCAAAAAGATGTTCTACTCCATGTGGAAACTGAAAAGAATAAGACCATTCTTTCCAAGATCTGTCTTCCGCAACCTAGTGCAATCACTCGTACTCAGTCATCTAGACTACTGTAACTCACTATACGCAGGCTGCAAAGAACAAATACTGAGGAAACTTCAAACAGCTCAGAATACAGCAGCCAGACTCATCTTCGGAAAACCAAAATACGAAAGTGCAAAACCCTTACGTGAGAAACTACACTGGCTCCCACTCAAGGAACGTATCACCTTTATGTTTCAACAATTTTTTATTGATGAGGTCACATGGTATACAATTCCATCTCAGTCAATATAAATCGTATAATAGAAAAGTCTAGTACATATTACTAAACCTGAAATGTCCATCATCAATGTTTTCCAAACTTTTCTCCCCTATCCCTTCCTTCTTGTCTACTCCTATATCTATAATGTGTACATGTATAATTACTGTACAATGCGTAACTATTAACAATAAACTTTTATATGAAATTCCAATATTTATAACTCGTGTTTTACTCAGTGTATTATCCCAACAGGATTTACTGGCGGGTCCTCTTAATGTGCTCCTTCAAAGGATTGTTCTCCTATCTAATAATACACATGTCCCTCTATTATGCATTGAACATTACCCTTCCCACTCCTATATGGAACGTATCACCTTTAAATTATGCACCTTAGTCCACAAAATAATCCACGGTGAAGCCCCTGCATACATGTCTGACTTAATAGTCCTGCCACCCAGAAACGCTAAAAGATCATCCCGAACTTTCCTCAATCTCCACTTTCCTAACTGCAAAGGCATAAAATACAAAGTACTGCACGCGTCAACCTTCTCTTATATGAGCACGCAACTCTGGAATACACTACCACGCAACCTGAAAACGATCTACGAACTAACGGACTTCCGCAAACGATTAAAGACTTATCTCTTCGAGAAAATTTACTGCAAGGATCAAAACATATGAAGTCCACACACACTAACAGAAATGCATCAACACACCCTCTTCTGAATTCTCCTACCCGTATCTTTACCACAATTAATACCCCACCCACTTATAAAATTGCTACACCCTAAGGTTGTCATGCTATTGTTATATTGCCCTATCTTTTCCCCATTGTAACATTCTACTGTTTATACATTCTAAATGTTGTTTTGACTTGACTTTGTCTTCCCACAACTCCTCATAATGTAACCCATAATCGTACTGTAACAAATTGTATTTCCATCATTCACAATGTATTGTAAGCCACACTGAGCCCGCAAATAGGTGGGAAAATGTGGGATACAAATGCAATAAAATAAAATAAATAAATAAATAAAATAAGACACTCTACGATGAAGGGTTTTGCAGACCTGATCCCACCCCTGGGATACCCACCTCTATCAGTGCCTCCTCCATCTCCACAGACAGTTTAATCTGTCCAGACAGAGGGAGGAGAAGAGGAGATGACAACCTTTTATCCCATCAGCGCTGAATTCCTGAATTGTCCCAGCTGACTTCAGTAAAGATGTGAAGGAATTTTATACTTACTTGTTACAGAAGGACGAATCTGTTCAGACATCTCTGATTCAGGATTTTCTACTGAGGGGACATCTTCCTCTTGCTTAATACTCAGTGACAACACAGATGTTACAACTGGAAGGTCTGTGATGAGAAAACACATTCACAAGGATTCACAATATCTGATAATACTATATTAGGAAACTGATTTTAAGTGTCCGAATGTTCGATGTGAATGACCCATCTCCTGTCATCTAAAAATGCAAAGCCCATTAAATCCAAAACATTTACTTACTGTTGGTGGAGTCATTTGGATTTTCTTTTCCCTCCCACTCAAATTGTTGAGTGAAATATTTCTCATCTTCCATTTTAATCTTGAATATAACATCAGGATTAAGAATTGAATAACCTGTTGATAAGAAGTAGGAAAATTACACTGAAATTGTATTTGTTGAATCCCTCGGGAGGTTCCCTCTGCTTCATATTTTGATGGAGCAGTGCGTGATTTGTGCATGGAGGTCTGTGTATAGGTATCTTGGGGTATGTGTATTTGTCTGACAAAGCTTGGAGAGAAGAGGCAGCAGTGGTCCGACACTTGATTAAGATTATATCATAGAGGTTTTTTGGTATAGAGAATTCTTTTCATTTCCCTCCTAGGTGGAGGAATTGCAGGAGTCAATCTTCTGGTTACCATTTAGAGGGGTTACATGTTGTACAGTATAGTTGACTTGTGTGCAACTGATATGTCATGACATTATGCAGAAGTCGCAGAGGAAATCTGATAGGTAAATCCTCTCTCTTTTCTTCTGTGCCAAAATATTTTGTATAGGAATGGGAGAGAGATTCCAGGTGGTGTTGTGTGAAGCCTCTAGTTTAAGGTCTACATTTTATGTTACAACAGAGAGCAGCATCTTTTGCAGATCCTGTAGCAGTGGAGTCTTTCACAGGCTCCTATTGAATATGGGATGGCATCAGAAGCCAAGATCTAAATTTCAGGTGCCCATGGTATCTAGTTCCTGTGATTTTTATGTGCTTGTTTGGTAGATGACAGAGAAACATATTTACCTCGTGAGATGAGGATGTCATGAATCTCCTTGATGACCTTCTTGTACAGCTCCTTCTGCCGTTCTCCCAGAAGGTCCCAGTCCACGTCCAAGAAATAAGCAGCAACATCCTTGAATGTGACCAAGGCCTAGAACAGCAAACAGGACACCCTACATCAAAGTGTCATTATTTCTTCATTTCATTTTATTAACTATACACCTATCAACATAATTCTAGATGGTTTACAACAAACATATGTAATAGTTCACATAAAAAGAAATAATAGAAACAGAAAATCATTCAAAATAAAATTGTTAAGCAGACGAAAACAGTGAAGGCTTGATTTTTTTTCCAACTGTTCCAGCTGTGTAACATAGTAACATAGTAGATGACGGCAGAAAAAGACCTGCATGGTCCATCCAGTCTGCCCAAGACAAACTCATATCTGTATACCTTACCTTGAATTTATACCTGTCCTTTTCAGGGCACAGACCATATAAGTCTGCCCAGCAGTATTTCCCACCTCCCAACCACCAGTCCCGTCTCCCATCACCGGCTCGTCTGCCCTCCACTATCCCCTATCATAGTGAAAACACACACTGTCTCATGGAAGTTATATAAACCACAGCGCTGCTAAGGGTGATTGAAAGGAGAGGCAGGCAGCAGCTGAACAGGTGGGGGAGAGACAAGCTGGTCGAATACTGTCTAAAGGCAGGAAAGTGGAGAGTGCTGGGATCAGCCCTGAGGAAAAGAGAGCAAGTGTAATTTATTTGCAGTTCAGTGAGAAACAAACATAACATAAAAGCATAAAATATACCAAATAATCTTAGGTACCCCTACTCTCTTAGCGTGGTTTTTTTATTTTGTTACATTTATACCCCTCACTTTCCCACTCATGGCAGGCTCAATGCGGCTTACATGGGGCAACGGAGGGTTTGAATAACTAAACAACTCACCAATACTAAGATGCAGACAGTGGTCCTCAGAAGCTTAGCTTAGCTACAATTGGGTGGCAGAGCAGGTGGGGGGAAGAGGGGTTGGTGGTTGGGAGGCGAGGATAGGGGAGGGCAGACTTATACGGTCTGTGCCCTGAGAAAGACAGGTACAAATCAAGGTAAGGTATACACATGAGTTTATCTTGGGCAGACTGGATGGACCATGCAGGTCTTTTTCTGCCGTCATCTACTATGTTACTATGGTCTAATAGCAAGATGGGTGCTATCCAGTCTTTTGAATTAAGGGGAAAGGGAAGGGAAATGGGACTTGATATACTGCCTTTCTGAGGTTTTTACAACTATATTCAAAGCGGTTTACATATATTCAGGTACTTATTTTGTACCAGGGGCAATGGAGGGTTAAGTGACTTGCCCAGAGTCACAAGGAGCTACAGTGGGAATCGAACTCAGTTCCCCAGGATCAAAGTCCACTGCACTAACCACTAGGCTACTCCATGTGTATGCTTATCTCCCAGTTGGTGAGAGATCATATGTGTGTACTCAGTGCAAAGAGCTCCTGGTTCTCAAAGACCGAGTCTGATTTGTCAAGGATAGAATACCAGATTTGGAAGCACTGAAGCAGACAGAGAGTTATATAGAGGAGCCCAACGGGGACATAGTAGAGAAGTCCCATCTCTAGTCTGGCAGCCTCTGTGCTGTCTTGGAGGTCAGATCACATAAAAGGGAAGCATCATTTTGGTCAGGCAGGAAGTGATCCAATACCCAGGATCTAGCCTCCAAAGGAAGTAATATCCTCACGTACTGAGCGTGTGTTTCCAGGACTTCTGCTATGGAGAGAAGGGAAAGGATGGGATGAAGGTGGCAACCCTCACACTGTGGGAGCAAAAGGGTCCTTCATGAAATATTATAGCACTGTGCAACAATTCATTCAAAAAGGCAGTAAATAAATCCTAATAAATAAAACCTGACATCAGAAATATAGGCTCTGGCTAACATCATTTTTCATGCTGAGGCCGGCTGCCTGAATAGGCTTCAAGCTTACATGCAGCCACAGAAGAACATCGCTAAACATGGCCAAGGCTACAAGAGAATGAGAATGACAACAACACTTTTTTTTTTAACTGGAACAGTGCATGTCATGGTTAGATTGACTTTGCTACACGGCTCTTGTGAACTAGTGTTATGGTTCCCTAAGCTACAAACTTGCTGTTCCAGACTTTGAGGCTTGAGTCACCCAAGAAATGGTATAAGAAGCCTCTAAAGAAACATGAGGTTATCTGGAGTAGTTATCCGAGAAACTGCCGTCAGTAAACCAGGTAACTACTACTACTACTACTACTACTTAGCATTTCTATAGCGCTGCCAGGGTTACGCAGCGCTGTACAAGTTTAAACATGGGGAAGGACAGTCCCTGCTCAAGAGAGCTTACAATCTAAAGGTAAAAACTAGGTAACAGCCCTGATCCGAGCTGGTCACACCACAAACACATCTAAAGCTCATTAAACATGGTCTGCTGCCTGCCTGCTGGTTGCCTACGGACCCTGCCCATCCTCTTGAGAGACAGCACTTAACAGCTCCCTGATTGCCCCTGCCTCAATTGTCCATGAGAGTGAGACAGCCCTCCTTCACCTGTCAGGTTGTAAACTGCTGAGGAGTTTTCAGGGCTTAGGGTTTATAGTGTGGGTTCTCATTCTCACTATCCCTGGTCCAGAGGAGGCACCTTTCTTATAAGAAAACTTTGTATCACCTCATTACTAGCTTTAATCGTAGCTTCATCACATGCTTCAGGCAGTTCCTCACATCTGCCTGTTGTGGTCAGATTTCCTGTTTCCTCAGATCCCTGAGGCTCAGTTCTGAATCCTTTTTGCTCAAATTGGATTAAAATGTCAGGCCTGACATTGTGAGAGTCTATGAAAAGATAAAGATAGTACAATTAGTTTAAAAACACAGTTAACACAGAGTCTATAAGGGTGCAGAATTGTATTGTTTTCACAGGCTTGCCAACTGGTACAGAACCAAAAACAGAAGGGTACTGCTGTACTGATCATCATCAGAAATGTATTCCAGAAATACTTTTCTCAACAGCTAGAAACAGCGTCACCTAGATAGGATTTTAGATAGTGCTGGGGATGAGTCGGCTGTCTTGGTACATGTGGGATAGAGGTTCTGGAAGCCAAATTTACGCTCTTAGGTAGAAAGCTCAAATCCAGATCCTCTAGGGTAGCATTTTCTGAAATGCTACCTGTTCCACGTGCAGGGCCCAAGAGACAGGCAGAGCTCCAGAGTCTCAATGCGTGGATGAGACGATGGTGCAGGGAGGAGGGTTTTAGATTTGTTAGGAACTGGGCAACATTCTGGGGAAGGGGGAGCCTATTCCGAAAGGATGGGCTCCACCTTAACCAGGGTGGGACCAGGCTGCTGGCATTGGCATTTATAAAGGAGATAGAGCAGCTTTTAAACTAGAAATGGGGGGAAGGCCGACAGTCACTCAAAAGCGCATGGTTCGGGAAAAGGTATCTTGCAAAGATACCTCACAAACAGGGAAGATAGGGTTTCTGGATAGTGAGGTTGCACAACAGACCGTGGTAGGCCAGGTGCCCTTAAATACAACTAAAGATCAGACAAAAGATGTCAAATCAATAGTGTCAGGTACTAAGCATCATGCAAATAAGAACAACAAACATACTCTGAAATGTCTATATGCAAATGCTAGGAGTCTAAGAAATAAGATGGGAGAGTTGGAATATATTGCACTAAATGAAAAATTGGATATAATAGGCATTACTGAGACCTGGTGGAAGAAGGATAACCAGTGGGACACTGTCATACCGGGGTACAAATTATATCGTAATGATAGGGTGGACCGGACTGGTGGAGGGGTAGCATTGTATATTAACGAGAGCCTTGACTCAGATAGAGTACAAATTCAGCAGGACACAAATCACACCTTTGAATCACTGTGGGTTGAAATTCCATGTATAAAAGGGAAAAAAATGGTGATAGGAGTGTACTACCGTCCGCCTTGCCAGGATGAGATGGTAGACGCAGAAAAGATAAAAGAAATCAGAGACGCGAACAAAATGGGCAATGTTATAATAATGGGTGACTTCAATTATCCAAATATAGACTGGGTAAATGTAACATCGGGACACGCTACAGAGGTACAATTCCTTGATGAAATCAAGGGCAGCTTTATGGAGCAGCTGGTGCAGGAGCCGACGAGAGAAGGAAAAATTCTAGACTTGGTCCTTAGTGGAGCGCATGATCTGGTGAGAGACGTTATGGTACTGGGGCCGCTTGATAACAGTGATCATAATATGATCAGTTTTGATATCAACCTTGAAGTAACTGTACACAGAAAGTCAAATACGTTAGCGTTTAACTTTAAAAAAGGAGACTATGATAAAATGAGAAGAACGGTAAAAAAAAAAACTTAGGGGGGCAACTGAGAGAGTAAAAACTGTATAACAGGCGTGGACGCTGTTCAAAAATACCATCCTGGAGGCCCAAGCCATACATATACCCTCATCTCCCCTTACGTCCCTACCCGTAACCTCTGCTCTCAAGGCAAATCCCTCCTTTCAGTACCCTTCTCCACCACCTCCAACTCCAGACTCCGCCCCTTCTGTCTCGCCTCACCCCATGCCTGGAACAAACTCCCTGAGCCCATACGCCGTGCCCCCTCCATACCCATCTTCAAATCAATGCTCAAAGCCCACCTCTTCAATGTCGCCTTCGGCACCTAATCACTACACCTCCTCTCAGAAAACTTATCTACCCCAACTTGACATTTCGTCCTTTAGATTGTAAGCTCTTCCGAGCAGGGACCGTCCTTATTGTTAATTTGTACAGCGCTGCGTAACCCTAGTAGCACTCTAGAAATGTTAAGTAGTAGTAGTAGTAGTAGTAGTAATTAGAAAAGAAAGACGGAAGTCCAAAAGACAGCCGGTGTGGTTGAAAAGTGAGGTGAAGGAAGCTATTAGGGCTAAAAGAAACGCCTTCAGAAAATGGAAGAAGGAACCGTCTGAAAATAACAAGAAGCAGCATAAGGAGTGTCAAAGCAAATGCAAGGCGCAGATAAAGAAGGCCAAGAGGGATTACGAAAAAAAGATAGCATTAGAGGCAAAAAAATATATTAAAAAATTTTTTCGGTATATTAAAAGCAGGAAGCCAGCAAAAGAATCGGTTGGGCCGCTGGATGACCGAGGGGTAAAAGGGGCGATCAAGGAAGACGTAGCGGAGAGACTGAATGAATTCTTTGCTTCGGTCTTCACCGAGGAAGATTTGGGTGGGATACCGGTGTCGGAAATGATATTTCAAGCGGACGAGTCGGAGAAACTTACTGACTTCATGGTAAACCTGGAGGACGTAATGAGGCAGTTCAGCAAACTGAAGAGTAGCAAATCTCCAGGACCGGATGGTATTCATCCTAGAGAGTACTGATAGAACTGAAAAATGAGCTTGCGGAGCTACTGTAGGTAAATCACAGATGATATTTATGAGAAAAACCTCCCACCTGTCTCATCTGCGCCCAGATTCCCAATACCAGAATTATTTGCAAGCAAAACACTCTGATCTCTGTCTAGGGAAGAAGGGAACCTGGATTGGCACCAAGCCAATGCTTCCGATAGAGAGAAACGAAACTGAAGAAGTCAGCTGAAATATATATTAGATTTTATTATAGATATATAATAGAAGATATACAAAAAATAGAAACTCTGTAGTTAGCTTAGCCAAATCCAAAAGAATAACTTTTTTTTTTGTTACATTTGTACCCCGTGCTTTCCCACTCATGGCAGGCTCAATGCGGTTTACATGGAGCAATGGAGGGTTAAGTGACTTGCCCAGAGTCACAAGGAGCTGCCTGTGCCTGAAGTGGGAATTGAACTCAGTTCTTCAGTTCCCCAGGACCAAAGTCCACCACCCTAACCACTAGGCCACTCCTAGAATTACCAATCTAGATTGTCACTAACTAACACTGTTCTTACTGGTTACTAGGTAAAATTACACACCTGATTTGTAATACTGACACTGTTATGAGGTAGTACAGTTATTAGCAGCAATCTCCTGACCACGGTTATGACTCTAACCAGCCTTTGCTGAGGTAAAAACCACTCACTAATCCCAGACTAATAGGAAATAAATCACTGTATCTCTCACCAGGCTGACTCTTGGGCAGTCTCTCGGATGAGGCTGGCACAGGTTTTTCCTTCTTAGACTCGAGTTGTCTTTCCCAGCGAGTCTCAGAAAATAGCACACGGTCTCTGCAGCAAGCAGGGGCACAGTCACTCCGTGCTGGTACAGCTGAACCAAACAGTACTTTCTCCCGATACACAGTTCATAAGGTTGTGGACCACGTCAGGTCTCACTAGTCTTCTTGCTAGCTACCACTTCTTCCAACGGATCCAGATTTACTTCTTCTTGTTCCCGCTTTCTTAGCCCCTGATTCTCCAGTGACCAGCAGGACCAATCCATGCTCTTGTCCAGCTCATTCCATGAGCAAGAAATGACCGTTGTTCATGACCTTGAAACTGTTACTTCTTGGTATGCATTTCTGTTTCTCAGACTAGGCTTGTTGGAGCCATGTCTCACTCCCTTTCAGCTTCCCAGGGAGATAAAGGGAGGGGGGCTGGTTGCCCACAGCATGTCCTTGGTGTTACAGGCCTGCCAGTAATTTTCCACAAGCAGAAAGCTGAATTTTCTGGCTCACTGCTGTACAGGACATAGTTTGTAGACTCCATCTTGATGTAATAGTATTGCACGGGCTGAGACCAGCAAGGTGAGACACACAGGGAAATAGCCCTACACTACTGTTAGTGATATACAATTTATCCTTAAAATCGAGTGTGGTACCGGAAGATTGGAGGGTGGCCAATGTAACGCTGATTTTTTAAAAAGGTTCCAGGGGAGATCCGGGGAAATTACAGACCGGTGAGTCTGACGTCGGTGCCAGGGAAAAGGGTAGAGGCTATTATTAAAAACAAAATTACAGAGCACATCCAAGGACATGGATTACTGAGACCGAGTCAGCACGGCTTTTGTGTGGGGAAATCTTGCCTCACCAATTTACTTCAATTCTTTGAAGGAGTAAACAAACATGTGGACAAAGGGGAGCTGGTTGATACTGTGTATCTGGTTTTTCAAAAGGCGTTTGACAAAGTACCTCATGAAAGGCTACAGAGGAAATTGGAGGGTCATGGGATAGGAGGAAAAGTCCTATTGTGGATTAAAAACTGGTTGAAGGATAGGAAACAGAGAGTGGGGTTAAATGGGCAGTATTCACAATGGAGAAGGGTAGTTAGTGGGGTTCCTCAGGGGTCTGTGCTAGGACCGCTGCTTTTTAATATATTTATAAATGATTTAGAGATGGGAGTAACTAGCAAGGTAATTAAATTTGCTGATGACACAAAGTTATTCAAAGTCGTTAACTCGCGACATGATTGTGAAAAATTACAGAAGGACCTTATGAGACTGGGCGGCTAGAGGGCAGATGACGTTTAATGTGAGCAAGTGCAAGGTGATGCATGTGGGAAAAAAGAACCCAAATTATAGCTACGTCATGCAAGGTTCCACGTTAGGAGTCGATAGTACACTGAAACCTTCTGCTCAGTGTGCTGCTGTGGCTAGGAAAGCGAATAGAATGTTGGGTATTATTAGGAAAGGTATGGAAAATAGGTGTGAGGATGTTATAATGCCGTTGTATCGCTCCATGGTGCGACCGCACCTTAAGTATTGTGTTCAATTCTGGTCGTCGCATCTCAAGAAAGATATAGTAGAATTGGAAAAGGTGCAGTGAAGGGCGAATAAAATGATAGCGGGGATGGGACGACTTCCCTATGAAGAAAGACTAAGGAGGCTAGGGCTTTTCAGCTTGGAGAAGAGACGGCTGAGGGGAGACATGATAGGGTATATAAAATAATGAGTGGAGTGGAACAGGTGGATATGAAGCGTCTGTTCACGCTTTCCAAAAATACTAGGACTAGGGGGCATGCAATGAAACTACAGTGTAGTAAATTTAAAACAAATCGGAGAAAAGGTTTCTTCACCCAACGCATAATTAAACTCAACGCATAATTAAACTCTGGAGTTCGTTGCCGGAGAACGTGGTGAAGGCGGTTAGCTTGGCAGAGTTTAAAAAGGGGTTAGACGGTTTCCTAAAGGACAAGTCCATAAACCGCTACTAAATGAACTTGGGAAAAATCCACAATTCCAGGAATAACATGTATAGAATATTTGTACGTTTGGGAAGCTTGCCAGGTGCCCTTGGCCTGGATTGGCCGCTGTCGTGGACAGGATGCTGGGCTCGATGGACCCTTGGTCTTTTCCCAGTGTGGCATTACTTATGTACTTATGTACACACTGCTACTGCATAAATACAATGGAAATGTCTGTGATCAGGAGATATTTTTTCTGGCAAAGGCTGTTCTTCATCTAGTTTCTGTAGATTAGAAATCAGATTCTACTGGACACCAGTGGTGGGTTGAGATCCTGGGGAACTGGGTTCAATTTTCACCGCAGCTCCTTGTGACCTTGGGCAAAACCCTGCATTGGCCCAGGTACAACTAATACTTGTGAGCTCATTTGGGGCAGAAAGTACCTGCATAGTTGCCTTTACCAAGTGCCAAAAACAAATAAAACTGGAAAACGAGGTAGATATTCAATATAGTTTAAAAAAACAACAACCCAGCAGCCAATAACACCTACAGTAGGCCACAAAAGGGAAGACTAAGGGGCGTGGCACATCTCAGAAGCAGCGTGCCTTCGCTATGCAGCGACTCGGCTGATACTGGTGATGTAGTTGAAAGGGGCAGGGCAAAAGCCGTACCGCCAAGCTCCCCAGAGAGTAGAGATGGAAAAAGTACTGTGTACATTTAGTAGCGCTATAGAAATGATAAGTAGTAGTACTAGTAGTAGGAGACAGGAACTGTCTCTTACATTTCTGTGCACAGCGCTACGGGACACTTTAGAAATTTTAAATAGTAGTACTAGTAGTAATAATGCTGCTCAATCAGACACCCCGGCAGTATCTGCTTTACAGAGAGGATAATGGCTTCTTATCCCACCAGATCTCAATTCCTAAATAATCCCGGCTGATTTTATTAAGATGTGCGGGAGAAATTTTATACTTACTTGTTACAGGAGGCTGAGTCTGTTCAGACGTCTCCGATTCAGGAGGATCCATCAAGGGGGGATCTTCCTCTTGTTTAACACCGAGTGAGATCACAGACGTTATAATCGGAAGGTCTGTTAAGAGAAAACACATTAGAAGGATTCAGCAAGGATGTGATAATACTAAACTAGGAAATGGATTTTAAGAAGGTGCTGTTGGCATGGGAAGGCGTAGGAGAAGTGGAAAATCAGTGGTCAAAAACAAGAGAAACAGGAAGCCCATGTGGTTCTCCAAACAAGTAGCTGAAAACATAAGAGCAAAAGAGGTTTTGTTCAAGAAATACAAAAGAACGCAACGAGAGGATCACAGAAAAGATTATCGGATTAAACTCAAAGAAGCGACGAGGGAAATACGGCTAGCGAAAGGGCAAGCGGAAGAAAAAATGGCTAAAGATGTAAAGAGAGGTGACAAGACCTTTTTCAGATATAGTGGAGAAAGGAGAAGAGACAGGAATGGAATTGCAAGACAAAAAATAATGAGAATGGCTATGTGGAGAGTGATGAGGATAAAGCGAACACGCTAAAGAATTACTTCTCTTCGGTGTTCACGGAGGAAAATCCTGGAGGACTGCGGTCGGCTGCCGAAGGAACATCTGGGAATGGAGTGGACACTGTGCCGTTTACGGAAGAGTTTATAAACAGCTTGGGAATCTGAAAGTGGACAAAGCTATGGGGCTCTTAAAGATTTATTTAATAGATCTTTAGAGATGGGAGAGGTTCTGCAAGATTGGAGATGAGCAGATGTGGTCCCTCTTTACAAAAGTGGAGACAGGGAAGAAGTGGGAAACTACGAACCGGTAAGTCTCACATCGTTGGTAGGTAAAAATAATGGAGTTGCTTCTGAAAGAAAGGATAGTTAACTTTCTAGAAGCCAACGGGTTACAGGACCTGAGGCAACATGGCTTTACCAAAGGAAAATCCTGCCATACAAATCTGATTAACTTGTTTGACTGGATGAAGGATGTACACTAGATGTAATCTACTTGGACTTCAGCAAAGCCTTTGATACGGTCCATCACAGAAGACTCACGAATAAGCTGAGAGGGCTGAACTTAGCACCAAAAGTGGAGAACTGGATAAGAAACTGGTTGAACGATAGGTGGCAGAGGGTGGTGGTAAATGGAATCCGCTTGGAGGAAAGGAAGGTGAGCAGTGGAGTTCCTCAGGGGTCAGTGCTGGGGCCGATTCTGTTTAATATATTTGTCAGAGATACTGCTGAAGGTTGGAAGGAAAGGTTTGCCTTTTTGCAGATGACATGAAGATAGCCAATAGAGTGGATTCCCTGGAGGGAGTAGAAACAATTAGAAGGGATCGCCAAATGTTAGAAGAATAGTCAAGGGTCTGGCAGTTAAAATTTAATGGCAAGAAGTGCAGTGATGCAGAAACTCAAAAGAGAGATACCGGATAGGAGGGGAGAGTTTAGTAAGCTGGACTCAGGAGAGAGACCTTGGGGTGTTGGTGTCCGAGGATCTGAAGGTGAAGAAACAATGCGACAAAGCAACGGCCATGGCCAGAAGGATGCTAGGCTGCGTAGAGAGGGGCATAACCAGCCCCTTTACAAGTCGTTGGTGAGGCCCCACTTGGAGTATTGTGTTCAGTTTTGGAGGCCGTATCTTGCTAAAGATGTAAAAAGACTGGAAGTGGTGCAAAGAAAAGCTACAAAAATGGTATGGGATTTGCGTTACAAGACGTATGAGGAGAGACTTGCTGACCTGAACATGTATACCCTGGAGGAAAGGAGAAACAGGGGTGACATGATACAGACGTTCAAATAGTTGAAAGGTATTAATCCGCAAACTAACCTTTTCCGGAGACAGGAAGGCGGTAGAACTAGAGGACATGAATTGAGGTTGAAGGGGGGCAGACTCAGGAGTAATGTCAGGTAGTATTTTTTCACGGAGAGAGTGGTGGATACGTGGCTCCCACAGGAGGTGGTGGAGATGAAAACGGTAATGGATTTCAAACAGGAATCCTGTTTAGAAGGAATGAATCCACGGAATCTTAGCAGAGATTGGGTGGTAACACCGGTGGGGCTTCAACGTTAGCTTCAGAACTTTTAGTACAAGAACAGTGCTGGGCAGACTTCTACGGTCTGTACCCTGAGAATGGCAAGGACACATCAAACTCGGGTATACATATAAAGTATCGCATACCATGTAAAATAAGTTTATCTTGTTAGGAAGACTGGATGGACCGTTTAGGTCTTTATCTGCTGTCATTTACTATGTTACTATATGCAAGTCTCCAAAACATCTACTTACTCTTCATGGGATCATCTGGGTTTTCTTTTCCCTCCCACTCAAAATGTGGGGTAAAATATTTCTCATCTTCCTTTTGTATCTTGAATATAACATCAGGATTAACAATTGAATAACCTGTAAATAAGTAGGAAAATGGCATTTAAATTTATCTGTAGAAGGTGTTGGGGAAGGTTCCATCCGTTTCCTGTTCTGAATAAGCAGTACATGAGTGTGTCTGTGTACATAGAAGACTAAGTTCTGTATATGGGGCCAAAAAACTGACTCTGATAAAAATTGGAGCTAATCCCTATTCTATAAACAGTTCTGGCTATAGACCTTTTTGCATATGTGCAATTGCGCCACTATCAGGTGAATTTTCGAAAGAGAAGGGTGCCCATCTTCCGACACAAATCGGGAGATGGGCCTCCTTCTCGCAAGGTTGCCCAAATCGGCATAATCGAAAGCCGATTTTGGGCGCCCTCAACTGCTTTCCGTCGCAGGGATGACCAAAGTTCACAGGGGCGTGTCGGCAGTGTAGCGAAGGCAGGACTGGAGCGTGCTTAGGAGATTCATCTAACATTAGCCACCCCATTCGCTGAAAACAACATCATACCGATACTAAACAACTATCAAAGACTGCCCAGATACCCCACAACCCACCAAACCGACAACAACCAAAACAAAGGAAGAATACCAACTTGTGGACAACATCAACAGAACAGAAAGAAAGGTCAAAACAACCACACTCTCACAAAGAATCGACAACTAACAAAAATCCACACGACACCAAACCTTGAAGCCCCACACCAAAGAATTCAAATAGGTTACACCAACGCCAGATCCGTTGTGAACAAAACTACAACAATAACAGACTGGATTACGTCATAAAACCTTGATCTTATTTTCATCACCAAAACTTGGATCCATGATCAAAAAGGACCCCATAATCCTCAACCTTTGCCCCCCAGGAAACAAAATTACTCACTGGACCAGAAAGGAAAAGAGAGGCGGAGGTATAGCTTTAATATACCGATCCCACTTTACCATCAAAACCACTGCTGAGTCAATAACAAACCACCTTGAAATTGCCTCAATAAGAATACACAATAAATCTCTACTCGATCACTCTAACTGTGTCTTGTTCTACAGACCACCAGGACTTCATCTCAAATACCTGTGTTGCCAACTCCAATATACTAGTACTAGGAGACATCAACCTTCACCTAGAAGATCTAAACTCCACCAACGCACGCAAATGCAAGGAATTCCTCCACCTATGGGATCTCAAATGGCCACACATGCAAGCAACCCACATCAAAATGCACACACTCGACCTCATTGCATACAAATGGTCCACAGACCAGAACCTAACAACAACAGACATTAAATGGTCAGAAACACCTTGGACCGATCACTACAAACTAAACCTATCCCTAAACTGGTGGAAAAAGGGCTCATATCATACACAAGAACATACTACCTACAACACAAGAGGCCAAATAGACCCAAAAATATTCTGGCAACAGATATACAATAATGAATGGATAGCACAGACGGACTCCACAAACTACCTCTCTGAATGGGACAAAAGATGCACAAGTATACTAGACGAAATAGCACCCCTACGAACAAGAACATCACGAAGACAAAACCCAATCCCATGGTTCAACGACAAACTGAAAAAGCTAAAAACACAAACCAGGAAGCTTGAACGAGAATGGACAAAAATAAAAGACGATCACACACTCAACACCTGGAAACAAATGCAAAGAAAATACAAATATGCAATAAGATAGACCAAACTAAAATAAGACCAGACTTCAAAGACTCGAAAAAACCATACCAACTCGTACACAAACTACTAGACACTACCTTGGTCACCACAACCAAATCAGACATCCCATCGGCAGACAAACTTGCCAATTACTTCAATGAAAAAATCGTAAAACTGCGTAACACACTCCTCCATAATACTACCGATATCGAAAACTCCATCAATGGTCTGGACCCAACCCCAGGAGAATACCCAGCGGACCGAACCTGGTCAAACTTCAATCTCCTCTCGACTGAAACAATTACCCATGCGATCTGCAGGTTCTCCAACAGTCACAGCAAACTGGACGCCTACCCCAGCTACCTAATAAAATCCGCCCCTGACCGCTTCATAACAGACCTCACATCTCACCTAAACTTAATGCTCCAACAAGGTCTCTTCCCCAAGGAAAATGGTAACATCCTACTCCCCCTGATACCAAAAGACACTAAGTAAAATATAAATTAACTCACCAACTACTACCGCCCAGTAGCATCCATCCCACTAGCAGTTAAACTGATGGAAAGTATGGTAACCAAACAACTTATGGATTACATAAACAAATTTTCTATATTACATGAATCACAATCTGGATTTCACCCCCTCCATAGCACCGAAACAGTACTTACTACTCTCCTAGCCAAATTCAAGCAGGAAATAGCAACAGGCAAAAGCATACTTCGCCTCCAATTCGACATGTCTAGTGCATTCAACATGGTAAACCATAATATACTATTAAGACTCCTAGACTACTTCGGGATTGCTGGAAATATATGTAGCCGGATCAAAGGCTTCCTAACTACCAGAACGTACCAAGTGAAATCAAACTCAACCATATCATCCCCGTGGAAAGCAGACTGCGGAGTACTGCAAGGATCACCACTATCACCAATCCTCTTCAACCTAATTTATTTATTTATTGTTTATTGTTTGCATTTGTATCCCACATTTTCCCACCTCTTTGCGGGCTCAGTGTGGCTTACAATAAGATATGAATAATGAGAATACAGTTGTTACAAATTGGTTATGGGTTACATTGTACAAGTTATGCGAGATAATCGAAGTATCATTAGGAATATCACAATGGGACATCAACATTGAGACTTTGGGAGGAGACAATGGGAAGCTTAAGGGCAGTGTTAAGACAAAGGGGCACATGGTGTACATATTTCTGTAAGTATATGTATGAGTAATGTGGAATTAGGGGGGATGAGAGATCATAAGTGGATGTGTGATGCATTGATGTAAGTGAGTGTGGACTCTATGTGTTTTGGTTTTTTCCGTAAATTGTCTCAAACAGATGGGTCTTCAGTAATCTGCGGAAGGATGCTTGTTCGTGGATCGCTCTTAAGTTGCATGGCAGTGTGTTCCAACGCTGCGTGCTCGTGTGAGAAAATGATGATCCCACTAGCAAAATCCTTAGCCACCCAAGGCCTCAACCCATTCATCTATGCAGACGACGTTACAATATTTAGTCCTTTCAAACACGACAGAAATCACCAATGAAAGCACGTACAGCTTAAATACTATGAACTCATGGGCAAATGCATTCCAATTAAAATTCAACACAGAAAAAACACACTGCCTCATCCTCTCATCCCAACACAACACGAATAAACCCACAAACCTAAACACCCCAAATTACACCCTCCCTATCTCAGACAGCCTGAAAATTCTCGGGGTCACAATCGACCGCAACCTTACACTCGAGAGCCAAGTGATCTCTACAACCAAGAAAATGTTCCACTCTATATGGAAACTTAAACACGTGAAACAATTCTTCCCGAGGGAAACTTTTCGCAACCTGATACAATCAATGGTACTAAGCCACGTTGACTACTGCAACAGAATCTACGCGGGATGCAAAGAGCAACTCTTAAAGAAACTCCAGACCGCCCAAAACACAGCAGCCAGACTTATATTTGGAAAAGCGCGATTCAAAAGCGCCAAACGCCTCTGAGAAAAACTACACTGGCTTATAATCAAAGAATGCATAGCTTTCAAAATCTGCACCCTAGGCCATAAAATTATCTATGGCGAAGCCCTGGGTTACATTGTCGACCTCATAAACCTCCCAACCAGAAACGCAGTTAGATCAACACGAATATACTTAAACCTCCACTACCCAAGCTGTAAAGGACTCAAATATAAATCAATCTATGCAGCCAGCTTCAAAAGCTGTGAAAACAATGTACGACCATCTTAACTTCCGGAAATCACTAAAGACCCACCTGTTCAAAAAGGCATATCCTACCGACCCAACTTAAGTACCCAAATCCTGCAACACAACGTAACCCAAGCTCATAATGAACACTATATACATATCCTCTTCTCTACTATTCCCAATCAATGTAAGAAATAAATAAATAATGAAAAAAAGAAGGGCGTCCCTGACGAGCACTTGGACGACTTTACTTGGTCCATTTTGTTTCACGACCAAGCATCAAAAAGGTGCCCGAACTGACCAGATGACCACCGGAGGGAATCGGGGATCACCTCCCCTTACTCCCCCAGTGGTCACTAACCCCTCCCACCATTAAAAAAAAAGTTCAAAAATACTTTTTTGCCAGCCTCAAATGCCATACTCAGGTCCATCACAGCAGTATACAGGTCCCTGGAGCAGTTGTATTGGGTGCAGTATACTTCAGGCAGGCGGACCCAGGCCCATCCCCCCCTACCTATTACACTTGTGGTGGTAAATGTGATCCCTCCAAAATCCACCACAAACCCACTGTACCCACATCTAGGTGCCCCCCTTCATCCCTAAGGGCTATGGTAGTGGTGTACAGTTGTGGGTAGTGGGTTTTGGGGGGTGGGTTTGGCGGGCTCAGCACACAAGGTAAGGGAGCTATGCACCTGGTAGCAATTTTTGAAGTCCACTGCAGTGCCCCCTAGGGTGCCCGGTTGGTGTCCTGGCATGTGAGGGGGACCAGTGCACTACGAATGCTGGCTCCTCCCAAGACCAAATGCCATGGATTTGGTCGTTTTTGAGATGGGCGTCCTCGGTTTCCATTATCGCTGAAAACCGGGGAGGACCATCTCAAAAACGACCTAAGGACGACCATCTCTAAGGTCGACCTAACTTTCATGATTTGGGCGTCCCCGACCGTATTATCGAAACGAAAGATGGACACCCATCTTGTTTCGATAATACGGGGCCGTCCTGCGAAGGCGCCCTCATGAAAACTTGGGCGCCCCCTTCAATTAGGCCCCTCTATGTCACAGCTTTGGGATGGACCAACCTGACAGAAGACGTTCAAGACACCTTAACACAACGTAACGCAGGGTGCGCAAACATTAGTGCCTTTGCAATGTCATCATAGATACCTATTGGACTCTACAGAAGAACTGAATTATAGCCACTTTACAAAGATTTGGTTGGCAGAACTTGCAACAGTACTGACAACGGAACAATTTCAAGTATTCGTTTTGAACACCTTGAAACATCTTCCATTCACTCGTTGTGTGGAATTACAATACAAGTTTGTGCTGAGACTGTACACTTCGCGGACAGTGAAAATGCCCAAAATGTCATCAGAGGCTAGTGAATTGAAGCCATATATTTTGGAATTGTCCGGTAATCAGCCACTTTTGGGCACACCTGTTGCAGGCCATTTCCAATCTTTGGAAATGTACAGTGGTACAAAACCCGTTACTTCTTTTCAATATAACCCAATGTCAAAAGTCCAGTCCACCAGGCTTCACGTCATTTTTATGTCAGGCAATGCTCATGGGGAAGAAAGTGATATTGTTGTGTTGGAGGCAACCTTGTACGCCCACTTTGGCAATGTGGCGTACTCATATGATTGACTTAAGTTAGAGCACGTTGGAATTAGCGACATCAACTCAAAACAAGGCGTGAGATTTCAGCGCACCTGGAAGCGATTCTGGGACACATTACACCTCACGGCTCGCAGCTTAATTTTCCTATAATGTAGTGTACTTGCCCAATGGTGTACAAGGTATAGACTATGGAAGGTTTCATGAAGGGGGAGGGAGAAGGGAAAAGGGGGGTGGTTGTGGGAGGGAGTTTTCATCGTCATTTAAAATTTATTGTTAGATAACATCCTGTGTATGGGAATTAAATGCAAGTGATGTTTGTTGATGACCATCGATTGTTTTAATAAAGATGATTTAAACATAAAGAGTTCTCAGAGTTAGGCGCTGTTGTTTTGTGCCGGGATCCGCAACCAATTTCGGGTGTGAGGATTTACACCAACTGGATATTCTCACGCCAAAATTAGGCGCGAGTCTCCCTTATTCTGTAACACTGCGTGCAAATTCCAGGAACGCCCCTGATCCAACCCATGCACCTCCCGTGTCCACACTCCCTTTCTGGATCCACGTATAAGTTTAAATTAATGCCAAATAGTGATGATAATTGATCATTAGTGCCCAAGTACCGGTGCTAATTGGCTAATTATGCAATTAAATTACATGTGCCCAATTTCCCATGGGACCAGGTACCTGTGATTTTTCTACCACTGATTCCATAATGTGTGCTACATGATAGAGAAGACACATTTACCTCGTGATTTGAGGATGTCATGAATCTCCTTGATGACCTTCTTGTACAGCTCCTTCTGCTGTTCTCCCAGAAGGTCCCAGTCTACTTCCAAGAAATAAGCAGCAACATCCTTGAACAAGGCCTGGAACAACAGACAAGACACCGTCAGTCACAGTTTCATTATAATGTTGGGTAGACTGGATGGACCATTCAGGTCTTTATCTGCCATCATCTACTATGACCTCTGTCTGCAAGATCAGAGCTCCAGTACATTATAGTATGAAGTATATAGTACGAATTCTGTCCCCTTAAATCTCCAATATTTTGAACAGACTTCCTGGTCCTTACACTGGAAATCTCTCATGTTGACTGATGTAGCAAATCCTAGTCTCGCTTAGTGGCCCTATTCTCACAGAAGCAGGTCTGCAGTGCATGCACACTCTTTCTGCGGCAGCATTCGCTCTCTACATTCCAACTCCCATAACATTCCACTCCAGTCCCTCACCCATACACAGGCACTTTAACACTGGCTTGACCTTTAAGTACCCCGGATCCCAGACTAGGGTCTCACACAAGCAGTTACCCACTAACTAACAGGCATTCCCTCCTGTTATTACCCCTCAGGCAAACAGAACCTCCTATTTCTAATTTTCAATTTTTTTTTAAATAACAACCTCAACCCCAGCCCCCAGGAAACTGACATTCAGGCTTTCACCACCACTCCTTTCCCTCACTCCCACCTCTTACTGTCAATCAGTGACTTAAACTCTCCAGCAATGATCAGCCAGTCCCAACCACACTGCAGCACACAACCTCTCCGTCCTCTGCTGACCAGCAAGCTGGTTCCCAGACAATAGAATCTCAGCTCTCAGCACATTCTAAGGACTGCACTGCTGGCCACAACCCAACTCTGAGACAACTCAGGCAATTGAATTTATTTAAAAAAAAAATAATTATAACCCCTTAGGGTTACAATAGCAAGCAAGACGCTCTTTAACAAAATGGGGGAATACCTGAGGAAGGAGCTGATGGGCTGCGAGAAGGACAGTGGTCCAAGCTGAAAGAAGTAATAAAAAGGGCCACAGACCTTTATGTAAGGAGGGTAAATAAAAGCAAGAGAAAAAGGAAACCGATATGGTTTTCAAAGCAAGTGGCTGAGAAAATAAAGGCTAAAGAGTTGGCGTTCATGAAATACACAAAAACTCAAGAAGAGGAACACGGGGAGGAATACAGGATGAAACTGAAAGAAGCCAAGAGAGAGATACGTCTGGCGAAAGCACAAGCGGAAGAAAAAATGGCTAGAAATGTACGGAGGGGTGACAAAAACTTCTTCAGGTATATTAGTGAAAGGAGAAAGACTAAAAAGGGGATTGTGAGACTAAAAGATACAGCAAAACGCTATGTAGAAAATGATGAAGAAAAAGCCAATTTGCTAAATAGATACTTTTGTTCTGTTTTTACTGAAGAAAATCCTGGGGAAGGACCGAGAGGGACTGGCAAAAGTACACCTGAAAATGAAGTGGATAGAGCACCGTTCATGGAAGAGAGTGTGTATCAACAACTTGGAAAGCTAAAGGTGGACAAAGCCATGGGGCCGGACGGGATCCACCCCAGAATACTGAGGGAGCTCAGAGAGGTTCTGGCGGGTCCTCTTAAAGATTTGTTTAATAAATCCTTGGAGACTGGAGAGGTTCCGAGGGATTGGAGAATGGCGGAGGTGGGTCCCTCTTCACAAAAGTGGTGATAGGGAAGAAGCTGGAAACTACAGGCCAGTAAGCCTCACTTCGGTTATTGGAAAAGTAATGGAAGCAATGCTGAAGGAAAGGATAGTGAATTTCCTGGAAGCCAATAAGTTGCAAGATCCGAGACAACATGGTTTCACCAAAGGGAAATCGTGCCAAACGAATCTCATTGAATTCTTTGACTGGGTGACCGGAGAATTAAATCAAGGACGTGCTATGGACGTCATCTACTTAGATTTCAGCAAGGCTTTCGACACGGTTCCCCACAGGAGGCTCTTGAATAAACTAGAAGGGCTGAAGATAGGACCCAAAGTGGTGAACTGGATTAGGAACTGGTTGATGGGCAGATGCCAGAGGGTGGTAGTGAATGGAGTTCGCTCGGAGGAGGGAAAGGTGAGTAGTGGAGTGCCTCAGGGATCGGTGTGGGGCCCATTCTGTTCAATATATTTGTGAGTTACATTGCCGAAGGGTTACAAGGTAAAGTTTGCCTTTTTGCGGATGACACCAAGATTTGCAACAGAGTGGACACCCCGGAGGGAGTGGAAAACATGAAAAAAGATCTGAAGAAGCTGGAAAAATGGTCTAACGTTTGGCAATTAAAATTCAATGCGAAGAAATGCAAAGTGATGCATTTAGGGAGTAGAAATCCAAGGGAGGCGTATGTGTTAGGTGGGGAGAGCCTGATAGACATGGACGGGGAGAGGGATCTTGGGGTGATAGTATCTGAGGACCTGAAGGCGATGAAACAGTGCGACAAGGCGGTGGCCGTAGCGAGAAGGTTGCTAGGCTGCATAGGGAGAGGTGTGACCAGCAGAAGAAAGGAGGTTTTAATGCCCCTGTATAAGACGTTGGTGAGGCCCCACCTGGAGTATTGTGTTCAGTTTTGGAGGCCGTACCTTGCGAAGGATGTTAAAAAAATGGAAGCGGTGCAAAGAAAAGCTACGAGGATGGTATGGGAGTTGCGTTCCAAGACGTATGAAGAGAGACTTGCTGACCTGAACATGTATACTCTGGAGGAAAGGAGGAACAGGGGTGATATGATACAGACGTTCAAATATTTGAAAGGTATTAATCCGCAAACGAATCTTTTCCGGAGATGGGAAGGCGGTAGAACGAGAGGACATGAAATGAGATTGAAGGGGGGCAGACTCAGGAAAGATGTCAGGAAGTATTTTTTCACGGAGAGGGTGGTGGATGCTTGGAATGCCCTCCCGCGGGAGGTGGTGGCGATGAAAACGGTAACGGAATTCAAACATGCGTGGGATGTGCATAAAGGAATCCTGTGCAGAAGGAATGGATCCTCAGAAGCTTAGCTACAATTGGGTGGCAGAGCAGGTGGGGGGAAGAGGGGTTGGTGGTTGGGAGGCGAGGATAGGGGAGGGCAGACTTATACGGTCTGTGCCAGAGCCGGTGATGGAAGGCGGGACAGGTGGTTGGGAGGCAGGAAAAACTGCTGGGCAGACTTATACGGTCTGTGCCCTGAGAAAGACAGGTACAAATCAAGGTAAGGTATACACATGAGTTTATCTTGGGCAGACTGGATGGACCGTGCAGGTCTTTTTCTCCATATACCACATCTGCATACCATATATGGGTCATATAGTTTCATTTCCTCATAAGTTACAGCTTATCATGTGACTTACTGTAAGTGCATAACAACACTTCATATTTAAAGGAAAACAAAACTTATGCTTAGTTTCTGGAACAGAAAGCTTATGCCCTCTATACACAAGCAGCAGCAGAAGGGAGAAATATACACAACACTTATATTCATGTGCATTTCCCCCTCTTCCTTCCATCCATATGCACTTTTCCCTCTGCCTTCTCTTCTACACACACTTTCCTTCTATCCTCAAAATTGTCTCCTCTCCCTTCCCTGAGCATTTCCCCCTCACCTCTTTCTTTTCCTCCTTGTGGATCTCCCACTTCCCTTCCATCCTTGTGCAGTTTCTGATCCTCCCCTGTTCCCCCCTAGGGGTCCCACATGCCTTCCTACCTCCCACTGTCCCCGCTCCTCAGCAGTGTTGCCAGGTGGGCAGTTTTACCGCCCAATTGGGTGGTTTTCTGCGACCCGCCGCGGGAAATTTTTGCCCGTGGCGGGTTGCGGTTTTTTGGGCTGTTTTTTGGGCTTCAGGGCGGTTTTTTGTGCGGCTTTTTCGGCCGCGGGGGGCAGGGTTAGTGACGTTTTGGGCGGGGTTAGTGATGTGGGAGGCGGGGCCTATGACGTGGGAGGCAGGGCCGATGACGTGGGAGGCGGGGCCGATGACGAGGGAGGCGGGGCCGGTGATGGGGGAGGCGGGGCCAGTGACGGCGGGGGCGGGGTTGATGACGGCGGGGGTGATGACGCGGGGGTGGGGGTGTCAGGGATGGGGTTTGAGTTTGGGCGGGTTTTGTGCTGGATTGGGTGGGAAAAAAATTTTCCACCTGGCCAGTGTTGCCAGGTGGGCGGTTTTACCGCCCAATTGGGCGGTTTTCCGCGACCCGCCGCGGGAAATTTTTGCCCGCGGCGGGTTGCGGTTTTTTGGGCGGTTTTTTAGGCTTCCGGGCGGCTTTTTGGGCGGCTTTTTGATTTTTTTTCGGCCGCGGGGGGCGGGGTTAGTGACGTTTTGGGCGGGGCCGATGACGTGGGAGGCAGGGCCGATGACGTGGGAGGCGGGGCCGATGACGGGAGGCGGGGCTGATGACGGGGAGGCGGGCCCGATGACGTGGGAGGCGGGGCTGATGACGGGGAGGCGGGCCCGGTGACGGCGGGGGCGGGGCCGGTGACGCGGGGGTGGGGGTGTCAGGGGCGGGGTTTGTGTTTGGGCGGGTTTTGGGCTGGTTTCTGGCCCGGATTGGGCTGGAAAAAAAATTTCTACCTGGCAACCCTGCACCTGGCAACACTGCTCCTCAGCAGCATTGGCTGGTAGAGTTGGCAGTCTTGCTCTCTCCAGCTGGCCTGAAGTTTTCCCTCTGCTGCCTCCTTCCCACATTACAACAGAGGGAAGGACCCTGGGGCTGGATGGAAACAGCTTTGATCTTTTGTTTAGCTAAGCAGAATTAATATTGTTTTAATAAACATAAACTAGACCTACTCTTCACTGAAAACAGACAAGGAGAGAGAAGGGAAAGGAAACCACAAAGATCAACACATGTGAAACTCCCCACATATATCCAGAAATGTTTAATAATGCCTTCTGTTATATTACTATCATGTATTCCATTACTATGCAACCCAAAATCCTTCTGTAACACCAAATGCCTATTCTCTTCTTATTACCACTATCCATGATGTATTGTAAGCCACATTGAGCCTGCAAAGAGGTGGGAAAATGTGGGACACAAATGCAATAAATAAATAAAAAAAATAAGCTGGAAAAGCTGCACAGAAATATTTTCCTGTTAGTGCTGGAACCCTGGAGGAGAGAGAATCATTTCTTACCTGATCAGAAACCAGGGCAGACATTTCCCTGCTGGAATAGATTCAAGCTGGAGATCTCCCTTTTCCTGCAAAGACAAATAAAACAGGAGGAGGCTGAGTCAATTCTAGGGATCAGATAAATTCCCTGTGCAGATCTGGGACTGGATCTTGCAGGGATTTCCAGACCCCAGAGACAGAAAGTTTTTGCTTTTGTTCTGAGTCTTTTTTCCCTCTTTGCACCTCTTGCAGACACTAGACAAAGAAAGAACAGACATACAGAGCATGCTCAGAGCTCCTCCCCCTGGTGTGGTCCAGGAAGTTTGATTACCAGCAGATGGCATGATGTCACAAGGCTGAAGCCACTTCACCCAAGGAGGTGCCAAATGCAGCCACTGCCATCTTGGTACACCCACAACTATGTACTTGATAGGGTGACAAGCTCTGCCAGCCTACAGTACTGACTTCAGCTCAAATAATGGGTCATGCACACTCCAGGGCAGACATTTATTTCCCTGCTGTTTCCCCTCTGAATTGTGCAGCTACTGGGCTGGAGATTTCCCTTTTCCTGGACAGATGAATAAAACAGGAGGAGGCTGAGTCAATTCTAGGGATCAGATAAATTCCCTGTGCAGATCTGGGACTGGATCTTGCAGGGATTTCCAGACCCCAGAGACAGAAAGTTTTTGCTTTTGTTCTGAGTCTTTTTTCCCTCTTTGCACCTCTTGCAGACACTAGACAAAGAAAGAACAGACATACAGAGCATGCTCAGAGCTCCTCCCCCTGGTGTGGTCCAGGAAGTTTGATTACCAGCAGATGGCATGATGTCACAAGGCTGAAGCCACTTCACCCAGGGAGGTTCTCATTCTGCCAAAAGTAGCCACCGCCATCTTGGTACACCCAAAACAATGGACGTTTAATAGACAGGAGTGGAAGTGAGCCAATCTAGTCCACTGTAAGCAAGGAAGCCCATTTGGGTCTTGCAGGGATTCCAGGCCCCAAAGGCAGAAAGTTTCTGCTCTTGTTCTGAGCCTTGTCTCTTCCCTCTTTACAGCTCTGCAGACACTTTAGATAAGGAAAGAGCAGAGCATGTTCAGAGCTCCTCCCCCTGGTGTGGTCCAGGAAGTTTGATTACCAGCAGATGGCATGATGTCACAAGGCTGAAGCCACTTCACCCAGGGAGGTTTTCATTCTGCCAAATGTAGCCACCGCCATCTTGGTACACCCAAAACAATGGACGTTTAATAGACAGGAGTGGAAGTGAGCCAATCTAGTCCACTGTAAGCAAGGAAGCCCATTTGGGTCTTGCAGGGATTCCAGGCCCCAAAGGCAGAAAGTTTCTGCTCTTGTTCTGAGCCTTTTCTCTTCCCTCTTTACAGCTCTGCAGACACTTTAGATAAGGAAAGAGCAGAGCATGTTCAGAGCTCCTCCCCCTGGTGTGGTCCAGGAAGTTTGATTACCAGCAGATGGCATGATGTCACAAGGCTGAAGCCACTTCACCCAGGGAGGTTTTCATTCTGCCAAATGTAGCCACCGCCATCTTGGTACACCCAAAACAATGGACGTTTAATAGACAGGAGTGGAAGTGAGCCAATCTAGTCCACTGTAAGCAAGGAAGCCCATTTGGGTCTTGCAGGGATTCCAGGCCCCAAAGGCAGAAAGTTTCTGCTCTTGTTCTGAGCCTTGTCTCTTCCCTCTTTACAGCTCTGCAGACACTTTAGATAAGGAAAGAGCAGAGCATGTTCAGAGCTCCTCCCCCTGGTGTGGTCCAGGAAGTTTGATTACCAGCAGATGGCATGATGTCACAAGGCTGAAGCCACTTCACCCAGGGAGGTTTTCATTCTGCCAAATGTAGCCACCGCCATCTTGGTACACCCAAAACAATGGACGTTTAATAGACAGGAGTGGAAGTGAGCCAATCTAGTCCACTGTAAGCAAGGAAGCCCATTTGGGTCTTGCAGGGATTCCAGGCCCCAAAGGCAGAAAGTTTCTGCTCTTGTTCTGAGCCTTTTCTCTTCCCTCTTTACAGCTCTGCAGACACTTTAGATAAGGAAAGAGCAGAGCATGTTCAGAGCTCCTCCCCCTGGTGTGGTCCAGGAAGTTTGATTACCAGCAGATGGCATGATGTCACAAGGCTGAAGCCACTTCACCCAGGGAGGTTTTCATTCTGCCAAATGTAGCCACCGCCATCTTGGTACACCCAAAACAATGGACGTTTAATAGACAGGAGTGGAAGTGAGCCAATCTAGTCCACTGTAAGCAAGGAAGCCCATTTGGGTCTTGCAGGGATTCCAGGCCCCAAAGGCAGAAAGTTTCTGCTCTTGTTCTGAGCCTTGTCTCTTCCCTCTTTACAGCTCTGCAGACACTTTAGATAAGGAAAGAGCAGAGCATGTTCAGAGCTCCTCCCCCTGGTGTGGTCCAGGAAGTTTGATTACCAGCAGATGGCATGATGTCACAAGGCTGAAGCCACTTCACCCAGGGAGGTTTCATTCTGCCAAATGTAGCCACCGCCATCTTGGTACACCCAAAACAATGGACGTTTAATAGACAGGAGTGGAAGTGAGCCAATCTAGTCCACTGTAAGCAAGGAAGCCCATTTGGGTCTTGCAGGGATTCCAGGCCCCAAAGGCAGAAAGTTTCTGCTCTTGTTCTGAGCCTTTTCTCTTCCCTCTTTACAGCTCTGCAGACACTTTAGATAAGGAAAGAGCAGAGCATGTTCAGAGCTCCTCCCCCTGGTGTGGTCCAGGAAGTTTGATTACCAGCAGATGGCATGATGTCACAAGGCTGAAGCCACTTCACCCAGGGAGGTTTTCATTCTGCCAAATGTAGCCACCGCCATCTTGGTACACCCAAAACAATGGACGTTTAATAGACAGGAGTGGAAGTGAGCCAATCTAGTCCACTGTAAGCAAGGAAGCCCATTTGGGTCTTGCAGGGATTCCAGGCCCCAAAGGCAGAAAGTTTCTGCTCTTGTTCTGAGCCTTTTCTCTTCCCTCTTTACAGCTCTGCAGACACTTTAGATAAGGAAAGAGCAGAGCATGTTCAGAGCTCCTCCCCCTGGTGTGGTCCAGGAAGTTTGATTACCAGCAGATGGCATGATGTCACAAGGCTGAAGCCACTTCACCCAGGGAGGTTTTCATTCTGCCAAATGTAGCCACCGCCATCTTGGTACACCCAAAACAATGGACGTTTAATAGACAGGAGTGGAAGTGAGCCAATCTAGTCCACTGTAAGCAAGGAAGCCCATTTGGGTCTTGCAGGGATTCCAGGCCCCAAAGGCAGAAAGTTTCTGCTCTTGTTCTGAGCCTTGTCTCTTCCCTCTTTACAGCTCTGCAGACACTTTAGATAAGGAAAGAGCAGAGCATGTTCAGAGCTCCTCCCCCTGGTGTGGTCCAGGAAGTTTGATTACCAGCAGATGGCATGATGTCACAAGGCTGAAGCCACTTCACCCAGGGAGGTTTTCATTCTGCCAAATGTAGCCACCGCCATCTTGGTACACCCAAAACAATGGACGTTTAATAGACAGGAGTGGAAGTGAGCCAATCTAGTCCACTGTAAGCAAGGAAGCCCATTTGGGTCTTGCAGGGATTCCAGGCCCCAAAGGCAGAAAGTTTCTGCTCTTGTTCTGAGCCTTTTCTCTTCCCTCTTTACAGCTCTGCAGACACTTTAGATAAGGAAAGAGCAGAGCATGTTCAGAGCTCCTCCCCCTGGTGTGGTCCAGGAAGTTTGATTACCAGCAGATGGCATGATGTCACAAGGCTGAAGCCACTTCACCCAGGGAGGTTTTCATTCTGCCAAATGTAGCCACCGCCATCTTGGTACACCCAAAACAATGGACGTTTAATAGACAGGAGTGGAAGTGAGCCAATCTAGTCCACTGTAAGCAAGGAAGCCCATTTGGGTCTTGCAGGGATTCCAGGCCCCAAAGGCAGAAAGTTTCTGCTCTTGTTCTGAGCCTTTTCTCTTCCCTCTTTACAGCTCTGCAGACACTTTAGATAAGGAAAGAGCAGAGCATGTTCAGAGCTCCTCCCCCTGGTGTGGTCCAGGAAGTTTGATTACCAGCAGATGGCATGATGTCACAAGGCTGAAGCCACTTCACCCAGGGAGGTTTTCATTCTGCCAAATGTAGCCACCGCCATCTTGGTACACCCAAAACAATGGACGTTTAATAGACAGGAGTGGAAGTGAGCCAATCTAGTCCACTGTAAGCAAGGAAGCCCATTTGGGTCTTGCAGGGATTCCAGGCCCCAAAGGCAGAAAGTTTCTGCTCTTGTTCTGAGCCTTTCTCTTCCCTCTTTACAGCTCTGCAGACACTTTAGATAAGGAAAGAGCAGAGCATGTTCAGAGCTCCTCCCCCTGGTGTGGTCCAGGAAGTTTGATTACCAGCAGATGGCATGATGTCACAAGGCTGAAGCCACTTCACCCAGGGAGGTTTTCATTCTGCCAAATGTAGCCACCGCCATCTTGGTACACCCAAAACAATGGACGTTTAATAGACAGGAGTGGAAGTGAGCCAATCTAGTCCACTGTAAGCAAGGAAGCCCATTTGGGTCTTGCAGGGATTCCAGGCCCCAAAGGCAGAAAGTTTCTGCTCTTGTTCTGAGCCTTTTCTCTTCCCTCTTTACAGCTCTGCAGACACTTTAGATAAGGAAAGAGCAGAGCATGTTCAGAGCTCCTCCCCCTGGTGTGGTCCAGGAAGTTTGATTACCAGCAGATGGCATGATGTCACAAGGCTGAAGCCACTTCACCCAGGGAGGTTTTCATTCTGCCAAATGTAGCCACCGCCATCTTGGTACACCCAAAACAATGGACGTTTAATAGACAGGAGTGGAAGTGAGCCAATCTAGTCCACTGTAAGCAAGGAAGCCCATTTGGGTCTTGCAGGGATTCCAGGCCCCAAAGGCAGAAAGTTTCTGCTCTTGTTCTGAGCCTTGTCTCTTCCCTCTTTACAGCTCTGCAGACACTTTAGATAAGGAAAGAGCAGAGCATGTTCAGAGCTCCTCCCCCTGGTGTGGTCCAGGAAGTTTGATTACCAGCAGATGGCATGATGTCACAAGGCTGAAGCCACTTCACCCAGGGAGGTTTTCATTCTGCCAAATGTAGCCACCGCCATCTTGGTACACCCAAAACAATGGACGTTTAATAGACAGGAGTGGAAGTGAGCCAATCTAGTCCACTGTAAGCAAGGAAGCCCATTTGGGTCTTGCAGGGATTCCAGGCCCCAAAGGCAGAAAGTTTCTGCTCTTGTTCTGAGCCTTTTCTGTTCCCTCTTTACAGCTCTTCGGACACTTTAGATAAGGAAAGAGCAGAGCATGTTCAGAGCTCCTCCCCCTGGTGTGGTCAAGGAAGTTTGATTAACAGCACATGGCAGCCACCGCCATCTTGGTACACCCAAAACAATGTACTTGATAGGGTGACAAGCTCTGCCTACTGACTTCAGCTCAAATAATGGGTCATGCACACTCCAGGGCAGATATTTCTTTCCCTGCTGTTTCCCCTCTGAATTGTGCAGCTACTGGGCTGGAGATTTCCATGGACAGATGAATAAAACAGGAGGAGGCTGAGTCAATTCTAGGGATCAGATAAATTCCCTGTGCAGATCTGGGACTGGATCTTGCAGGGATTTCCAGACCCCAGAGACAGAAAGTTTTTGCTTTTGTTCTGAGTCTTTTTTTTCCCTCTTTGCACCTCTTGCAGACACTAGACCAGGGTTGCCAGGTGGAAAATTTTTTTCCAGCCCACTGGAGCCCAAAAAAACAGCCCAAAAACCGCCCAAACACAAACCCCGCCCCTGACACCCCCACCCCCGCGTCATCACCCCCGCCCCCGCCGTCATCAACCCCGCCCCCGCCGTCACCGGCCCCGCCTCCCACGTCACCGGCCCCGCCTCCCCGTCATCGGCCCCGCCTCCCCATCATCGGCCCCGCCTCCCCGTCATCGGCCCCGCCTCCCACGTCATCGGCCCCGCCTCCCACGTCACTAACCCCGCCCAAAACGTCATTAACCCCACCCAAAAACGTCACTAACCCCGCCCCCCCGCAGCCGAAAAAAACGCCCGAAGCACAAAAACCAGCCCAAAAAACCGCAACCCGCCGCGGGCAAAAATTTCCCGCGGCGGGTCGCGGAAAACCGCCCAATTGGGCGGTAAAACCGCCCACCTGGCAACACTGCACTAGACAAAGAAAGAACAGACAGAGCATGCTCAGAGCTCCTCCCCCTGGTGTGGTCAAGGAACTATAATTAACAGGATGCGGCATGATGTCACAATGCTAAAGCCACTTCACCCAGGGAGGTTTTCATTCTGCCAAATGTAGCCATCGCCATCTTGGTACACCCAAAACAATGGACGTTTAATAGACAGGAGTGGAGGAGTGTGGTAGCCGTGTTAGTCCACTCTTAAGGTTATCAACAGAAATCAAACAAAATAAAACATGGAAAAGAAAATAAGATGATACCTTTTTTATTGGACATAACTTAATACATTTCTTGATTAGCTTTCGAAGGTTGCCCTTCTTCCTCAGATTGGAAATAAGCAAATGTGCTAGCTGACAGTGCATATAAGTGAAAAATTCAAGCATTAGTATGACAGTCTGACAGGGTGGGAGGATGGGGTGAGTAGGAGGTATGCATGGGGACATCAAAGCATATCATTGATATTCTAACAGGATGGGTGTGGATAGGTGAGGGGTGGGGTGATCAACAGAGACATACAGCTTTATGATTTATAATGGGCTAGGAACCCCAGGTCCTTGTTAAGTCCTTTCTGTTGGGTGTTAAAATATTCAATCATTCTGATTCAGAAAAGAAATTGTATGCAAATGAGCTGCATGGACTTTTATCGTGCACCCTTCTCCTCCACCGCTAACTCCAGACTCCGTTCCTTTTATCTTGCTGCACCATATGCCTGGAATAGACTTCCTGAGCCAGTACGTCAAGCTCCATCTCTGGCCGTCTTCAAATCTAAGCTAAAAGCCCACCTTTTTGATGCTGCGTTTAACTCCTAACCCTTACTCACTTGTTCAGAACCCTTATTTTATCATCCTCACTTTAATATTCCCTTATCTCTTGTTTCTCCTGTTTGTCTGTCCTAATTAGATTGTAAGCTCTGTCGGGCAGGGACTGTCTCTTCATGTTCAAGTGTACAGCGCTGCATACGTCTAGTAGTGCTATAGAAATGATAAGTAGTGGCTGCTACGTGCATGCCTAGAACCGTTCCACTACGCACATCTTTTGTACATGCATATGAGCTGTGCGACGCCATGTGAGGTCATCAGAAGGCCCAAGAAGTCCTGATTAAAGATCTTGGAAACCTAAGGAATAAACCTGAATCTTTTGAGAATTATATTAGGTCTAATAACCTGCATTTTCTAAATTTTCCTCAGATAGAAACTGTAACGTCTAGAGAGTGCCCAGGAGATACCTGAAAGAGGTTTTGGGGTTCCTGAAGAATCTTTACCCCTTTTCTCTCAAATATTTGCCTTCTACTACTTCAGTGAGACCTGACAATGTTGACCAAACTGAGCTTCCTCATGATGTGTCTGCTGTACTGGAGTTATCAGATGAAGAACTGGCAACGGCTTCTACATTAGTGGCTACTGTTGTGTTATCTCCTGATAAGAACTGGCTACTTAAAATGTTCTTTAAAAATAAGGATGTCTGGGGGGGCGTGTCAAGATGGCGGCACGCTGCTGATCGTGGATGAGCTGTCTCCCTGGTTGCTCTGAATTAAAGTTTTTCCTCAATCCTGATGCCTCATACTAAACACAAAGGGAGGGTTAAGGCTGGTTCCTCGATGGCCAGAACCTCCTCTCCACAGCAGCAATCAATTAAAAGGTTCGCCACGAGAACCCCCGCCCAAAACACCAGGAGGAGCCCTGCTGTTGCTCTAGGAGGAGGAGACCCTGGAGACTTGGGGCTGGATGTCACTCTCTCTCCCTCGGCTCTCAACCCACCGCCTCTCCCCAAAGGTCGCTTATCTCAATGGAGGCCTCCCGAATCGGAATGCATTGAGGGTAGGCCTCTGGATCGAGGTATTGAGAAGGCGAGTCCAGATGGATGTTTGAGGCCTGTTTGTGTCTCAACTGAGCGCGTTGCGCCAACAAAAAAGCCAGAGACGGTAAAATTGGAGAGCATATGGGAAGCTCTCCAACAATTTGATACTACAGTGGCCAAATCTACGTCTGAAGTTTCAGCTTTAGTGAGTGCTGTTGATATTCTATCTAATTCCTTAGAAGGCATTAAGACAGAATTTAATACTCAAGTGATTACAATCAAAGAAGATGTTAAGAAGTTACAAGATTTTTCAGCTACAATGATAAAAGACAAAATGATATTGCATCGAAAAGTTGAGAAGATTGAGAATTACAACCGCAGATTAAATCTTCATTTTTTGAACTTTCCAAAATCCCCAGGTGTTACCCCTTTGGAAGCGTTCAAGAAATATTCGCTGGAAATTTTGAAATTTACCCCAGAAACTATTCCTCCGATAAATCGGATATATTATATACCAAATAAAAGTGTCTTGGAGGAATCCTTGGAAATAGTTCATCAAGAAAGTAAGAAAGATTTATTGAATATATCTGAATTATTAGAAGCATCATTGTCTGAAGATTCTGAAAGAGTGACTTTATTGGTCTCATTTGTATTCGAGCAAGACTTGGAAGCGGTGAAGCGTTTATCCCTTTGAAATCTACAAACTTTGTTCCTTGGTAAACAAATTTGGATATTTCCTGATGTTACAAAACAAACACAAGAAAGGAGGAAGGCTTTCTTGGCTCTAAGAATGGAAACTTTGGCAATAGGGGCATCTTTCTGTCTTAACTATTTTTTTTGTTACATTTGTACCCCGTGCTTTCCCACTCATGGCAGGCTCAATGCGGCTTACGTGGGGCAATGGAGGGTTAAGTGACTTGCCCAGAGTCACAAGGAGCTGCCTGTGCTGGGAATTGAACTCAGTTCCTCAGGACCAAAGTCCACCACCCTAACCACTAGGCCACTCCTCCCATGTAAATTTGTAGTTAAATATATTGGGTTAAAATATGTATTTTTTCTTCCAGCACAATTACGTGCCTTTATAGATTTAAAAAGGGTGACCACAGGTAATATCCAATAGTTGAGATTATGTAATGGCTAGGGTGGGGATTGAATATTACTTTAAGCTTGTCTCCTGGGTTTTTTCATGTACACATCCCCCCATAGGTGGTCTAAAGAGGAATAATAATTATTTTATTTCCTTTTGTGAAATATGTTGGCTTATATAATGTACTTTTCCGCTTTTCTTGTTCAAGTATTTGACTTGTAAGAATAGTTTGTATAATAATAAATAAAAAATAATAATAAAATAAGGATGTCCTTTTTAGGCCTTAAGGTACGAATGTTTCCAGATGTTTCCAGGGACACTGAAACCAGGTGGGATCCAGGTTGGTGCCACTTTTTTTCTGACACAGAACAGACCTTCAGGAGCAAGCCTCTCAGGAACCGAGCCAAGCAGGGAAATCCTCTAAACAGGTAACACAAGATTAAGAGACCTCTTGCAAAGGCCATGTAGGACAGCTCCCTGGGTCCTTATAAAGGAGTAGGCTGATGATGTCACAAGTAGGAAATGAAGCAGAAGCAGGGAGACCAAAGCGAGGCTTAGCTTACAGGAAGAACAACAACAGGAAATGAAGCAGAAGCAGGGAGACCAAAGCGAGGCTTGGCTTACAGGAAGAACAATAGGTCACAGAGCTAGATACAGAGAAACAGTAGGTTTGAAAATAAGGGCATGGCCACAACTGTGACAGTACCTCCCCCTCAAGTCTCCTGTGGTCCCCACTGGAGTTCTGGGCTTCCACAGGTAACTATGGTGGTAAAACCCTGGACTGGAGCACTGACTGCAGGACTGGGATGTGAAGGCAAGATTGAAGCTGGAGAAAAAAAATAAACTGCACTGGAACTGGAAGCATGAGCTGTGCTTAGGGTTACCATATGGCTCTAGAAAAAGGAGGACGGATTGAGCCAGCCGGGTTTTACTTCCATTGCTTGAATGGAAGTAAAACCCGGCTGGCTCAATCCGTCCTCCTTTTTCTGGAGCCATATGGTAACCCTAGCTGTGCTGGAGGCTGAAGGTAGGATAAAAACTGAAGCTCGAGCTGGAAATTGGTGCTAAGCTCCAACCGGAACAGGAGCTGATAGACTGGAGTGAATCAAAACAGTAGGCAGCAAAGTTCCATGGGCTGTTCCTTTGACTGTAGGCCCAATTGGACTCAAAAAGGGGTCCTAGACCACATCCCAATGGTCTGGTTCTTCAGGCAAGGTACAGGACTTCACAATTCCCTGATACTAGAACTGGCACCACGTCTGGAAGCAAAGGATGTACTAGAAGCTGAAGGTACACTTGAAACTGAAGTTGTACTGAAAACTGGAGCTGTGTTGAAACTGGAACCAGGACTGGAACTTGTGAACTGAACTGGATCAAAAATAGTAGCCAGTAGATGCCATGGACTATCCCTGTAACCATAGACCCATTGAGAAAAATGGGGTCCTAGAGCACCGCCCAATGGTCCGGTTCTTCGGGCACGGTACTGGACTTCACAATTCCTTGATAGTGGAACTGGCACCAGGACTGAAAGCAAGAGCTGAACTAGAGGCTGAAGCTAG
This sequence comes from Microcaecilia unicolor, assembly GCF_901765095.1. NCBI lineage: Eukaryota > Metazoa > Chordata > Amphibia > Gymnophiona > Siphonopidae > Microcaecilia > Microcaecilia unicolor. The sequence continues at coordinate 3,889,155 of NC_044031.1, forward strand.
GCTGGAAACTGAAGTTGTGCTGGGAACTGGAGCTGCTGAAATTGGAACCAGGAGTGGACTTGTGAACTGAACTCACTCAGGACAGTAGCCAGCAGACTATCAATATAGCCGAAGACCCATCTGAAAAAAACTGGGGTTCTGGACCACCGCCCAATGGTCCAGTTCTTCAGAGACAGAACAGAAAACACCAGGTTGAAGATGTCAGTACATAGGGATTCTAGCCACAAAATTAGCCGTGGCTGAACGTAAGCAAGCTTGCTCCAAGGAAGCCTCCTTCCTAACAGGAGATCTGCAGTCTCCTATTCTACTTGCTGGAACTGCTATAAGGGAATGGCTAGGTCCTAGGCAAAACTGGACAAAAGCAGAAGGAACACTGAAGACACGACGCTATAAAGCAGGACAGCACAGAAGACATCATCAAGGTCAAGGCAGAAACCCCAACCGCAGATGACTCATCGGGCTCATGGCCTTTGCAATCTGTCACAACTGTCAGGAACAGTGAGCCCTTGGACCAAAGCCGGAGCTTTGGTAGACAAATCACCTGGGCTGAGACAGGCAAGAATCAGAACAGACTGGACTAGGATTAACTAACAGACTCAACAAGGCAGGGCAGAGGTAACTAAACACAATGGACAACACAAGAACCGGATCCAGATGAGGCAAGGAAAAGACGGCAAAGGGCCAGAACAGGAACCCAGACAGGACAAGGCAAGACTCGGAACTGGATTAAAACTGGGACTGGGACCCAAAAATGCAAGACAAGGCAAAACACGGAAGTAGATTAAAACTGGGTCCAGAAAAGGGCAAGACAAGGACAAGGCAAGGACTGGATCCGGACAGGACTAGACTGAAAGAGACAAGACAAAGCACAACTAGACAGGCAAGACAGGATAGGAGCTAGGCAACAAGAATAACAGAAGCAAGACAATAAACAATGGAGGAACACCTCTTTAACGCTGCTTTTGACTCCTAACCACTACTCACTTGCCCTGTACCCTTTTATCCCCACCTCTTTAATTCCCTTACCTCTTAGTTGTTCTGTCTGTTTGCCTGTCCTCTTTAGATTGTGAGCTCTTTGAGCAGGGACTGTCTTTTCATGTATGGTGTACAGCGCTGTGTATGCCTTGTAGCGCTATAAAAGTGATAATTAGTAGTAGTAGTAGGCATGGCTGGAACAGAATTCACGATTCTCAAACAGGCTTGGCTGGAATAGGATTCAGGATTCTCACACAGACAAAGCCTCGTTTTGGTCTCTCTGCTTCTGCTTCATTTCCTACTTGTGACATCATCAGCCTACTCCTTTATAAGGACCCAGGGAGCTTTCCTACATGGCCTTTGCAAGAGGTCTCTTAATCTTGTGTTACCTGTTTAGAGGATTTCCCTGCTTGGCTCGGTTCCTGAGAGGCTTGCTCCTGAAGGTCTGTTCTGTGTTTCTCAGAGTCTTCTGACTGGCATTGAATATCCAATTTATTTTTGGCTAGTTTCGACTTAACTGGTCGATATTCAGCGCTGACCAGTTAAGTTGAAACCTATCAAAGATAATCAAGTTATTAGCATGGCCAAATATGGCTGCCAAACTGGTGCTAAAAATCTAAATAAAATTATTTATCTTTCTGCCCTCTCCCAGGTATAAAGGTACTAGTTACCTGTAACCTGGAATGTCCAGCACTCCGGGGAATATGGTCCTAACGCCACCAGGTAGAGGGACAGAAAGACACAGAAGGCTATCGTAATAATATGAGAATAATCAGTAATTGTTTATTACACTTACCAATCAGGATACAATTAGACTACGTACACAGCAACCGGGACACAAACGTGACCTCTGACATTAGCTCTCTGATTGCCTCTGTCCGTGATTCTCCTTTATACTCTTTTCTCTCTTAGGCTAGTATTAGAAGTACAAAGTCAGCATATTCTAACATATTCCAGCATATTCTAGCAGATTCTATCTTACAGAAGCAAAGTTCTTCATAACATATTTGCTTATCATAAGTAAGGTCAGTAAGGTTATCCTACTTTGCAAAAACCATCTTCCCAGCTACCAAAGTTGTGTCTCTTCATTATCTGCTTTCATGGTCAGCGGTAAATCCCCCTCTTACATTACTACATTCATGCACAGTATTCTCCCGCCACACATATCTCTGTTATGACTCCATATCTGCCTGTCATTCCAACAGAAGGGCAAGCTGACATGAGATTCACATTCTGTTTAATTCTTATTATTTAGCTTCTCAGTGACTCTTAACCTGTTCATAGCCTGTTCACAGAGGCCTAGCGTTGCTCATAATTCTCAGTTACTGTTGTAAAGTTATTTTATGGTTCATGACCTGTATGTCCCATATAAACGATAGCCGCCATCTTGATACACTCAAAATACATTTATTTGTATGGCGGCATGCTCTGTCTACTGGCTTCAGGCCGGATAACGGGCCAAGCACGCTTCCACCGTTTCCTTTCAATTAAACCTCCTTGGTGGCAGCCGGGGAGGAAGGAAGGAGGTTTTATCTTGAGAAGGGTTAAAAATGGAGAAGGTGCCCTTGGAGGAAGGAGATTGTAACCTGAAAAAAAAAAAATGAAGTTATTCAGAACACAGTGAAGAAAGGAAGAGCTGAAACTCTTGGTGGCACAAAGGTCAATGGGTCAACCAATTTGGCTCAGATTGGTGTGGTCGTGCGTTCTAGGGTTGATGAAGTGCATGTGTGGAGTGGGAGCTGAATGTGGCAGTGTCTCTCCCCACCTGCATTCAGAGCCCCAGACGGACTCTGTGCTGGAGTTCACTGCATCCCAGAGAAATTATTTAGAGAAAATGGTGAGCCCCGGCTGCATGGGTTTCTGAGGAAGAAAGCTGACAATGCAGACATCACATCACTGAGAATGAGAGGGTAGAACAGGGGTTTCTCTGCTTCTGCTGTATATGATATCAGAGCTGGAGTACTGCAGTCCAAAAACCATCACACTAGAACACTGGGACTTCATATGCAAGATCACTGGCTATGTCACAGAGAGGCACCATCCTAGGGAAGGGGAATGGGTCATCTGAACACACTACAGTAACAGATAATCCAGTGTGATGCCCCAATGCCCAACTGAAATAACTCCTTCACATTATTCCTATGCGGGTACTGCAGAGGAAAACTGGAGGAGGAAGCTGTTCTCTCATGAGATGTCTACAAAAAGTTGGCTTGAAAACTGTAGCCTGTATGCCATAAATTAGCTTTATCCTACTCATTCTCCCCTATTCTTACATTCTTTGCCTCTTCCCTTTTTCTCTTCTTATTGCTCAGACCATGATTCTGGGACATTACATCAGATCTCAGTCTCTCAGTTTCAGCACTAGAAATCTTGGACTATGCCAGAAATCCCTCAGTTGATGTTCTGGTGCTGCTCTAGACCCCCAGCACAGACCAGCTCTCATTTCTGCTCTTATTTCAGAGACTACGTACTGAACCACTTTTCAAGTTGAGAGGTCCACAGCAACCATCTCCTCATCCCTTCCAAGGACTCACAGCAGTTGGGGCCGTGAAGTGTCTGTAGCGTGCAGTTTCTGGTGCCTCAAGAGATGACCCCTCTGGCCAAAGCTCTTGCCACAATCCCCGCACTGATAAGGTTTCTCCCCAGTGTGCGTGTTCTGGTGCATTCGGAAATGCGACTTCTGATTGAAGCTCTTTCCGCATAAAGTACATTTGAAGGGTCTGTCTCCAGTGTGGATATTCTGGTGCATTCTGAAATGCGACTGCTGGTTGAAGCTCTTACCGCACTGGGTACATTCATAGGGTCTGTCTCCCGTGTGGATCCTCTGATGCCTCTTGAGCGTCCCTGTGCGCTTGAAGCTCTTCCCACACTCGGTGCACGGATAGGGTCTTTGCCCCGTGTGAATTCTCAGGTGCGTGATCAGAGTGCCCTGCTGGATGAAGCTCTTCCCACACTCCGTACACTTATATGGTCTCAGCCCCACATGAATCCTCTGATGCGTCTTCAGCGTTCCTTTGTGATTGAAGCTCTTCCCACACTCAGGACACTGAAACGGCCTCTCTCCAGTGTGCGTGCGCTGATGCATGATAAAGTCTGACCTCTGACTGAACTTCCTCCCGCATTCACTACACTTGTGAACGCCTTCCCCCGTGTGGATTTTCTGGTGCCTCATAAAATCAGACTTTTGGCCGAAGTTCTTTCCACACACCGCGCAGTGGTAAGGTCTCTCTCCTGTGTGAATTTTCAAGTGTCGTACAAAGTCCGACTTGGGGCTGAAGACCTTATCACACTGAGGACATATAAAGGACCTCCTTCCTTTGAGCGTACACTCGTGTGAGGAAAGGTATTCTCCACGGCTCAAGCTTCTCCCACATTCAGAACAGATAAATGACCTTTGTCCAGTATGCGTTTCCAGGTGGGCTTCTAAACACCCCTTATTCTCAAACAACTCTTTACACTCAGGACACTTGAAAGGTTTCACTAGAGCCAGACCGCTTGGCTGTGCAATACTGAGCGTGAAGTCAGTCGCACGTTTCACTCCATCAGCCTTTCTCACTGCTAAGCCCTTCTGGTTGACGTTTAAGTAACTCCCACTCTCTGTTTCTCTCTTCGGACATGGAAATTTGTTTTCTGAATCATCTCCCTGACAGCCAATCTGGACGTCCCATGGTTCAGCATCATCCTCCATGCTCATTCTATCCACCTACAGCAGATAGAGAAAAAAGGAGGTGAGAACAAGAGAGGGTAGGGGGTCATTTATTCCACTGGCTGGGGACCCAGGAAAGCAATGAGAAGGGTTTAAAGGGGTTAAACCTGTTGGAAACCTCATGCAAATCGTGGGTCCTGCAGAATAATCTGGAAAAGACAAAGAAAACAAAAAGCAGATCACAATATACTCTACTTCACTGTCTCTCAACCCAATCCTTGGGGCACATCAAGCCAGTTAGGTTTTCAGAGTATCCATAATGAACTCTTACATCCACAGGGTTATTCCTTTGGTACATTGATTTATCAATTATCAACAAACAAATAATTTATGCCAAAATCTAAATCTTTATTCACAAAATCTAGAACCCATTAAAACCCAACTGCCGCCTGATCCCACCTAGGATAATAAAGGCACACGAGTAGCATACAATCTTGTCCTTAATGTTTTTTCACCGTCTTTGAATGAGATGGTTAATTCTTAAACATACATGCCATAAATGAGCACCATCTTTCTTTCATAAGCCAACTTCTAGGTATACATCTTGTTTAACTTAAGTCCTTGTAGCTTATCATGGTGAAGTCTACCTCCGACGGGCTAACAAATACTTCAATCTGTACTTGGCAGAATATCCCCAAACGAGAGTGGTGAACAGTGCTTAAAACATGTCGCATGGTCTATTTTGAGTCTCATAGTCTCTACAAGACCGCGTTTCCCAATATAAGTGTTATCAGGAAACTAAACCACATGTTAAATATCTTCTACTTGGACATTCCCAACTTGGAAACTCAACCGATGGGTCCACCTCCAACCACCTCTCAACTTGTATAATTATCCTTGTGGATATCATAAATACTCAAGTGGCTGGGCATGCCCTAAGGACTGTCTCCACTGCTGCATGTAATATGGCCTGAGACAGTTCGGCTCACAATTAAAAAAAAAAAAACAAAGAAACAAAACTTTAAAGTCACTACTTATGGTTGTGTATATTTAGGTATATAAAAGGGAGACCCTTCAACAAATGCAACCTCCAAGTGGATTCTTTTTTTACTTTTAAGAACTATTCGATGAGAGAACTCGGTTTCACATAAGTTCCGTAAGAACCATTTCTGCTAGCTGTGGGTTCTCCTTTTCTGCACCTGCCAAAATACAGTAATGTTTCCCAAGCCCTCATTTTGCAGTGCAGCAGAGGGAAGGCCTCAGAGTGCCCGGAGGCAGTAACTGAATTAAAGCAGATTGAAAAAAAGTGTTCTCAGATGATGCCTGCACCTCCATACAGGCCTGCAACCTGTCTGCCTCCTTCTCTCGCACACCTCCCACCTATCTCAGCCAGTCTGCCCCCTCTCTCTTGATATCTCTCACACATCATGCCTGCCCTCGGCCAGTTTGCCCCCTCTCTCTCTCTCTCTCTCTCCCTATCTCTAGCTCACACATCCCACCTGCCCTCAGCCAGTCTGCCTCCTCTCTCTCACACACCGGCAGGCTGGTGGCGGACAGGCAGGCAGGCCTCAAGGGAGTGTCCTATCCTCCCCTCCCTTACCTTATTATTGTGCCCTGGTGGTGTAATGGCCTCTTCAGGGCTGGAAAGAGCCCCCCTCTTTCCTGCTTGGTGCGTGTGCAGACCTGTTTCGCTCCCGGCGCCTTTTCAAAATGGCGACGGCTTCGTCAGACTTCTGCAGAAGCCTTGCAAGGTCACTGCTTGAACTCTCAGCAGCCATTTTGACGAGGCGCTGGGAGTAAGACAGGTCTACAGCCACGCCGGGCAAGAAAGACGGGGCTCTTTCCTGCCCTCAAAAGACCACTAGACCACCAGGGCACTACAATAAGTTACAGGAGGGGAGGGGTAGTGAATGGTCCTGGAGTCACATGGGTGGAGGGAGGCTGGAAAAATGGGGAGGGGATATACACGGGGGGAGAGGGAGACGGAATTTGGTTTTCTTGGGAGGGTCAAAGTGGAAGGGGTGGGGTGGAGCGAGGGTGTGACAGGGGGTGGGGTGGGTGATAATTTGTGTCCTCTTTTTTTCTTATGGCAAATATAGTAACCCTAGCCACAGTCCACCTCCGTGGAAACAGGAAGCTACATCAGAGAAGGCTGCCTGTAGGAATGGCTGAGCTACTGGGAGCAATTGCAGCTAATTAGAATGGACCACTGGAAGGGGGATGAGAAATGAGAGCTTGCTGGACCAGTGGGGGGGGGGGGGGGGGGGGGGGGAGAGGTACTATTGGACCTGGGAGAGAAGGAAGGAGAGAGGAAGGAAGATGTTCTGATGCCAACAATGGCATGGTCTTCCCCTCCCCCACTGAGATCTACACTATGTCATATATAATATGAACCTGGTATGAAATATGCACATAATTAGTCCTGATCTATCCATTGCATTTTCAGGAGTTGGCCCGTTAAGACTCTGCCCTGCTCTGGCCCTACTTCCAACCACTGGACTTCTCATTGAAACCCACTCCAGCCTGTCCTGATTTCTCTTGCCACATACATGACACAGGGTATAGAAGTCCGTCCAGCAATGGTCTCTATTCCAGCTACTGGTCTTGAAATCTAAGCAACACCTATTATAAATGAACGTCTAGCCTGCTGATGCATGAAAAAGACTTGTTTCTATATTAATACCTATTAATAAGACTGTATTATATCCCCCCCCCCCCCCCCCCCCCCCCCCCACACACACACATACATCCAGCCAACTTTCCTCTAGCATATACATATCAAGTCTCTTGGTGCAACTTTGATATGATTTTTCTCTCCTTCTCTTGACCACTTTACATTTTCCTACATCCTTAGCAAGACAACGACCTCCAGACCTGAACAAGTGGGGCTTCACCAGCGACACCTCCTTTCAGCTACTGGTGAATTCTCTCTCCACGGCCAAGCCACAGATTAAAAATGTTAATTATATTATTTTAGAGTGTGCTGCCGGGACAAAAAAAAAACACACAGAGACCCTCACTCACCACATACAGAACAACAGACCCCTACACAGAAACTACATTAACACAATATATGACCTCAATCACACACACAAACACAAGCTGAACAAGCTGAACTGTCAAAGATCCCTACACAGAAACTACACAGTAACACAATACCTGACCTCAGTCACGCACACAAAATACTGTCAGACTTTCAAACATAGAATAGGTGGGAAAATGTGGGATACAAATGTAATAAATAAATAAATGGACCACAGACTAAAAAGAGAAAGAGGCAGACAAAACCTGAACTGGAAACCGGAAGAAGCCAGACTCTGCATGCAATGCAACTGGAAAAATAGAAAGCTATCAGAGATGCACATTTCCAGGCTGGGTCCACAGATTCCCACACGGGATCCCGACCAGGGACAGGGCTGGGAAGGTGATCCGAGGTGCAGAGAAGGTAGGGAGCAGCCATGCAAGGCTGCAGCTGGAACATGCAACACAAGACAGCATGTGCAGCAAGTACAGGAAAAGCACAGAGATGCCCAGAGGACCCCCACCCCCAGCCATCTGCCCCTGCCCAGTACCTGAGGAGCCCTCCTCTCACTACACCTCAACGGTGCCTTTATGTCTCTTCCCCCTCCCTGCACTGTGACTGCATCCGCTGCAGAGGAAGCCTGGGTAAGCAAGAGGCATGCAGGGGAGGGGCAGAGGAGAGACCCAGGTCTGAAGAAGCCACGCCTGGATTTCCAACAACCCCATCAGGAACTTAAGCTCAGTATCCTGTTCCTAACAGTGGCCAATCCAGGTTACAAGTATCTGGCAAGAAAGATCCCAAAATAGTAAAACACATTCTATGCTGTTTATTCTAGAAATGAGCAGTGTGCATTTTCTCCAAGTCCATCTTAATAATGGCTTATGAACTTTTGTTTCAGGAAGTTATCCAAACCTTTTTAAACCCTGCTAGGCTAACTGGTTTTACTACATTCTCTAGCAACAAATTCCAGAGTTTAATTACATGTTGAGTGAAGAAACATTTTCTCTTGTTTTAAATTTACTACTTTGTAGCTTCATTGCATGCTCCCTAGTCCTAGTATTTTTAGAAAGCGTAAACAGATGCTACCCTCCTCAATGCCACTCCCTCCCCCCTCCGTGTCGGGCCCCCTGCACTGACCTGACAGCGCCTCTCACCTCCGTGTGAAAGCGCTACAGGCAGCAGCGGATCGCTCTGCTGCAGCCTGCAGCGCTTCTACACGGGGGCGGGAGCAGCGGCGGGGATGGGGGGGAGGGTGGAGGTTGGTTCGCGTGATGTTCATTTCCAGGCGGCAGCGGCGGCGTCCGACTCCGTTTCCCTCTCTGTTCCGCCCTCTGACGTCATGACGTCTTGACGCGAGGGCGGGACAGAGAGGGAAGTCTGTACTGCGCATTTGCAGGTGAGTCGGTCACTTGCCGTTTATATCTTTGATAGACCTCTATCATATCTCCCCTCAGCCATCTTTTCTCCAAGCTAAAGAGTTCTAGCCGCTTTAGCCTTAAGGAGGAGTAGCCTAGTGGTTAGTGCAGCGGACTTTTATCCCACTGCAGCTCCTTGTGATTGTGGGCAAGTCACTTAACCCTCCATTGCCCCTGGTCCAAAATAAGTACCTGAATATATGTAAACCGCTTTGAATGTAGTTGCAAAAAAACACAGACACACACACACAGAAAGGCAGTATATCAAGTTCCGTTTCCCTTTCCTCATAGGGAAGTCATCCCATCCCCTTTATCATTTTCGTCGCCCTTCTCTGCACCTTTTCTAATTCCACTATATCTTTTTTGAAATGCGGCGACTAGAATTGAGAACAGTATTTGAGGTGTGGTCGCACCATGGAGCGATACAAAGGCATTATAACATCCTCACACCTGTTTTCCATACCTTTCCTTTAATTTTTTTTAAAGCTCAAATCTCTTTTATTGAATATTTATAAAAGATACATAAAATATAACCAAACAATAACAAAACAAACATGTAAGACAGTGGCATAAGTAAAGTATTAACCTCCGGGTACTATATATAACAACTAAAGTTCTGGGTGCAAATTTGGCAGCGTCACCCAATTAACCACGCAATTTACATACATAGTAACATAGTAGATGATGGCAGAAAAAGACCTTCACGGTCCATCCAGTCTGCCCAACAAGATAAACTCATATGTGCCACTTTTTGTAATTGTTTAACAAGCCAGTTGATGGCAATAATCAGCAAATAAACAATTATCAGCACTAATTAGAATTTACATGTGCAACTTTCTAAGCGTATTCTCAAAAGAGGGCGTGGGCTTTTCTAGAAATTACATGCGCTGTTATAGAATGCGCCCAGTCCATGCTTCAATTTAGTCACGGGTTCAGGCACTGTGCGTATTCTATAAACCATACCTGATGTTAGGCGCGGTTTACAGAATAGCGCTAAATGTGTTTTTCTGCACCAGTTTTTTCAACGCCATATACAGAATTTGATCCTAATTTATTTTATTTTTTATTTTGGTACATTTGTACCCCGCGCTTTCCCACTCATGGCAGGCTCAATGCGGCTTACATGGGGCAATGGAGGGTTAAGTGACTTGCCCAGAGTCACAAGGAGCTGCCTGTGCCTGAAGTGGGAATCCAACTCAGTTCCCCAGGACCAAAGTCCACCACCCTAACCACTCGGCCACTCCTCCACTGTTGCTACTATTTGAGATACTACATGGAATGTTGCTATTCCACTAGCAACATTCCATGTAGAAGTCGGCCCTTGCAGATCACCAATGTGGCCGCGCAGGCTTCTGCTTCTGTGAGTCTGACGTCCTGCACATACGTGCAGGACGTCAGACTCACAGAAACAGAAGCCTGCGCAGCCTTCTACATGGAATGTTGCTAGTGGAATAGCAACATTCCATGTAGAATCTCCAATAGTAGCAACATTCCATGTAGAAGTTGGCCCTTGCAGATCATCAATGTGGCCGCTCAGGCTTCTGCTTCTGTGAGTCACGTGCAGGACGTCAGACTCACAGAAACAGAAGCCTGCGCAGCCTTCTACATGGAATGTTGCTAGTGGAATAGCAACATTCCATGTAGAATCTCCAATAGTAACAACATTCCATTTAGAATCTCCAATAGTGGCAACATTCCATGTAGAATCTCCAATAGTATCTATTTTATTTTTGTTACATTTGTACCTTGCGCTTTCCCACTCATGGCAGGCTCAATGCGGCTTACATGGGGCAATGGAGGGTTAAGTGACTTGCCCAGAGTCACAAGGAGCTGCCTGTGCCTGAAGTGGGAATTAAACTCAGTTCCCTAGGACCAAAGTCCACCACCCTAACCACTAGGCCACTCCTCCACTGTTGCTACTATTTGAGATTCTACATGGAATGTTGCTATTCCACTAGCAACATTCCATGTAGAAGTCGGCCCTTGCAGATCACCAATGTGGCCGTGCAGGCTTCTGCTTCTGTGAGTCTGACGTCCTGCACATACGTGCAGGACGTCAGACTCACAGAAACAGAAGCCTGCGCAGCCATCTACATGAAATGTTGCTAGTGGAATAGCAACATTCCATGTAGAATCTCCAATAGTAGCAACATTCCATGTAGAATCTCCAATAGTATCTATTTTATTTATGTTACATTTGTACCCTGCGCTTTCCCACTCATGGCAGGCTCAATGCGGCTTACATGGGGCAATGGAGGGTTAAGTGACTTGCCCAGAGTCACAAGGAGCTGCCTGTGCCTGAAGTGGGAATCCAACTCAGTTCCCCAGGACCAAAGTCCACCGCCCTAACCACTAGGCCACTCCTCCACTGTTTACATAAAGCAGTGAGATAGGAGGCAAGGTTCTGGTGTGGATTAGGAACTGGTTATTGGACAGAAAACAGAGGGTAGGGAGGGGGGTGAACAGTAGAGTGCCGCAGGGATGCTATTTAACATATTTATAAATGATATGGAAATCGGAACAATGAGTGAGGTGTTTACATTTCCAGATGATGCAAAGCTATTCAAAGTTGTCAAAAAGCGTGGGGATTGTGAAAATTTGCAGGAAGACCTTAGGAAACTGGAAGACTGGGCATCCAAATGGCAGGTGAAATTTAATGTGGACAAATGCAAGGTGATGCTTATTGGGAAGAATAATCTGAATCATAGTTATCTTATCCTACGGTCCACTTTGGGGGTCAGCACCCAAGAAAAAAGATCTAGGTGCCATTGTAGACAATACGCTGAAATCTTCAGCCCAGTGTGTGGTGTCAGCCAAAAAAGCAAATAGGATGTTAGGAATTATTAGGAAAGGGATGGGAAATAAGACCAAGAATACTATAATGCCTCTGTATCGCTCCATGGTGCAACCTCGCCTTAAGTATTACGTTCAATTCTGTTCCCCGTATCTCAAAAAAAGATATAGCGGAGCTAGAAACAGCTCAGGGTCACGTGGTGACGAAATGCTGAGCGACAGCTCCTGACCTTGACTCCATCCTTTCCCCACATTAAATTACCCCAATCCCCCTCAGTACATTACCAGTGGAAGTGTCTTTTCCACTGGTGTGTATCGGGATGCATTGCTGCTTGTATCGTGTGTGCAGTAGATGTTACTCTTTCTTGGGAGTGCATGGTATGCCTGAGAAGACCCTACAGCCTGCTTGGTAGAGGTAATCAGAGCCCCAGAAGATGGCGTCAACTACCATGCTGCCTACATTTACTCTACAGGATGAGGGTGGGAAGAAGCTGACCCGCATCCTTTCTGCTCTCCTTGATGACCAACTCTCTAAATTGCAGGAGACAGTGGACAATCTAAAGGTCAGTTTAGATGGGCATAGCCAGCACCTGCAGATGCAGAGGATCTGATCTCTCGACAGGAGGACATCTCGAGCACCTTGGAGTCACAGATGCAGGCCCTGGAGACCCAATGCACTTCACTGCAGGCTCAACTCAAGGACCAGGACAACCGGGGTTGCCGCAACAACATTCATATTCTGGGGCTTCCCGAGGTTCGTGATGCTCAACTATGGTCCCTTGTTGAGGAGTGTTGCTGGGGGTGGTTGGCCTGGAGGCTCTGGAGGTCAGGATCCAAGAGGAGCTACTTCACCTCGAGGCAGGGGTGGACTGAGGGTGCTCTGGGCCCATGCTTGGCCGCTGCCCGACACACCTACCACCGCGCTGCTGCCCCCATACCGCCGACGCCCCGGTCCTACCTGAAGGGCCCTAGTAGGCTAGTGGTCTCTGCGGGGGCTGGGAGCATGTTCTTTCCTGCACGCTGCGTTGCAGCTATTCCCCCGCCTGCCGGCGCCACCGTGTTTTCAAAATGGCAGCAGAGATTTCCCACGGTAGTCTTGTGGGTCTCCACAGTCTCGCGAAACTTTTGCATGGAGTCTCAGCCGCCATTTTTAAAGTACGGAGGTGCCGGGCAAGGGGAATAGCAGCAGCACAGTGGGAAGGAAAGAACATGCTGCCCCCGCACCATGGAGCAATACAACGGCATTATAACATCCTCACACCTGTTTTCCATACCTTTTCTAATAATACCCAACATTCTATTCGCTTTCCTAGGTAATCTTATAAGAGGGAAAAGGTAGATGTTGCTTTCATCCAAGAGGGGAGCACAAGAAGCTTCAGAAGGATTGGGCAGGGAAGATGCCTTATTCTTTCTTTAGCTCAAAGCAGAGGGGTGTGGCAATTCTGATTCACAAGGGACTCGCTTTCACATCCCATAAACTTATCCAGGATCCTCAGAGCCAATTTGTTTTCCTGCCAGGGGAGCTGAAGGGGAAATGGGACTTGATATACTGCCTTTCTGAGGTTTTTGCAACTACATTCAAAGCGGTTTACATATATTCAGGTACTTATTTTGTACCAGGGGCAATGGAGGGTTAAGTGACTTGCCCAGAGTCACAAGGAGCTGCAGTGGGAATCGAACTCAGTTCCCCAGGATCAAAGTCCACTGCACTAACCACTAGGCTACTCCTCCACTCCTGAAAGGGCGAGGGTAGTGCTTTGTAATCTCTATGCACCAAATATCTAACCTGATAAATTTTTCTCTGTCCTAGTGGCGAAGCACTTGTCTCTTCCCAATTACCTGCTTTTGGTGGCTGGTGATTTTAATATCTGCAGTGACCCCGGGCTTGACTGCAATCCGGCTAGAGAGGGGTGCTGGGATCATGAACGGACTGATGTCAATTTTCTAATGCACGGGTGGCGGGTCTACCATCCCGGCAAGACTCACTTCACTCGTGCAAGACAGTTTATCCCACATCAATTATGTCCTGGTGCCTAGTGGCTGTGTGGCCCAAATTGATAGATCACACATTCTCGATTTTGCATTTACCGATCATGCAGCCGTGGCCATACCCTTGCGATAGCAGCCCGACACAGGGGACAGAACCCACCTCTGTATCTCAATGCCATTTTCTGCTCTTATGTGGAGTTTAATGCATCTAGTCCGGTATCTCACACTATCTTTTGGGAGGCTGCCAGGGTCTATGATGGGGACAGATGCCAGAAAAGTCCCTGCCCCAGATGCTAGGGCTGGGGCAGGGACTCCAAGCTATCAGACTGAGGTAATCTTATAAAGAATGGATATAAGAACATAAGAGTAGCCATACTGGGTCAGACCAATGGTCCATGTAGCCCACTATCCTGTTTTCCAAACAGTGACCAACCCAGGTCACAAGTACCTGGCAGAAACCCAAATTGTGGCAACACTCCATACTACAAATCCCAGGGCAAGCAGTTGCTTCCCATGTCTGTCTCAACAGCAGACTATGGACTTTTCCTCCAGGAATCTGTCCAGACCTTTTTTAAACCCAGGTACACTAACTGTGGTTACCACCTCCTCCGGGAAAGAGTTCCAGAGCTTAACTACTCACTGAGTGAAAAAATATTTGTTTTAAAAGTATTTCCATGTAACTTCCTCAAGTGTCCCCTAGTCTTTGTACTTTTGGAACGAGTAAAAAATCGATTTACTTCTACTTGTTCTACACCACTCAGGTTTTTGTAGACCTCAATCACATCCCCACTCAGCCATCTCTTTTCCAAGCTGAAGAGCCGTAACCTCTTTAGCCTTTCCACATACGAGAGGAGTTCCATTCCCTTTATCATTTTGGTTGCTCTTCTTTGAACCATTTCTAATTCCGCTATACAGCGACCAGAACTGAATGCAATACTCAAGATGTGGTCACAACATGGAGCAATACAGAGCCATTATAATATTCTCGGTCTTATTCACCATCCCTTTCCTAATAATTCCTAGCATCCTGTTTGCTTTTTTGGCTGCCACCACACACTGGGCAGAAGATTTCAGCATATTGTCTACAATTACACCTAGGTCTTTTTCTTGAGTACTGACTCCTAAGATGGACCCCAGCATCAGGTAACTATGATTCAGATTATTCTTCCCAATGTGCATCACTTTGCATTTGTCTACATTAAATTTCATCTGCCATTTGGATGCCCAGTCTTCCAGTTTCCTAAGGTCTTCCTGCAATTTTTCACAAACCACGTTTTGACAACTTTGTGTCATCTGCAAATTTTATCACCTCACTCAATGTTCTGATTTCCAGATCATTTATAACTATGTCAAATAGCTCTGGTCCTAGTACAGATCCCTGTGGCACTCCACTGTTCACCCTCCTCCATTGAGAAAAATGACCATTTAATCCTACCCTCAGACAGAGGCGGGGCTGGTGGTTGGGAGGCAGGGATAGTGCTGGGCAGACTTGTACGGTCTGTGCCAGAGCCGGTGGTGGGAGGCGGGACTGGAGGTTGGGAGGCAGGGATAGCGCTGGGCAGACTTATATGGTCTGTGCCAGAGCCGGTGGTGGGAGGCGGGGCTGGTGGTTGGGAGGCGGGGTTAGTGCTGGGCAGACTTGTACGGTCTGTGCCCTGAAAAAGACAGATACAAATCAAGGGGCTGGTGGTTGGGAGGCGGGGTTAGTGCTGGGCAGACTTACACGGTCTGTGCCCTGAAAAGGACAGGTACAAATCAAGGTAAGGTATACACATATGAGTTTATCTTGTTGGGCAGACTGGATGGACCGTGCAGGTCTTTTTCTGCCGTCATCTACTATGCTACTATGTTTCTATCCAATAACCAATTCTTAATCCACAGAAGGTCACTGCCTCCTATCCCACGACTCCTTAATTTTCTCAGGAGTCTCACATGAGGTACTTGGTCAATATTCAATAAAACTGTTAAACCATTAAAAAAAGAAAGAAAAAAAATATCTAACTGGGAATGTGGATGCAGGTGGGCAAAAGGGATCTCATGCTAAGCCAGAGAATCAGGCTGGGGTCTAACATGGGGGGAGGGGGAGATGGAAGTGGTTGGGGCTGATTCAAGGGCAGGGATGAGAGGAGAGATGGACAGATCCCCTGAGCGGGAGGGTGAAGAAGCAAGGAAATGTGCAGGGGAAAGAGCTGAAGGAAAAGTAGACTAAATGAATACTGGAGAAAAAGATAATAGAGAGAGGATAGAGAAAGGGAGGAAGGAAGTATGGGAGAGGAGGCGGGGCAAAGGATGATGGGGAAAGAGGAAAATGAGGGAGGGTTATGAAGCGGGTGAGGGACAAAGGAAAGGGACAGATCTTTGAAGGAGTGAGAAAGGGTGGAAATAAGGAAAGTAAAAGGGGAAATGGGATCCTGAATAAAGGTAAAACAAAAAGGAGGTAAAATCCTCACGGAACCGTGAGATATAAAAACAAAAAGTGAGGAGAGTGGACGAGGATACCAATTAGTTTATTTATTCACATAAAAAATAACGTAATTAACATTAAAAGTGACCCGACACGGCCGTGTTTCGGCCCGAAGGCCTGCCTCAGGGGTCTTTAAAACCTCAGAGAGTATGGCTTGGGATATGTACTCCAAGGAAAATAATAAGAAGGAACTCTCTTGGGTCTCCTCTCTTTTAAAAATTTTTTTTTGAAAAACGGAACAACCTGGTTATACTCCTCTCCAAAAGGACGTGTACAAATGTAGAATGGTAAGGGGTGAGAGACGGAGACAGATGAGCTGGGGAGACAATGAATACAGCACATGGAAAGCATAACACACAGGCAGGAATGGGAGAACCAGGAAGAGAAGCAAAAGGCTGGAAATTCCGGATAGTCTTGTGTATAAGTTGGGAAATTTCGACTCCAAAACGCCTTATAAAAAAACACGGTCATTTCCTCACAGTGGCTAAAAAAATTTCCCCCCCCCCCCCCCAACAGCACAAACCTGCATCTCTCCCCCGCCAGCCCTTGGGTCAGCATCTCAATCTCCCTCTCCCCCCGCTGTGTACCTTCAAAACCTATCTTCTTTGACTTGCCCCGCCCATGAGCAAACAGGAAGTTGAGTCACAGGGGGTGGGACAGAGCAGAGGAAGTGCTCCCGAGGAGACAACTTAGGTGTATCATCGCACTGCCTTTGTTCTATAAAAGAAAAAAGTTTAAAGGTACATGGCGAGGGGGGAGATGGTGAACCCGCAGACTGACAGAAGGAGGGGAGGAAAAGATGCCAGACTGCGCACCGGAGAGGGGAGGGGGAAGGAGGGAGAGAGATTAATGCTATAAAATGGGTGGAAAATATGGAGGGTAGGCAGGACCCGGAGGTGGAGGGCAGGGCGAGAGAGAGGAAGCAATTTAGGACCAGGAGGTGGGGGGGGGGGGGGGGTGGTCACAGCATTGTTGGCCACTTCTACTCCTCAAACTGCCCTTGACTTATACATGAGATCAACTTATACACGAGTATATCTAGTAGGCGAGTGAAGGAGAATGAGAAGTGGAGGGGAGAGGAGAAGGAATAAAATCTAGCTACAGGTAGGTAAAAAAAAAGATAGCAGATGGTAGAAATGGAGAATAAATTAGACAGATGGATAAGAGTTAGATCTAAGAGAAGGGAAGAAAGACAGTGAAAAGCAGAAAACAGAAATTAGATTATAGAAAATAATTTAGGAGAAACTCAACAAGATGATATAAATAGAGTCCAAGACCAACCCAAGTGGAAAAACAAAGTGGATGGACAACAAACGCACAAAAAAACAGGATTTTTTTATATGTAAAGAAAGTACTGTGGTTGCCATGGAAAGAAAACAAAAGAAAGGAAAATAAGGCAATACCCTTTTTATTGAAATAACATAATATATTTTTTGACAAGTTTTCAAATGCAGAACTTTCTTCTTCGGGTTGCTGATGAGCAAAAGGTGACAAAAATCAAAAATTGTATAGTGAAACATGAAAAGTATTCCGATTACAGTCTCAAGGGGGGGGTGGGAGTGACAGGGAGAACGAAAGGAGAATCTGGATTTCTTGAATGGGTTCTATTTCTGCTTCTTATTTCAGTTTCCGCTGCTCACAGTCTGGTTAATTGGGTTTTACAGGCTGACGGTCTGAGTTTGACTTTTGTAATCACAGAGGATTCTGTGTTCAATTGATCTCTTTTTCCAGCTGGAAGTGTTCTGATGTTCGACAATATCTGCAGTGCTGCTTTTTATAGGTAGGGTTAGTGCAATTTGTAATACTAAAAAATGCAGGTCACGCGTTTCGGTTTAAGGGATGAAGTGCCTCTAAGCACAAAAGAAAAGGACTTGGGGGTGACTGTATCTGATGAACTTAAGGTGGCCAAACAGGTAGAAAAGGTAACGACAAAAGCTAGAGAGATGTTTATGTGCATAGGGAAAGGAATGGCCAGCTGGAAAAAGTTGGTGATGATGTCTATGGTGAGACCTCATTTGAGAGTACTGTGTATAATTCTGGAGACCACACTTTCAAAATGATATAAACATGATGGAGTAATTCCAGAAGGTGGCTAGTAAAATGGTCAATGGGTCTTCATCATAAAATGTTTGAGGCAAAGATCTCAATATGTATAGTTTGGAAGACAGGGGACAGAGGGGAGATATGATAGACATTTAAATATTGCTGGAGCATTAATGTACAGGAAGTGAGTCTCTTTCAACTAAAAGGAAGCTCTGAAATGAGGGGGCATAGGATGAAGATGAACGATGATAGATTCAGAAGTAACCTGAGGAAATACTTCTTCATGGAAAGGGTGGTGGATGCATTGAACAGACCGAGATGAAGACGGCATCTGATTTCAAGAAAGCGTACGAAAGGACATAGGATCCCTAAGTGAGAGGAAAGAATAGTTGATGGTACAGATGGGCAGACTGGATAGGCCACATGGTCTTTATCTACCATCATTTTTGATGTTTCTACGTTTCACATGGTCTCAACCCTTCATGGATCCTCTGGTGCGTCTTCAATGTTCCTTTGTGATTGAAGCTCTTTCCACACTCAGGACACTGAAACGGCTTCTCTCCCGTGTGCGTGCGTTGATGCATTATAAAGTCTGACCTCTGACTGAACTTCCTCCCGCATTCACTACACTTGTGAGTGCCTTCCCCTGTGTGGATTTTCTGGTGCCTCATAAAATCAGACTTGTGGCCGAAGTTCTTTCCACACACTGTGCAATGGTAAGGTCTCTCTCCTGTGTGAATTTTCAAGTGTCGTACAAAGTCAGACTTGGGGCTGAAGACCTTATCACATTTAGGACAGATGAAGGATCTTTTGCCTTTCAGCATACACTCATGCGATGAAAGATATTCTTCACGGCTCAAGCTTCTCCCACATTCAGAACAGATAAATGACCTTTGTCCAATATGCGTTTCCAGGTGGGCTTCTAAACACCCCTTATCCTCACACAATTCATAACATTCAGGACATTTGAAAGGTTTCTCTGGAGCCAGACCACTTGGTTGTGCAGTGCTGTCTGTGGGGTCATTCACACATTTCGATCCATCAGCCTCTCTCACCGCTGAGCCCTTCTGCTTTGTATTTAAGTGAGAGCCAATCTGGACATCTCGGGTTTTGGCGCCATCTCCTTCAATGCCCTCCATGGTGATTCTATCAACCTACAGCAGAGAGAGAAAAAAAAAAGCAGAGGTAAGAAAAGAGGACGTGAGCCTTTATTCCACTGGCAGGAGACAGAAGAGCGCAATGAGGGAAGGGGACTTGATATACCACCTTTCTGTGGTATTTTGCAACTACATTCAAAGCAGTTTACATATATACAGTCACAAGGAGCTGCAGTGGGAATCGAACCCAGTTCCCCAGGCTCAAATCCTGCTGCACTAACCACTAGGCTACTCCTCCAGGGGTTAAATCTGCTAGACACCTCATGCAAATCATGGGCCCTGCGGGAGAATCTGGAAAAGGCAAAAATTAGGATTTTTTTTTTTCAAAAAATCTCCAACACACACTCAAATGTTGCTTAGACTACCTACTGTATGTAAGATAGCCTGAGGCTTTCTGTGTCTTTATATATATAGATAGAGACCAATGAATCAATAAAACCTCCAAGTAGAACAATTAAAACTATGTGATACCAGATTTCCAGTTCCAGGATGCACCGACATGGTTGCCTAGTATAGAGTTCCCACGATCCTGATTTTCATCTTATTCTCCTTGCAATTGTCAAATTTTCTTACCGTATTGCTTAGGGTATCTGGTCCAAAGGAGGAAGCTTCAGTTTTTCCTCCAGTCAGAGGATCCAAGCGAGCTAAACAGGACTTGCCAACTCCGGTAAAGATGACGGAGGAGCTGAGCTATACCAGATCAAACTCACGATTCAGGATAGCTCTACTAATATTAATGAGCTGAAAGACCTTCGGGGAACAACATACTACGTTGGAAGGGCGACTAATGGTGCTTGAAGACCATGCTTTTGACATGGCACTTCAAACATTACTGGAAGACTTCCGTTCTTGAGCTGGAGAAATAGGCAAGATAATTTGTGGATCTTGGGGCTCCTGAATGGAATGGAAGGATCTGATCCTGTCTCCTTTATTGAGCGATTCCTTCCTCAATTACTGAATTTGACCTCACAACATTAGTTTGAGGTAGTGCAATTGCACAGAATCCCCGTATGCCACCATTTTTGAGGCCCCCAACCCTTCATTCTTCAAGTTCTGCATACCCTCAAGTGACAGCTATTCTGATGAAAGCAAAAGCTACTCGCAAATTTGGTTTGGCAAAATTTGAAGTTGGTTATCTGCTACAGCATGTATCTCATATGGATGACTCAATACGTTTTACTTTTATGATTGTTACTATGTAGAGCATAGAGTCCAGGGTTATGTTATATAATATTTTTCTTCTGATTACCACCATGATTGCAGGGAGGTGCCTCGTGATAGATGTTTGTGGATATGGGTGGTTGGCGAGATGGGATGGGTTGAGTGGGGAGGGAGCTATGCGCTTCTGGATTGGTTTTACCAAGATGGATTCGCTATTTTGGTCTCTTTATGGGATGTTCATTATGATTTGAATTCCTCATAATGTTTGTTTCTTACTCAGTGCTTAGAATATGGAAAATCTTAAGATTTTCTCTCTTAATGGTAATCAGTAGAAATAAAACAAAATAAAACATGGAAAAGAAAATAAGATGATACCTTTTTTATTGGACATAACTTAATACATTTCTTGATTAGCTTTCAAAGGTTGCCCTTCTTTGTCAGATCGGAAATAAGCAAATGTTGATCGATGACAGTATATATAAGTGAAACATCAAAGCATTTCAGTGACAGTCTAACAGGATGAGGGTGGATAGGTGAGAGACAGGAAGAGTTGGGTGGATGAGGGACAGGGAGATATGCATGGAGACAGGAGGGTGACAAAGCAGTACAATTTTATGGTTTATAATGGGCTAGAAAACCCAGACCTTTGTTAAGTCCTGTCTGGTGGGTGTCAAAATATTTAATCATTCTGACTTCAAAGGTCTTACGTTCCTGTATTGTTTTAAAGTTCCCTTTCAGGATTCTTACCGTGAAATCACTGGTACAGTGTTCTGGTTTTGTAAAGTGCTGTCCCACAGGCGTGATATCTTTATTAGTACTGGCATTTTTCATATGGTGTCTATGTAAATTAAATCTCTTCTTTAGCATCTGACTTGTTTCTCCAATGTAGCAGCCTTTGTTGCATTTTTTACACTGAATGATATATACCACATTGGAAGGTGAGCATGTGAAAGATTCCTTAATGTTGAATATTTTTCCTTTGTGAATGACCGTGGGGTCCTGCGAAATGTTTTGGCATAGTTTGCAGCTGGATATATTGCAAGGATGTGTGCCATTCTCTTCTTTTTGAGTCTGTGTTGAGAGCTTACTTCTGTTTTAAGTTGGGTGGCTGTCGGAAGGCCAGCACTGGTGGGGATGGGAATATCTCTTTCAGTAATTCATCCTCCTGGAGTAGAGGATGCAGATCTTTTATGATTTTTCTTAATTTTTCCAGCTCTGGGTTGTATGTCACTATAAGGGGGATTCTGTCTGTGGCATTTTTTTCTTTGTACTGTAGCAGATTTTCCCTGGGTGTTATAGGAAGGAGGCAATATTCTTGGAGATTATTTTGGGGTTGTTTTATTTCTATTGATTACCTTTAAAAGTGAACTAACACGGCTACCACACATCTCTACTCTCTTAATAGGAAAGGTGTCAATCGCCCGATAAAACATTAAAAAAAAAAATCCTAACATATTTGAAAAAATTTAAAGCCTACATCCTTTTCCTTCAGGAAACTCACTTAACAGCTTCAGAAGTGGTTAAATTGAAAAGGGGGATGGATAAGTGGGGTAAAAAAAAAAGGCAAACTTTGTGTCCTGATTAATAAAACATCTAAGATCCAAGTTTTAGAAGCCAAAGCAGACGTTTCTGGGAGATGGGTCAGAGTAAAATTAAAACTGCAAGAGAGAGAACTGATTCTCTTTAACATTCATGCCTCCAATTCTGCAATTCTCTCCTTTCTTGCTGATCTGACCAGGCACCAATGGAAGTGATTGTTATGGGAGACTATAACCTGGTCCCGGATCCTTTACTGGATGCCTACCAAGCCGTCCTAGTAGAAATAGCCCCAATCCAGTGACTTACTGGGTTAAAAATTGCCCTGTAAGGCGTACAAAACCCCAACCTTGGCTGACTTCTAATATCCGCTACCTACGTTCCTGTACCCGCTCCGCTGAATGCCTCTGGCGGAAATCTCGGGCCCTTGCTGATTTCTTACACTTTAAGTTCATGCTGACCTCCTTCCAATCTGCTCTTTTACGTGCCAAACAGGATTATTATACCCAACTGACCAACTCTCTTGACTCTAATCCTCGACTTCTCTTCACCACATTGAACTCTCTCCTCAAGGTGCTCCCTCCCCCAACTCCCCCTTCATTATCTCCTCAGACCCTTGCTGAATTCTTTCACAACAAGGTTGAAAAGATAAACCTTGCTTTCTCTACCTCACCACCTCTCCCTCCACTAGTCCGTTCCCCTCTCTCTCCTTCCCCTCATTCTCTTTCCTCCTTTCCTGAAGTTACTATTGAGGAAACTACACTTCTCCTTTCTTCCTCAAAATGTACCACCTGTTCCTCTGATCCCATTCCCACCCACCTTCTTAATACCATCTCTCCTACTCTTATTCCTTTTATCTGTCACATTCTCAACCTCTCACTTTCCACTGCGACTGTCCCTGCTGCCTTTAAACATGCTGTGGTCACACCTCTCCTTAAGAAGCCTTCACTTGACCCTACTTGTCCCTCTAATTACCGACCCATCTCCCTCCTTCCTTTTCTCTCCAAATTACTTGAGCGTGCTTGTTCACCGCCGCTGCCTTGATTTTCTCTCCTCACATGCTATTCTTGACCCACTACAATCTGGTTTTCGCCCTCTCCACTCAACCGAAACTGCGCTTACTAAAGTCTCCAATGACCTATTACTGGCTAAATCCAGAGGTCAATATTCCATCCTCATTCTTCTTGATCTTTCCGCTGCTTTTGACACTGTCGATCACAGCATACTTCTCGATACCCTGTCCTCACTTGGATTCCAGGGCTCTGTCCTTTCCTGGTTCTTTCCTACCTCTCCCTCCGCACCTTTAGTGTTCACTCTGGTGGATCCTCTTCTACTTCTATCCCTCTGCCTGTCGGCGTACCTCAGGGTTCTGTTCTTGGTCCCCTCCCCTTTTCTATTTACACTTCTTCCCTTGGTTCATTAATCTCATCCCATGGCTTTTCCTACCATCTCTATGCTGATGACTCCCAAATCTACCTTTCTACCCCTGATATCTCACCTTGCATCCAAACCAAAGTTTCAGCGTGCTTGTCTGACATTGCTGCCTGGATGTCTCAACGCCACCTGAAATTAAATATGACCAAAACCGAGCTTCTCATTTTCCCCCCCAAACCCACCTCCCCGCTCCCCCCCGTTTTCTATTTCTGTTGATGGCTCTCTCATTCTCCCTGTCTCCTCAGCTCGAAACCTTGGGGTCATCTTTGACTCTTCTCTCTCCTTCTCTGCTCATATCCAGCAGACCGCCAAGACCTGTCGTTTCTTTCTTTACAACATCCGTAAAATCCGCCCCTTTCTTTCCGAGCACTCTACCAAAACCCTCGTCCACACTCTTGTCACCTCTCGTTTAGACTACTGCAATCTGCTTCTTGCTGGCCTCCCACTTAGTCACCTCTCCCCTCTCCAGTCGGTTCAAAACTCTGCTGCCCGTCTCATCTTCCGCCAGGGTCGCTTTACTCATACTACCCCTCTCCTCAAGACCCTTCACTGGCTCCCTATCCGTTTTCGCATCCTGTTCAAACTTCTTCTACTAACCTATAAATGTATTCACTCTGCTGCTCCTCAGTATCTCTCCACACTCGTCCTTCCCTACACCCCTTCCCGTGCACTCCGCTCCATGGATAAATCCTTCTTATCTGTTCCCTTCTCCACTACTGCCAACTCCAGACTTCGCGCCTTCTGTCTCGCTGCACCCTACGCCTGGAATAAACTTCCTGAGCCCCTATGTCTTGCCCCATCCTTGGCCACCTTTAAATCTAGACTGAAAGCCCACCTCTTTAGCATTGCTTTTGACTCGTAACCACTTGTAACCACTCGCCTCCACCTACCCTCCTCTCTTCCTTCCCGTTCACATTAATTGATTTGATTTGCTTACTTTATTTATTTTTTGTCTATTAGATTGTAAGCTCTTTGAGCAGGGACTGTCTTTCTTCTATGTTTGTGCAGCGCTGCGTATGCCTTGTAGCGCTATAGAAATGCTAAATAGTAGTAGTAGTAGTAGTAGAAACGGAGGGTACTGGTAAATAGAGCTTGCTCCGAAGAAAGGAATGATGTAAGTGGTGTGCCGAAGGGATCGGTCCTCGGGCCGGCTCTTTTTAACATCTTTGTGACTGATGTTGTGGAAGGACTGTCCGGTAAGGTCCATCTCTTTGAGGATGATACCAAACTCTGTAATAGGGTGGACACCCCCGGGGGTGTGGATGGCATGAGGAAGGATCTAGCAAAGCTTGAAGAATAGTCCAATAATTGGCAACTAAGATTTAAAGCTAAGAAATGCAGGGTTATACACTTGGGTTACAAAAATCCTAGGGAACAGAATATAGGGGGTGAAATGCTTCTGTGTACGAAAGAAGAGCGGGACTTGGGGGTACTTGTGTCTGATGATCTTAAGGTGGTCAAACAGTTAGAAATGGCGACAGTCAAAGCCAGAAGGATGCTCGGGTGCATAAGGAGAGGGATGACCAGCAGGAAAAAAAGAGGTGATAGTGCCCTTCTATAAGTCTCTGGTGAGGTCCCATTTAGAGTACTGCATACAATTCTGGTGACCGCACCTACAGAAAGATATACACAGGATGGAGTTTGTCCAGAGGGCGGCTACGAAATTGGTATGTGGTCTTGGTCATAAAACATAAAGCAACAGGCTCTTGAACCTCAACAGGTATACACTGGAAGAGAGACGGGAGAAAACGGATATGACAGAGATGTTTAAATACCTCAGTGGCGTTAATGTACAGGAGGTGAGCGTTTTTCAAATGAAGGAAAACTCTGGAATAAGAGGACATAGGCTTAGGAGGAATCTAAGAAAATACTCTTTCACGGAAAAAGTGGTGGATGTGAGGAATGGCCTCCCAGTGGAGGTGGTGGAGAAGAGAACCGCGTCTGAATTTAAGAAAGCATGAGACAGGCACCTGTGATCCCTTAGGAAAAGGAGGAGTTAGTGTTAGTGAGGATGGGCCGACTAGATGGGCCATTTGGCCCTTATCTGCCATCATGTTTCTATGATGATAAAATAGGACTAGGGATGCGTGGAGGATATTATATCCGGATGGACAAGATTATACCTTTATGCCTCAGGCTCATCAGTCTTTTTCTCGTATTGACTAGGAACTAATTTCTAAATCCTTAATTCCTCACTTAACATCTGCCACTATCGAAACTATCGTGATTTCGGACCATACTGGCATATCTATTTCCTTTAGCGATCTCATTCCTACATCTCCCTCCTTTGTGGCAATTTAACCACACTCTTCTCGGGGATACTGAATTTCACGATTTTATTAAGACCACAATACAAGAGTATTTTCAATTTGCCAACACTACTATGGAAACACAGTGGGATGCTTTTAAGGCTACCACAAGGGGAGCGATGAGCAAACGATAACGTCTTTGGAAGATGAAATCGCCATTTTAGAGAAGAGGTTCCTGGATAAGTGGCATGATGTTACTGTCCAAAAACTTATGAAAGCTAAAATTTCAATATCCTCATATTGTGAGTAAAAGCTTCACTTTGAGGGAACTAACAATACTTCGCTGGCAACAGGGCGGGTAAAATCTTAGCATCTTACCTTAAGGGTAAACGGAAAAAGAGTCTTATTCAAAGCATTCGTAATCAGTCTAGAAATTAACTCGCTATCTCAATTTCATGAGTATTATACTATGCTATACCAACCAGATAGCGTCAATCACCCATCGATCATTGACTCTTTTCTGGTCTCTCTTTATGCAGACAAGCTCCCCGAGTCAGATGTAGCAAAACGTGGGGCTTCCCATTACTGCAGCAGAGATACAAAAAGCTGTAAGTCATTTAGGGGTCCTTTTACTAAGCCGCAGTAAAAAGTGGCCTGCGGTAGTGTAGGCGCATGTATTGGGCGTGCACCAGGCCAGTTTTTACCGCATCTACCAAAAAAAAAATGGCTTTTTAAATACACAGGAAAAGGGCCCCTTAAGCCAAACAAAGCTCTGGGTACAGACGGTTATACTGTAGAGTTTTTCCTGGCCTTTCAACAAGACCTCAGTTCAAACTTAATCTCTCTATACTTTTTCTGTGAAAGGTGCGAATGGCTGGAACAATAACTGAGGCCCCGTATTGTGTTCAGTTTTGGAGGCCTTATCTTGCCAAGAATGTAAAAAGACTGGAAGCGGTTCAGAGAAAAGCCACGAAAATGGAAAGGGGATTAGACAGCAAGACGTGCATGGAGGGTCAATGCGAAGAAATGCAAAGTGATGCACTTAAGGAGTAGAAATCCAAGGGAGACGTATGTGTTAGGCGGGGAGAGTCTGATAGGTATGGACGGGGAGAGGGATCTTGGGGTGATAGTATCTGAGGATCTGAAGGCGACGAAACAGTGTGACAAGGCGGAAGGTTGCTAGGCTGTATAGAGAGAGGTGTGACCAGCAGAAGAAAAGAGGTGTTGATGCCCCTGTATAAGTCGTTGGTGAGGCCCCACCTGGAGTATTGTGTTCAGTTTTGGAGGCCGTATCTTGTTAAGGATGTAAAAAGAATTGAAGCGGTTCAAAGAAAAGCTACGAGAATGGTATGGGATTTGTGTTACAAGACGTATGAGGAGAGACTTGATGACCTGAACATGTATACCCTGGAGGAAAGGAGAAACAGGGGTGATATGATACAGACGTTCAAATATCTGAAAAGTATTAATCTGCAAACGAACCTTTTCCGGAGATGGGAAGGCGGTAGAACTAGAGGACATGATATGAGATTGAAGGGGGGCAGACTCAAAGAAAATGTCAGGAAGTATTTTTTCACGGAGAGAGTGGTAGATACTTGGAATGCCCTCCCGCGGGAGGTGGTGGAGATGAAAACGGTAGCGGAATTCAAGCATGCGTGGGATAAACAAAGGAATCCTGTTCAGAAGGAATGGATCCTCAGAAGGTTAGCCAAGATTGGGAGGCAGGACTGGTGTTAGGGAGGTGGGGCTAGTGCCGGGCAAGACTTCTACGATCTGTGCCCTGAAAATGGCAGATACAAATCAAGGTAAGGTATACACAAGAAGTAACACATATGATTTTATCTTGTTGGGCAGACTAGATGGACCGTGCAGGTCTTTTTCTGCCGTCATCTACTATGTTACTATGTTATGTTACTATGTATACACTAGAGGAAAGGAGAAACAGAAGGGGATATGATACAGACGTTCAGATATTTGAAAGGTATTAATTTGCAAACAAACCAACCTTTTTCCAGAGATGGGAAGTGGTAGAAGTAGAAGGCATGAATTGAAAATGTCAGAAAGTATTTTTTCACTGAGAGGGTGGTAGATACCTGGAATGCCCTCCTGCGGGAGGTGGTGGAGATGAAAACGGTAACGGAATTCAAAAATGCGTAGAACAAACACAAAGGAGTCCTGTTTAGAAGGATCGGATCCAAAGAAGCTTAGGGGAGATCAGGTAGGAAATGGTGCTGGGCTGACTTCTACGGTCTGTGCCCTGATTGAGGCTGAGTAGATTTGGATGGGCCAGAATGGAGCTTTTCAGGTGCTTTGACAACGACTTTAGAAATTTTAGAACAAGGCCAGCGCCGGGCAGACTTCTACAGTCTATGCCCTAAAAATGGCAAGGATAAATCAAGAACAGGTATAAACATGGCATAACACTTCATACCATACCATACACTGACTACATAGTTCGTAACCTTTAGATTGTAAGCTCTCCTGAGCAGGGACTGTCCTTCCCCTTGTTTAAACTTGTACAGCGCTGCGTAACCCTAGCAGCGCTATAGAAATGCTAAGTAGTAGTAGTAGTAGTAATAAAGGGGCATAATCGAAAGGGATGCCCAAGTGTTTCTGAGGACGTCCTCGCAGGACATCCCCGTGAAGGGGCGGGAAACCTGTATTATCGAAACAAGATGGACGTCCATCTTTCGTTTCGATAATACGGTCGGGGACGCCCAAATCTGGAAATTTAGGTCGACCTTACAGATGGTCGTCCCTAGACTTGGTCGTTTCTGATTTTCGGCGATAATGGAAACCGAGGACAGCCATCTCAGAAACGACGAAATCTAAGACCTTTGGTCGTGGGAGGAGCCAGCATTCATAGTGCACTGGTCTTCCTGACATGCCAGGACACCAACATAGGCAACAGTAGGGGCCGCTGCAGTGGACTTCAGAAATTGCTCCCAGGTGCATAGCTCCTTTACCGTGTGTGCTGAGCCCCCCCAAAACCCACTCCCCACAACTGTACACCACTACCATAGCCCTTATGGGTGAAGTACACCTATTAACATAAACTTTCATCAAAACTGTGTCAAATCCAAAAAAGGAGTTTAAGCGTCACTTAAAATGTTTAAAATGCTAGATGAGAGGTTTTTATGCCTGTGAGGAACCCTGTCACGATCTGTGAGAACAACTCTAGTTCCAGATTGGGGGGAGGGCGGGGCTGAGGCTTTTCCTTCCATACTTTTAACATTTTTTGTTTAGATAACATTTTTTTTTTTGGTTCATCCACAGGATAAAAATTCACCCCATTTCACACAGGTAATCGCCAGCCGCAGGGTTTCCGGGTGAAAATGTGGAATTTGGATGCGCAAGTTGACCTCCTTAAGATCAAAAATTGGCCCTTCTTTGAAATTAAATAGAGTAACTTCCCCTGTCCGCTTCCTGTCAGGGAAGCAATTGGGGTGGGGGGAAGCTATAAATGTGTCTGAAACAGTTCAGCAAAAATGCCTGGTGGACCACCTCCAGTGCCCATTGGTCTGAGGTGATGTGGGCCATCTTGGTCTTCCTCCCGCTACCAACACCGAGGGGCCCGACGGAGCCTCACTGGAGGCCCTTACTGGGCATGGTGAAGGTGGAGGGACCATAGTCCTTTGCCCTATGCCCTTCTGCTGCTTGTTCCCTTATAATGATGATGTCAATGGAAAAGTTCAGTGTCTGTACCTCCATCTGCTGGTAGGAGGACTTAACCCATCGGTTTGGCCTGATCTGTTGGGAGGACAAGGAAGCAAAGTCAGTAGAGACCTAAAGTGACTGACTGGGTTACGAACTGGTAGAGTTGCAGGCCTTAGGACCGGACGGGATCCACCCCAGGATATTGAGGGAGTTCAGAGAGGTTCTGGCGGGTCCTCTTAAAGATTTGTTTAATATATCCTTGCAGACGGGAGAGGTTTCCAAGGGACTGGAGAACGGCGGAGGTGGTCCCTCTTCACAAAAGTGGTGATAGGGAAGAAGCTGGAAACTACAGGCCGGTAAGCCTCACTTCGGTTATTGGAAAAGTAATGGAAGCGATGCTGAAAAAAAGAATAGTGAATTTTCTGGAAGCCAATAAGTCGCAAGATCCGAGACAACATGGTTTTGCCAAAGGGAAATCATGCCAAACGAATCTCATTGAATTCTTTGACTGGCTGACCGGACAATTGAATCGTGGACATGCTATGGATGTAATCTACTTAGATTTCAGCAAAGATTTTGACACGGTTCCCCACAGGAGGCTCTTAAATAAACTTGATGGGCTGAAAATAGGACCCGATGTAGTAAACTGGATTAGGAACTGGTTGACGGACAGACGCCAGAGGGTGGTGGTGAATGGAATTCGCTCGGAGGAGGGGAAGGTGAGTAGTGGAGTGCCTCAGGGATCGGTGCTGGGGCCGATTCTGTTCAATATATTTGTGAGTGACATTGCTGAAGGGTTAGAAGGTAAAGTTTGTCTTTTTGTGGATGATACTAAAATTTGTAACAGAGTGGACACCCGGGAGGGAGTGGAAAGCATGAAAAAGGATCTGAGGAAGCTACAAGAATGGTCTAAGGTTTGGCAATTAAAATTCAATGCGAAGAAATGCAAAGTGATGCGCTTAGGGAATAGAAATCCACGGGAGACGTATGTGTTAGGCGGGGAGAGTCTGATAGGTACGGGTGGAGAGAGGGATCTTGGGGTGATAGTATCTGAGGATTTGAAGGCGACGAAACAGTGTGACAAGGCGGTGGCAGTAGCTAGAAGGTTGTTAGGCTGTATAAAGAGAGGTGTGACCAGCAGAAGAAAGGGGGTGTTGATGCCCCTGTATAAGTCGTTGGTGAGGCCCCACCTGGAGTATTGTGTTCAGTTTTGGAGGCCGTATCTTGTTAAGGATGTAAAAAGAATTGAAGCGGTGCAAAGAAAAGCTACAAGAATGGTATGGGATTTGCGTTACAAGACGTATGAGGAGAGACTTGCTGAACTAAACATGTATACTCTGGAGGAAAGGAGAAACAGGGGTGATATGATACAGACGTTCAAATATTTGAAAGGTATTAATCCGCAAACGAACCTTTTCCGGAGAGGGGAAAGCGGTAGAACGAGAGGACATGAAATGAGATTGAAGGGGGGCAGACTCAAGAAAAATGTCAGGAAGTATTTTTTCACGGAGAGCGTGGTGAATACTTGGAATGCCCTCCCGCGGGAGGTGGTGGAGATGAAAACGGTAACGGAATTAAAAAATGCGTGGGATAAACACAAAGGAATCCTGTTCAGAAGGAATGGATCCTCAGAAGCTTAGCCGAGATTGGGTGGCAGAACCTGTGGGGGGAGGCAGGGCTGGTAGTTGGGAGGTTTGCCTTGTTCTGGGCAGACTTCTACGGTCTGTGCCCTGAAAATGGCAGAAACAAATCACACATAAAGTAGCACATATGAGTTTGAATTGTTGGGCAGACTAGATGAACCATGCAGGTCTTTTTCTGCCGTCATCTACTATGTTACTATGTAATAGAGGGTAGTGAATGGAAAGGGACATTGGTTGTTTTGGGTTTTTTTTAAACATTTTTGTAAGCAGAATTGCTGAAGGGCTGTCTGCTAAAGTTTACCTCTTTACAGATTCCAAACCCTATAAAATGTGTAGACACCGAAGATGGAATGGGTAGCATGAGGAAGGGTCCCGAATGTAACAGCTAACATTTAATGCTACTACTACTACTTATCAACTCATGGACTTCATCTCGAACACATGTGTCTCTGCCTCAAACATCCTCATAATAGGAGACATCAACCTACACCTTGAAGACGACACCTCTACAGGCACACGAGAATGCAAAGAATTCTTAAAACTTTGGGATCTGCACGCACCTAACACGCAACCAACACACACAAAAGGACATACACTAGACATCATTACACACAAATTTGACCCAGACTCAAATATCCTACTTACTGACACAAGATGGACACCTACACTATGGTCAGACCACCATAAAGCATATGTCTCCCTCAAATGGCGAAAAACACACATAAACGCAATCAACAAACATGAACGAACAACATACACCACGAGAGGAAAAATAGACCCCACAACATTCTGGCAACAAATCTACCAGAACAAATGGTTAACAAATGCTGACACCATCCAATTCCTCCAAGAATGGGACGATATATGCACAACAACATTAGACAAAATCGCCCCAATCCAAACCAGAACATCACATAGGAAAAAATCAAATCCATGGTTCACCGAAGAGCTGAAAAAACTTAAAACACAAGTCAGGAAACTAGAACGTGCATGGAACAAAAAGAAAGATGAACAAACACTAAATGCCTGGAAACTACTTCGGAGGAAATACAAATATACCATAAAACAGACTAAAAGACTACATTACAAAACAATAATAGGACCCAACTACAAAGACACACACAAACTCTTCTACCTTGTGAATAAATTGCTAGACATCTCACCAGCTACAAACAACAGCAAAGACATACCAGATGTCGACAACCTTGCGAAACACTTTAAGGAGAAAATTATACAACTATGACATAAAATACCCGCCAGCACTATTGAATACGCCACACTTCTAGACTGTCTAGACCCAGAAGACGGAATTTACCCATCAGACAGAACCTGGACCGAATTCGAATTATTATCAGAAGACCTCATCTCTGAAACACTTAAACGATTTGCTAAATCCTACTGCAAACTAGACAAATGCCCAAACAACCTCATGAAATCAGCAACTCGGCAATTTGTAATAGACCTAACGAACCACGTAAACTTCATGCTACAAAACGGACTCTTCCTAAAGGAAAAAGGAAAAATTTTACTCACCCCAATACCCAAAGACACAAAGAAAAACGCAAGCGAAATAACTAACTACAGACCAGTAGCATCTATGCCATTAATAACCAAAATAACCGAAGGGATGGTAACAAAACAACTCACAAACTATGTAAACAAGTTCTCAATACTACATGATGCCCAATCAGGATTCCGATCGAACCACAGCACAGAAACAGTACTAATTACCCTAATGACTAAATTCAAACAAATAATCGCAACCGGCAACAACATACTTCTCCTACAATTCGACATGTCAAGTGCCTTTGATATGGTCGACCACGGAATTCTATTGCACATACTTGAATACTTTGGCATCGGAGGAAATGTCCTAAACTGGTTCAAGGGGTTCCTAACCCTGCGTTCATATCAAGTCACATCAAACTCAACTACGTCCGCTTCATGGACACCTGAATGTGGAGTACCGCAAGGATCACCCCTCTCACCAACCATTTTCAACATAATGATGATCCCATTGGCAAAACTCCTATCAAATCATAACCTCAACCCATATATATACGCCGACGATGTAACAAAATACATCCCTTTCAAACAAGACATCAAAGAAATAGCCAATGAAATTAACCAAAGTCTACACATCAAGAACACCTGGGCAGATGCATTTCGACTGAAACTAAACGCGGAAAAAAACTCAATGCCTAATACTCACCTCCCAATACAACACAAATGAATTTTACCGCCTTAAACACACCAAAACTTTAAAAATCCTTGGAGTCACTATTGATCGCCATCTAACACTCGAAACCCATGCAAACAATACAACCAAAAAGATGTTCTACTGCATGTGGAAACTGAAAAGAATAAGACCATTCTTCCCAAGATCCGTCTTTCGCTGCCTAGTGCAATCCCTCGTATTAAGCCATCTGGATTACTGCAACTCACTATACGCAGGTTGCAAAGAGCAAATACTGAGGAAACTTCAAACAGCCCAGAATACAGCAGCCAGACTCATCTTCGGAAAACCAAAATATGAAAGTGCAAAACCCTTACGAGAGAAGCTACACTGGCTTCCACTCAAGGAACGCATTACTTTTAAAGTATGCACATTAGTCCACAAAATCATTCACGGTGACGCTCCAGCCTACTACTACTACTACTACTACTATTTAGCATTTCTATAGCGCTACAAGGCATACGCAGCGCTGCACAAACATAGAAGAAAGACAGTCCCTACTCAAAGAGCTTACAATGTCTGACTTAATAGACCTACCACCCAGGAACGCTAAAAGATCATCTTGAACTTTCCTTAACCTCCACTTCCCTAATTGCAAAGGTATAAAATACAAGGCACTGCACGCATCAACCTTTTCTTACATAAGCACGCAATTCTGGAATACACTACCGTGCAACTTGAAAACAATCCACGAACTAACCAACTTCCGCAAACTACTGAAGACTCTCATCTCTTTAATAAAATTTATTGTAAGGATCAATACACATGAAGTCCACACTCACTGTTCAGAAACACACCAATACACTCTCTTCTGAATTCTCATCCCCTGTAATTTAATCACATTTATACCGTTACTCACAGAAAATGTTATACGGAATGTTCTTTTGCTAATGTTCTATTACCCTATCAATTTCCCGTTGTCTCTTTCCACTGTTCCATTGTTGTTTTCCTTGTCCTATTCCCTAACGATACTTTAACTTTGTCTTCGCTTAACTTCTCACAATGTAATCCATAACTGATTTGTAACAGATTGTATTTCCATTATTTACAATGTATTGTAAGCCACACTGAGCCCGCAAATAGGTGGGAAAATGTGTGATACAAATGCAATAAAATAAATAAATGGATAAATTTCTAAAGCGCTACTAGACGTACGCAGCGCTGTACACTTGAACATGAAGAGACAGTCCCTGCTCGACAGAGCTTACAATCTAATTAGGACAGACAAACAGGACAAGTAAGGGATAAGGACAAAGAGTAGCAAGATTCTGTGTGGAATCCCAGAGTACGAAGATTCCGGAATCCCACAGTAGCAAGATTCTATGTGGAATCCCAAAGAGTAGCAAGATTCTGGAATCCCAAAGACTACTACTACTTATCATTTCTATAGCGCTACTAGACGTACGCAGCGCTGTACACTTGAACATGAAGAGACAGTCCCTGCTCGACAGAGCTTACAATCTAATTAGGACAGACAAGAGATAAGGGAATATTAAAGTCAGGATGATAAAATAAGGGTTCTGAACAAGTGAACAAGGGAGTTAAAAGCAGCATCAAAAAGGTGGGTTTTTAGCTTAGTTTTGAAGACGGCCAGAGATGGAGCTTGACGTACCGGCTCAGGAAGTCTATTCCAGGCATATGGTGCAGCAAGATAAAAGGAACGGAGTCTGGAGTTAACAGTGGAAGAGAAGGGTGCAGATAAGAGAGATTTACCCAGTAAACGGAGTTCCCGGGGAGGAGTGTAGGGAGAGATGAGAGTGGAGAGGTACTGAGGAGCTGCAGAGTGAATGCACTTATAAGTCAATAAGAGGAGTTTGAACTGTATGCGGAAACGGATAGGAAGCCAGTGAAGTGACTTGAGGAGAGGGCTAATATGAGCATAACGACACTGCTAAAAAATGCAGGGTTAAGCATTTGGGTTACAAAACCCTGAGGTAGCAGAACAGTTTGGGGGTGAAGAACTTTTGTGCATGAAAAAGGATTGGGATTTGGGTGTCTAGATATAGTGGAATTAGAAAACATACAGAGAAGGGCGACAAAAATGATAAAGGGGATGGGATGACTTCCCTATGATGAAAGGCTGAAACGGCTTGGGCTATTCAGCTTGGAGAAAAGACGGCTGAGGGGAGATATGATAGAGGTCCATAAAATAATGAGTGGCGTGGAACTAGATGTGAATCACTTGTTTACTCTTTCCAAAAATACTAGGACTAGGGGCAGTGGCATAGCAAGAGCGGGGCGGTGGGGGCAGTCCGCCCCGGATGCACGCTGCTGGAGGGTGCAGAGAGCAGCTGTACGCCGGTCGGCTCCGCTGGTTCCCTGCTCCCTCTGCCCCGGAATAGGTTACTTCCTGTTCCGGGGCAGAGGGAGCAGGGAGCCAGTGGAGCCGACAGGCACGCGGCTGCTCTCTGCACCCTCCAGCAGCCAAGAATGCACCGGGGGGGGGGGGGGGGGGGGGGGGGGGGGGGGGGGGGGGGGGGGTGCGCAGCGGCAATCCGCCCCGGGTGGCAGCCGACCTAGGATCGCCACTGACTAGGGGGCATGCGATGAAGCTACAAAGTAGTAAATTTAGAAGAAATCAGAAAAAAATATTTCTTCACAATGTGTAACTAAACTCTGGAATTCGTTGCCAGCGGATGTAGTAAAAGCAGTTAGCTTAGCAGGGTTTTAAAAAGGCTTGGGTGGCTTCCTAAAGGAAAAGTCCATAAACCATTATTAAAATGGACTCGGGGGAAAATCCACTGCTTATTTCTAGGATAAGCAGCACAAAATGTATTGTACTTTTTGGGGATCTTGCCAGGTACTTGTGACCTGGACTGGCCACCGTTAGAAATAGGATGCTGGGCTTGATGGACCTTGGTCTGTCCCAGTATGGCAGTACTTATGTACTTACTTAGATGTTTAAATACCTCCCAGACATAAACGCACAGAAGGCAAGTCTCTTTCAATTGAAAATGTGTGATAGATGCTGGAGAAAACAAAAATGTATCTGAATTCATGGATGGGCCATAAAGTCTTTATAGAAACCTGACGGCAGATAAGGGCCACATGACCCATCCAGTCTGCCCATCCTCTCTAACCCCTAATTCTTCCTGTTCCTAAGCGATCCCACATGCTTATCCCATGAACAGTCCTCGACTCCACCACCTCCACCGGGAGGCCATTCCACGCCTCCACCACCCTTTCTGTGAAATACGTACATAAGTAATGCCACACTGGGAAAAAGACCAAGGGTCCATCGAGCCCAGCATCCTGTCCACGACAGCGGCCAATCCAGGCCAAGGGCACCTGGCAAGCTTCCCAAACGTACAAACATTCTATACATGTTATTCCTGGAATTGTGGATTTTTCCCAAGTCCATTTAGTAGAGGTTTATGGACTTGTCCTTTAGGAAACACTTCCTTAGGTTACTCCTAAGCCTTAACTCTGTCATATGCCCCCTCATTCCAGAGCTCTCCTTCATTTGAAAAAGTCTCTCTTCCTGTACATAAATGCCCTTGAGATATTTGTTTCTATCATGTCTCCTCTCTTCCTGCGTATACATGTTGAGGTCTGTCCCTGTAATTTATCTGCCTTCATTTTCTGTTTCTATGTCAGAGTTGCACATTTCCCAAAACAGAGAGAGAAAATCAGAGAGTGAGCAGGAAAAAACTCTATATAATCCTGGGGAAAGAGGAGAAAAAGTGACAGAAATGCATTTCCTCCTGTACTGTGCAAAGTACAGAGATCATAAATTCACATCTGCCAAACCCCCGAGAGAGAAAATGAAAGAAGGAGCAGAAAAAGCTCTGGGAAAGAAACAGAAACAAACGCATTTCCTCCTGAACTGGGCAAAACACAGAGAGAAAAACCAAAGACTGGGCAGGAAAAACTCTGCAGAATCCTGGAGAAAGAGAAGAAATTAGGAGTTGCATCTTTCCTTCATGCAAGAAAATGTGACCACAGCAGGGGCCACACGGATCAGCCCCCACTGTCTTACACCCGCTGCATTATGGGACTTGAAGGCTTGTTGCTCCCTATGAGACCAACTCTGCAGGGGGGTGAGAAATGCATGCAAGATCCGGACCAGGGACAGGGCTGGGAAGGTGATCCGAGGTGCAGCCATGCAATAGTGCAGCTGGAACATGCAACAGACATGTGCAGGAAGTACATGAGAAGCACAGAGACCCCCCTCCCCCCACCCATCTGCCCCTAGTGCCCAGTACCTGAGCAGCCCTCCTCTCACACCTCCACAGTGCCTTTGTGTCTCTCCTCCCTCTCTCTCTGCTTCCTCCCTGCACCGTGACTGCATCCGCTGCAGAGGAAGCCTGGGTAAGCAAGAGACATGCAGGGGAGGGGCAGAGGAGAGACCCAGGTCCGAGGGAGCCACGCCTGGATTTCCAACAAGCCCAGCGGGAACTACAAGCGCAGCGCTGCTATGGGATGCGAGTTCAAATCCAGACTCCGAACCAACAACACCAACTCTGGAGGGAAAGACAGGCAGAAGAGAGACAGCCAAAATGGATGAACAGAAGAGACCACCTGGGCTAAAGAGGAAAGGCAATCACGATGAGTAGGCAGGAGAGACAGCCTGGCAGGGTACACAAAACTTACATGTATTGGGGAAGAAAAGGCATCCCGGCTGGGGAAGGACAGACATGCAGAAAGAAGAGACAGCCATGATGGAAATGCCGGAGAGACACTTGAGGAGGGGGAAGAAAGGAGAGCAGGGAAGGAAGAGGGACAGCCCAGAAGGAGAGACGTGCAGGGGTGAGAAGAGACATGCAGTGGAGAGTTTAGTCAGGATGGCCAGGCGGAAAAGAATGAGAGACTTGCAAGAGGGAAAGAAAAGACAGGCTAAGTAAGAAGCAGATATATGGGGGAGAGGGGAGATGGAATACCCCAGATAAGGAGAAGAGACATGCAAGAGGAAAGATAGACAGCCAGTATGGGGAACAAGAGATTCATGAGGGGAGGGGGATTAGAGACAGCTAGGTTGCTTGAAGACTAGAGGCACTCAGGCAAAAAGACAGCTAGGCTGGAGAATCAGGGGAGAAAGGAGATGAGAGAGCGCCAGGAGAGAAATGCAGGGGGAAGAGAGACAGCCATGCACTATAAGGGAGAGCAAACATCCAAACCCAGGTACAGAGGAGAGACAAAGTGTAGGGAGAAGACAGCCAGCCTGCATAAGGAGAATAGACTGCAAAGAAAGAAGGAGAGAGAGCCAGAATGGATCAAGAGAAGAGTCGGAAGAGGGGAAAGACAACGGTGCTCAAGGAGAAGATTGCAGAGTGAAGGGGGATATGAGACAACCAGGCAGGGGAGGGAAGACAGACACAGGAGTGGCCTAGTGGTTAGGGTGGTGGACTTTGGCCCTGGGGAACTGAGGAACCGAGTTCGATTCCCACTTCAGGCACAGGCAGCTCCTTGTGACTCTGGGCAAGTCACTTAACCCTCCATTGCCCGCCGCATACAGCCTGCCATGAGTGGGAAAGCGCAGGGTACAAATGTAACAAAAATAAAATAGATACTATTGGAGATTCTACATGGAATGTTGCTATTCCACTAGCAACATTCCATGTAGAAGGCTGTGCAGGCTTCTGTTTCTGTAAGTCTGACGTCCTGCACGACGTCAGACTCACAGAAGCAGAAGCCTGCGCGGCCACATTGGTGATCTGCAAGGGCCGACTTCTACATGGAATGTTGCTAGTGGAATAGCAACATTCCATGTAGAATCTCCAATAGTATCTATTTTATTTTTGTTACATTTGTACCCTGCGCTTTCCCACTCATGGCAGGCTGTATGCGGCGGGCAATGGAGGGTTAAGTGACTTGCCCAGAGTCACAAGGAGCTGCCTGTGCCGGGATTCGAACTCAGTTCCCCAGGACCAGAGTCCACCACCCTAACCACTAGGCCACTCCAACCACTCCATCTGAAACCACTGCATACCTCAACACCACATAACACCAGTGGCGTAGATACCTGGGCCCCCCAAATTTCCTCTGGGCCCGTTTTGCTGGTGGGGATCCAGTGTCAGTCTCCAGTGGCACCTCGTTACCTGCCCTGCTCTGTCTTCCCCTCATGTGACGTCCTGCATGTTCAGTCTCACTAAAAGGAGCGTGCACGACGTGAGGGGAAGACAGAGCAGGGCAGACAATGCGGCGAGGCTTCAGCTGGCGGAAGTTGGGGACCCCCGCCAGCCAAGGTATTTGCTGCGGTAGTGGGTGGGGAGCAGGAGGGGCAGCGGCGGGATGGCAGAACAAAATATCCCCCCACCTCGGTTCTCGCCCCTCCCACCGCAAAGTCTGGCTACGCTCCTGCATAACACACCGTCTGTTTTCATCACCTCACCTTCCCTCTTGTCTTCTACCTTCTTAGCTCTCAAGCTTCAACATTTTCTTCCTTTCATTCAACCATCTCCATTCTGTCTCAATACATCTCGTCAATGTCTTCACGCCTACCACTGTGCTCCGTTCTCTCTTGCTCCTTCTCCTGTTCTCTTCTTGGGATATCAATCCCAGTCCTGGTCCTCCAAATCAGTTCTCACCCTGCTCATGCAGTCACACCAGAGCATCTCCAATCTTATTTCTGTTCCCCTTCTTCTCTGCCTTTCTCATATGCCCGTTCTGTCTCCAACCAACTTTCCTACATCCATGACCTCTTTATCTCTCGTACTCTCCATTTGCTTGCCTTAACTGAGACTTTGCCCTGAAGACTCTGCTTCAGCTGCTGCCCTTTATCATAGAGGTTACCTTTTCTCTCATACATCTCGCTTGGTTGGCCGTGGAGGTGGTGTTGGGCTATTTCTCTCACCCTCTTGTAGATTTCAACGTCTTCTTCCACGTCTGTCTCACTGCTTTTCTGCCTTCAAAGTCTACTCCATCCGAGCCAGTCTGTTCTCTGTCTTTCCGAGTAGCAGTCATTTACCGACCTCCTGATAAGTTTCTTTCTTCCTCTCTCACTGATTTTGACGCCTGGCTTTCCTTCTTTTTGAAACCTTCAACTCCTTCCCTCATTGTTGGAGACTTTTAACATTCGTACTAATGATCCCTCTGACTTTTATGCCTCTTCTCGCTTTAATATCCTCATTCAATCTTCAGCTGTGCTCCATCACCCCTACTCACTAGAATGGCCATTGCCTTGATCTTGTCTTCTTCGCCAACTGCTCAATCTCCAATGTCTCCACCTCCGTTCTCCCCCTCTCTGACCATGTCACGTCTGTGGCTGTGACTCCTCTCAGACTCACCTTATTTCCGGCGGTCAGCTTCTGAGCTGGCTCCTGTCTGTTCTTCCTGAGTTAGTTCTGTCTCTGTGTGCTGGCTGCATTGGATTGTCTGTGTGCTGTTTCCCGTTCCAGACTTCAGCCCAGTCCAGTCCGGATCTTCCGGCCTGCCAGACT
This sequence comes from Microcaecilia unicolor, assembly GCF_901765095.1. Taxonomy (NCBI): domain Eukaryota; kingdom Metazoa; phylum Chordata; class Amphibia; order Gymnophiona; family Siphonopidae; genus Microcaecilia; species Microcaecilia unicolor. Next base: position 3,929,954 of record NC_044031.1, read on the forward strand.
TGGTTGGCTTGTTTAAGCTTGCAGAGCACCCGTAGCTGCCTGGTGATTGCTGCAGGTTAGTCTCAGCTGCTGCTGGGCGTATTAGCCATTTGGAAACTCTCTGCTTTGCCTTTGCATCGCCTAAGGCCCTGGTATGTTGGGGTGCTTGTGCACTTCTGCCTAGTCCAGTTATAGTCTGTAATTCTTGCCTGATTCTAGTTTAGTCTTTGTGTAGCGTTCAGTTCTGTATTGCTTGTTTGCTGTACTGCTTGTTTCCCAGTCTTGTTCCTTGTTGGTCTATCAGTGTTTGTTTCCTATTCAGTGGCTGCCTGGCAACTTTCAGTCCTGTCCCTTATCTATCAGTGTTTGTTCCCTGTTTCAGTGGCTGCTTGCAGCTTGCAGTTCAGTCCCTTGTCTGTCTGAAAGTCCTAGTCTAGTATTCTGCCTAGCCTCCCTGTGTGTTCTGGTCCCTGTGTGTATCTGTTACGGCAAGTCCTGCCGGCCACCTGCACCCAGGGGCTCAACTCCTGGGGAAGGGTGGCTAAGTGCAGGTGAAGTCTAGCCGTCCCTGTCAGAGTTCTCTTATCCCTGGTGTGGGGTGGTTTTGCCTGCCACTGCCGCTCCACGGCAGTGGTCCAAGGGCTCACGATCCGAGTTCCTGCTTTTGAAAACGTGACAGACCATCATCTGATAACTTTCACACTCAATCACTCTCCCCCTTAGTCCTGTCCAATCTCCACCAATATGTTTAGGAATCTTCAGGCTATTGACCAAGTATCCAAGTTTATTGAGAGCTTCTACCCCGCCCATCAAATTAACGTTTGGCGGCTTACATTCTAAATGTAGCTAAGGAGGGGTTGAGAGAGTAGAATGACAGATTGCACTATCTGCATTGTTTCATCCCTCTTCTCAACCACTTTTATCCAAATCTATCAATGAGGCTGTCTCATAGTAGATGACGGCAGAAAAAGACCTGCACGGTCCATCCAGTCTGCCCAACAAGATGAACTCATGTGTATACCTTACCTTGATTTGTACCTGTCTTTTTCAGGGCACAGACCGTATAAGTCTGCCCAGCACTATCCCCCCCTCCCACCACCGGCTCTGGCACAGACCGTATAAGTCTGCCCAGCACTATCCCCGCCTCCCGACCACCAGCCCCGCCTCCCATCACTGGTTCTGGCACAGACCGTATAAGTCTGCCCAACACTATCCCCGCCTCTCAACCACCAGCACCGCATCCCCCCTCCGGCTGCCTCCTCCCCTGTCCACAGTTCCACTTCCTTTTGTCCACAAATTAAGCTGTACCTCAGCCTCTCCTTCCCCCCCCCCCCCCCCCCCCCCCCCCCCCAGGAAGTAGAAAGCCTCTGCCTGAAGCTAAAGTTTTCCCCAACTGAAGAGCAGGTGCTTAATGAGGGATAAGCTGGTTGGGGAGTTATTGTGGATTCTTCAGGATCGAAAATGACTCAGTCACCATGTTAGAGCAGATTTCTGCCACATTTCTTTATGTAAGGAATATCTTCAGCCCTAGAGACCACTACATACTGAAAGGATACCGAGTTTAAGTCTCAACTGGACTGAAAAGGCCAACACCAAAGCATCAAAACATGAGAAATGTGGCTCCAGCCTTTGGTGCTGTTGAACCAAGCCTGGCCCTAAATCCTAGAACTGAGAGTTAAGGTGAGAATTTGCTTCTGAATTAGATGAAGATTCCTACATTGAAAATAACAAGAACCAACATGAAGCCAACTAGACACTGGCAAAACCTTTTCTAGCCATAAGAATCAAATACAATGGCAACGCCTTCCTTTCCAGAGAAAAATCTTAACAGAAATCCTGTGCCCATGCTGACTTCATACATTTCAAATTCTTGCTGACCTCCTTCCAGTCTGCTCTTTCATTTGCCAAACAGGACTATTACATCCAGTTGACAAATTCTCCTGGCTCAAACCCTCATCGTCTCTTTGCCACACTGAACTCTCTCCTCAAAGTGCCTTCACCGCCAACCCTCCCTTCACTTTCCCCCCAGACTCTGGCTGAGTTCTTTCATGATAAGGTTCACAAGATTAAACTTGAATTCTCAACAAGGTCACCTTCACCTCTCCTTCCCTTAGTCCATTCTCTCAACCCTCCAACCCCTGCCTCCTTTTCTTCCTTTTCTGAAATCACTGAAGAGGAAACTACACATCTTCTTTCCTCCTCGAAACTAACTACCTGTTCCTCTGATCCTATTCCCACCCATCTACTTAACACTATCTCTCCTACTGTCATCCCTTTTATCTGTCATATCCTCAATCTTTCACTGTCCACTGCGACTGTTCCTGATGCCTTCAAACATGCCATAGTCACACCACTCCTTAAAAAGCCTTCATTGAACCCTACCTGCCCTTCCAACTATTGCTCCATCTCCAAGTTTATTATAACTTGATATACTGCACCATCGGACATCTTCTGGTGTCTCTATCTCTGTGGACAACATTCTCATCCTACCTGTCTCATCAGCTTGTAAGCTTGAGGTCATCATTGACTGTTCTCTCTCTTTCTCTTCACATGTCCAACAGACTGCTAAAACCTGTCGTTATGAAAATAGAGAAAATCGCTTTTAGTCTATAGATAAAGGGTGTTGCTTTCTCAAGACCAACACAGTATGTGGAAATGTAACGTTGTTTGTGACAAATGTGTCCTGAAGAGAGAAACTGAGAATAGTAGCCTTTCTTCTTTAATTCACAGATATGTATTTGTCTGTAAACCACACGTTGAAGGCAATATTGCAGTACTGTGCTGTGTGTGTACTCTATTTACTGACATATATAGCTTGGCCTCCAAAAAGAATAAAGATGGAACCTTTCAGCTGACAATGATTTTATTTACATGTTGTTTCTTATTAACACAGGCAACATTATTAAGATTTAATCAGCCTCATGATACATACCATGGTCAGTTGCTGTATTTGTTTTTTCATCATGCATTATTGTCTCTCTTTCTTGTGAGGTCTTTGGTAGTAAAGGAGGTTTGAAGACAGTAGACGTAAGCACACATTCAGGACATCTTGTGGTCTCTCGTATGGAGGCCAACTCTGGTTTCAGTATGCGAAGACTTTGAGAAGAATAACCGTCTCTGTAAAGGTAGAGCCCCTCAGGTCACTACATTTTATGGGGGTAATTTTAATACAGGGTGCCTACAATGAGATGCCCAGAGGGAACATGGTACAAGTCTATTTAATGAAGAAAAGTAGACGTCTATTTTCCTATACAGAGCAGAACTGTGGCAGCATGCTGGCATATACACACGAGTGTGCCCCGACAAGCTAGTACGGTAAATATCTAGACGAGATTACAGTACGGAAACAGATCTTTGGCTCTTTAATAACAGAGGTTAAAATTTGGTTGAGCAAAGGTTGCCAAGTCTTATTAATTCAATTTGACCCGGCATCAACCTTTGACGTAGGAGACCATTGAGTTTTGCTGTATTTGCTTGAGGAGATCGGTATCACTATACCATTTTAAAGGTTTCTTGACCGCATGAGATCATACAGTTGAGATGAATAATTCCTTTTCTGTGGAGTCCGTCAGGGATCTCCTCGATTGCCTTATTCTGGTAAACGTGGTCTTATTTTCACTTGGGAGAGGATTGGAAAAACATGGCATTAAACAATTCATTCATGCTGACGGTGTTACTTCGTTGCTTAACACAAGGGTGGGAATGACCGCTGCGATGAGCCAGATGAGATAAAATAAGTCTTTATCGTGTTAACTCAACAATATCTGCGTGAAGACAACGCATCAAATAAGAGCAACAGGCCTCAACACGGTCCGTGTTTCGTTATGCCTTCATCAGGAGTCCAGATCTTTAGAGTAATGTGTCCCGTTACTGATACGGCACGTGCTGACCTAAAGCCATTACTATTTTTATTTGTGTGGCTGCTTGGTTTTTTCTCAGCATGTAGTTTACTTGATCTGGCTCATCGCAGTAGTCATTCCTACCTTTGTTTTTTGTAGGTTTGACCGGCCGCCCTTTTCCCTTTTTTTGCACCTGCTTCTTGATCTAAGAATAGTAGCGGATATTGCATCAACATAGTTGAAAAATGGGTAAAAAGTGAATATCGAGAAAACTATGTTTTTTTAAATCTCTCATTCTTGGTATCAAAACTCGCTTAGTCATAAAACTACTTTCTCACTGGTTTCTGAGATGAAGGTTCTGGATAGTAATTTAACATTTGATAAACATATTGCTCAACTTTCTAGGAAACATTTTTCGTGTCTGAAACGTCTACGACAAATTCATAGCTGTTTTTGAGTGCACGTCCAACTCAAGCCTTAATTCTAGCGCAGTTGGATTACTGCAATTCATTGTAGGTGGGCTGTAGTTCCTTTCTTTTAAAGACAGTGGCAGCCCTGCCATTAGGCCACCTGAGGAGGGGGCCTTAGGCGGCACTCCTCAGGGAGTGCCATCTCCCCCCTTCCTTCTTCAATCCTTTTCCCCGAGCCTATGTTTGTTAAAAGGCGGCAACAACAGAGAATCCCACTGGCTGCTCTGCTGCTGGCACCGGCCACTTCTCTCTACTGCGGCCTGCCTCTGACATAACTTCCCGTTTCCTTAAGAGATGGTGCCGACGGCATGGCAGCCTATGGGAATCACTGTCGCTGCCATCCTTTGAAAAACGAAGGCAGACTCAGGGGAGGGGGTTGAAGAAGGAAGGGGGAGATGCCAGACCGGGGGGGGGGGGGTAGAGGTCATCTCAGCCCTCACCTCAGGCGGCAGATTGCTTTGGCCCACCCCCACTGCAGACATTACGAAATACAGCAGTTCAGCTAGTTTATTCAGCCGGGAAATATGATAGAGCACCTTGTTTTTTAATTTTTACTACTATTTAACATTTCGAAAAAGCGCTACTAGGGTTACGCAGCGCTGTACAATTTAACATAGGAGGACAGTCCCTGCTCAAAGAGCTTACAATCTAAAGGACAAATGTACAGTCAGTCAAGTAGGGGCAGTCTAGATTTCCTGAAAGGTATAAAGGTTAGGTGCCGAAGGCAACATTGAAGAGGTGGGCTTTGAGCAAGGATTTGAAGATGGGTAGGGAGGGGGCTTGGCGTAGGGGCTCAGGAAGTTTATTACAAGCATAGGGTGAGGCGAGGTAGAATGGGCGGAGCCTGGAGTTGGCGGTGGTGGAGAAGAGCACATTGGCTGCCTATTCAAGCTAGGATTATGTTCAGGTTTTGTACAGCGGTATTGAAAAATATTCTGTGGTTCTGCACCTCAATATATGTATTTCTTGATTATTCATCCTTCTGCAAATATGCCGGTAAAATTAAGAGATCCTATGATACTGCATTTCTCATCATCTAAAGGTGTTCGGTATTTAAGTATTTTTAAATTGTCCTTTACTTATCTGATCACAGAGGCTTGGAATGGTCTATCTAAGGACCTCAGGGGTCTAAACATTTATCTAGGTTTTAGGAAATAACTGAAAAGGTGGCTTTGAAACAACATTTAAGTTATAACACGTAGAATTCTATCAGGCTCATTTTCAAAGCACTTAGCCTCCCAAAGTTCCATAGAAACCTATGGAACTTAGCCTCCCAAAGTGCTTTGAAAATATGCCTCTATGTTTCATAAGAACATACATCTTGCCATACTGGGATAGACTGAAGATCCATCAAGCCCAGTATCCTGTTTCCAACAGTGGTCAATCCGAAAGAGTAAAACAGATTTTATGCTACTTATCCCAGTAATAAGCAGTGGATTTTCCCAAGTCCATCTTAATAATGGCTTATGGACTTTTCTTTTAGGAAATTATCCAAGCCTTTTTTAAACCCTGTTAAGCTACTGTATATACTTCTGCTCAGTGTGCTGCTGCGGCTAGGAAAGCGAATAGAATGTTGGGTGTTATTAGGAAGGGATGGAGTCCAGGTGTGCGGATGTTATAATGCCGTTGTATCGCTCCATGGTGCGACCGCACCTGGAGTATTGTGTTCAGTACTGGTCTCCGTATCTCAAAAAAGATATAGTAGAATTGGAAAAGGTACAGCGAAGGGCGACGAAAATGATAGTGGGGATGGGACAACTTTCCTACGAAGAGAGGCTGAGAAGGCTAGGGCTTTTCAGCTTGGAGAAGAGACGGCTGAGGGGAGATATGATAGAAGTGTATAAAATAATGAGTGGAATGGATCGGGTGGATGTGAAGCGACTGTTCACGCTATCCAAAAATACTAGGACTAGAGGGCATGAGTTGAAGCTACAGTGTGGTAAATTTAAAACGAATCGGAGAAAATTTTTCTTCACCCAACGTGTAATTAGACTCTGGAATTCGTTGCCGGAGAACGTGGTACGGGCGGTTAGCTTGACGGAGTTTAAAAAGGGGTTAGATAGATTCCTAAAGGACAAGTCCATAGACCGCTATTAAATGGACTGGAAAAATTCCTCATTTTTAGGTATAACTTGTCTGGAATGTTTTTACGTTTGGGGAGCGTGCCAGGTGCCCTTGACCTGGATTGGCCACTGTCGGTGACAGGATGCTGGGCTAGATGGACCTTTGGTCTTTCCCAGTATGGCACTACTTATGTACTTATGTACTCGAATATAAGCCTATCCGAATGTAAGCGGAGATAACATTTTCCCCCTAAAAAAGCAGTGGATTTTCCCAAATCCATCTTAATAATGACTTATGGACTTTTCTTTTAGGAAATTATCCAACCCTTTTTTAAACCCTGTTAAGCTATTGTATATACTCGAATATAAGCCCATCTGAATATAAGCGAAGATAACATTTTTCCCATAAAAAAAGGAGGGAAAGTGTTAACTTAAATATAAGCGAAGGGCTTATATTCAAGTATTCCTCTACCATAGTGACCGGCATTTCTCTCCCCCTTCCCTATCCCTCCTCCTCTTGCAGTGACCAGCTTTTCTCTCCCTCCTCCCTGTCTCCTGCAGTCACCGGCATTTCTATTTGTCTCCCTCTCCTCCCTTCGTCCCACAGAGACTTACTTCTTCCTCCTCCCCACCCCCTGCACGGCAACCAGCATTTCTCTTACTGGCTCCTGGACACTGCCGACGCCGACCACTAACACGGAAGAACTGCAAGCAATGCTGGCCTCGAGCAAGAGCAGATGCTGTGTTAGCAGTCAGCATCAGCAGTGTCCAGGAGCTGGTAAGAGAAATGCTGGTCACATGCGGGGGAAGGAAGAAGTATCAGTCACTGTGGGAGGGAGGGAGACAAATAAAAATGCCAGCGACTGTGGGAGGAAGGGAGGAGAAGAGAGAAATGGGGTGATTGCAGGAGGAGGAGGGCAGGGAAAAAATATGCTGGTCACTATGGGAGAGGTATACATGAATATAAAGCCCTTGGCTTATATTCAAGTTAACATTTTCCCCCTGTTTTTAGGGGAAAAATGTTATCTCCGCTTATATTCAGATGAGCTTATATTCAAATATGTATGGTAGCTTAGCAGGGTTTAAAAAGGGTTGGATAATTTCCTACAAGAAAAGTTCATAAGTCATTATTAAGATGGACGGGAAAATCCACTGCTTAGTTCCAGGATAAGCAGCATAAAATCTGTTTCACTGTTCTGGGATCTTGCCAGGTACTTGTGACCTGGATTGGCCACTATTGGAAACAGGATACTGGGCTTGAAGGACCTTCAGTCTGTCCCAGTGTGGCAATACTTATGTTCTTATGTCTCAATTCCGATTTCTACATTCTACGCAAACTGGGGCTTCATGTTATCACAGATTCAAGGTGAAAAGTAAAGAATCTATTTTTCTACATATTACCTGGGTCTGTATCTCTAATATGATCAGTCACTTTTAATACCAGAGCTCTTCAGGAAATCACCGAGAGACACTCTATGCAGAGGAAAACTCAAAGAGACTGTCACAGTGTAATGCTACTGAGAGCATCAAAGAGAGACTTCCCCTCTTTGGACAATGGCTCAGAGTGACTGTTTCAGCGTGGCGTCACAGAGAGACAGTTCCCTGCAAAACGTAGATCGAGGTGACTGTCTCGGGGTGGAGTCACAGAGACTCCTAGAACAGGGAGAGACTCAAACTGACCGTCACAAGGTGAGGAGTCTTATCAATTCTAACTTCTGAAATTTGCTTTAAAAGTGAAATACCCATCTTTGTTCTAACGTTTCAAAAACATTATTTTTTTCCCCCATTGGTAAAAAGGATCTTCCCTCCCTCTTTCTCATCCCCTTCCTATTTCCTGCATCTCACGGCTGGGATACGAGAGAATTTCTCATGTCACCCTTGTCCTGATCACATTGGCTCATGGGACTAATAATGCAACGTAGGCCGCATCCTGGGGTCTTGGCCACACAGTCCGTAGATACCGCAGGCAACTCTGAAACAACTGGACAGAATTAAAGTCTGATGATTCGTTAAGTCTGCTTGGATAACCCTATGAACATATGCAAATGAAGATTCCCAGTTCAGCGTGGTCCTCGTTCTGCACCACCAGGCCTGGGATGCAGGTCACAAGTGTGTCTGTTCGTGCTCGGTGAGCAGCAGGTGTTCCTTAAAATCCTTGCCACACTGATTGCAGATGAAGGTCCCCTCCTCCTCCTCCTCTTCCTCCTCCTCCTCCTTTATGGCAACAGGATGAGACTTCAGGTGTTTCCCCAGTGACGGCTTATCTACAAACGTCTTCCCACACTCCTGGCACTGGTAAGGTCCTTCTGGAGTGTGTAGGCTAATGTGTCGCCTCAGATCCGACTTCTGCCCAAAAGTTTTCCCGCATTCCGAACAGGAAAACTGGGTGTCGCCACGGTGCAGCCTCTCGTGGTTCAGCAGGTTGTGCTTGTGGCTGAAGGTCTTGCCACACTCCGCACATTTGAAGGGTCTCTCCCCGGTGTGGGTGCGCAGGTGCGTGGTTAGGTTGTGCTTCTGGCTGAAGGACTTGCCGCATTCGGTGCAGGCAAAGGCTTTATCTCCCTGGTGTATTTTCTGATGCTTCAAGAGGTTTCCCTTCTGGATCCAGCACTTTCCACATTCAGTACACTCATAGGGTTTCTCCCCCGAGTGTGTCTTCTGGTGAGTCAGCAGAGTCTCCTGTCGGAAGAACCGCTTATCACACTCAGAACACTGATAGGGTCTTTCTCCAGTGTGTGTTCTCTGGTGCCGCTCAAGATCTGTCTTCTGGCGGAAATTCTTCCCGCAGTCTGTGCAAGAAAAGGGTCTCTCTCCCGTGTGCAGCCTCTGATGTTTTATAAGACTGTACCGGCGGCTGAAACTCTTGTCACAGGACGTGCACTGAAATGGCTTTTCCCCAGAGTGAGTGGTCTGGTGGGCTAGCAAGACTTCCTGCCTACCAAACGCCTTCCCACACTCCGTACAGACATACGGTCTCTCTCCCGTATGGGTTTTCTGGTGCTTTTTCAGGTATGCCTTTTGATTAAAGCTCTTCCCGCACTCCGTGCAGATGAAGACGATATCCATGGAGTGGATTTTCTGGTGGCCCTCAAGGTCAGACTCCTGAAGAAAGCTTTTCCCACATTCTGGGCAAATGTACATCTTTTCCCCTGGGAACTTGCGCTTCTGAGCGAGCAGCACCTTCTGCTGGTTCATGCTTTTCGGACCGTCTGTGGACGTGAAGGGGCTGTCGCCCGTGTGCACCTGCTGATGCATCTGTAGCGTGATCTCATGGTGAAAGCTCTTCTTGCATTGGGAGCATTTGAAAGGCCTCTCCGTGTTGTGTGTTTTCTGATGCGCCCTTAGGGCGATCCTGTCCGTAAACTTTTCATCACATTCAATACAGGAAAAGGGTTTCTCTGGCGGCTTTACCTTCCCTGGACTTGTCATTGTACGGAGAAGGAGTTTACCCCGTCCCTGAGAAAGCTGCTCCGACCCCTGCACTTCAGGTGTCTCTCGGGACACGAAGATTCGTTCTCTGGGTCTCCTCCCAGGGGAACAGGATGGGTGTGGGGGCTTTCAGATCATTTTGGAACTTCTTTCAGTCACAATCCCGTCACCTGCAGCAAAGAGAGAGAGAGAGATAAAAGTTGAGAGGGGATGGGATTTGATAAACTGCCTCTCTGTGGTTACAATCAAAGCAATTATACATAGGATTTTTTTTTTTTTTTTTTAATATTTGTACCCCGCGCTTTCCCACTCATGGCAGGCTCAATGCGGCTTACATGGGGCAATGGAGGGTTAAGTGACTTGCCCAGAGTCACAAGGAGCTGCCTGTGCCTGAAGTGGGAATCCAACTCAGTTCCTCAGTTCCCCAGGACCAAAGTCCACCACCCTAACCACTAGGCCACTCCTCCACTGTTGCTACTATTTGAGATTCTACATGGAATGTTGCTATTCACTAGGTTGGCCCTTGCAGATCACCAATGTGGCCGCGCAGGCTTCTGCTTCTGTGAGTCTGACGTCCTGCACATACGTGCAGGACGTCAGACTCACAGAAACAGAAGCCTGCGCAGCCTTCTACATGGAATGTTGCTAGTGGAATAGCAACATTCCATGTAGAATCTCCAACAGTAGCAACATTCCATGTAGAATCTCTCCAATAGTATCTATTTTCTTTTTGTTACATTTGTACCCTGCGCTTTCCCACTCATGGCAGGTCAATGCGGCTTACATGGGGCAATGGAGGGTTAAGTGACTTGCCCAGAGTCACAAGGAGCTGCCTGTGCTTGAAGTGGGAATCAAACTCAGTTCCCCAGGACCAGAGTCCAGCACCCTAACCACTAGGCCACTCCTCCACTGTTGCTACGATTTGAGATTCTACATGGAATGTTGCTATTCCACTAGAAGTCGGCCCTTGCAGATCACCAATGTGGCCGCGCAGGCTTCTGCTTCTGTGAGTCTGACGTCCTGCACGTACGTGCAGGACGTCAGACTCACAGAAGCAGAAGCCTGCGCAGCCTTCTACATGGAATGTTGCTAGTGGAATAGCAACATTCCGTGTAGAATCTCAAACAGTAGCAACATTCTGTGTTGAATCTCCAATAGTAGCAACGTTCCATGTAGAATCTCCAACATTCCATGTAGAATCTCCAGTAGTAGCAACATTCCATGTAGAACCTCCAATAGTAGCAACATTCCATGTAGAATCTCCAATAGTAGCAACATTCCATGTAGAATCTCCAATAGTATCTATTTTATTTTTGTTACATTTGTACCCTGCGCTTTCCCACTCATGGCAGGCTCAATGCGGCTTACATGGGGCAATGGAGGGTTAACCTGCCCAGAGTCACAAGGAGCTGCAGTGGGAACTGAACCCAGTTCCCCAGGATCAAAGTCCACTGCACTAACCACTAGGCTACTCCTCCACTCCTTACTCTTTGGGATTTGGGAATCTTGCTATTCTTTAGGGATCTACATGGAATGTTGCTTCTGTTTGAGATTCTGCATGGAATCTGGTTAATGGGACTTGATACACTGTCTTTCTGTGGTTTTTGCAACTACATTGAAGCGGTGTTACACAGTATATACAGGTATTTCTTTGTGCCTGGGGCAATGGAGGGTTAACTTGTCCAGAGTCACAAGGAGCTGCAGTGGGAATCCCCAGGATCAATGTCCGCTGCACTAACCACTAGGCTACTCCTCCACTAGCAACATGACATGTAGAATCTCAAATACTAGCAACAGAATCTCAAATAGTAACAACGATTCTCACTGAATTCTTTGACTGGGTGACAGGAGAATTGAATCATGGACGTGCTATAGACGTAATCTACTTAGATTTCAGCAAAGCTTTTGACACGGTTCCCCACAGGAGGCTCTTGAATAAACTTGACAGGCTGAAGATAGGAGACAACGTGGTGAACTGGATTAGGAACTGGTTGACGGACAGACGCCAGAGGGTGGTGGTGAATGGAATTCGCTCGGAGGGAAAGGTGAGTAGTGGTGTGCCTCAAGGATCGGTGCTGGGACCGATTCTGTTCAATATATTTGTGAGTGACATTGCTGAAGGGTTAGAAGGTAAAGTTTGCCTATTTGCGGATGATACTAAGATCTGTAACAGAGTGGACACCCAGGAGGGAGTGGAAAACATGAAAAAGGATCTGAGGAAGCTAGAAGAATGGTCTAAGGTTTGGCAATTAAAATTCAATGCGAAGAAATGCAAAGTGATGCACTTAGGGAGTAGAAATCCTCGGGAGACATATGTGTTAGGCGGGAAGAATCTGATAGGTACGGACGGGGAGAGGGATCTTGGGGTGATAGTATCTGAGGATCTGAAGGCGACAAAACAGTGTGACAAGGCGGTGGCCATAGCTAGAAGGTTGTTAGGCTGTATAGAGAGAGGTGTGACCAGCAGAAGAAAGGGGGTGTTGATGCCCCTGTATAAGTCGTTGGTGAGGCCCCACCTGGAGTATTGTGTTCAGTTTTGGAGGCCGTATCTTGCTAAGGATGTAAAAAGAATTGAAGCGGTGCAAAGAAAAGCTACAAGGTAGAACTAGAGGACATTAAATGAGATTGAGGGGGGCAGACTCAAGAAAAATGTCAGGAAGTATTTTTTCACGGAGAGAGTAGTGGATGCTTGGAATGCCCTCCCGCGGGAGGTGGTGGAAATGAAAACGGTAACGGAATTCAAACATACGTGGGATAAACATAAGGGAATCCTGTTCAGAACGAATGGATCCTCAGAAGCTTAACGGAGATTGGGTGGCAGCACCCGTGGTTGGAGGCGGGGCTAGTGGTTGGGAGGCAGGGCTAGTGGTTGAGAGGCGGGGCTAGTGCTGGGCAGACTTCTACAGTCTGTGCCCTGAAAATGGCAGATACAAATCAAGGTATTTTTTCCTAGAGAGTGTAGTAGATACTTGGAATGCCCTCCCGCGGGAGGTGGTGGAAATGAAAACGGTAACGGAATTCAAACATACGTGGGATAAACATAAGGGAATCCTGTTCAGAACGAATGGATCCTCAGAAGCTTAACGGAGATTGGGTGGCAGCACCCGTGGTTGGAGGCGGGGCTAGTGGTTGGGAGGCAGGGCTAGTGGTTGAGAGGCGGGGCTAGTGCTGGGCAGACTTCTACAGTCTGTGCCCTGAAAATGGCAGATACAAATCAAGGTATTTTTTCACAGAGAGTGTAGTAGATACTTGGAATGCCCTCCCGCGGGAGGTGGTGGAAATGAAAAGGGTAACGGAATTCAAACATGCGTGGGATAAACATAAAGGAATCCTGTTCAGAAGGAATGGATCCTCAGGAGCTTAGCCGAGATTGGGTGGCAGAGCCAGTGGTGGGAGGCGGGGCTGGTGCTGGGCAGACTTCTACGGTCTATGCCCCGAAAATGGCAAGGATAAATCAAGGTCAGGATACATATAAAGTAGCACATATGAGTTTATCTTGTTGGGCAGACTGGATGGACCATACAGGTCTTTATCTGCCATCATCTACTATGTTACCACAGAAAACTAACCCCCTCCTGTTTACTAAACCGCGCTAGGGGCTGCCGTGCGCTAATGCTGACACAGCCCATTCACTTTGAATGGGCTGTGTTGGTATTGCTGAGCGGCTTAGTAAATAGGGGTGGAGGAGGGGAAGTCACTTCTAGCCGGTATACACCCTGGACATTAGGAATGTCCATGAAGAGAGGTTCTGGAAGCCAAATTTAGGCTCCTAGCTAGAAACCTGAAATCTAGATCCTCCAAGGTGGCACTTTTGGAGACACTCCCTGATCCATGAGCAGGACCCAATGGCAGGTGAGCCTAGAATGGGTGGCAGAGCTGGTGGTTGGGAGGCGGGGCTAGTGCTGGGCAGACTTATACGGTCTGTGCTAGGGCTGGTGGTTGGGAGGCAGGACTAGTGCTGGGCAGACTTATATGGTTTGTGCCGGGGCTGGTGGTTGGGCAGCGGGGATAGTGCTGGGCAGACTTATACGGTCTGTGCCAGAGCTGGTGGTTGGGAGGCGGGACTGGTAGTTGGGAGGCAGGGATAGTGCTGGGCAGACTTATACGGTCTGTGCCAGAGCTGTTGGTGAGAGGTGGGGTTGGTGGTTGGGAGGCGGGGATAGTGCTGGGCAGACTTATACGGTCTGTGCCAGAGCCGGTGGTAGGAGGCAGGGATAGTGCTGGGCAGACTTATAGGGTCTGTGCCTTGAAGAGGACAGTACAAATAAAAAAGTAGCACATATGAATTTATCTTCTTGGGCAGACTGGATGGACCGTGCAGGTCTTTTTCTGCCGTCATCTACTATGTTACTATGTTACTATAGTAACATAGTAAGTGATGCAGAAAAAGACCTGCACAGTCCATCCAGTCTGCCCAACAAGATAAACTCATATGTGCTACTTTATATGTATCCTGACCTTGATTTGTATCTGCCATTTTCAGGGCACGGACTGTAGAAGTCTGTCCAGCCCTAGCCCCGCCTCCCACCACCAGTGCAGCCACCTAATCTCTGCTAAGCTTTTCAAGATCCATTTCTTCTGAACAGGATTCCTTTATGTTTATCCCACACATTTTTGAATTCAGTTACCGTTTCATCACCACCTCCCTCGGGAGGGCATTCCAAGTATCCACCAATCTCTCCGTGAAAAGGTTGAGCTCCAAAGTCTCAGTGCATGGTTAAGACGAAATCCAGATCCTCCAGGGTAGTATTTTTGGATACGCTCCCCATTCCACGAGCATAAGTACATAAGTATTGTCATACTGGGAAAGACCAAAGGTCCATCGAGCCCAGCATCCTGTTTCCAACAGTGGCCAATCCAAGTCACAAATACCTGGCAAGATCCCAAAAATGTACAAAACATTTTATACTGCTTATCCCAGAAATAGTGGATTTTCCCCAAGTCCAAGACCCAAGGGGCAGGCAGAGCTCCGAAGGCTCAATGCATGGATGAGACGATGCTGCAGAGATGAGGGCTAAACCTTAAAATCCAGGATCAGGCAACTCCGGTGACTGTTACTGGAAGGATTTTGCTATTCCAGTACACAATGATTTACTGTTTCTGTCCAAATTTCTGAAATCCCATTGTGCATTAGATTTGTGTCCAGCAATACATTCAAAATTGCCCCAGCTCCTTTTAAAGGCTGGCTTTTTTTTTTTTTTTTAACAATTTCAGAATATTTGGCAGGGGCGGAACAACCAGAGAGAGGGTTCTGGTGAGTGGCAAGGCAGCCTGTGACGGGACCCTGTGCGGAGAAAGGAAATTTTGAGGTAAACTAACATGGGGGGAGGGGGGGATCAGAGACAGGAGTGTGCCAGGCCTGGGGATGGAGGAGAGAAAGATGTCGGTCATATGGGAAATTCCAGGAATAACATGTATAGAATGTTTGTACGTTTGGGAAGCTCGCCAGGTGCCCTTGGCCTGGACTGGCCGCTGTCGTGGACAGGATGCTGGGCTCGATGGACCCTTGGTCTTTTCCCAGTGTGGCATTACTTATGTACTTATTAGGCCACCTGAGGTGGGGACCTCAGGCGGCACTCTTCAGGAGCGGCATCTCAGGGAGCAGCCTTGTGGCATTTTACCTGGTCATGGTGACGTTCCAATCCTGGCAGCGATTCCCAGGAGTGGAGGAGTGGCCTAGTGGTTAGGGTGGTGGACTTTGGTCTTGAGGAACTGAGTTCGATTCCCGGCACAGGCAGCTCCTTGTGACTCTGGGCAAGTCACTTAATCCTCCATTGCCCCATCTAAGCCGCATTGAGCCTGTCAAGAGTGGGAAAGCGCGGGGTACAAATGTAACTAAAATAAAAAATAAAATACACTGCCCTGCCACTGTTGGCCTCCGCCTCTTCCCTGTACTGTGGCCGCCTCTCCGAAGAGTAACTTGTCAGGCAGTAAAGGGAAGAGGTGGGGGCCAGGGCAGCAGGGCAGTGTATGAGAATCGCTGCTGGGATTGGAACGTCATCATGACAAGGTAAAACGCCCGGGGGGAAGGCAGCATCTCAGCCCGGGGAGGGTGGCATGTTAGCTCCACTTCAGGCAGTATCTTGCCTTGGGCCAGCCTTGTATGGGAGTATATTACTTAATCTAAGTTTAAAATATCCGAATCAACATGAATATTTCTAAATCTTCACTACCCAAGCTGCAAAGGTCTTAAATACAAATCAACCTACGCATCCAGTTTCTCCTACATAAGCACGCAATTATGGAATGCATTACCAAAAGCCTTGAAAACGACATACAACTACCTAAACTTCCGGAAATCACTAAAGACTAACCTGTTCCAAAAGGCATACCCTGCCGACCCAACTTAAATGCCTGAACTCTGCTACACAACAAAACTCAAGTACGTAATGGACATTACTCAACTCTTCCGTTGTACAACTCCCTAATGTGACAGTGCTACATGAACTCTATCCTATCACAACATCACCTTGTATTTGTTCACCGGAGACTTCAAAGCTTCTCCGGGACTATGTAAGCCACATTGAGCCTGCAAATAGGTGGGAAAATGTGGGATAAAATTTCCTTCCTTAGATGTGTCAACAGTGGTAAGTATCGAGCAATGGCTAACATTCCTATCTTTGCCAAACAGCTGGAAGAAATATCTAGACAAGCAAGATTTGTTAATGAACACTTAAATCGGGTTTCAGAAATGGTTTTGGTACAGAAACACTTCTGGGCTCTTTGATATCTTAAATTAACGTTCTCCTATCTAAGGGTTAACGAACCGAGGCAAATTGACCCTACCGCCGGGCTCGCTCAGACCAGCCGTAGTTCCGGCTTCTGTCATGCATTAGGAACATTTTTTTTCTAGAGCCAGGGGTTTACCCAGCAAACCTGTGAGCCAATGACAACGCAGGCCCCCTTTCACCGCAGCTTGGTCAAAGACCGCCCCCCTACGGTTTGTTTTCTTAGGCTTCCGTGGCTGGCATCAACATTGTTGCAGTTGTCCGGGTCTTGCTATGTCCGATTAAGTGGAACCGCTGTTTTAGCCCTCCAGCTGTGGTTTTCTTCAGGGTGTGCTGTGAGGCCTGCAGTTTTGTAGCGGGTTCTCAAACCCGATTGGCTGGGGTTCGAGGTGGGTGGTTTCCTCAGGAAGGAAGGAAGGAGATTCCGGTGGGAAAGTCAGTCGGTCACAAATTTTAATTTTTGAGGGAAAATTCGTCGGTCACAATTTTAAATTTCCAGCCTCATTCCCATCAGTTTAAAACAGTGACCGACAAACTTTCCCACACAATTCAAAACGTCAGTTCCGCTTACTGAGAAGCGCCAAGACCAGGACAACTGCAACAGTCTTTTACAGTCTGATTTATCATCAGCCTTTGATCTTGTAGATCAGTGTTCTTCAATACAAGGCCCCAGAGGCAACCCTCATCATCATTCTGCTACTACTACTAATCATTTCTATAGCGCTACTAGACGTACGCAGTGCTGTACACTTGAACATGAAGAGACGGTCCCTGCTCTACAGAGCTTACAATCTAATTAGGTCAGACAAACAGGACAAATAAGAGAAGGGAATTACTAAGCTGGAGATGATAAAATAAGGGTACTGAACAAGTGAGTAAGGGTTAGGAGTTAAAAGCAGCATCAAAAAGGTGGGCTTTTAGCTTAGATTTGAAGACGGCCAGAGATGGAGCTTGACGTACCGGCTCAGGAAGTCTATTCCAGGCATATGGTGCAGCAAGATAAAAGGAACGGAGTCTGGAGTTAGCAGTGGAGGAGAAGGGTGCAGACAAGAGAGATTTACCCAGTGAACGGAGTTCCTGGGGAGGAATGTAGGGAGAGATGAGAGTGAAGAGGTACTGAGGAGCTGCAGAGTAAATGCACTTATAAGTCACTAAGAGGAGTTTGAATTGTATGCAGAAATGGATAGGAAGCCAGTGAAGTGACTTGAGGAAAGGGCTAATAAGAGCATAACGACACTGGCGGAATATTCTGGCTCTTTTTCTGCTACTCTCTGCCTCTCTAACCAAGTTCCTGACAGAACGAGGAATGGGAAGGAGGAGCCACACGCTTGAAGGACGAAGCATTGCTCAGTAGGTGAAGAGAATGATGCATTTGGAAATGCCCACCCCCTTCAGGTTAGGCCCAATAAACAGTTTGAATGTGGGCTGGGGGGGGGAAGGAGTGGATGTAGAGGAATGTAAATGTTAATTGTAATTCTAGGGGACATGAACTGTTAAGACCATGACACTGGCCCCAGAAATTAGACTGCTACAGTATCCATTGTCGCAGGAGATTCTGGCAGCCATCTTCACCTGGAACCAGCATAAGTAGGAGCAATCTCCAGTCGCTCCTGCTTATGCTGGTTCCGACCTCAAAATGGCCACTGGGATCTCCCTGCGCCAGCCTCTCAGTGCGTTTTGTCTAGCCACTCTTCAGGGGTGGGATGATCACTGAGGGACCCACCCAACAATAGCCAGGCCCCCTGCAACCAGTCACTGAATCTATGACAAGGCAGGATTGGTGTGTAGAGCCTGAGTCATTAAAACTTAGGGGTCCTTGGGTCAATTTTAGCAGACAACAGAAAAGGTGCTGGTGCTCAGTACCCCCAAGTACCCCCTCAAAAAAAGCCCTGCTGAGACTACTGTAGAAGGTCCCAGCAGCCATTTAGAGATCGGTCTCTCCTGCTTAGGCTGGCTCCAATCTCAAAATGGCTGCCGGGACCTCCCACGGTAGTCTCATGAGCAGGGGCGTAGCCAGATCTCTTTGGGAGGGGGGTCCAGAGCCCAAGGTGGGGGGGCACATTTTAGCCCGCCTCCACCATCACTTTCAACCCCCCCCCCCGGCAATGACCCCCCCCCCCCCCGCAAGGTACCTTTGCTGGCAGGGGTCCCCAACCCCCATCAGCCTTAGTCTTCTTCAGCGCCGGTCTCCGTCACGTTCGCTCACTTCGCTGATCTCTGCTACAGCTGGAGACCGGCGCTGAAGAAGACTAAGGCTGGCGGGGGTTGTGGACCCCCGCCAGCAAAGGTGCCTTGTAGCGACAGGGGGAGAGGTCAAAAGTGGAGGGGGAGAAGGTCGGCGGGGGGGGGGGGGGGCTCAAAAGTGGAGGGGCCCATGCCCCCATAGCCCCACTTAGCTGGGTCCCTGCTCACAAGGCTGCCACAAGAGGTCTTACATAAGTAATGCCATACTGGGAAAAGACCAAGAGTCCATCGAGCCCAGCATCCTGTCCACGACAGCGGCCAATCCAGTCCAAGGGCACCTGGCAAAAGCTTCCCAAACGTACAAACATTCTATACAATCAAGCCATTGTGACATCACTAATGAGGTTGGCTCTTATTGGTGGAATGAGCCACTATGACATCACAATAGGTTAAATCACTGCTCTATGTAATAAAAGTGAGCCAAGTAGAGGGCATAAGTACATAAGTAATGCCACACTGGGAAAAGACCAAGGGTCCATCGAGCCCAGCATCCTGTCCACGCCAGCGGCCAATCCAGGCCAAGGGCACCTGGTGAGCTTCCCAAACGAACAAACATTCTATACATGTTATTCCTGGGATTTTGGATTTTTCCCAAGTCCATTTAGTAGCGGTTTATGGTCTTGGCAGCCGTTTTTGCTGAGGAACCTGCGATTTCTTGCCCGGAAGAAGCCACTAGGCCACCAGAGCATTGCAAAGTAGGCCCAGGGAGGGACTTTGGATGGTGAGAGGATGGAGGGGATCTGGCTGGTCCTGGAAGACCCACCCTTTGTTAGAAGGGGGTGACAACCTCGATGACCGGTGACTAGGGGAGGCGCCGTTTTTGGTTTCACTTCCAGCCAAAACCGAGCAGCAGATTTCGTCGCAACCACGGTTTCAGTTGCCCTCTATCACCCTCCAAAAATAACAACTGGGTGGTAGAAGGGTTATCGACCCTGCTTCTTCCGCTCCCTCCAAGTGATGGGGGCCTGGGTTCAGCAGAGGACACAGAATTCATACAGCATCATCCGGTCTCAGTCCCTGGAAGTCCATCCAGCCCACCATCCTCCATCTCCATTCCTGTGAGCAGATGCAGAGGAGAAATGTTCCCCTCCCACTTCCCCCAGCACCATCACAACCACCACTAGGGCTCCTATAATCACAACGCCAGGTTCTATGTCAGATCTTCTCCGGAAGGGAAACTAGCCAAAGACCCTGAGCGTTACTCTTTTCAGGAATTTTTTTACCAACACAGGAACCTTCCAAACCACTGGAGAGACTGGAGGCGATTTTCGGGCCCCTCTCAAACTATACTGTATGATGAAAGAAGCTCCCTGGTGACCCAAGAGGTGTTCCCCCTGTGTCCCTGTAACTTCCTGGGCTCGGCTCTTCTCCCCTCCCCCCTGAACTGTAACAATAGAGTTCCCCTGTGTCCCTGCCACCTCCTGTGAATATATTATGGGGTCAGACTTTGGCAAATGCTTTCTATTGCTGGTGTAGATGGTGTCTTTGTTGCCCTCAGCCCCAGAGCTGTGATGCAGGACCTTGGAAAAGTGTAATGTTCACCCTTAGTAATTTGCCTGTGTGGTTTTTGTTTGTTTGTTTTTCCCTGAAAGGGCTGGACTTTTGATCTTCTTGGACTTCCCATCTGTTCTTTCTCTCACCCAGTGCTTCTCCCCCACCCCCATCGTCTCCTCCCCCTGCCCCTCCTCTTCTCTCTGGCTCCTGTACCTTCCCCAAGGTCTTCTCATCCACTCCCACACCCAATATCTTCTCTCCATCCTGTCCCTCCTCCCTGCCCTTTCTATCCTCTCCCTCCATCCTCTACCTGCCTGCATGCCCTCTCTTTCTCCCTCCAATCTCTCCCAACCCTATCTCTCCCCCCTCCTGTTCTCCTAGCTGTTCCCCATGCCTGCATTCTCTCCCACTCTCTCACCCCTGCCCTTTCCACCCTCCCCTGCATCCTCCACCCCCTCTGTCCCTGTCTTTGTCCCTCTGTCCTTTCCCTCCTCCCTGGCCTCTGCTCTCTGCCCTCCTTCTGTATGCTCCTCTCCCTGCTCTCTCTCTCTCCCCGTTCTCCCACTCTCTCACCCCTGCCCTTTCCACCCTCCCCTGCATCCTCCACCCCCTCTGTCCCTGTCTTTGTCCCTCTGTCCTTTCCCTCCTCCCTGGCCTCTGCTCTCTCTCCCTCCTCTCTGCCCCCCTGTAGTCCGCAGCTGCAGCAGATGAGAAGGGTTTGCGGAGACTCACCATGGAAAGAGTAAAGTGCACCCCACTCCTCTCTCTCTCTTTGGACCCCCAGCAGGAGATGGGGGGAGGGGGGATTCAGGATTCCGGTACTAAGCAGGCAGCTTCTGCTTTAATGGCAGCCGACCCAGTCCTGAGCATTGTGGGAAAGCAGAGGGTGGAGAGAGGCAGAATGACTCAGGAGGGAGGGAGGGAGAGGAGCCCTCCCACCCCCTACCCTACCCCCTTCCCCTGAAGTGTGCAAGAGAGAAAGAGGGAAACAATTTACAAACAGTAACAAGAGTGAAACATATACAATGTACAAAGAGAGACATAACAAGACGAATTCCCACGTAAGCCAGGTTTTTTGCCTGCTGTCAGCTGCTCTTCCTTTTCCCCAGGATTATACAGACTTTTTTCCCACTCCTTCTCGGAGTTTCTTATTCATGGGTAATAAATAGAAATAAATCAAAAGAAAGAAAAGAAGATGATACCTCTTTTTATTGGACTAGCTTACTACATTTTTCTTCAGATCAGAGAGGTGTGGTAGCCGTGTTAGTCCACTTTTAAAGGTAATCATCAAAAGAAATAAAACATGGAAAAGAAAATAAGATGACACCTTTTTTATTGGACGTAACTTAATACGAGACTGGGCGTCTAAATGGCAGATGACGTTTAATGTGAGCAAGTGCAAAGTGATGCATGTGGGAAAGAGGAACCCGAATTAGAGCTACGTCATGCAACGTTCCACATTAGGAGTCACTGACCAAGAAAGGGATCTAGGTGTCGTCATTGATGATACGTTGAAACCTTCTGCTCAGTGTGCTGCTGTGGCTAAGAAAGCAAATAGAATGTTAGGTATTATTAGGAAAGGAATGGAAAACAAACATTAGGACGTTGTAAAGCCTTTGTATCGCTTCATGGTGCGACCGCACCTCAAATATTGTGTTCAATTCTGGTCGTCGCACCTCAAAAAAGATATAGTGGAATTGGAAAAGGTGCAGAGAAGGGCGACAAAGATGATTCAGGGGATGGGATGACTTCCCTATGAGGAAAGGCTATAGCGGCTAGGGCTCTTCAGCTTGGAGAAAAGGCGGCTGAGGGGAGATATGATAGAGGTCTATAGGATAATGAGTGGAATGGAACGGGTCGATGTGGAGCGTCTGTTTACGCTTTCCAAAAATACTAGGACAAGGGGGCATGCAATGAAGTGTGGTAAATTTAAAACGAATCGGAGGAAGGTGTTCTTCACTCAACGCGTAGTTAAACTCTGGAATTCGCTGCCAGAAAAAGTGGTTAAGGCGGTTAACTTAGCGGACTTCAAAAAAAGGTTTGGACGGCTTCCTAAAGGAAAAGTCCATAGACGGTTATTAAATGGACTTGGGAAAATTCACTATTTCTGGCATAAGCAGTATAGAATGTTTTGTACTTTTTTGGGATCTTTGCCAGGTAAGCTCTTCTGAGCAGGGACAGTCCTTATTTGTTAATTTGTACAGCGCTGCGTAACCCTAGTAGCGCTCTAGAAATGTTAAGTAGTAGTAGTACTTGTGACCTGGATTGGCCACTGTTGGAAATAGGATGCTGGGCTTGATAGACCTTTGGTCTGTCCCAGTAGAGCAATACTTATGTACCACGAGATCGGGTGGAGTAACCCATTTCTTTGATCAAAGTAGATCTTAAGATCCTGGCTCGAGTGCTGGCGGACCGTTCGGTGCCCCACATTCGTTCCCTGGTGGGGGACCACCAGGTGGGGTGTGTGCGGGGCTGGCACTCAGTAATAAATGTTTGCAAGGTCCTCCTCTCCGTAGCTCAGTGCCATTCTTCAAGCATACTACTACTACTACTATTAGTGGAGCAGGTGGGGGAAGAGGGGTTGGTGGTTGGGAGGCGAGGATAGTGGAGGGCAGACTTATACGGTCTGTGCCAGAGCCAGTGATGGGAGGCGGGACTGGTGGTTGGGAGGCGGGAAATACTGCTGGGCAGACTTGTACGGTCTGTGCCCTGAAAAAGACAGGTACAAATCAAGGTAAGGTATACACATATGAGTTTATCTTGTTGGGCAGACTGGATGGACCATGCAGGTCTTTTTCTGCCGTCATCTACTATGTTACTATGCTACTTATGAGAGATTCAGAGCCCATTCTACCTTCTCCTGTTATGGAGGATGAGGACCTGCCCCCTCTATTATATCCCCCTCTCCTCCTCCTCCTCCTCCTCTGGAAGATGGATTCAGTTTCCCAGAGTCTCTTCCTCGGAATCGCAGCCATTGCTGGGAGGCTGGGAGAGAAGTGAAGGGGGTGGTGAATTCAGCTTTATTTCCCCATGCCGTTTTGGTGCTAATTTTACAGCACTCTTTGGAACAGCATGGGGAAATTGATCCTTTGGGTCTCAGTGTCAGTGAGAATTTAAATTTACTTAAACTTAACTTAACTTTGGAAAAGTTGTGATTGAGCAGTATAGGGGGCAGGCAATGAAGCTACAAAGTAGTAAATTAAAAACGAATCGGAGAAACTTTCTTCACTCAACGTGTAATTAAACTCTGGAATTGGTTGCCAGAGAATCTTAGCGGGGTTTTAAAAAAAGGGTTTGGATGGCTTCCTAAGTCCATTATTCCAATGGATGTGGGGGAAATCCACTGCTGCTTTCTAGGATAAGCAGCAGAAAATGTATTGTACAGTTTTGGGATCTTGCCAGGTACTTGCGACCTGGATTGGCCACTGTTGGGAGATTGGATAGCAGAGCCGGTAGTGGGAGGTGGGGCTGGAGGTTGGGAGGCGGGGATAGTGCGGGGCAGACTTATACAGTCTGTGCCAGAGCCAGTGGTGGGAGGCGGGACTGGAGGTTGGGAGGCAGGGATAGTGCTGGGCAGACTTATACGGTCTGTGCCAGAGCCGGTGGCTGGGAGGCGGGGCTGGTGGTTGGGAGGCGGGGCTAGTGCTGGGCAGACTTATACGGTCTGTGCCAGAGCCGGTGGTTGGGAGGCGGGGCTGGTGGTTGGGAGGCGGGGCTAGTGCTGGGCAGACTTATACGGTCTGTGCCCTGAAGAGCACAGGTACAAATCAAAGTAGGGTATACACAAAAAGTAGCACACATGAGTTGTCTTGTTGGGCAGACTGGATGGACCGTGCAGGTCTTTTTCTGCCGTCATCTACTATGTTACTATGTTTTAAGCTGTTCTGGGACAAGCAGAGAAGGGCGACAAAGATGATTAAGGGGATGGGACGACTTTCCTATGAGGAAAGGCTAAAGCGGCTGGGGTTCTTCAGCTTGGAGAAAAGGCGGCTGAGGGGTGATATGATAGAGGTCTATAAAATAATGAGTGGAGTGGAAAAGATAGAAATGGAGCGTCTGTTTACGCTTTCCAAAAATACTAGGACAAGGGGGCATGCGATGAAGCTGGAGCGCAGTAAGTTTAAAACAAGAGAAAATGTTTCTTTACTCAGCGTGTAATTTGACTCTGGAATTCGTTGCTGGAGAATGTGGTTAAGGCGGTTAGCTTAGCAGAGTTTAAGAAAGGTTTGGACAGCTTCTTGAAGGAAAAGGCCGTAGAATGTTATTAAATGGACGAAGGGAAAAATCCACTATTCCTGGGACAAGCAGTACAAAATGCTTTGCTCCGTGGATCTTGTCGGGTGATTGTGACCTGGATTGGCCACCGTCAGAGACAGGGTGCTGGGCTAGATGGACCTTTGGTCTGTCCCAGTGTGGCGATGCTTATGTCTTATGCATGTGCCTGCTGGTTGCCCTGGTTAGTTGCTGATCAGTATGGTTGGGAGGGATGACCAGTTACAGTAAGGATGTGTGAGAATGTGTTGAATGGCCACTGCATTAAGTCTGGTTAAGAAGGAGATGTTTGATAAATGTTATGGGTGAAGTTTCGCGGAATTCTTTTGGCTCCAGAGTGAATGAATGAGAAAAAACCACGCTGCAAGTTTCTTAAAGGTTTTGGTGAGTAGAGTTACCTGTAACTATTGAATTTGGTGTCCATTTTTTTTTTTAAACTGAGCTCTGTCTCTATATAGTTTTAAAAATCTGAGCCTTCGTATTCGAAATCTCACACTAGAGAGCCAAGGGAAAGCTACAACAAAGAAAATGTTCCAGTCTATGTGGAAACTCAAAGAGTGAAACCATTTTTCCCGAGGGAAATATTTCATAACTTGGCACAATCTATGGTTCTAAGCCATTTGGACTACTGCAATGGAATTTATGCGGGATGCAAAGAACAAATCATAAAGAAACTCCAAACTGCCCAAAACACAGCAGCCAGGCTCATATTTGGAAAAACGAGATTCGAAAACTTTAAAAATATTTTTTTGCCAGCCTCAAATGTCATACCTAGCTCCCTGACAGCAGTATGCAGGTCCCTGGAGCAGTTTTAGTGGATACCATAGTGCACTTCAGGCAGGCGGACCCAGGCCCATCCCCCCCCCCCTGCCTGTTACACTTGTGGTGGTAAATGGGAGCCCTTCAAAACCCACCACAAACCCACTGTACCCACATGTAGGTGCCCCCCTTCACCCATAAGGGCTATGGTAGTGGTGTACAGTTGTGGGGAGTGGGTTTTGGGGGGCTCAGCACCCAAGGTAAGGGAGCTATGCACCTGGGAGCTTTTTCTGAAGTCCACTGCAGTGCCCCCTAGGTTGCCCGGTTGGTGTCCTGGCATGTTAGGGGGACCAGTGCACTATGAATGCTGGCTCCTCCCACGACCAAAGGGCTTGGATTTGGTCGTTTCTGAAATGGACGTCCTCAGGTTCCATTATCGCTGAAAAACGGGGACGACCATCTCTAAGGTCGACCATCTCTAAGGTCGACCTAAATGTGGAGATTTGGGCGTCCCCGACTGTATTATCGAAACAAAATATGGCCGCTCATCTTGTTTCGATAGTACAGGTTTCCCTGCCCCTTCGCCGGGACGTCCTGCGAGGACGTCCTCAGGAAAACTTGGGCGCCCCATTCGATTATGCCCCTCAATGTAGACAATACACTGAAATCTTCTGCCCAGTGTGTGGCAGTGGCCAAAAAAGCAAACAGGATACTAAGAATTATTAGGAAAGGAACGCAAAATAAGGCTAAGAATATTATTATGCCTCTGTATCGCTCCATGGTGCAACCTCACTTTGAGTACTGCGTTCAATTCTGATCACCGTATCTCAAAAGAGATACAACAGAATTAGAAAAGGTTCAAGGAAGAGCGACCAAAACGATGATGGAACTCCTCTCATATAAGGAAAAGCTAAAGAGGTCAGGGCTCTTCAGCTTGGAAAAGAGACGGCTGAGGAGGGATATGATTGAGCAAAGAATGGTATAATATAAGTATAGTCCTTTCAAGATCCACACGAATTCTTTCTTTAAGTCACTCTCTCATTTTTTGCTAAGGAACCCACTGAGGCGCCTCTCTGTTGAGATTTTCTTTTCCCTCCTGGATTGGAAGGCAAGTAACCTTTTTGGATATATGGCATTTTATAATCCTGTTTTTTCCCCATTTCAATTGTACTTTTTCATTCTTCCGTTATGTGACACTACATTCATTGGGTTTATTAGATATTATCTGTGCCCGTTGTTAATTAAACCTACATTAGCCCTACCCCGTTTTTTTTGACTACAGACTGGTTCAGTTATTCCACTCTGTAGGTTTTTCGGAGGTGGTGGCTGGCCCATGATTGAAGCCTGTACAGGTGTGTCCACTGAGTTGGTACTCTCGGCTAATGAGGCCTTTTATTTAAAACAATAATATTATCTATAATAATAAAAAGCACCTCCAACGTTCTGAAGCTGACTCCTTGGCTTCACTCAAGTGAAGGGATTGTAAGGTTCGTTACCTCCGTAAAACTGTCACCATCTCGGGGAAAGGGCAAGATGGCGGATTAGAGCGGACATGTGAGAGTGAGCTCCTGACTTTGCGAGGTGTTCAACTGCTGGCGAGCTAATCCTACCCCAGGAGATGGGGAAAAGGAAGGGGAAGCCCAGAGTCCTGTCCTCCTCAGCCCCTGGAACTGTTCCCGCTCACCGGCAATTGACCCTGGACCAAGTTGGCGTTCTTCCACGGGTCATGCAAACACCCACCTCGAATCGAGCCATGGAGGTTTCAGTGGTTCACAGCGATGGAGCGGTCTCGCTGAGCCCACTCGAAAATGCAGCCCCTCCGCGACCCGGAAGTAGTTTCATCTCCGAGGTAGGATCGCCTAGTTCAGTTCCTGAAGTGGAGAGTAACGAAGCACTCCAAGGAGGAACCTAGGCGATTTTGGCCCCGATAGTGGGAACAGCTGGAAACTGGAGGGTCAATGCGACCTCGACCCCCACGCTCTCGGGAGCTACAACCGTAGGTGTAACGGAGATGGTAAGACCGGCTGTGGTTACTTTGGACTCTCTATGGGACGCAATTCAGGGGATGAACTCCCTATTAACAAAGGTAACCAACTCTTTTACAAAAGACATTACAGACTTAAAACAAGTTCAACAGAAGCTAGAGGATAAAGTTCAAGATCAAGGGAATCAAGTTGGAACTTTAAGAACTGAACTCTCAACATTGCAGGTGTTTGCAGGAGAAGTCTCTAAAGATAGAGATATATTGAGGAGAGAATTGGAATTTTTGGACAATCAGGGGAGGAAGAATAATTTACGATTTATTAATTTCCCTAAAGCCCCTTTGATCTCACCAATTGATATGCTACGTAGATATTTCCAGGAAATATTAAAAATTCCAACAGAGGGTCTTCCACCTATTAATAAAACTCAGTATTTAACTGGGATTAAAAAATCGACCTCCCCGGCTGCTCAGAATCCAGCAGATAATTTAACAGACTTTTTGGAGAACTCACTGGACAATGTAACAAAGAGAACGACTCTTTTGGCGTCATTTGCGATAGAGTTGGATAGAAATAATATTTTCAAATTATACTTTAAACATTTAAATGAAAAGTTTCTAGGGGAACAAGTTTGTATATATCCAGATAGTCAAATGCGGAGAAGAGAATTTATGAGTCTTAGGCCAGTAGTGCTAGGAGCTGTATTTGTGTTAAAATTTCCATGTCGATGCATCGTATCTTTAGAATCAGTGACTTATATGTTTCTTGAACCTCAAAAAATGAAAGTCTTTATTAGCGCAAGAGAAAATAGAGGAGATCAAACCTGAAAGTTCATAGAGTTAATCGCTGATATTCGGGTGTGAGTAGTGCGCATGTTGCTGCTCTTAGACTAAAAATGTATCTCCATGTTTTTCAAAATTTATTCCTTGTGTCTTGCCACAACTTCTATTGTGGTCTAAAAGATTTTGAATTATTTCCTTTGTTAAATAACCTAATGGTCATTTAAGTTTCCTTCTTCCTGACATTTAAGTTGTATGACTGAATGTAATATAAACTCAATAAAGAAAAAATTTAAAAAAAAAAACTGTCACCATCTCTCTCGGCCCCGCCCCCGCAACTCTGATAGGTCCGCCACCCTTGACATCAACACGTTTTGACGATCGCAACGTCTTCACGTTATGACGTCGACGGCAGCGGACCTATCAGAGTCGCGGGGCGGGGCCGAGAGAGATGGTGACAGTTTATGGAGGTAATGAACCTTACGATCCCTTCACTTGAGTGAAGCCACGGAGTCAGCTTCACAATGTTACAGGTGCGATCGCAGGGTGAACGGAGGGGGGGGGGGGGGGAACAGGGGGGGCAACTACCCTGGAACTGGGAGGGAGGCAGACAGGGGGGCCAACGACCCAGGAACAGGATGGATGGATGGGTGGATGGGAGGGAGGGTCGAGCCTGGAACTTGGAAGGGGGGACAGGCAGACCATGAAACTGGGAGGGAGGGGGAGAGGGGGGCCAATAATCCAGGAACAGGATGGATGGATGGATGGATGGGTGGATGGGAGGGAGGGCCAAGCCTGGAACTTGGAAGGGGGGCAGACCCTGGAACTTGGAAGGGGGGACAGGCGGACCATGAAACTGGGAGGGAGGGGGAGAGGGGGGGCAACAACCCAGGAACAGGATGGATGGATGGATGGGTGGGTGGGAGTGCCGACCATGGAACTTGGAAGGGGGGACAGGCGGACAATGAAACTGGGAGGGAGGGGTAGAGTGGGGTAACAACCCAGGAACTGGATGGGTGGGTGGGAAGGAGGGCGGACTCTGGAACTTGGAAGGGGGGCCAGGCGGACCATGAAACTGGGAGGGAGGGGGAGAGGGGGGGCAACGACCCAGGAACTGGATGGATGGGTGGGAGGGAGGGTGGACTCTGGAACTTGGAGATGGGGCAGACTCTGGAACTTGGAAGGGAGGGCGGCCGGACACTGAAACTGTGAGGCAGGGAGGGAGGGGGCCCCTGGCACATACTCTCATTCTCAAACACACTCGCACACAGTCTCACTCTCTCTGTCACACACACTCACACATTCACTCTCTATCACACACTCACTCTCTCACACACACTCTGTAAAACACACACACTCCGAGGAAAACCTTGCTAGCGCCCGTTTCATTGGTGTCAGAAACGGGCCTTTTTTCCTAGTATCTTTATACACAGCACAGATAATTCTTATAACTTATTTAAGACCACATTGTTTTTTAGTTCATATTTTATAACATTCAGAGGGCCAAAACATGTACCATCGAAATTTGCTGCATGTTTCATCAAATAGTGACATAACGCGACGTTGCATTGTCCCCTCCCCCAGTCTTCATCCGGTCTCTCTCTCTCTCTTTCTTTCTCGTGTACCCCTCCTAGAGCCCCTCTCTCACCTGACTTCAGCTGCACAACTCCAGCTTCCCCACTGTGACTCTGGCTCTCATCCAGAGCGACATGCTACAAGAAATGTGGGTTGGTCACACGGTCTCAAGTCACCGAACCTCCTGCACCATCAGGCTTGAAGAGAGCCAAGTTCACAGCAAAGAAGTCGGAGTTGTGTGGTTTTGATACAGCTGAAGCCAACCAGGTGCAGGCCAGGTTCTGGCCCACGGGCTGTAGGTTACTATTTAGCATTTCTATAGCGCTACAAGGCATACGCAGCAGGTTGAACAAGCCTACTGTAAGTTCTCAAAACAGGGCTCATGAAAGGTAATATGAGGAAGTGGCTTCTGCAATGTGTGTGCAGGACAAAGTAGGCCTTGATATTTGTGCTCTCATGTTGCCTATTATTTTATTTTAGTTACATTTGTACCCCGCACTTTCCCACTTGTAGCAGGCTCAATGCGGCGGGCAATGGAGGGTTAAGTGACTTGCCCAGAGTCACAAGGAGCTGCCTGTGCCTGAAGTGGGAATCCAACTCAGTTCCTCAGGACCAAAGTCCACCACCCTAAAGGCCACTCCTCCACTGTTGCTGCTATTTGAGATTCTACATGGAATGTTGCTATTCCACTAGAAGTCGGCCCTTGCAGATCACCAATGT
This sequence comes from Microcaecilia unicolor, assembly GCF_901765095.1. Taxonomy (NCBI): domain Eukaryota; kingdom Metazoa; phylum Chordata; class Amphibia; order Gymnophiona; family Siphonopidae; genus Microcaecilia; species Microcaecilia unicolor. The sequence goes on from NC_044031.1 coordinate 3,960,287, forward strand.
GGCCGCGCAGGCTTCTGCTTCTGTGAGTCTGACGTCCTGCTTACATGGGGCAATGGAGGGTTAAGTGACTTGCCCAGAGTCACAAGGAGCTGCCTGTGCCTGAAGTGGGAATCAAACTCAGATCCTCAGTTCCCCAGGACCAAAGTTCACCACCCTAACCACTAGGCCACTCCTCCACTAGCAACATTCCATGTAGAAGTCGGCCCTTGCAGATCACCAATGTGGCTGCGCAGGCTTCTACATGGATCTACATGGAATGTTGCAAAGTCCACCACCCTAAACACTAGGCCACTCCTCCACTCCACTATTAATTGCTGTAGCTAGGAAGTGCTAAGAAAAGGAGCTCCTACACTTTTGAAACCCACTGCCACTGTCTCTTGTTGCTGTGAGGTGGTGAGAGTGGATTCTAGAAGCTGGTCTGAACCTGATTGTTGAGCAGTAGTGACTTCATGTGGCCCATCAGATCACATCTGAAGGCATATCAGTGTGATACCACGTCCTGACTGGAAAACATTAGCCTAGATGACCTTCTAAGGTCTCTCCCAGTTCTATCTCACTGTAGAATTCTAGGAAACATATTTTCTATTCAAACATTTATTATACAGAATCAAGTTATATGCAGTCTGTCCTCACACATTCTCTACAGCTGCCATTTATACAATCCACAAGTAATGGGCCAGTATCTGGCGTTCAAGACCTAACATAAGGTCTTTAGAATTACTACAAGTAGCGAGTGACAGAGACTTCCCTTGGGCTCTAGCAGCTGGAAGCCACCCCACGCCAGCCACTGACTGGCTTATATATCCCTCCCGACAGCTTAATGCATTCATTTTCCACCAGTATGAATTTTCTCATGGGTTCTTAGGTTGCCCTTTTGGTTAAAGCTCTTGCCACAGGCAACACATTGGTAGGGCCTCTCTCCAGTATGGATGCGTTGATGCCGGATCAGGCCTGTATTCAGAATAAAGCTCTTCCCACACTCGATGCAAGTGAAGGGTTTCTCGCCCGTGTGGGTCCTTTGATGCACCTTGAAGGTCTGCTTGTTGATGAAGCTCTTGCCGCATTCGGCACAGATAAAGGTCCCCTCACCAGTGTGCACCCTTTGATGCAGTACCATGTAGTCTTTGCAGCTGAAGCTCTTTCCGCATTCCATGCAGGTATACGGTTTATCCCCCGTGTGCATGCGCTGGTGGATGATGACGTCGAGCTGCTCGCTGAACCGCTTTCCGCACTCATGGCAGGCAAAGGGCTTATCACCAGAGTGGACCTTCTGGTGGGTGGTCAGGCCAGTCTTGCAGCTAAAGCTCTTTCCACACTCCAGACAAGAGAACGGTCTCTCTCCGGTGTGAATACGCTGGTGGGTGATGTAATGCTGCCGGTAGATGAAGGTCTTGCCACACTGTGTGCAGGTGAAGGATTTCTCCGCTGTGTGCGTCTTTTGGTGGGTGAGGAGATGCTGTTTTTGCAGGAAGCACTTCCCACATTCTGAACAGGGGAAGGGCCTCTCCCCCGCGTGAGCCTTTTGGTGTGTGATAAGGTTTTCCTTCCGGTTGAAGCTCTTCCCACATTCTGTGCATGAAAATGGAGTCTCCCCAGTGTGGATCCTCTGATGCCTCACCCGGTCGGTTTTTCGACGGAAGCTTTTCCCACACTCGGAACAGGGGTATGGCCGATCCCGTCTGTATGGGCCCTGCGGGCTCAGGGACACTGGAGTGAAGGTGCCCTCATGGTGCTTCTTCTGGAACGCTGCGTCCACTGTGAATCCACTCAGCTCTGCTTTCAGTGTGATTCCCTCTTGGAAGCTTTTCTCACGGTGGTTCCCATGGAAAGGTGGGTTTGCAGTTAAGGCGCTCTGCTCTGGCTGTAGTGTACCGTTCTCCCGGATGCAGTCTTTGGGATGGTTTCCAGAGAATGGTGGGTCTGCGGGGAAGGCACTCTGCTTTCTCTGCGGTTTAGCACTCTCCTGGAAGCTAATGGCAGTCAGTAGGCTGTCTGGTTCCACCTCTGTCCTCTCTGCCATGCTAATGATTTGTGGAATCCTCTTTAGTCACACTGGATCTTCAGTGCATTCACCTCAGGACTCCTTTACCCTTCATGGACTCCTGAACTCTGCCTGTCAGTCAGGGAGTGTTAGTGACCGATGAGGCCCAATTCAAGACAGCTGAGACCCTGCAGAGATGAAAATAGAGACACGGTTTATATTCCCAGGACAGAAGAAATGTTATATCAGCAGTCCTGGGGTGAGACACCTAGACAGTGTACCCCAGGACCTGACTAGTCAGGCTGGTTTTCAGGATATCCACGATGAATATGCATGAGGTAGATTGATATGCAGTGCCTCCACTGTATATAAATCTCTCCGGCTTATTCCTCTTGTTGTGTGTGTGTCACGAGGACTGGATTCAGGACAACTAATACCTATTTTGGTTATTTACAACACTGATTACTCATTAAAATACAACAAAACTCTAAGAACATACATGATAAAGCCAACAGTAATACATAAGACTAAAGCGCATTCTGATCGATACTCAACATGAACAGTAGAATTTCTACTCCTAGAGGGGCCTTTTCGATGACGTCTAAATCTGACTTCGGACGTTTTGCTGAAAACGTCCAAGAATCAGGTGTTGAACCTGGCCACTTTCGAACCCGAAAAACATCTTTTTGTTTCAAAAAGGCCCATTTCCTAGATGTTTTCTAGATGTACTCAGTGCATCTATCTTTCTGGACCATTTTTAGGAAAAAAAAAATGTCCACGTGAAAAACGTACAAAATCAAGCCACTGGGATGTAAGAGGAGCCAGCATTCTTAGACATCCCATGATAGCAATGGGGTGGGTATCCTAGGGCACGCTGCAGTGAACTTCACATAAAAACTCACCATTACCCCCAACTGTATCCAACTGTACATCACTACAGTAGCCCTTATATCTGCAGGTGTCACCTGTATGTAGTGTAAAGTTATTGGAAAAGTAATGGAAGCCATGCTGAAGGAAAGGATAGTGAATTTCCTGGAAGCAAATAAGTTGAAAGACCCAAGACAACATGGTTTCACCAAAGGGAAATCGTGCCAAACGAATCTCATTGAATTCTTTGACTGGGTGACCGGAGAATTAAATCAAGGACGTGCTATGGACGTCATCTACTTAGATTTTAGCAAGGCTTTCGACACGGTTCCCCACAGGAGGCTCTTAAATAAACTAGAAGGGCTGAAAATAGGACCCGAAGTGGTGAACTGGATTAGGAACTGGTTAACGGGCAGACGCCAGAGGGTGGTGGTAAATGGAGTTCGCTTGGAGGAGGGAAAGGTGAGTAGCGGAGTGCCTCAGGGATCGGTGCTGGGGCCCATTCTGTTCAATATATTTGTGAGTGACATTGCCGAGGGGTTAAAAGGTAAAGTTTGCCTTTTTGCGGATGACACCAAGATTTGCAACAGAGTGGACACCCGGGAGGGAGTGGAAAGCATGAAAAGGGATCTGAGGAAGCTAGAAGAATGGTCTAAGGTTTGGCAATTAAAATTCAACGCGAAGAAATGCAAAGTGATGCACTTAGGGAATAGAAATCCACGGAAGACGTATGGGTTAGGCGGTGAGAGTCTGATGTGTACGGACGGGGAGAGGGATCTTAGGGTGATAGTATCTGACGATCTGAAGGCGATGAAACAGTGTGACAAGGCGGTGGCCATAGCTAGAAGGTTGTTTGGCTGTATAAAGAGAGGTGTGACCAGCAGAAGAAAGGAAGTGTTGATGCCCCTGTATAAGACGTTGGTGAGGCCCCATCTAGAGTATTGTGTTCAGTTTTGGAGGCCGTATCTTGCGAAGGATGTTAAAAGAATTGAAGCGGTGCAAAGAAAAGCTACGAGAATGGTATGGGATTTGCGTTACAAGACGTATGAAGAGAGACTTGCTGACCTGAACATGTATACCCTGGAGGAAAGGAGGAACAGGGGTGATATGATACAGACATTCAAATATTTGAAAGGTATTAATCCGCAAACAAATCTTTTCCGGAGATGGGAAGGCGGTAGAACAAGAGGACATGAAATGAGATTGAAGGGGGGCAGACTCAGGAAAGATGTCAGGAAGTATTTTTTCACGGAGAGAGTGGTGGATGCTTGGAATGGCCTCCCGCGGGAGGTGGTGGAGAGGAAAACGGTAACGGAATTCAAAAATGCGTGGGATAAACATAAAGGAATTCTGTTCAGAAGGAATTGATCCTCAAAAGCTTAGTGGAGATTGGGTGGCAGAGCTGGTGGTGGGAGGCGGGGATAGTGCTGGGCAGACTTATACGGTCTGTGCCCTGAAGAACACAGGTACAAATCAAAGTAGGGTATACACAAAAAGCAGCAAATATGAGTTATCTTGTTGGGCAGACTGGATGGACCGTGCAGGTCTTTTTCTGCCGTCATCTACTATGTTACTATGAATACAATCCTGGCCCTAATGGGAAGCCAAAGCAAAGGAGTAGCCCTCTCGAAGCGTGGGACGTGCATGACGTTTTGCAAGAAATGTCCAAAATCTGAATAAGAAAGTTCTTTTTCCCCCAAAAAAACCACCTATCTTTTGTTTTTGAAAATACAACCACATGAAATTAGAACTACCACCCAGCTACCACGTGCCCTGGGCAGTAATTCTAATTTTGACCCGTGTCCAAAACGCACAGCAGAAAATAATTTCTGTTTTCTACCGCGTGGCGCTAACCGGCCGGTAATCATCAGTGTACACGCGCTGATGATTACCAGCCGGTTAACGCATGAGACTTTAATTCTAAGTCAATGAGTGGTGGTAAGGTCTCAGGCCCAAAATGGGTGCGCACTGATTTTCATTTTGCCGCACATCCATTTTTGCCAAAAAAAAAGGCCTTTTTTGAAGGCACGCTGAAAACTGGACCTACGCGTGTCCAGTACATGCATCTACGCCAGTGCAGGCCATTTTTCAGCATGCCTTAGTAAAATGACCCCTCTGTTACACTTACATAGTAACACAGTAGATGATGGTAGAGAAAGACTTGTACGGTCCATCCAGTCTGCCTAAAAAGATAAACTCATATGTGCTACTTTTTGTGTATACCCTACCTTGATTTGTTTCTGCCATTTTCAGGGCACAGACCGTAGAAGTCTGCCCAGCACTATCCCCGCCTCCCCCCACCGGCTCTGCCACCCAATCTCGGCTAAGCTTCTGAGGATCCATTTCTTCTAAACAGGATTCCTTTATGTTTATCCCACGCATGTTTGAATTCCGTTACCGTTTCATTTCCACCACCTCCCTCGGGAGGGCATTCCAAGTATCCGCCACTCTCTCCGTGAAAAAATACTTCCTGACATTTTTCTTGAGTCTGCCCCCCTTCAATCTCATTTCATGTCCTCTCGTTCTACCACCTTCCCATCTCCGGATTAATACCTTTCAAATATTTGAACGTCTGTATCATATCACCCCTGTTTCTCCTTTCCTCCAGGGTATACATGTTCAGGTCAGCAAATCTTGTTGCGGAATTTTGTGCTCACTGTGAATGTCTGTTGTCCAGTATCCCAACATACAAGGCATTACAATAAGGAGATAAGGATGCATAGGGGTCTGCTGCCAGCCTCCCCTTGTCCAAAAACGTTTTCAAGTTCTGAATGAGCCTCTATTGAAAATAAGGCATTCTAGGAAACCAAGTTGGATCTAAAGAGATGCCTAAGTTCCTAACTGGTAAAGGGGTTACATTTAAATGGATCCTAGATGAAAGAACGTCACTACCCGCATTCTTGATAATTTCAACCTCTGATATTTGAGGATTTAATCGTAAACCAATGCCATATCACTGTAAAACAGATACAGGAAGCAGTGAGCTCACCACCAGCCTTCTTACAAATTGCTACCCAAAGGGTTCACGAGCGGTGCATGCAAGCTATACCCCCTTGGACAGCTCCAGGCTTTTCCCACAAAGTCGATTAGCGGATTCAATAGTCAGAAAGTAAAAAGTGAAAACAAACAGTGAGATTAAGGGTAGGGGTGTTGAGAGAGTGAACACCATAATCCCTGCATGTGGGGAGATTAATCCTTGCCGCTAATCCCATATACAAGAGCTGACCTACCTGTGCAGGTTCCTTGGGAGCCAAAGCTGTACTCTCTGACAGCAGGGTATTTAAACCTGAAGAGCTTTCTCTAAGGAAGGTGTGTGTTGTCCCTCTCTCCTTCTAGAGGGCTCTCTGGCTGCAGACAGGTGGGTTATTCCTCCCTTTCTCTTTCTAGGAATCCCTGTGCATGTCTGTCTCTCCAGCTGCAGGGAGGGGGGTCACTCCTGTCTCTCTCTTTGCATGCATCCTTGTTTCTGTCTGTCTCCCCAGCTGCAGGAAGATAAGTCATTCCTGTCTGTCTTTTTTTGCCCCTTTAGCTGCAGAAAGGTGTGTCTCCCTCCTGTCTCTCTCTTTGTATGAAAGTCTCTGTGTCTGTTGGGCTTGACCCTCTCTTGCTTGTGTCTGTCTGTCTGTCTCCGGCTGCAGGAGGATGTGTCTGCCTCCTGTCTCTCTCTTTTTGTCTGAAGCTCTGTGTCTGGATCTGACACTTTTTCTCTCTGCATTCTGCAACAACCCCCCCTCCCCTCCTCTAATGGCTGCCACCGGGGCTGAGGGACTCTGGGTATTACTAGTAGTAGCTGCTGGTGGGGCGGGGAGGGGAGGGGGTTACTCAAGCCTTTAGTGCAGTGAGAAGTGGCAGCTCCAACCATCCAGTACCTGACGCAGGAGGACAGGGGGCTCATGGGAGCGGTAGTTTCTCTTCTGCAGATCTTGCATTTCCTCCTGTACTGTGCAAAATACAGAGAGATCAGAGATCTTGCAAAAGTGAGAGAGAAAATCAGAGAATGAACAGGGGAAAAACGTCTGTATAGTCCTGGGAAAGAAGAGAAATAGGAACAGAAATGCATTTCCACCTGTACTGTGCAAAATTACAAAGAGATCAGAGAGAACAAAGAATGAGCAGGAAAAACTCAGTAATATAGTAAGTGACGGCAGATAAAAACCTGAACGCTCCATCCAGTCTGCCCAACAGTCTCATAAATTCTACTACTACTTAACATTTCTAGAGCGCTACTAGGGTTACGCAGCGCTGTACAATTTAACATAGAAGGACAGTCCCTGCTCAAAGGAGCTTACAATCTAAAGGACAAATGTACAGTCAGTCAAATAGGGGCAGTCTAGATTTCCTGAAAGGTATAAAGGTTAGGTGCCGAAAGCAACAGTGAAGAGGTGGGCTTTGAAGATGGGTAGGGAGGGGGCTTGGCGTAAGGGCTCAGGAAGTTTATTCCAGGCATAGGGTGAGGCGAGGCAGAATGAGCAGAGCCTGAAGTTGGCAGGGGTGGAGAAGGGTACTGAAAGGAGGGATTTGTCTTGAGAGCGGAGGTTTGTTTTTTTTTGTTACATTTGTACCCTGCGCTTTCCCACTCATGGCAGGCTCAATGCGGCTTACATGGGGCAATGGAGGGTTAAGTGACTTGCTCAGAGTCACAAGGAGCTGCCTGTGCCTGAAGTGGGAATTGAACTCAGTTCCCCAGGACCAGAGTCCACCACCCTAACCACTAGGCCACTCCTCCACTCTGAATTGAAGTTGTGGGGTGATGACTTAAGAGCAATGCCAGAAAATTCTTTTTCACAGAGAGGGTGGTTGATGCCTGGAATTCCCTCCTGAGGGAGGTGGTGGAGAAAAAAAAACGACGGTTGAATTCAAAAAGGCGTGGGATGAACACAGAGGATCTCTAATTTAGAAAATGAATGATATGCATTCCTTTAAATGTTGTTGTTTATATGTGCTTTCATATCAAGCTCTGGCTGGATGAACCTAGGCCGGTGCTGGGCTGCCTTGTACAGTCTGAGTCCTGCATGTAGCAATCCGGCTTAGGATGGGCTGGAGAGACCTTTGACGGAAACTCCAGTAAATTTGGAACATGAGGACAGTGCCGGGCAGTCTTCTACGGTCCGTGTCCCAGAAGCTTAGCCGAGATTGGGTGGCAGAGCCGGTGGTGGGAGGCGGGGCTAGTGGTTGGGAGGCGGGGCTAGTGCTGGGCAGACTTCTACAGTCTATGCCCTGAAAATGGCAGATACAAATCAAGGTAGGGTATACACAAAAAGTAGCACATATGAGTTATCTTGTTGGGTAGACTGGATGGACCGTGCAGGTCTTTCTCTGCCGTCATCTACTATGTTACTATCCTGCTTATTTTCGAAGGAGAAGGGCGGCCATCTTCCGACACAAATCGGGAGATGGCCGGCCTTCTCCTAAACCCGGCCAAATCGGTATAATCGAAAGCCGATTTTGGCCGGCTTCAACAGCTTTCCGTTGCAGGGCCGGCCAAAGTTAAAGGGGGTGTTTCGACAGGATACTGAAGGCGGGATGGGGGCGTGGTTACGAGATGGCCGGCCACGGCCGATAATGGAAAAAAGGCGGCCGTCTCTGACGAGCACTTGGCCGGCTTTACTTGGTCCATTTATTTTTAGGACCAAGCCTCAAAAAAGTGCCCCAACTGACCAGATGACCACTAGGGGGAATCGGGGATCACCTCCCCTTACTCCCCGAGTGGTCACCAACCCCCTCCCACCCCCCCAAAAAACTTTAAAACATTTTTTTCCAGCCTCAAATGTCATATCCAGCTCCATGCCAGGAGTATGCAGGTCCCTGGAGCAGTTTTTAGTGAGTACTGCAGTGCACTTCAGGCAGGCGGACCCAGGCCCATCCCCCCTTACCCGTTACACTTGTGGTGGTAAATGGGAGCCCTCCAAAACCCACCCGAAACCCACTGTACCCACATGTAGGTGCCCCCCGTTACCCTTTAAGGGCTATGGTAGTGTTGTACAATTGTGGGTAGTGGGTTTTGGGGGGCTCAGCACCCAAGGTAAGGGAGCTAGGCACCTGGGAGCAATTTCTGAAGTCCACTGCAGTGCCCGGTTGGTGTCCTGGCATGTGAGGCGGACCAGTGCACTACGAATGCTGGCTCCTCCCACGACCAAAGGGCTTGGATTTGCTCGCCCTTTGAGATGGCCGCCATTAGTTTCCATTATCGGCAAAAACCAATGGCGGCCATCTCTAACGCCGGCGATCTCTAAGGGTGGCCTAACGAGATTTGGCAGGCCCTGACCGTATTATGGAAACGAAAGATGGTCGTCCATCTTGTTTCGATAATACGGTCGTGTATGCCGCTTTCCGGGGCCGGCCCCGGGTTCGATTATGCCCCTCCACATTACTAGTCCTTTACTATGTTAGAAATGCAGATTTGTGCTGCTTTTTGAACATTTTTCTGCTTTGAAAGTGAGCCATACTGGTGGTGCCTGGATTTTGCCCATCATTGAGTATCTGGAGATAATGCTGGAGGCAGCCTTACCATTTTGGGGACAGAAATATTCACTCTCTGAGTGAAGGATCAGGGCATCTAGTAAACAGTGGTTGCAGATCTCTAAGGAATGGGAAACAGCTCAGCTCTGATCCCTAGACTTTATTTATCTGAGCTGGCAAGTAACTCCAAGCCATGAAATGCACATACCCCGGCCTGGTTTTACCCCCTCCCCTCTCTGACCTTTCTGGAAATGACCCAGATTTTTCTTTGTGCATACACTGCTTGGAGACGGGGATCATGTAAAACCAGGAGAGGATCACACAGATTGTCCTGGCTGGGAGTCACCTGCAGCTCTCAGGGAACTTTAGAAAAGAAAAAGAAAAACAGAACTGGAGCACTCAGTCTGGCATGACCTGGTGTCTGCCAGCACTGCTACATCCTTGTGCCCATGCCCAGGTTCAACTCCAGCTCCGCAGTTTGCATCCTCCCAGCACACAGACTCCTCCCAGGCCCACAGAGCTTTGCAGGCAGCAGCAGCCATTGTGCTTGTGCAGCAGAGGCATATTTAGGAAGGTAGATGCACAGGATGGAACTGAGCCCTGCAGCCTCCTGGACCCAGGATCCAGCACAGGACATGGCCACAGTGGACTGTGTGCAGGTAGGAGACTCTCATGCATGTTATCCTGAAAGAGACTGACCTCTGCACAGAATGATTTCAGCCCAGACGCTGACCCTCCCTCTGCAGGATCCACAGAGAGGGTGAAAGAGCCATATAAAACACTGAACCCCCGTCACCCTCTCCCACACAGACTTACTGAGTTATTACTGCATGAAACAATGGATGCAGTGTTTTCTGGTTTTTACTGGAATACAGCACAAACAGCTGAAGAATACATTTTCACCCCATTCTCATGGAGGGACCAGTGATACATGGTGCTAAGCATAGGAGCCGACTCTGTGGGTGCTTGAGCACCCCCAATATTGAGAAAATTCCATGTATGTGTCCAGGGAGGGGTTATTTCCACCGGGCTTAGCACCCCCAATAATTTTGAAAAGTTAGCTCCTATGGTGCTAAGCATGAACACGAGATGGATAGCGGTAGACCCCCCCCCCCCCCCCAACAGATCCCTGTGCAGGTATTGTATTGATACACATGAAGTAAAAATACAGCACGGACAGGTGAAGACTGAAACTCCATTACAGTGCAGGGATTGTACTCATACATGTAAAACAGACAGCACGGAGAGCTGAAAAGAGCAGAAAATGCAGGAGAGGAAATACGGTTACTGCACAGGACGAAAATAGATTTATACCTTGAGAGAAGAGATTAAGTAGGAAATTGTAAATAAAAATTAATAATAATAATAGAAGGCGGGGCCTAGTGTTTAGAACCATCAGTTTGCAGCTAGGCAGATCTGAGTTCAAATCCTGCTACTCTCACTGACACAAGTTCTTATTATCTTTTCACTGCTGCTTTTACCTCCTAGCCACAATTGCCCTCCCCTTGTCCCTTCCTCCCTTCTCGCCCATTACTTCCCTCACCCGTAACTGTCTTGTCTGTCTGTATTATTTAGATTGTAAGCTCTTTGGAGCAGGGACTGTCTCTTTGTATCAGGTGTTCAGCGCTGCGAGCGTCTGGTAGCGCTATACAAATGCTAATAATAATAATAATCTTAAGCTCCAGTTAATTTTATCTCCAGTTGCCTTGGGTAAGCTCTTCTTGGAAGGGACTTTTCATACTACCATTGTATAGTACTGTGTCCACCTAGCAGCACTAGAAAAGGTAAATATTATTATTATTAACCAAGACAGAGGTGTCTGATATTTCGAGGGAAAGTTCTCTGGTGGCTGCTGTGCCTCACAGTCTGCCCAATACTCTCGCTGTACAATGTAGATGACCTGGACTTCACTGTGGCTGGCTGGGAGGTGTGTATTGTCACTACTCCATCCTCATCCTCCTGGACCTATCCGCCGCTTTTGACACTGTCAATCACAATTTACTTCTCGCCACACTGTCCTCATTTGGGTTCCAGGGCCCTGTCCTCTCCTGGTTCTCCTCTTATCTCTCCCACCGTACCTTCAGAGTACGTTCTCATGGATCTTCCTCCACCCCCATCCCGCTCTCTGTTGGAGTTCCTCAGGGATCTGTCCTTGGACCCCTTCTTTTTTCAATCTACACCTCTTCCCTGGGCTCACTGATCTCATCTCATGGTTTCCAATATCATCTTTATGCTGACGACACTCAGCTTTACCTCTCCACACCAGACATCACTGCAGAAACCCAGGCCAAAGAATCGGCCTGCTTATCCGACATTGCTGGCTGGATGTTCAACCGCCACCTGAAACTGAACATGGCCAAGACCGAACTTCTTGTCTTCCCACCCAAGCCCACTTCTCCTCTCCCTTCACTCTCTATCTCAGTTGATAACACCCTCATTGTTCCCGTCTCATCTGCCCGCAACCTCGGAGTCATCTTCGACTCCTCCCGGTCCTTCTCCGCGCATATCCAGCAGATAGCCAAGACCTGTCGCTTCTTCCTCTATAACATTAGCAAAATTCGCTCTTTTCTCTCTGAGCACACCACTCAAACTCTCATCCACTCTCTCATTACCTCTCGCCTTCACTACTGCAACCTACTCCTCACTGGCCTCCCACTTTGCCATCTATCCCCCCTTCAGTCCGTTCAGAACTCTGCTGCACATCTTATCTTCCGCCTGGACTGATATATTCATATCACCCCTCTCCTCAAATCACTTCACTGGCTTCCGATCAGGTACTGCATACAGTTTAAGCTTTTCCTATTAACCTACAAATGCACTCGTTCTGCAGCCCCTCCCTACCTCTCTACCCTCATCTCCCCTTACGTTCCTACCCGTAACCTCCGCTCTCAAGACAAATCCCTCCTTTCAGTACCCTTCTCCACCACCGCCAACTCCAGGCTCCGCCCTTTCTGCCTCGCCTCACCCCATGCCTGGAATAATCTGCCTGAGCCCATACGCCAGGCCCCCTCACTGCCCATCTTCAAAGCCTTGCTCAAAGCCCACCTCTTCAATGTCGCCTTCGGCACCTAACCACCATACCTCTATTCAGGAAATCTAGACTGCCCCAACTTGACATTTCGCCCATTAGATTGTAAGCTCCTTGGAGCAGGGACCGTCCTTTTTGTTAAACTGTACAGCGCTGTGTAACCCTAGTAGCGCTCTAGAAATGTTAAGTAGCAGTAGTAGTAGTAACTGCAGAACCAGGATGCCTATGTCCAAAATCATTAGGAGCTAATTATGCACAACAGATTTTGTCTGTCTGAGAACAGCTCTCCTCACCTTAAAAAGTGTCGTCCTTGACAGTATGCGGTCAATTAGCAGGGATTTGGTGAGGTATTCCCAAGCTGGGTTTTTCTTTCAGATCAGAGGAGCCCATTTGGGGGGGGGGGGGGAGGAAGAGGATGGGACTTGATATACCATCTTTCTGTGGTTACGATCAAAGTGGTTGTACAGGTACTTATTTTGTACCTGGGACAATGGCAGCTTAAGTGACTTGCCCAGTATCACAAGGAGGAGCAGCAGATCAAGTAACCACACAGTTAACATAGGGTTAATACAGTTTTAACGCAGGATAGCAATGCAGGAAGGGTTTCAGTGTGGGCGTTAACTTGCGCAGATACCCTTACCGCGGACCTCACTTAAATGCATGGCATTAGCTATCCCGTGACCATGCAGGGGGAAAAAAAGGGTTTTCCTGTGGCAAATTCTGCGTCAGGTCTGGGGCAGCATAGAAGGGTGGTTGAGAGGAGTGGGTATCAAGCAGCACCCCATCTCTCAATCGAAACCCGACCCCCCCCCCCAACGTGATCCCCTGTCCCCAATTTTGAGAAGAAAAAGTCCTTGGTGTCTAGCCGTACCCCCACCCCTTCTCCAAGCCCCTCAAATCCATACTGCAAAAGACGCAGTTGTGGAGACAGGGGATCTGGCCAACGAGGGAGGGAGGGAGTGGGGACACTAGACCACCAGGGACTGTAGTGTAAATGTTGGGGTTGGGGGTTGGCAGGGAGTTGGAATAGACGAGTGGGGGACCCACCAGGTAATTAATGTTTTTACTGTTGGGGGGACAGGAGGAGTCGCATCAAGTCAGGGAGAGGAAGGGAGCGAAGCCAATAGGGACCCTACAAAAAGCTGGGTTGGGGTGCTGAGTGTTTTATTTTTCTTCAGCGTCACCCTTCCTGTCAATGCATAAGCCAGTCACCACTCAGGCGCTGACAAGAAATGTTGTCCACGATGTAGGGAAGGTACGTGGGGCAACAGAAAGCGATGTTCTTGACGTTGTGCTTTTTGAGGTGTCACTGGACGATTTAGCAAAGGTAGCTTTCCAGCTACAACTGAAAACATATCCACAATTGACACAGATATCTTGACTCCTGAGGCAGGCATACCATTTGCCGAAACACGGAACCATGTTGAGTCTTGTATCTGGTCATTGGCAATAAAGATTGTATCTACTTAGATTGTGGTGTCCTGCCTGGATTGGTTGCCCCACGTCCCTTCCCTACTCCTTGGACAGCATCTTCCTTCGTAGGGAACGCTTCTTGATGTGTTTTGCGTTACTGACAGGAAATGTCGAGCTTATCGATGAGCTGCGGATTATAGCTGTAGTTTTAACATGGCAGTAATTAGCATGCTTATTGATTATAACCAGTGGCGTAGCTACACGGGGGCTCCAGGGCCCCTGGTTTGGCATGCACGCGACGTGAGGGGAGAGCAGGGCAGGCATTGCGGCGGAGACCAACGCTGGACAAAATCACTTCAGCTGGCGGAGGTCCCCAACCCTTGCCAGCCAAGGTATGTGAGGTTAGGTGGTGGCGGGCCAAAATGTGTCCCCCCCCCCTCACACACACACATTGGGCTCTGGACCCCCCTCCATGTCAAAGTTTGGCTATGCCACTGATTATAGCTAAGCAGTAAGTTTGATAAATGACCCCGTTAAATACTGATTAGTCAGAGCGGGAGGGAATGAGCCAGGTCCAGAGCAGCGTAGAAGGGTTGGTTGAGAGGAGAAGTCTTTGATCCGGAGGGAATGCAGGAGTTTTATGCTCCGGTCCCTTGGCCCCAGTGGTATCTGTTTTGAGTTTGAACTAAAAAGATATTAGTGATCCACGGGGGTCTGAAGACCACCCAGGTCCGTACTTGGCAATGTAATGCTGCTGGACGGGAGAGGTGAGAGACGCTAGGTATGTTTTTGGTTTGGGTTTCAGGTCCCGGTGACGTTTGACGACATCGCTGTCTACTTCTCCCAAGAGGAGTGGGACTCCATGAAAGAATGGCAGAAAGAGCTTCACCGGGAAGTGATGGAGGAAAATCTGCAGCTCCTCATCTCTCTAGGTAAGGGCTGTACTCTGAGCACTCTTCCCCCTGGAAGGCTGAAGGGACTGCGGGGTACTCTTCTGAATGGGTTTTTCAGGGGGCTTATGAGAGATGTGCAGTGAGAAACAGCAGGAAAATCATTATACCGTGCTGCCAAACAGGCAGGGGCCAAGGATAACCTGTAAGCATATTGTGAGAAGACTTGGGGGGGGGGGGGGTGTTATCAACGTAGGTTGTTATTTTATCACTAACTCATGCTGTTTCAGCACATTTTCTGCACTGAGACCTGGGGTCCTTTTACTAAGACGCATGGAGGGGCATTTTCAAAAGAAACGTCCAAGTTGCGATTTGGACGTCTTTGCAAAATGTCGAAATCCGGGGGTGGGGAAAACCGTATTTTCGAAACAAGATGGACGTGAATATTTTGTTTCAAAAATACCGTCAGAGACGTCCAAGTCCTTAAATTTGGACGTCTCTAGATTTAGACGTCTTTGACTTTCGGCGATTTTCGAAACCAAAGACTTCCAAATGCAAGCCATTTGGACATGGGAGGAGCCAGCATTTCTAGTGCACTGGTCCCCCTGACATGCCAGGACAGCAACCAGGCACCCTAGGGGGCACTGCAGTGGACTTCATAAAATGTTCTCAGGAACATAGCTCCCTTCCCTTGTGTGCTAAACCCCCCCCCCCCAATACCCACTACCCACAACTGTACACCACAACCATAGCCCTTATGGGTGAAGGGGGGCACCTAGATGTGGATACAGTGGGTTATGGAGAGTTCGCTGTTTCCTCCACAGACATAACAGGTGTGTGTGGGGGGGGAGGGGGGGTATGGGCCTGGGTCCGCCTGTCTGAATTGCACTGCAGCCATTAAAACTGCTCCAGGGACCTGCATGCGCTGTCATGGACCTGAGTATGACATCTGAGGCTGGCACGACATATTTTGAAAGATGTTTTTTGAGGGTGGGAGGGGGTTAGTGACCACTGGGGGAGTAACGGGAGGTCATCCCCGATTCTCTCTAGTGGTCATCTGGTCATTTCGGGCACCTTTTTGTGCCTTATTCGTAATAAAAACAGGTCCGGGTGAAAATGTCCAAGTGTTCGTCAGGGACGTCCTTGCTTTTTTCGATTAAAGGTCAAAGACATCCAAGTGTTAGGCATTCAAGTCCCGCCTTCGCTACTCCTCCGACATGCCCTCTTGAAATTTGGACGTCCTTGTGATGGTCTGCAGTCCAAAATCGGGTTTCGATTATACCAATTTGGACGTCTCTATGAAAAGGACGTCCATCTTCCGATTTATGTCGAAAGATGGACGTCCTTCTCTTTCGAAAATGAGCACCTACGCACTTACAATGCGTGTCAAATTAGAACTACTGCCCAGCTACTGCATGCCCGGGAGGGGGGGGAATTCTAATTTTGACGTGCGTCCAAAACGCGCGGCAGAAAATAATTTCTCTTTTCTACCGCGTGGCGCTAACCGAGTGGTAATCGGCAGTGTGCGCACACTGACGATTGCCGCCTGGTTAACGCGTAAGCCCTTGCCGCTAAGGCAGTGGGTGGCGGTAAGGTCTCAGTCCCAAAATGGACGCGTGCTGATTTTTTTATTTTGCTGCACGTCCATTTTCAGCAAAAAAAAAAAAAAAGGCCTTTTTTTGCAGGCATGGTAAAAAATGGACCTGGTGCGTGTCCAATACACGCACCTACACCAGCGCACGCCTTAGTAAAAGGGCTCCCTAGTTTGTAATAACAGGGGTTAACAGTAAAGTAAGCCATCTTAGCTGTAGCCCATGCAGATAACCTTCCCCCTTAACTAAACAAAAAAGAAATGTCTCTAGAAATCAGAATCACTACTGCACGTCAAGTAAAGAACAATCAAGCCATTGTGACATCACTGATGAGGTTGGCTTTTAGGCATTATGACATCACAGTATCAGAAGTGAGCCATGTACAGGGCATTCAAGCCATTGTGACATCACTGATCAGGTTGGTTCTTATTGGTGGAATGAGGCATTATGACATCACAATATCAGACGTGAGCCAAGTACAGGGCAATCAAGCCATTGTGACATCACTGATCAGGTTGGTTCTTATTGGTGGAATGAGGCATTATGACATCACAATATCAGAAGTGAGCCAAGTACAGGGCAATCAAGCCATTGTGACATCACTGATCAGGTTGGTTCTTATTGGTGGAATGAGGCATTATGACATCACAATATCAGAAGTGAGCCAAGTACAGGGCAATCAAGCCATTGTGACATCACTGATCAGGTTGGTTCTTATTGGTGGAATGAGGCATTATGACATCACAATATCAGAAGTGAGCCAAGTACAGGGCAATCAAGCCATTGTGACATCACTGATCAGGTTGGCTCTTATTGGTGGAATGAGGCATTATGACATGACAATATCTTCAGACTGAGAGAAAATAATCAACAGGGGCTACTGTTAAGACATCTTATTTTACTACTGACTCAGGCTATTTTAGCACAGGTCCCATTTTATGCAATGAGACCTAGTTACTAATAACGGGACACAGTTCCTTTCCTTAAACTGGAAAATCAGTCTTCCACGGGCTGTGTCTGCGTCGGGGGTTAAATGTGTAATAATACAGAATACATTCCGTGTGCAGCAGCAAAACCTCCTCATTTTTAAAGTTGCAGATGATGTTCTGGTTGTCATCTGGGCCGTAGCTCGTGTACTGCGCCTGTTTTTTGGTCCCAGTTTCCCTCGCGCTCCACCGTATTTATTTATTGCATTTGTATCCCACATTTTCCCACCTCTTTGCAGGCTCAATGTGGCTTACAATACATCATGGATAGTGCAAATATGATAGAAAAATAGGCATTTAGTGTTACAGAAAATGTTTGG
The DNA here is from genome assembly GCF_901765095.1 of Microcaecilia unicolor. Lineage (NCBI taxonomy): Eukaryota > Metazoa > Chordata > Amphibia > Gymnophiona > Siphonopidae > Microcaecilia > Microcaecilia unicolor. The sequence continues at coordinate 3,977,823 of NC_044031.1, forward strand.
TAACATGATAATGATAAGATATGTTAGTAGTATGACAAGCAGATATTATAAGACATTTCTAACTACGTGTGGAGGATTTATGTATATTCACATTGGTTGATCTTTGTGGTAAGAGATGGGTCTTCAGCAAGGCTTCACTCTTCCCTGTCCGTATCCCTCCTGCTCCGATCCACCCGACCACTGGGCTGGAATTCTTGGTTACCACGAATCCCAGCCCAAAAAAACGGGCGGTGCTCGGCCCGATCATGGGTGTACGCGAGTTGCTGCCCAGGTGTAGGCCAGTGCATCATCTGCAACTTTAAAACACACCGGTGGCTGTACGTTCTGCAAACTTTGCCAGTCCGATTGTTGCAGAAAGATCTGAAACGGATAACGCGACTTTTTAGTCGTTTTTGTTGGGCGGGGAAAAAGCCAAAATTCAGTCAGGAAATGTTAGTTGGGAGTTGGAAGCAGGGTGGCATAGGTTTCCCAGATTTGTTCTTATATAATCAGGCGTGTTTATTGCGTCATCTGGGGGACTGGATTGAATCGACTCTTTTTTACACACCCACAAATTTAGAAAAGGCCTTTTTTGTTCCATATGATGTGATGACGCTTCTTCATTTGCCTTGAAGTAGGGTACCCACTAGATTTAAAACCAGCATTTTGTTACAGCCACTTCATGAGGTATGGCAGTGGTGGGTGCGACAACTGGGGGGACAACCGTATATCACGGACTTATTGCCAATAGTAGGAAATATAGCGTTTCAGGCAGGGATGGACAATCCGATTTTTGGTGCCTGGGGACAGCAGGGAGTTGCGCGTTTAGAACATTTGTTGCAGAATAATGGGGAGTTGTTGCCATTTGAGGCTATACAAGACAAGGTGGGAGTAGCCTGGGGTAACAGGTTTGCTTATACGCAGGTTACGCACTATATGAAGTCCTTGCATCAGGCTTCTTTGAGGGGTCGATTGGGGGACCGGGTCCGAGGTTTTTTTGAAGGGATGAAAACTGCTAGACATTCGGTCTCTGATTTGTTTGGGGCACTGGTTAAGTGTAGGCCTCGGAGAACATATGAGGGTCTTAAGCATAAGTGGGAGCAGGATCTGGGGTCCTCATTGACTTCATGGAATGTGGAGACTACTTTAAAAGGCATTCGCCTATTAGTAACGGATGAACGGTTGAGAGAATGCGGGTATAGAATAGTTCTTCGGGGTTACATGTCTAAAGCACAGTTGGCTCATGTGTTAGAGATGGTTGATGCTGCTTGTTCTAAGTGTGGGGGGGGGGGGGGGTCATAGTTCCTTCTACCACGCGTTGTGGCAGTGTCCAAGGGTGCGAGCATTTTGGCAGCGGGTCCGGGGGTTTCTGATCAAACTTGGGAATAAAATTGAGGGCACGGAGGGACAGTTTTTGCTAGACCATCCAAAGGCTTTTGCCTCTTTGAGTACTCCTGCAACTCTGCTATGCAGAAAGCTGAGTTTGGTAGCTCGAAAGTGTATAATGCAATATTGGACCTCTTCGGAAGCGCCCGCCTACTGGCATTGGCGTAATCAGGTGCACCTTTTAGCATCTTGGGAGGCTAGAGATTCCAAGATGTCGCCTAAACGTAGAAAACAATTTCTTCAGATCTGGATGCCTTATCTTCAGATTCTAAGCCCAAGGGGTCGGAGTTTACTTATTAATGCTTGTTGATTTTGGTTGTGGAGTGGGTGGGGGGGGGGGGGGGTTCCACCTCCTCTCTGCCTCGTAATAAGCTGCTTTCCATAGAGTACAGAGGTCACCACATAATCTGTAGCCTGCCAAACAGTTCTGGATTATTGGTACTGTTGTACTTACTTGAATTCATACGGAGTTTTTGGAAATTGAGTGGTACAGGGGTGGGATGGAGGGGATGGGAAGGGGAGGGGTGGGGGGGTATGGGCAGTTTATAAGCTGTATGGTTCATGCATAGTATCTTATTGTTTGTAAGTTGGCAATATTGTGTATGTTGTGTGTTGTGTTGCTTAACTTTGAGTTATCAATAAAATTACTTTAAACTAAAAAAAAAAAAAAACAGGAAAAAGAGTACTTTTTATTCAAAAATGAGGACGTTTTGCTGCTGCTGCACACGGAATCTATTCCGTATTATTACACATTTAACCCCTGACGCAAGGGCTGTGTCGGCTCATTAATGAAAGATTGATTTTCAAGTTTAACAATTAAAGGAAATTTTTATCCCACATTTTCCCACTTATTTGCAGGCTCAATTTGGCTTACATAGTACCGGAAAGGCGTTCGCCAAATCCGGTAGAGAAACAAATACAAGGTGATATAGAGGGGCAGCTCCTTGTGACTCTGGGCAAGTCACTTAACCCTCCATTGCCTGCCGCATTGAGCCTGCCATGAGTGGGAAAGCGCAGGGTACAAATGTAACCAAAATAAAATAGATACTATTGGAGATTCTACATGGAATGTTGCTACTCTTTGAGATTCTATAAGGAATGTTGCTACTATTTGAGGTTCTGTTGCTACTATTTGAGATTCTACATGGAATGTTGCTACTATTTGAGGTTCTGTTGCTACTATTTGAGATTCTACATGGAATGTTGCTACTATTTGAGATTCTACATGGAATGTTGCTACTATTGGAGATTCTACATGGAATGCTGCTACTATTTATTGGAGATTCTACATGGAATGTTGCTACTATTGGAGATTCTACATGGAATGTTGCTATTCCACTAGCAACATTCCATGTAGAAGGCTGCGCAGGCTTCTGTTTCTGTGAGTCTGAGAGTCTGACGTCCTGCACGTATGTGCAGGACGTCAGACTCACAGAAGCAGAAGCCTGCGCGGCCACATTGGTGATCTGCAAGGGCCGACTTCTACATGGAATGTTGCTAGTGGAATAGCAACATTCCATGTAGAATCTCAAATAGTAGCAACAGTGGAGGAGTGGCCTAGTGGTTAGGGTGGTGGACGTTGGTCCTGGGGAACTGAGGAACAGTTCCATTCCCACTTCAGGCACAGCAGCTCCTTGTGACTCTGGGCAAGTCACTTAACCCTCCATTGCCCCATCTAAGCCGCATTGAGCCTGCCATGAGTGGGAAAGCGCGGGGTACAAATGTAACAAAAATAAAAAAATAATCGAATGGCGCCGGCCATCTATATGGGCGGCCATCTCTAAGGCCGGCGCCGTAAAGAGGTGTCCCGAATTGTGTTATAGAAACAAGATGGCCGGGGAGAAAACCAAGATGGCTGCCGCACCGGGTGGACATGAAAATGCTCTGTGAGAATTGAGCTGAACAGTTCCGATGCCGGCCATCTCAAACCCGGCCAAATCCAAGGCGTTTGGTCATGGGTCGTGGGAGGAGCCAGCATTCGTAGCACTGGTCCCCCTGACATGCCAGGACACCAACCGGGCACCATAGGAGGCACTGCAGTGGACTTCATTAATAACCCTTCCCTTGGGTGCTGAGCCCCCCCAAAACCCACTCCCCACAACTGTCCACCACTACCATAGCTCTTATGGGTGAAGGGGGGCACCTACATGTGGGTACAGTGGGTTTTGGGGGGCTCCCATTTACCACCACAAGTGTAACAGGTAGGGGGGGATGGGCCTGGGTCCGCCTGGCTGAAGTGCACTGCAGTACCCCCTAAAACTGCTCCACGGACCTGCATACTGCTGTGATGGAGCTGGGTATGACATTTGAGGCTGGCAAAAAATGTGTTTTTTTTTTTTTTTTTCAGGGTGGGAGGGGGTTGGTGACCACTGGGGGAGTGCAGGGAGGTCATCCCCAATTCCCTCCGGTGGTCATCTGGTGAATTGGGGCACCTTTTTGAGGCTTGGTCCTAAAACTAAATGAACCAAGTAATACCGGCCAAATGCTCGTCAGGGCCGGCCTTCTTTTTTCCATTATCGGCCGAGGGCGGCCATGTGTTAACCACACCCCCGTCCTGCCTTCGCTACGCCTCCAACACGCCCCCTTAAACTTTAGCTGCTTCTGCGACGGACTGCAGTTGAGGCCGGCCAAAATCGGCTTTCGATTATGCCAATTTCGCCGGACTTGAGAGATGGCCGGCCATCTCCCGATTTGTGTCGGATGCATAGGTTGCTTTGTATTTGTATAATGGGGACCGAGGAGAGGGAAGGTTATATAGTGTCCATTACGAGCTTTGGTTTTGCTGTGTTGCAGAGTGTAGGCATTTATGTTGGGTCGGTAGGGTACGCCTTTTTGAACAAGTTGGTTTTTAGTGAAGTTTAGATGGTCGTAGGTTGTTTTCACAGCTTTTGGCAGTGCGTTCCATAGTTGTGTGCTTATATAGGAGAAGCTGGATGTGTAGGTTGCTTTGTATTTGAGTCCTTTGCATTTTGGGTAGTGGAGGTTTAGGTATGTTCGTGATGATCTGGTTGTGTTTCTGGTTGGTAGATCTATGAGGTCTGTCATGTATCCTGGGACTTGGCCGTAGATAATTCTGTGGACCAGGATGCAGATTTTGAAGGTGATACGCTCTTTGATTGGGAGCCAATGCAGTTTTTCTCGGAGGGGTTTGGCACTTTCGAATCACAATTTACCAAATATCAGCCTGGCTGCTGTGTTTTGAGCGGTCTGGAGTTTCTTTTTGAGCTGTTCTTTGCATCCCGCATAGATTCCGTTGCAGTAGTCTGCATGGCTTAGTACCACTGATTGCATTACGTTGCAAAATATTTCTCTATACTGCTCATTTTCTATACTGCTTAATCTGAAAACAGGTCTAGGCGATGTACCATTAACTAAAAACATAATAAGAAAGGTAGGAAAGTCATTCATACTAGGCTAGCAGACGCACTTAAACACACACACACACACACACAAAATATAAAACAAAACCATTGGTTGTCGCCCCAGGAAGGGCAGCTTCTTCAATAGGTAGGTCTCCAATAGCACCTTTGAACTAAAGGCCAACTCCGAATGTACGGATAGTGATGGGCAGTTCCAGAAGGAAGGACTATTGTAGGTAGACTCATGATATGCAAATTTCAGACCTGGGATAGTAAGTCAAAAGTCGTTAAACAATTGGCCAAACAGGTAGAAAATTTACGGTGAAAGCTTGAAAGATGCTTGGGTGCATAGGGAGAGGTATAACCAGTAGGTAAACGGAGGTGATGATGCCCCTCTGTAAGACTCTGGTGAGATCTGGAGACTTCACCTTCAAAAAGATTTAAACAGGATGGAGTCGGTCCAGAGGGCGGCTACTAAAATGGTCAGTGGTCTCATAAAGCATATGGGGACAGCCTTAAAGATCTCCATATGTATACTTCAGGAGAAAGGCGGGAGAGAGGAGATATGACAGAGACATTAAATATCTACGTGGTATAAATCCACAGGACCTGTGGAATGAGGTGGCAAAGGTGACGTTAAGGGATAGGAGGCAATGTCCTTCTGTGGATTAGGAATTGGTTATTGGACAGAAAACTGAGGGTAGGGTTAAATGGCCATTTTTCTCAGTGGAGGAGGGCGACCAGTGGAGTGCCAAAGGGATCTGCTTAACATATTTATAAATAATCTGGAAATCAGAATGTCAAATGAGGTGATTAAATTTGCCGATGACACCAAAATATTCAAAGCAGTTAAAGCACACGTGGATTGTGAAAAATTGCAGGAAGACCTCAGGAAACTGAAAGACTGGACATCCTAATGGCAGATGAAATTTGATGTAGACAAATGCAAAGCAATGCGCATGAATGACGCTAGCACCCAAGAAAAAGATCTAAGTTAGAACATAAGAGTAGCCATACTGGGTCAGACCAATGGTCCATCTGGCCCAGAATCCTGTTTTCCAAACAGTGGCCAAGCCAGGTCACCAGTACCTGGCAGAAACCCAAATCATGGCAACATTCCATGCTACAAATCCCAGGGCAAGCAGTGACTCCCCCCATGTCCATCTCTAATAGACTATGGACTTTTCCTCCAGGAACTTGTCCAAACCTTTTTTAAACCCAGATATGTAACCGCTGTTACCACATCCTCCAGCAAAGTGTTCCAGAGCTTAGCTATTCATTGAGTGAAAAAATATTTCCTCCTATTTGTTTTAAAAGTATTTCCATGTAACTTCCTCGAGTGTCCCCTAGTCTTGGGACTTTTGGAATGAGTAAAAAATCGATTTACTTCTACTCGTTCTACACCACTCAGGATTTTGTAGACCTCAATCATATCTCCCCTCGTCCATTTCTTTTCCAAACTGAACAGCCCTATCCTCCTTAGCCTTTCCTCATACGAAAGGAGTTCCATCCCCTTTATCATTTTGGTCGCTCTTCTCTGAACCTTTCCTAGCTTCATTGTTTTTCGAGATGAGGTGACCAGCTGCACACAGTTCAAGTTGTGGTTGCACCATAGATTGCTTTATTCTGTCCTGAAACAATGGGAATTTGGGGTGTCTCCATCTTATAATGTCCGACTGCTTAATACTAAGGAATAGGACGAACTGTTGGATAACGCTGTCCATCAAAACCAAAAATAAATTCTTTGAAGGAGTAAACAAACATGTGGACAAAGGGGAGCCGGTTGATATTGTATATCTGGATTTTCCAAAGGCGTTTGACAAGGTACCTCATGAAAGGCTACAAAGGAAATTGGAGGGTCATGGGATAGGAGGAAATGTCCTATTGTGGATTAAAAACTGGTTGAAGGATAGGAAACAGAGAGTGGGGTTAAATGGGCAGTATTCACAATGGAGAAGGGTAGTTAGTGGGGTTCCTCAGGGGTCTGTGCTAGGACCGCTGCTTTTTAATATATTTATAAATGATTTAGAGATGGGAGTAACTAGCGAGGTAATTAAATTTGCTGATGACACAAAGTTATTCAAAGTCGTTAAATCGCGACAGGATTGTGAAAAATTACAAGAGGACCTTACGAGACTGGGAGACTGGGCGGCTAAATGGCAGATGACGTTTAATGTGAGCAAGTGCAAGGTGATGCATGTGGGAAAAAAGAACCCGAATTATAGCTACGTCATGCAAGGTTCCACGTTAGGAGTTACGGACCAAGAAAGGGATCTGGGTGTTGTCGTCGATAACACACTGAAACCTTCTGCTCAGTGTGCTGCTGCGGCTAGGAAAGCGAATAGAATGTTGGGTATTATTAGGAAAGGTATGGAAAACAGGTGTGAGGATGTTATAATGCCGTTGTATCACTCCATGGTGCGACCGCACCTTGAGTATTGTGTTCAATTCTGGTTGCCACATCTCAAGAAAGATATAGTAGAATTGGAAAAGGTGCAGCGAAGGGCGACTAAAATGATAGCGGGGATGGGACGACTTCCCTATGAAGAAAGATTAAGGAGGCTAGGGCTATTCAGCTTGGAGAAGAGACGGCTGAGGGGAGACATGATAGGGTATATAAAATAATGAGTGGAGTGGAACAGGTGGATGTGAAGCGTCTGTTCACGCTTTCCAAAAATACTAGGACTAGGGGGCATGCGATTAAACTACAGTGTAGTAAATTTAAAACAAATCGGAGAAAAATTTTCTTCACCCAACGTGTAATTAAACTCTGGAATTCATTGCCGGAAAATGTGGTGAAGGTGGTTAGCTTAGCAGAGTTTAAAAAGGGGTTGGACGGTTTCCTAAAGGACAAGTCCATAAACCACTACTAAATGGACTTGGGAAAAATCCACAAGTCCAGGAATAACATGTATAGAATGTTTGTACGTTTGGGAAGCTTGCCAGGTGCCCTTGGCCTGGATTGGCCGCTGTTGTGGACAGGATGCTGGGCTCGATGGCCCCTTGGTCTTTTCCCAGTGTGGCATTACTTATGTACTTAAGTATGAATAAAATGGGAAATCCCCAAAATGACATGGGCAAATGAAAATACAATGAAGCTTTTTGGCATGTGCTCCCCTAATGAGCCCACGCACTTCTATCCTTACTGTCTACAGAACATTGGATGATTTAAGAATTCCACTGGCAGTATACAGTACATTGATATAAGTTATAGTGGATACACAAAGTAGACAGCAGTGCACATAGTATATTTGGTGATTTGAAATTTAACATACATGTAGGAGTGGAGTTGTTTTTTGAAGCTATATGATGGCACGCCAAGCTCAAGCCTTACAGTCTGCTTAGTTAGACTGGCTGGGCGGTGACTCTGAAGCTTTTTTTCTCCACTTTCAAAACATTGGATTAAGCTGATAACTGAGTGGGGGTTCCACATTACAATTACACAGGGAGTGTGAGCCTGTGTTAGGAATTTCAGTTAAAATTTAATGCCAAGAAGTGCAGAGTGATGCACCTTGGTGTGCCGAAATCCAAGGAGATGTACCAGATAGGAGGAGGGGAATTGATAAGCACAGCTCTGGAGAGGGACCTTGGAGTGATGGTGTCTGAGGATCTCAAGGTGACGAAACAGTGCGACAAAGCAGTGGCCACAGCCAGAAGGATGCTAGGCTTCATAGAGAGGGGTATAACCAGCAGAAGAAAGGAGGTGTTGATGCCCATGTACCAGTTGGAGTATTGTGTTCAGAATTGGAGGCTGTATCTTGCTAAGAATGTAAAAAGACTTGACGCGGGTCAGAGAAAAGGGACGATAGTGTTATGGGGTTTGCGTGCCAAGACATTTGAGGAGAGGACCTGAACATGTATACCCTGGAGGAAAGGAGAGGCAGGGGAGATATGATACAGACGTTCAAATATTTGAAATACAATCAAACCTAAGGTGGTAGAACTAGAGGACATGAACTCAGGTTGAAAGGGGACCAACTTGGGAATGATGTCAGGAAGAACTTTTTCACTGAGAGGGTGGTAGATCCCCGGAATGCCCTCCCGCAGGAGGTGGTGGAGATGAAAATGGTAACGGAATTCAAAAATGTTTAGAAGGATTGAAACCAAACAAACTTAGCGGTAATTGATGGCAAGCCCAGAAATTGAGAAGCAGAGCCAGTGCTGGCTGGGTGGACTTACAGTCTGCGCCCTGGATATACTTACCTTATACCATGAGTTTATCTTGATGGGAGGACTGGATGGGACCGTACAGGTCTTTATCTGCCATCATCTACTATGTATACAAATCTCTCCCATGTATCCTGAAAACCTGATTGGCTGGTGTGTCCCGAGGACTGAGTTGAGAACCCCTGGTCTTGACCAATAATTGTATTGTCCTTGCCATAGAAGTATTTTTAGACAACTAATTGTATGATGTAGAAATGTAGGCCTGGTGTCCTCAGTTGAGCCTTCAGTCCCTGTTAATCGGTGAGAATGGAAAAAGGGCTACAATTCTCCATAAACATGAAACTTTATACTCCTCCCCCCACCCCAAATTGGGTTACCTCTTCTGACATGAAGCAATGTTCCTTTTCCTTCTGTGAAATGTGGAAGACAGCAGTGAAGTCCAGTATAATCAATACTGCCAAGTTCTGCATTGGGAAATGAGGGCCCTTGTTTTAAAAAAGAGACCAAAGGCTTTGAAACTGCATTGTTTCTTAAACATGCCTTTGTTTGCACCCAACGTTGCAAAACTGTCCTAGAGTTTGAACATTTTGATGGGGCATTATTTTTTTTCTGGTAAGATTGTGCAATTTTTGTACTCATAAGACCATAAGAACGGCCATACTGGGTCAGACCAGTGGTCCATCTAGCCCGGTATCCTGTTTCCAATAGTGGCCAATCCAGGTCACAAGTACCTGGCTGAACCCCAGAGAGTAACAACATTCCATTCAGAATCTCAAATAGTAGCAACATTCCATCTAGAACCCCAAAGAGTAACAACATTCCATCTAGAACCCCAAAGAGTAACAACATTCCATTCAGAATCTCAAATAGTAGCAACATTCCATCTAGAACCCCAAAGAGCAACAACATTCCATTCAGAATCTCAAATAGTAGCAACATTCCATCTAGAACCCCAAAGAGTAGCAACATTCCATTCAGAATCTCAAATAGCAACATTGCATGTAGAACCCCAAAGAGTGGAAACATTCCATTCAGAATCTCAAATAGTAGCAACATTCCATCTAGAACCCCAAAGAGTAGCAACATTCCATTCAGAATCTCAAATAGTAGCAACATTGCATGTAGAACCCCAAAGAGTGGAAACATTCCATTCAGAATCTCAAATAGTAGCAACATTCCATCTAGAACCCCAAAGAGCAACAACATTCCATTCAGAATCTCAAAGAGTAGCAACATTGCATGTAGAACCCCAAAGAGTGGCAATATTTCTTTCAGAATCTCAAAACAGTGCAACATTTCATGTAGAACCCCAAAGAGTGGAAACATTCCATTCAGAATCTCAAATAGTAGCAACATTCCATCTAGAACCCCAAAGAGCAACAACATTCCATTCAGAATCTCAAATAGTAGCAACATTCCATCTAGAACCCCCAAAGAGTAGCAACATTCCATTCAGAATCTCAAATAGTAGCAACATTGCATGTAGAACCCCAAAGAGTAGCAACATTCCATTCAGAATCTCAAATAGTAGCAACATTCCATCTAGAACCCCAAAGAGTGGAAACATTCCATTCAGAATCTCAAATAGTAACAACATTCCATGCTACTAATCCGAAAACAAGCAGTGGCTTCCCCCATGTCCATCTCAATAACAGACCTTCAAGCCCTTCAGCTGTGGGTCACACTGAACGAGCAAAAGCACAGTGAAATAAAAAGGTTGACAGGCCTATGTAAGCTGAGGTTTAAAGCTTGAAAGTCCTAGTAACTAGTTCCTAGCATGCCCTGCTCTCTGGCTTCCTCTCTAGTAGAAGCCCTGGCTGTCAATGACACCAAGGTTTGATTAACAGGAGACAGCAGGAGCGTTCTTGACCCATTATCTGAATCCAGTAGGCGGAGCTTGTTACCCTATCAATTATATTGTTTTTAGTGTACCAAGATATCTGTGGCTTCATTGGGGAGAATTAAAACCTCCTTGGGTGGACAGGCTTCAGCCTTAGGACATCAAGCTGTCTCCTGTCCATCAAACCCTGAGTGACACTGAGGGGTCTTGATGTTTCTATGGGGACTGTTTCCCAGCATGCTCTACACAGTTGCTCTCTGGCTCCCTCTCTGGTAGAGAATCTGGCTACAGAGTGGGTTCTGTTGTTCCTATAGTGACTATTTCCCAGCATGCATTGCACAGCTGCTCTCTGGTTCCCTCTCTGGTAGAAGCCCTGGCTATCAGTGACCCAGAAAGGAGTTGGGTCCTGCTGTTTCCATGGTAACCATTTCGCAGTATGCCCTGCAGAGCCACTGTCTGGTAGAAACACTGAGGAGTTCTGATGTTTCCATGGCGACTATTTCCCAGCATGCACTGCAGAGCTGCTCTCTGGCTCCCTCTCTGGTAGAAGCACTGGCGATCAGTGACCCAGAAAGGAGTTGGGTCCTGCTGTTTCCATGGTAAACCATTTCGCAGTATGCCCTGCAGAGCCACTGTCTGGTAGAAACACTGAGGAGTTCTGATGTTTCCATGGCGACTATTTCCCAGCATGCACTGCAGAGCTGCTCTCTGGCTCCCTCTCTGGTAGAAGCCCTGGCTATCAGTGACCCAGAAAGAAGTTGGGTCCTGCTGTTTCCATGGTAACCATTTTGCAGTATGCCCTGCAGAGCCACTGTGTGGTAGAAACACTGAGGAGTTCTGATGTTTCCATGGCGACTATTTCCCAGCATGCACTGCAGAGCTGCTCTCTGGCTCCCTCTCTGGTAGAAGCCCTGGCTATCAGTGACCCAGAAAGGAGTTGGGTCCTGCTGTTTCCATGGTAACCATTTTGCAGTATGCCCTGCAGAGCCACTGTGTGGTAGAAACACTGAGGAGTTCTGATGTTTCCATGGCGACTATTTCCCAGCATGCACTGCAGAGCTGCTCTCTGGCTCCCTCTCTGGTAGAAGCCCTGGCTATCAGTGACCCAGAAAGGAGTTGGGTCCTGCTGTTTCCATGGTAACCATTTTTGCAGTATGCCCTGCAGAGCCACTGTGTGGTAGAAACACTGAGGAGTTCTGATGTTTCCATGGCGACTATTTCCCAGCATGCACTGCAGAGCTGCTCTCTGGCTCCCTCTCTGGTAGAAGCCCTGGCTATCAGTGACCCAGAAAGGAGTTGGGTCCTGCTGTTTCCATGGTAACCATTTTGCAGTATGCCCTGCAGAGCCACTGTGTGGTAGAAACACTGAGGAGTTCTGATGTTTCCATGGCGACTATTTCCCAGCATGCACTGCAGAGCTGCTCTCTGGCTCCCTCTCTGGTAGAAGCCCTGGCTATCAGTGACCCAGAAAGGAGTTGGGTCCTGCTGTTTCCATGGTAACCATTTTGCAGTATGCCCTGCAGAGCCACTGTGTGGTAGAAACACTGAGGAGTTCTGATGTTTCCATGGCGACTATTTCCCAGCATGCACTGCAGAGCTGCTCTCTGGCTCCCTCTCTGGTAGAAGCCCTGGCTATCAGTGACCCAGAAAGGAGTTGGGTCCTGCTGTTTCCATGGTAACCATTTTGCAGTATGCCCTGCAGAGCCACTGTGTGGTAGAAACACTGAGGAGTTCTGATGTTTCCATGGCGACTATTTCCCAGCATGCACTGCAGAGCTGCTCTCTGGCTCCCTCTCTGGTAGAAGCCCTGGCTATCAGTGACCCAGAAAGGAGTTGGGTCCTGCTGTTTCCATGGTAACCATTTCGCAGTATGCCCTGCAGAGCCACTCTCAGCTAGAAACACTCGAAGTTGCTGCTGTTTTCATGGTGACCCTTTCCCAGCATGCATTGCAGAGCCTCTCCCAATACTTCCAGAGCTTTATGTGTTAAATAAAGAACCGATTGCCTTGTTAGACCATTTGGTTATGTGGAAGTGCGAGTCCACAAAGAAGCTGTACATGAGACGTCTTTACTGGCCTCGGTGAATATACCTACATCACGCTTTGTAGAGTTAACCTAGAGAGTTGCCTGTTCCTTCTCGTGTGCAGGTTGTCAATTCCTTCTACCAGCTGTATCCAAGGGCCAGAAACTGCGCAGGTTTTCAGGATACCCCTGATGAATATGCACGAGGCTGATGTGGAGATGTTCTTTCTCTATCCCATGCAAATCTAATTTATGCACGTTCGTTGGAGCCAGCCTGAAAGCCCAACCTGTTTTGTGACCCTTGAGGACAATGCGAATTACGGGCCCTGTTTACTAAGGTGCACTAGCATTTTAACGTGTGCTGGAAATTAGTGCATGCTAACCGTGTAGACGCTCATAGGAATATTATGAGCATCTACATGGTTAGCACGCACTAAACACAACAGTAATTGGGTGGAAAGGACCCAATATCAAGTGATCAGTCACCACATCACTTGATATTGGGTCCTTTCCACCCAATTACTGTTGTGTTCCGTTTCTGTGGAGAGTGTGAACCCCATCTGGTTGTTTAGCACGCACTAAAAACACTAGCACGCCGTAGTAAACACGGCCTTACATGCGTGCCCACCCGTGATATGTGTGGGCCACTCCTTCCTCACAGGCCAATTATGTTTCAGTGAGATGAGAAATTTCTAGAACATATCACATGGCCTTGTCAATTTACGTCAGTTTGCAGAAGCACAAGCAGGTTTGCTTACATGTAAAGGGTGTGGGTTGTTCATTTTATTGATTTATTTTTTGAAATAAATGCATGCATTAATCTTTGGTTTTGATAGAACATTATTTGGGGAAAATGAAGCTCTTGTGACAATATGCAAACATTTGATTTAGGGGGTAATTTTCAAAGGTTTTCTGTAGGTTTCATTTTTGAAATCCATGCGTGTTCTTACCTGGCATGTTTTGCACCTGCAAAGTGCCCAGTTTTTTCAGACTCCAGGTTACAACGCTCTTTATGGCCTTGTATGAAAATTATTCCGTAAATCGTTAGGATTAAACCTCAGCCTTCACAGAGAGACAGTTGCTTTCTTTCGCTAGATCTAAACCTGATGGATAATGGGCTTTTCGATCTTCTGCAGGGTACGGCGCTGAGACTGAACATAAGAATGAATGCCCAGAAAACCTACAGATTCAGCAGATGATACCAGTAGGAGATGACCAGAACGCAGAGCAGTGGATCTTCAGTGACTGGAACTATATAAGTCAATGCGAGCCCCAGCAGGGAGCGAGCAACACAGCCGGAGGTGTACCAGAGGGTCCCAGTCAGGCAGAAAATAATGCCTATAACCTGAGAACTAGCAGCACAGAGCTGAAGATGGATTCACTAGAGAAACCCTTCAAGTGTACGAAGTGTGACCGACGATTCCGACTGGAGTCCAAGCTGAGGAACCACCAGAGCTTACACACGCTTCAACGATGCTTCATCTGCTTACAGTGCAAGAAGGGTTTCACGCACAAGCAGCATCTGACCAGACATCAGAAGATCCATGAAGAACGTCGGGTGCTCTTCATATGTAACGACTGTGGCATGAGCTTCAATCACAAGGGCAACTTCACAACTCATCGGAGGCTGCACACCGGGGAAAGACCCTTCTCCTGTACTCAATGTGGAGAAAGCTTCAACCGAAAAGCTGATCTCATCATTCATGAGAGAACCCATACCGGGGAGAGACCCTTTTCATGTAACGAATGCGGGAAAAGCTTCAATCGGAAGCGATACCTTCTGAAGCACCAAGACACCCACACGGTAGAGAGACCATTCTCCTGCGATGGATGTGGGAGAAGCTTCCCCAGGAAGGAAGCTCTTGTGAATCACCAGAAAATTCACCTGGGACAAAGACCCAACAACTACAGTGAAATCGCAAATAACTTGGGCTACCAGTTGGATTTTGTAGTCCAGAAAGGAAACTGCCCGGGCGAAAAGAAGAGTTATCTGTGCTGTGTGTGTCAGAAAATCTTCGGATACAAGCAGCATTTAGTACGGCACCAAAGGATCCACACAGGAGAAAGACCATTCGTATGCCCTGTGTGTCAGCTGACCTTCAACCAAAAGCAAATCCTGGACAGGCACATGGAAATCCACAATGGGGAGAGACCATTTCTATGTCCTGAATGCGGTGGCAGCTTCCTTCTCAAACACAATCTCGTAAAACACCAGAAGATCCACGCTCGTTTGGCAGCGGCAGACTCAAAGTGAAAAGCTTTTACCTGTGACTTGGATAGCTCCGTGTAGAGAGAGAATCTGATCTGATTATGCTATGTCCAAAGAGCAAAGATACACAGCTAAATAAAAACGCAGAAATACCATCATGTTTAAAAAGTCCAAGTCCTCTGTAGGAGGCGAGATTCCAATCAAGGTACCCATAGTTTTGTTTTATTTTTTAGCTACTGTAACTAGCTAGCAGGAGACAGTAAATACGTGTTATTTTGCTCTAGAAAAGACAATGTGGCCTCTTTGTAGAAATTACCAGTTGTTTCTTTGAGCATATGAACGTTTTGAACGGTATGGATGAAAAAAAAAAACTGTACGGAATAATCAGATGAGTTTGGTGGACCTTAATGTAATGTTTAATCTATATAGTGTATCCTTTCCCTAGAGTTAGATAATTCAACCAGCAATGATCTCTCAGCTCCAAATCTGATGGGTTCCCTTATCTCCATCACCCATTGGCTTAGGGCTTCCTTCGTTCAGTTTGTCTCTCTTTCTAAAGTGCATCGTTATCCATTTCCACTGTCCCTTATGCACTTCATACACTTTTAGGGGCAGTGGTGTGCTGGAGCAGGCTCTCACAGGCTCGCAAGAGCCGGTTGTTAAGTTTTTAAGAATTTTGGGAGCCGGTTGTTAAAGTAGGGCCCTCCATGGCTACTTTAACAATTGGCCTCCAAAATGTGGGCTTGGGCCCCCTGCTGAATTCTCTTTTACTTTGCTGGTGGAGATGCTGAGCCCTGCCAGCCAAGTAAATAGACTGCTGCTGCTCCCAGCTCCTTGTTTCCAGCTCTGAGCAGCAGGCTAGGACTTCTCCAGCATGTGTGAGAAGTTCCAGCATGCTGCTCAGAGCAAGACGTTGGGAGTGGTGGCAGTCTATTTATTGGCTGCCAGCAAAGGTATGCCTAGCATGCTCGTACGAAGGGAGGGAGGCAAGTGTTGCTCCCCCTCCCCCCTCCCCCTCCCCGGACACCCTGCAGAGCTGGCTACGTCCGGAGAAAGAGCCTGTTGTTAAAACTTTACCAGCACACCCCTGTTTAGGGGTCACCAAAGGCGCAATATCCAAAATGATTTAACTAGCCAGGAACCTCCTGGTGCTTCTTTCAGACTGAGAGCACCCCCAGCTTTTCTTTCCTACTGTAGATTCATTCCTCTGCTTGCTTATGTATCTACCAGCCCTTTCTGTGGGAGTATCCTGGATCCTTCTGGAAAGTTCCCAAGCAAAGTTGTTGCTGAGCTCACACCTACCTGAAACAAAGAAGGCACAACCTGCTATCTGGCATTGGGGCGTGCTTTCTAAATTTTTGAAAGGGCGACTATGACAAAATGAGGGAAATGGTTAAAAAGAATCTGAAAGGATTAGCTGCAAAGGTTGGGACTTTAAATCAGGTGTGGGCGTTGTTTAAAAATACCATCGTGGAAGCCCAGATCAGATGTATTCCACATATTAACAAAGGTGGAAAAAAGAGCAAACGATAGCCAGCATGGTTAAAAGGTGAAGTGAAAGAGGCTATTAGAGCCAAAAGAACATCTCTAAAAATGGAAAAAAGCATCCAAATGGAGAAGAAGCAGCATAAGCACTGCAAGATGCAAAGCATTTTTAAAAAATATATATTTAGATTTTGCTGACACCTTTTTCAGTAGTAGCTCAAGGTGAGTTACATTCAGGTACTCTGGATATTTCTGTGTCCCAGGAGGGCTCACAATCTAAGTTTGTACCTGAGGCAATGGAGGGTTAAGTGACTTGCCCAAGATCACAAGGAGCAGTGATGGAATTTGAACTGGCCACCTCTGGAGTTCAGGACCAGTGCTCTAACCACTAGGCCACTCCTCCACCCCAAAGAATAGCAACATGGAATGTTGCTATTCTTTGAGATTCTGAATGGAATCTTTATTTAGATTTTGCTCACACCTTTTTCAGTAGTAGCTCAAGGTGAGTTACATTTAGGTACACTGGATATTTCTGTGTCCCAGGAGGGCTCACAATCTAAGTTTGTACCTGAGGCAATGGAGGGTTAAGTGACTTGCCCAAGATCACAAGGAGCAGTGATGGAATTTGAACTGGCCACCTCTGGAGTTCAGGACCAGTGCTCTAACCACTAGGCCACTCCTCCACCCCAAAGAATAGCAACATGGAATGTTGCTATTCTTTGAGATTCTGAATGGAATCTTTATTTAGATTTTGCTCACACCTTTTTCAGTAGTAGCTCAAGGTGAGTTACATTTAGGTACACTGGATATTTCTGTGTCCCAGGAGGGCTCACAATCTAAGTTTGTACCTGAGGCAATGGAGGGTTAAGTGACTTGCCCAAGATCACAAGGAGCAGTGATGGAATTTGAACTGGCCACCTCTGGAGTTCAGGACCAGTGCTCTAACCACTAGGCCACTCCTCCACCCCAAAGAATAGCAACATGGAATGTTGCTATTCTTTGAGATTCTGAATGGAATCTTTATTTAGATTTTGCTCACACCTTTTTCAGTAGTAGCTCAAGGTGAGTTACATTTAGGTACACTGGATATTTCTGTGTCCCAGGAGGGCTCACAATCTAAGTTTGTACCTGAGGCAATGGAGGGTTAAGTGACTTGCCCAAGATCACAAGGAGCAGTGATGGAATTTGAACTGGCCACCTCTGGAGTTCAGGACCAGTGCTCTAACCACTAGGCCACTCCTCCACCCCAAAGAATAGCAACATGGAATGTTGCTATTCTTTGAGATTCTGAATGGAATCTTTATTTAGATTTTGCTCACACCTTTTTCAGTAGTAGCTCAAGGTGAGTTACATTTAGGTACACTGGATATTTCTGTGTCCCAGGAGGGCTCACAATCTAAGTTTGTACCTGAGGCAATGGAGGGTTAAGTGACTTGCCCAAGATCACAAGGAGCAGTGATGGAATTTGAACTGGCCACCTCTGGAGTTCAGGACCAGTGCTCTAACCACTAGGCCACTCCTCCACCCCAAAGAATAGCAACATGGAATGTTGCTATTCTTTGAGATTCTGAATGGAATCTTTATTTAGATTTTGCTCACACCTTTTTCAGTAGTAGCTCAAGGTGAGTTACATTTAGGTACACTGGATATTTCTGTGTCCCAGGAGGGCTCACAATCTAAGTTTGTACCTGAGGCAATGGAGGGTTAAGTGACTTGCCCAAGACCACAAGGAGCAGCAGTGGGATTTGAACCAGCCACCTTGGGATTGCAAGACTGGTGCTCTAACCACTAGGCTACTCCTCCATTAGCAACATTCCATGTAGAAGCCTGCCCTTGCAGATCAGCAACGCGGCCGCGCAGGCTTCTGCTTCTGCTTCTGTGAGTACGTGCAGGACGTCAGACTCACAGAAGCCTGCGCGGCCGCGTTGCTGATCTGCAAGGGCAGGCTTCTGTTTCTCTGTCCCAGGAGGGCTCACAATCTAAGTTTGTACCTGAGGCAATGGAGGGTTAAGTGACTTGGCCAAGATCACAAGGAGCAGCAGTGGGATTTGAACCGGCCACCTCTGGATTGCAAGACTGGTGCTCTAACCACTAGGCCACTGGTTCAAGGAATGTGTAGGTAATTACTCTTTAGTGCCACCTGGTCTCTGCACTGATCCCCTGGATTCTACATATGGCCCCTAATTCTATAAGTCGCCAAAAACTGTGCGCACAATTTAATTGAATAATGAGCCAACTTTTTAACAAGCAATTATTGGCGCTAATTGAAATCAATTAATTTGTTCGTGTGTAAATGTAGGTGCGTGGTCCATGTCTAAATTTGACACATCCCCAAAAGGGAGGGTCATAGGTGTTTCATGGCAGAGCGTGGGCATGGGTTCAAGTTACATGTGGAATTATAGAATAAGAACGTTCCATGCGTAAATTTGCACCACATTTTCATCGGTGCAAATGGACGCACCTAAATTTACACACGACCTCTGCGCATAAGTGGGTTTTTTTTTCTGCGGTGATTGTTTAGGCACGATTTATAGACTTCACCCCACGGTGCCCAGATTTACGTGCACGCCCAAATTAATTGTGCTGACAACAAATTATTGATGTTAATCGGCACTCATTTAAAGTTTGCGCACTCATCTGCTTGTGTGTGTTTCTCAAAAGGGCCCGTTTACCGAATCCAGCCTTAAGTGTCCATATCAATGGAGTTGGAGAGAGCTGTGTGTGTGTTTGTGGGGGGGGGGGGGGGGGTGGATTGATGGGCCCCCAACCCAGATCTCACCACCATAGCCGAGTTGCTTCGTTACCCTCCTGTTGCCGCTAACGATCATCTGTTTATCCCATATGTTTATGAACTCCGTTTCCATTTCAGCTCGGACTCTAATGAAAATGGACCAGTGACACTGTATCGCCCAGAACCAATGATGAACGTTTCAGGTTTTTGCCTTTCAAAAGTGAATAAACAGATTTACGATGACGAAATCAAGCCAGCTCTTTGAAATGAGTTGGCTTGATTTCGTCACCAATTACTCGAAACTCCTTCAATATAACGAATGTAAAGAGTGACTGTTTTGAACTATGGATAGAGGGGTCTGACCTGTGTTTCCTAATGTCGTTTTGAGGGGTGGGATTAGGGATATGACCCCTGCACTATTACAACTGTTGCCTGCTTGGATTTTGATTGAAAACTTAGAACCAATGATTACAAAAAAAAATTCGTTATGGGAGCAGGACTTGAAACAGTAAGAATTGTATTAAGCACTACCTGTGGAATCTTCTAGAAGCTGCTTCCCCATACCTGAATCAGCTGCCATCTCACCAAGAATTTTAGGCAGTTCTTAAGACCCATCTGTTTAGATAGACATAGGTGCCCATGTTGGAGTACTGAGCTTGCGATGTAACTGCATCGTCTCTTTACCTTCTCCCCTTGGAGAATTGTAGTCTTTTTATTTTTTATTTTCTTCTTTCCTGTGAGATTTGTAATTCCTATCTTTGATAATATTGTTAGCTGCTGATATGGCATGTCCCTGCGGCAGGATATCGAAAATAAACTTGGAACTGTGCTGAGTCGGAGCAGTGTAGAATGTTCCGGAAGCTGCTTTGCTGAGTCGGAGCACCTTACCGTGTATGAAATTTAAAAATGTGTACGACTAGAAGGTAAGTCTCTGACATAACACATAGGGACCTGAGCCCAAGCATCCGATGCCATCCAAGATAAGGATTCAGTGCAATGGAAATACCCCAGGATAAGAATCTTATAGTGCAGTGTTACCCCTTCCAGTATTTGAGAGAGACGGAGAGTTTCATGGCCACACTAAATAGGAACTCTGGAATTGACCAATGGAAGGGAATACAGGAAGGGATTGATGAGGGAAGCCTACTGAAGCTTGAAGGTAGGTTCCTAAATACATTCTTTGTGGTGAAAGGGCTGAATTTCCCCTCTTACCCTAAGAACGCAGCTGAGGTGAAGCAACGTTTCTCAGGACTTTCCCAATATTCTGGTTAACTTGGATAAAAGCTAATCATGTACACAGAATATATATTGAGTAACTTTAGAAGAAACATCCTGGTACTTGTTTCAAGCCTGAAATGCTAAATTATTAGCTGTCTTACGTGTATTAGTATTTTAGGTTAACATACTGAGAAGTAAGCAATGAATGCGGGCAAGAGACAGTAGCACGGAAGGGGTTATACTACAAAACCATTTATGTAGATTTGTGTTTGAAACCTTCCAACTATCTAAAGAATCGTCCTGTTGTAAGATCAAGGTTCCAATGGACATTCCTTTAGAATCGTCCTGTTGTAAGATCAAGGTTCCAATGGACATTCCTTTATATTAAAACCTGTCTTGAGTGTTATCTACTGCGTTGATGCAAATATAATAGTGTTGAACGTCATGTGAAAATAAAGAGAATTTCCGAACCTCATTCAACTAATCTTTTTGTTTGCTTACATTGTCTCACAGTGGTTACCATCCATCTCATGACTATGCGGACACTTCTAGTGCAGCTGTCCTGATTCCCTAAGGAACAAGTACACATTAGAATAAGACGCATAGAGCAATTATACTCTGGTATCGGGCTTATGGTCTCTGTCTTGTTTTGCTCTACGCATTTTACTCTAATGTGTACTATGTTTGTACTAGTTCACATTTCATGCTTTTGTTTATGCAGTCAATAAGATAAGGCTCCTGACAAAATCAAGTCTGCCGAAACACGGCCGTGTCGAGCCTTTCAACATTTGGCTTGCATGACTTTTGAGGCAATAACGACCTGATTCATTGGATGAACTTTGGCTTCCTCTTTTTTTTCTCCCTCAGTCCTCACTCTTAAGACCACCCGCAACCTCAAAATCTTCAAAGCTGCCAGGAGGAGCTTTTTAGGCCTTCAAGGTAGGTTCATGGACGTGTCTCCAGTGAGATGCTGACGCTCACTAGGCCACCAAGTTCATGATAACTGCTGGTGGTCAAACCTTTCTGCAGACCAGTGCTTGAGAGAGAAGGTCTGAAGCGTTTCTTGGTATGAAATATATGAGCAAATGGGGCAGAGCTTTCCTACTAGGGACATTTTCTAGAAGGTTCGGTAGTTAAGCTCTTATTTTATCATTTTGTGCCCACGTTTTATGTGTCTACTGCAGGCGTAAGTTGTAGAATATGTTTGTTTTATCAAACTTGACTTACTGTAGAGTCTCAATTATCCAACGTAAATGGGACCAGCCCGTTGTTGGATACGTGGAAAGTCAGATAATACAGAAAACCCCTCAAACCAAAGGCATAGAGTTCACAATTTTCAAAAATTGTTCAAAAACAAAGATTTTTAATAGAATTAAATGCGTTGGCATCACTGGGGTCAGATTAGCGAGATCAGATAAGCGAGACTGTGCTGTATTGCATGGGAGGGGCATGGGTGGATCCAAAATTTCTACAACATACAGTAACTGCTGTTGACAAGGCATAAATGGGAGGTGTGTAGATGCCAAACTAAGCAAGTATTCTACAAAGGAATCTGGGCGCCAGATGAAGTCATAGAATTAGCCCTCAGCACTTTGCCTCTAGGCGCAACATTCGTGCTGCCCAGTTCTAGAATTTCCCCCACAATGCCTTAGTAGGATTTTTGTTTTATTGAATTAGTTTCCTGCTGTTTCTTTGGGTTTCTGACTCAGTCAGAAGCAGGTATCATGAGCCTAGTTGCAACGCCTCGGATTTACCCCTCTCCTTCCTTGCACCCGCCATACCGAATCTAGTCATTGCAGTGACACTCCTAAAGTAAAGGGCATCTCAGCTTTACTTTTTTGGTCAGACCCGACACTGTGTTTCGGCGAGAAACGCCTGCCTCGGGGGCCTGTTAATGCATGGGACAAAGGTCTTTTCCTCTAATGGATGATTGACATCCCTAGAAACAGACACCATTAATAAACCCCAGAGGTAGGCATTTCTCACCGAAACAGAGGCCCCTAACTTCGTTTGTGCTTTGGATTCCCTCTCCTTTGTGTTTCAGTTGTGTTGCAACAGGTCTCCAGAACTTTGCAATCTTGGCCCTAAGTAAGGCTACCAGGATTCCCTCCTCCTTCCCAGCATCCCCAGCCCCAGCTGACCCAGGATGTGTACTAGAAAATGTAAGTTATTTCCCTTGTTAAATTGTGCTGCTTGGGTATGTTTTTTGTTTTTCTTTTTTCCGATCATTAATGGAGTTCTTTTCATGCTTAATTTTAATTTACTATTGTTTTATGTAAACCACTTTGACCTTTTTGAAGAAAATGCGGTATATCAAAGATAAATCTGCAACTGAAATTTGTAGCTCACTTTCAGCCCAAACCAGCCCAGCTCCACTCCCAAACAGCACCCACCCCCTCACCCTGCAACCAGAGAGCCTTCCTTCCCGCTCCCCCATGACCAGACAAGAGTCCCCTCCTGGGCTTCTGCATGAGCTCCTCCCCCAGGACTTACCTCAAAATGGCTGCCGAGAACTTCAGCAGCAGTCTCACTACTAAAGATTGTGGCAGCCATTTTGAGATTAGAGCTGGCTTGGGCATGACCGCACCTGTGGAGGAGGTGCGTGGGCAGAAGCGACTGGGGATTTGCCCAAGGACTCTAATGTAGGCCCAGAGCGAGAGGGAAGGAGCTAAGCCCGATCCTGGTTGGGGGAGGAGGGGAACAACTGCTGTGGGTACAAAGTAGTGAGTTTCAGTTGAAACTGGGGTGCTGAAATCCCATGGTGTGCAATCCAAAGAGGCATGGCTATGGGAAGGGTGTGGGTGACTCAAGGGTGCTCCTTATTTTGTAATTGCACACCTAAATTCTAGGAATGCTCCCGGCACCCATTACCCTCCCATTTCCCTTTTTCAAATTCGCACGTAAAATTTAGGCGCAGATCTGGCACCTAAGTTTGTGTGTAACTGCTAATTAAATCTAATTAGCACTAATAGCTTCTTAGGATGCCAATTAGTGCTAATTGGCTGTATTCAATTAATTTGCACATGCCCACATGTGGGTGTCTACAACAAGCACCATCGGTAGAACCCATGCAGAGAATTGCCAATTAAGGGCACCAATGATCCATGAAACTGCTAGCATTCCACCATCTACTCAGGTATTTGGCATCTAACATTAGGCAACAGCCTACAAAATCCCTCTTTTTTTTTTTTTTTTCAAAAATATAACAAGAACAGAAAAAAAAGCAACACTGGGCTTTCAGGGTTGGGATAAGCAAAGTCCTCCTTTATTGACAGATAGACCCGACACGGGCTGCGTGTTTCGGTGCACTAGCGCCTGCTTCAGGGGTCAGAGAGTCCTCAATATGTCTTTCATAAAGATGCATCTGTCATCAAAAAAACCCCGATGGAAATACAATGCTTGTTCTTAGCAAGGAACTTGTGGAGCTGGTTCTTGGCAGTGACCCTCGGAGTGCAGTGCAAACCTCTGACCCCTCCTGCATTATCTGCCACTGCCAAGACCCCTGCTCCGCAAGTTCCTTGCTAAGACATGCAGCAGCCCGTGTCGGGTCTATCTTTCAATAAAGGAGGACTTTGCTTATCCCAACCCTGAAGGCCCAGTGTTGCTTTTTCTTGTTCCTGTATTGGTTTGTATACTGCTTTACCCTCTCTTTTCCGATCAAAAATATAACAAGACATAATTAACAATACAGAAGGACAATGTAATAGAGCAAAGGCATGCATTAACCCTCTATATAAAATTTGCCAAAATGTACACATTCAATTTAATTGAATAACAAGCTAATTGGTTCCAATAATCGTGCAATCTGAAAAAGGGCACACGGGAATGGGAGGGGCATGGGCAGAATGGGGGGGGGGGGGGGTTGAAGGAAAGAGGAGTGGTTTTGGATCGGGAGGGGGGGTTGACAAACGGACAGGGAGTGGCCCAGGGCCTTTGTGGGGGGGGGGGGGGGGGGTTAAAGGAAGGAGCGAGAGAGTGGTGCTGGACTCTTGGGGAGCTGAGGGAAGAAGGGGGGGGAGAGAAGATGTGCAAGACACATGGAGGGGAGCTGGATGGAGAGGGAGAGCTGCTGAACCTTCAAGGGGAGGGGGACAGGAGAGATGCCACTATGGGTGAAGAAACCGGGGAGAGAAGAAGATGGTAGACCATTGGGTGGGAGTGCTGGGCAGAAGGGGAGATGTTGGGGCCATAGGGGGAGGGAGAGAGTAAGATCAGGTGCTGAACCCACAGGAGATGCAGCTACACAAACCCTGATGCCTTGCTTTTTCCCAGGTTGTGTAGGTGGTAAAACACAATTAGCAAACTGCGGTGCAAGTTGCCACCTACACAACCCAGGAATGCACACAGCAATGACATTTGTGTAGCCATGTCTCCTGGCACCAGGCTGGGTTTCCTGAGTAGGCTGTCGTCTATCACCCACTACCTTGCTGAACACTGAAGCTTCACATTTTTAGAGGGTGAGGAGGGGGGAGAGAGACATGGGATGGGGAACTGCTGGCCCATAGGGATGGAAGGGAAGGAATGGGGGACAGGGAATTACTGGACTATGAGGGGGAAAGAGGAGACAAGGAGTTGCTGGACCATAAGGGGGAGGGGGAGTGAGGGGGACAGGGAATTGCTGGAGTACAGGAGTGGAGAGAAAGGAAAAAGGAGAAAAGATAGGGAAATGCTGAACCACAGTGGAAAGAGAGGGGTGGAGAGGGGAAGGAGATGCTGGGCACAAGGGTGTAAGAAGGGAGCGAGAGAGGAGATACTTGGCAAGGTGGAACCATGTGGGGTAAACTACGGGGGCTGTCGAGATGAGTGAGAATAGAAGTGTAGGAATGGGGACTGGGTGAAAGAGAAGGGAAGGAGTGGTAGAAGGTGAAAGGAGGGGATGGAACGTTGAGACTGCTACATAGAGGACTGAAGAATGAGAAGGCGAAATTTGAGGGGGGAGACAGAAAAGAGAGAAAGAGGAAATATAGTAAGGGAGTAGAAGAAGATGGTGGAGAAAGGACAAATGGACAAGCAGAAGACAGGAAAAGAGAAAAAAATCTGAACCAACATGCTTGGAAAACTTTAAGTACCCAGAAACTTCCAGAGAACCAGGGGTTTTTTTTTGAGGGGGTACTTGGGGGTACTGAGTACTGGCACCTTTTCCATTGTCTACTAAAATTGACCCATGGTCCCTAAGTTTTAATGAAAGAGCTCAGGCTGTACACACCAGTTCTGCCTTGTCATAGATTCTGTGACTGGTTGCAGGGGGTCTGGCTAGTGTGGGGTGGGTCCATCCCTGTCTGGCATTTGAGTATCGGCACCTTTTTTGCTAGAAATAATGCACTGCAGAGAACAAAGGTAGAAAACAAGTGTTTTATTTTGAATGCATTTGCTTGAATATGGTAGGTCGGAGCAACATGATTTGTGGTACATGACTAGTCCAGCAATTCAGTAGTCAACATGGTCATTTTCAAATCGGAAAAATGTCCAACTTTTTGTTTTTGTGCTCAGTGTGTCTATCTTTTAGGATCATTAAAAAAAAAAAAGATCAAAAGGAAAAATGAACAAAAAACAAGCCGTTGGAATGTCTGGGGTGCCAACTTTCTTAGTAGACTGGAACCACAGACTTATACGGTCTGTGCCGGGGTTGGTGGTTGGGAGGCAGGGATAGTGCTGGGCAGACTTATATGGTCTGTGCCGGGGCTGGTGGTTGGGAGGCGGGGTTGGTGGTTGGGAGGCGGGGATAGTGCTGGGTAGACTTATACGGTCTGTGCCAGAGCCGGTGGTGGGAGGCGGGGCTGGTGGTTGGGAGGCGGGGCTGGTGGTTGGGAGGCAGGGATAGTGCTGGGCAGACTTATACGGTCTGTGCCAGAGCCGGTGGTGGGAGGCGGGGCTGGTGGTTGGGAGGCAGGGATAGTGCTGGGCAGACTTATACGGTCTGTGCCAGAGCCGGTGGTGGGAAGCGGGGCTGGTGGTTGGGAGGCAGGGATAGTGCTGGGCAGACTTATACGGTCTGTGCCAGAGCTGGTGGTTGGGAGGCGAGGATAGTGCTGGGCAGACTTATACGGTCTGTGCCAGAGCCGGTGGTGGGAGGCGGGGCTGGTGGTTGGGAGGCGGGGCTGGTGGTTGGGAGGCAGGGATAGTGCTGGGCAGACTTATACGGTCTGTGCCAGAGCCGGTGGTGGGAGGCGGGGCTGGTGGTTGGGAGGCAGGGATAGTGCTGGGCAGACTTATACGGTCTGTGCCAGAGCCGGTGGTGGGAAGCGGGGCTGGTGGTTGGGAGGCAGGGATAGTGCTGGGCAGACTTATACGGTCTGTGCCAGAGCTGGTGGTTGGGAGGCGAGGATAGTGCTGGGCAGACTTATACGGTCTGTGCCAGAGCCGGTGGTGGGAAGCGGGGCTGGTGGTTGGGAGGCAGGGATAGTGCTGGGCAGACTTATACGGTCTGTGCCAGAGCCGGTGGTGGGAGGCGGGGCTGGTGGTTGGGAGGCAGAGATAGTGCTAGGCAGACTTATATGGTCTGTGCCAGAGCCGGTGGTGGGAGGCGGGGCTGGTGGTTGGGAAGCAGGGATAGTGCTGGGCAGACTTATACGGTCTGTGCCAGAGCCGGTGGTGGGAGGCGGGGCTGGTGGTTGGGAGGCGGGGATAGTGCTGGGCAGACTTATACGGTCTGTGCCAGAGCCGGTGGTGGGAGGCGGGGCTGGTGGTTGGGAGGCGGGGATAGTGCTGGGCAGACTTATACGGTCTGTGCCAGAGCCGGTGGTGGGAGGCGGGGCTGGTGGTTGGGAGGCGGGGATAGTGCTGGGCAGACTTATACGGTCTGTGTCAGAGCCGGTGGTGGGAGGCGGGGCTGGTGGTTGGGAGGCGGGGATAGTGCTGGGCAGACTTATACGGTCTGTGCCAGAGCCGGTGGTGGGAGGCGGGGCTGGTGGTTGGGAGGCGGGGATAGTGCTGGGCAGACTTATACGGTCTGTGCCAGAGCCAGTGGTGGGAGGCGGGGCTGGTGGTTGGGAGGCGGGGATAGTGCTGGGCAGACTTATACGGTCTGTGCCAGAGCCAGTGGTGGGAGGCGGGGCTGGTGGTTGGGAGGCGGGGATAGTGCTGGGCACACTTTTACGTTCTGTGCCCTGAAAAGGACAGGTACAAATCAAGGTAAGGTATACACAAAAAGTAGCACATATGAGTTTGTCTTGTTGGGCAGACTGGATGGACCGTGCAGGTCTTTTTCTGCCATGATCTACTATGTATATGTTACCACAGACATCCCAGAAGAGCAGTGGAGCACCCTAAGGGGCACCGCAGTGGACTTCATATCAAACCTCCCAGGTGCACATCTCATCGTTCCTCCCCTATGTTATCGAGTGAGTCCTCCAAAACCCACCAAAAACCTACTGTAACCAACTAGACACCACTACAAAAGGCGGTAGAACCAGAGGACATGAATTGAGGTTGAAGGGGGGCAGACTCAGGACTAATGTCAGGAAGTTTTTTTTCACGGAGGGTGGTGGATGCTTGGAATGCCCTCCCGCGGGAGGTGGTGGAGATGAAAACGGTAACGGAATTCAAACATGCGTGGGATAAACACAAAGGAATCCTGGAATCTTAGTGGAGATTGGGTGACGACACTGGTAATTGAAAACAAAACGAGAGCTGTGCAGACTTCTACGGTCTACGCCCTGATCGTGACTGAATAGATAGGGATGGGCTGGAGTGTAAATTTTAAGGGGCTTTGATGTTAGCTTCAGAACTTAGTACAAGAACAGTTCTGGGCAGACTTCTACGGTTTGTGCCCTGAGAAAGGCAAGGACAAATCAAACTCTGGTATAAAGTATCACATACCATGTAGAACGAGTGTATCTTGTTGGGCAGACTGGATGGACCGTACAGGTCTTTATCTGCCGTCATTTACTATGTTAACTATGTTAACTATGTTACCGCCCCATCTCTCTCCTACCCTTCCTCTCCAAAATACTTGAGCGCGCCGTTCACAGCCGCTGCCTTGATTTTCTCTCCTCTCATGCCATCCTCGATCCACTTCAATCCGGTTTTCGCCCTCTGCACTCGACAGAAACAGCACTCTCTAAATTTTGCAATGACCTGCTCCTGGCCAAATCCAGAGATCACTACTCCATCCTCATCCTCCTCGATCTTTCCGCCGCGTTTGACACTGTCAACCATGATTTACTTCTTGCCAAGCTGTCCTCTTTTGGGTTCCACGGCCCTGTCCTCTCCTGGTTCTCCTCTTATCTCTCCCACCGCACCTTCAGGGTACACTCCCATGGATCTTCCTCCACTCCCATCCCACTATCTGTTGGAGTTCCCCAGGGAACTGTCCTTGGACCCCTTCTTTTCTCAATCTACACCTCCTCTCTGGGCTCGCTGATCTCGTCTCATGGTTTTCAGTATCATCTTTATGCTGATGACACCCAGCTATACCTCTCCACACCTGACATCACCGCAGAGACCCAGGCCAAGGTATCGGCCTGTTTATCCGACATTGCGGCATGGATGTCCAACCACCACCTGAAACTGAACATGTCCAAGACCGAGCTCCTCGTCTTTCCTCCTAAACCCACTTCTCCTCTTCCTCCACTCTCTATCTCTGTTGATAACACCCTCATCCTCCCCGTCCCATCTGCCCGCAACCTCGGAGTCATCTTCGACTCCTCCCTCTCCTCTGTGCATATCCAACAGACTGCCAAGACCTGTCGCTTCTTCCTCCTCAACATCAGCAAAATTCGCCCTTTCCTCTCTGAGCACACCACCAGAACTCTCGTCCACGCTCTCATTACCTCTCGCCTTGATTACTGCAACTTACTCCTCACCGGCCTCCCACTCAGCCATCTATCCCCCCCTTCAATCCGTTCAGAACGCTGCTGCACGTCTTATATTCCGCCAAAACCGATATACTCATATCACCCCTCTCCTCAAATCACTTCATTGGCTTCCAATCAGATATCGCATACAATTCAAGCTCCTCCTCCTTACCTACAAATGCACTCAGTCTGCGGCTCCTCACTACCTCTCCACCCTCATCTCCCCCTATGTTCCCGCCCGTAACCTCCGCTCACAGGACAAAGCCCTTCTCTCAGTACCCTTCTCCACCACTGCCAACTCCAGGCTCCGCTCATTCTGCCTTGCCTCACCCTATGCCTGGAACAATCTTCCTTTACCCATACGCCATGCCCCCTCCCTACCCATCTTCAAATCTCTGCTTAAAACCCACCTCTTCAATGCTGCCTTCGGCGCCTAACCGCTTGAGAAATATAGAATGCACCAATCTACCCACCCTATCAGATTAACTGTTCACTCGTCCTCTAGATTGTTCACTTGTCTTTAGATTGTTCTCTTGTCTTTTAGATTGTAAGCTCTTTGAGCAGGGATTGTCCTTCTATGTTTAAATTGTACAGTGCTGCGTAACCCTAGTAGCGCTTTAGAAATGCTAGTTAGTAGTAGTAGTAGTGATTTTCAGCTTTTTGAGGCTTTTCCTTCCTTTTCTACTAAAGTTTGATTTGGGTGGTACATTCGTGCTCCATATGTTTTCATCACGGGCATTACTTTGCGTTCATTTATTTTAAATTAACTCTAAGCCAGGACAGACAGCAAGACTCCACCCTGTTTAACCTCTCTGGAATTAATCCGGGATCTCTTTGTGTTTACACTGACTGCAGAAACCCAGAGATGCCTGGTTTGCTCCACAGGGAGCTTAAGGAAATAACAGCTGGACTACAGAGTCTCATGACCTGGCATCAGCCAGCAGCTCTATGTGCTCTGCTGAAACTCCAGCTCCACAGTTTCCATCCTCCCAGGCCCACAGATCTTTGCAGGCATCTGGCACAGGAAGACAAATATTCAGGACAGAGCTGAACCTTGCTGCCTGGACCCAGGATCCAGCATAGGCATGGGCATAATTTGACTATTTAATTTGAGTGGGGAGGGGGAGTTTAGCATATTATCGTATTCATTTGCATACAGACATCTCATACATATTCATTATCATTATTTCAAAGGGGGAAAAAACAACAGGCTAAGGCTGAATACGAAGCCAGTATATGAACATGAAAGCAGCATATCAAAATAATGAAGACATTTTTTTTTTTACTGAAATGAGCCAGCATCATGGGAAACTTCTCTCATAAGTCTCTTGCATTCACATGAATTAGTGAGGAAAGAGCACACTTTCCCTCTCCCCTTTCCCTAGGCCTGACGCCAGAGAATGTGGTAAAGGTGGTTAGCTTAGCGGAGTTTAAAAAAAGGTTTGGTCGGCTTCCTAAAGGAAAAGTCCATAAACCATTATTAAATGGACTTGGGGAAAATCCACTATTTCTGGGATAAGCAGCATAAAATGTATTGAACTTTTTCGGGATCTTGCCAGGTATTTGTGACCTGGATTGGCCACTGTTGGAAACAGGATGCTGGGCTCGATGGACCTTTGGTCTTTCCCAGTATGGCAATACTTATGTACCAACACCCTCCTCTTTTCCCCTTTTCCAATGCCCAACTCTTTCTCTCTTCCTGCCTTGTGGTTAGTGCAGCAGACTTTGATCCTGGGGAACTGGGTTCGATTCCCACTGCAGCTCCTTGTGACTCTGGGCAAGTCACTTAACCCTCCATTGCCTCTGGTACAAAATAAGTACCTGAATATATGTAAACCGCTTTGAATGTAGTTGCAAAAACCTCAGAAAGGCAGTATATCAAGTCCCATTTCCCCTTCCCCCTTTCCCTTATGACATCACAATATCAGAAGTGAACCAAGCCATTGTGACATCATTGATGAGGTTGGCTCTTATTGGTGGAATGAGTGGAGGAGTAGCCTAGTGGTTAGTGCAGTGGACTTTGATCCTGGGGAACTGAGTTCAACTCCCACTGCAGCTCCTTGTGACTCTGAGCAAGTCACTTAACCCTCCATTGCCCCTGGTACAAAATAAGGACCTGAATATATGTAGTTGCAAAAACCTCAGAAAGATGGTATATCAAGTCCCATTTCACTTTCCTTCTTCCCCCTTTCCCTTATGACATCACAATATCAGAAGTGAGCCAAGTATCGGGCAATCAAACCATTGTGACATCACTGATGAGGCTGGTTCTTATTGGTGGAATGAGTGGAGGAGTAGCCTAGTGGTTAGTGCAGTGGACTTTGATCCTGGGGAACTGTATTGGGCAATCAAGCCATTGTGACATCACTGATGAGGTTGGCTCTTATTGGTGGAATGAGTGGAGGAGTAGCCTAGTGGTTAGTGCAGTGGACTTTGATCCTGGGGAACTGAGTTCAATTCCCACTGCAGCTCCTTGTGACTCTGGGCAAGTCACTTAACCCTCCATTGCCCCTGGTACAAATAAGGACCTGTATATACCATGTAAACTGCTTTGAATGGAGTTGCAAAAACACTTTCCTTCCTTACCAGCACTTTCCTATACCATGGCACCTGGAGTAAAAACAATAGCCTTTTCTGAACCCATCCACAGGCATCACTTTATCCTATTCCCCAGTCCTAAAGGCAGTACTTTTTCCCCCAGCCCTTCCCCCCCCCCTCCCCGGCAGCACTTACCCCCAGAAGCGGCCAGGTTGACGGTGCGGGGAGAGCAAGAGCGGACTTCCACCGGTGCTGGCACACATATTCAATGCAACACATTGAGAAAAGAATGGGCGCTGGAGCTGGCAGAACTCCGTTTAGGGGAGCGGCCGCTCCCCTGGCACCCCCCCTGGCTACGCCACTGCTTACCCCCAAGGGCGGCTCAAGGCAATCTGCTTCCTGATGTGAGGGATGAGCTGGCACTCCCCTCCCAAGGCACCCAAAAGAGAAAGCTCCCAGGAGGGCAAGGAGGTCCCCTTACTCTAAACACTAGTCAGACAGTTATCCAGAGAAAAAAATTAATAATGACAGTTATATTTCCAAGCTTTACTAACAAAAAAAAAAAAGTTAACTTTGTCAAGAAAAATTGAGTTATATTATGTTGCCTGGAACTTTAATATGGCTCTGCATTGCCCACAGTGTCAAATGCAAACATATATTCTGCATCCATAGAAATCTTTCTGACATGCAATGTGTGCAGAGCAGAACTATACAAATAAAAAATCTGATTCATCTCAGTAGCAGCAACATAACCCCAATCTGGCAGCAGACCTATTATGAATGAATACAAAACCCTACAAAAGGCAAATCTACTACTGCATATCAGCACCTTCCTAGGAAAAGGCAGCATCAGACATATCACAGTGATCCCAGTTATAAGCACATAAGCAGTGCCATACTGGGAAAAGACCAAGGGTCCATCAAGCCCAGCACCCTGTCTCCGACAGCGGCCAATCCAGGCTTCGAGAACCTGGCAACCCCCCCCCCCAAAAAAAAAAAATATATATATTTAATAATGTTCAATGAATCTGCTGGAACTGCCCCACAGCAGCAGGAAGTGCATCGGGGGAGGGGGGGCAATCTGGCTGATTTTACTTACCGCTCTCCACGGCTGCACTTGGAAGGAGTCACGGGATGAAAACAAGCTTGAAGGAAGGGAGCGGAGGCGTTGGGGGGGGGGGGGGGCAGCAAGAAGAGACAAAAGAATGGGAGGGGGGAGCAAGAGAGAGTGGTTAGAGCACCGGTCTTGCAATCCAGAGGTGGCCAGTTCAAATCCCACTGCTGCTCCTTGTGGTCTTGGGCAAGTCACTTAACCCTCCACTGCCTCAGGTACAAACTTAGATTGTGAGCCCTCCTCGGACAGAGAAACAGAAGCCTGCCCTTGCAGATCAGCAGTGCGGCCGCGCAGGCTTCTGTTTCTGTGAGTCTGACGTCCTGCACGTACGTGCAGGACGTCAGACTCACAGAAGCAGAAGCCTGCGCGGCCACATTGGTGATCTGCAAGGGCCGACTTCTACATGGAATGTTGCTAGTGGAATAGCAACATTCCATGTAGAATCTCAAATAGTAGCAACAGTGGCCTAGTGGTTAGGGTGGTGGACTTTGGTCCTGAGGAACTGAGTTTGATTCCCACTTGAGGCACGGGCAACTCCTTGTGACTCTGGGCAAGTCACTTAACCCTCCATTGCCCCATGTAAGCCGCATTGAGCCTGCCATGAGTGGGAAAGCGCAGGGTACAAATGGAACAAAAATAAAATAGATACTATTGGAGATTCTACATGGAATGTTGCCACTATTGGAGATTCTACATGGAATGTTGCTACTATTGGAGATTCTAAATGGAATGTTGTTACTATTGGAGATTCTACATGGAATGTTGCTATTTCACTAGCAACATTCCATGTAGAAGCCTGCGCGGCCACATTGGTGATCTGCAATGGCCGACTTCTAGTGGAATAGCAACATTCCATGTAGAATCTCAAATAGTAGCAACAGTGGCCTAGTGGTTAGGGTGGTGGACTTTGGTCCTGAGGAACTGAGTTTGATTCCCACTTGAGGCACGGGCAACTCCTTGTGACTCTGGGCAAGTCACTTAACCCTCCATTGCCCCATGTAAGCCGCATTGAGCCTGCCATGAGTGGGAAAACGCGGGGTACAAATGTAACAAAAAAAAAATAAATGAGGGGGCATACAACAAAGTTAAGAGGGAACAGGCTTAGGAGTAACCTAAGGAAGTATTATTTCACAGAAAGGTTGGTGGAGGCGTGGAATGGCCTCCCGGTGGAGGTGGTGGAGTCGAGGACTGTTGCAGAATTTAAAAAGGCACGGAATAAGCATGTGGGATCGCTTAGGAAGAATTAGGGGTTACAGAGGATGGGCAGACTGGATGGGTCATATGGCCTTTACCTGCCATCATGTTTCTACTAATAATCATTTCTATAGCGCTACTAGACATACGCAGCACTGTACACATTATATGCAGGTACTTTCTCTGTTCCTAGAGGGCTCACAATCTAAGTTCTTGTACTTGGGGCAATGGAGGGTTAAGTGATTGCCGAAGGTCACAAGGAGCCACAGTGGGAATTCAGGTCGCCAGGATCAAAGCACACCGCACTAACCATTAGGCTTCTCCTCCATGAATGAAGGGTTACTGCTGTAATGGTGTGCTCCCCCCATATCCTTCCACATCATGTGGGCCAGGGAAAGAAGGGAATGCAGGGATAACAGTTCTGAACAGATAATGGAGGAGAAAGAAGAGGATGTTGTGCTGGAGTCGCCAGTAATAAAGGAAGGGGGCTTGTAACAAAACTATTACCAATAAATGAAGTGCCAATTTCCATTTTTGGAGAAGACACTGGAGTCCATGCTAACTCAGCTCCCCAAGCTCTGTGACTGCTAGGGCTTTAGCAGGCAAGTTAGCACACAGGGAGCTGATATGAATTCATGTCATCTTTGGGTTTTTTTGAGTCTGACTCTGAAGCCAGGAAGCTCCACATGGAAATGTGGACACGGGGGGTTGTGGAGCTGCCCAGGTGGTGGAGCAGCTCAAGGACCTTTCTGGATGTGAAACTACTATTCCATTTCAGATATGAATAATGTCTGGGGCTTGGGGAAGGGGGAGCAGAAATATGATCCTTGCCCCACCGACCAAGGTGGCATGAGGAACCCCAACGTGGGGAGGAATTAGTAGGGAGGTCAGGTCAGCATGAAGAGAGCAGAGAAATATAGAATGGGGGAGTGGAGTAGGTACAGGGGGAGAGTGTATTAAGCACCCTACCCCAAAACAAAAGTCAACCTGCTTTGGGAGAAAGAAATGAGGGAAAACCAGACGATGATGATGAGAAGGAAGTAGACATTAAGGCAGGGAGGGACTGAGAAAGAGGTGGGGATGGTCTGAGAGGTGTATGGTGTGCACAGGTTACGTAGAGAAGAGAACTGGCTGGGAGGGGGAGGAGATGGGCTGTATAGATAGTGCACTGGAAGGCATAGCGAGAAGTGTGGTATCGATGGGCTGGAGTTGGATGGTAACTTGTGCTGACGAGTTGGGGTTGGTGAGGAAGAGAGACTGGTGGGACTTCCAATGATGCCCCTCGAAATTCTTTGACCCACACATCCTCCCTGCTGTGCTCTTCAGCCTGACCAGTTGTGTTCAGAACCCACCATACTTTAGTTTCTTTATATGGACTTCGTAATTTGTGCCAATTTAAGAACCCCTCAATCCTTTTGAGACGTTGGCTCCTATGCAGAGAGCTGTCCACTGGAAGTAGCTGTATGATCACGAAGTCTGTGCAACCACGTGGACAGCAGGTGCACTGCAGAGATTGGTACGTGTAGGTCACATTATATTTTTTGTGATTAAAACATACACTGGGCCGGCCTAGGGGCCCATTGCCGAGCTGAGGGACCTGGATTTGAATCCCTGGCTGGATTGTTCAGAGCTCAGGATGTTGTGGTGAAATCTAGTGGCCAGATTTAGGGTCCATGCTTGCAGAAGTAGTACTCGTGCATGACATCTGGCTGAGAACTGTTGTTTGGAGAGGGGATATAAACCAATAAAGAGTTTTATTTTAGCTGAAGTTATGAAATGCAGAGCAGATAGCTGCACATTACAGTGCCGGGCTTTGAAGAAGAATATTGCACTTTGTGGGTATAGATTGTGAGAAAACAGTGGGTTTTAAGCCGGTAAACGGTATTATTTCTTGAACTGTATTTCTCTCGTTTGGCCAGCAGGTGGTGCATGTTTATGTTTGAAGCTGTTACAGAGAAGAGACTGTTCCTTCTTTA
Source organism: Microcaecilia unicolor (assembly GCF_901765095.1). Taxonomy (NCBI): domain Eukaryota; kingdom Metazoa; phylum Chordata; class Amphibia; order Gymnophiona; family Siphonopidae; genus Microcaecilia; species Microcaecilia unicolor. Next base: position 4,013,836 of record NC_044031.1, read on the forward strand.
GTTAGCACACAGAGAAGAAGTAACTTGAAGTGATGTGTCCAGCTACTTTTAATAAATGTTGTTCTGGGCTCTGGTTGGCCAGGAGTTCAAATTCAGTCTGGAAGTGCTGGATTTTTCTCCAGTCTCAGATTGGGAGAGAAGAGAGAAAGATCTCTTCACTGAAATCCTGTGTGCAGTTCTATTCTATAACCTATGTGGAGTTACATTTCCTGTACTCTCCAGGCACTATTCAGGTCGTGAACAAATGTTTAGTTAGTTTTGTAATTGATCCATATTCACTTACTCGCTATTGTTTGCTGACTGCACCTTTTCTAGTTCACTGTTCTAATTTTTCATGACAATAAACCTTCTTTAGTTTATTGCCTCTGCTTGTCTGGACTAAGAATCCTGGTGGTCTGTGTGTTGGGTCTGGGAGTGCTTTCTAGGAACTGTAGAGCCACTGGAATTGCGGCCTCCAGTAACCTAGAAATCACTGGGGAATACATTGAGAGCGGGAGACTCGCCCAGAGGCGGTTAGGACCCAGTCGGTGGGAAGAGAGTGCTAGTGTAGAGCACATGCCCAGGTGAGCTGTGATGGGAATAGACCCTCTAAGTGGCCGCAGGGTTAGCCCCAGGCGGGTGGCGAGGCGTTTCATGAATCAGGGCTGTCTATAAGACCACTGTCTTAGTTGTTGCCCGGAGAAATATATGGTGACTTCTCTTGAAGTCATCAAGTCTTTCCTGCATCATCTGGATTTATCTGAGACCACAGCCTGCCCTGCCAATAGATGGAGCAGGCAGCAGCAGTTTAAAGCTGCTGTCAGTGCGGCATGAGGTCTTTCAATACAGGAAGTCTGCCCTGGAGGGGAAGGACACATCAGTACCTGAGTGAGGGTCTGTGCTGGTGACCAGGTCATGCTGAATTTCAGTGTGAACTCAGGAGGAGGCGGCAGGGTAGCAATGGCAACAGGCATTGTAGGGAGAAAGAGGAAGGAGATGCTGGACATGGGGGAGGGGAAGATGAAATGCTGGATACCTGGGTGGGGGAGGGATAGGAAAGGGAGATGCTTCAGGGAAGGGGAGACGGTGGACTGGGGTTGGGGGTAGGCGGATGGAGAAATGATAAGCTGAACATGGAGATAGTGGAGAGGGGAGATAGGGGGAGATGATCAATACCTGGGATGGAGTAGAAAAGTGAAGGAAAGATGATCCACTATTGGGGGGGGGGGGGGGGGGGGGGGGGAGAGGGGGCAGCCAAGAGAAGGGAAGATGCTGGACTACAGGGGTGAGGTGTTTGTATGGGTGAAGGTTCTCCTAGAGAGTTAGACACTGCTGCCTGGCTCTTCCAGATTCCTCTAGAGACCTTTCTGGAGAAATCTATTCTCCACAGAGAGGGATCTACCCTACTCACAAAGTCATCTCCTTCTCCAAGGCAAGACTAATGCCTGATTCAGGCATCTCACTTCCTCTGTTTGAGATTCCTCCGTTCAGTGCTCAGGGAAACCCAGGAGGTTCCCTGCAGAATAGGACTGTTCTGTTCATCAAATCTGCCCAGATCTGTGTCATTCTCCTTCATTCCCTTTGTGAATCTCCCACGGAGTTCGCTATCACAACCCTCTCAGTGCAAGTGACAAAGTCTTTCCTTTTAAGTCTCTCTCACTTCAGTTTTCTAAGATGAACCACAGCCTCTATCCCTTCACCCTATGGAAACTGCTTCCACCTGGTCCTTGATACCTGTTATTTGTATGTTAGTTTCCTATATCCTCTTTCCTTTCTTTAGCGTTTTCCAACTATCTCTACCCTAAAGGGGAGGAAATATGGGGGATACGATAGAGATATTTAACACAGGCATCAGCAGCAAACTGGCCAGTTCAGAAAAGAAAGGTTAATAAAACGTGTAACTGAACTCTGGAATTTGTTGCCAGAAAATATGGTAAAAGCAGTTAGCTTAGCAGGGTTTAAAAAAGGTTTGACTAATTTCCTAAAAGAAAAGTCCATACGTCATTATTAAGATGGAGTTCGCAAAATCCACTGCTTATTTCTAGGATAAGCAGCATAAAATCTGTTTTACTGTTCTGGGATCATGACCTGGATTGGCTACTGTTGGAAACAAGGTACTGGGCTTGTTGGACTTTCGGCCTGTCCCAGTATGGCAATACTTATGTTCTTAAGGTATGTAGCCTCAGAAAAACAGGGAGGACCCTTCAATGTGCAGATACTGTAAGGATGTTCCTGGGTCATCTTTGTGGGCCTGAAGCCTATCTTTATGCCCTAAGTCAGGGGTCTTCAAATTCAGTCCTCAAGGTCCACAGACACAATCACTATGCATGAGATCTATTTGTATGCAATGGAAGCAGGGAATGCAAATAGATCTCATACATATTCATTGTGTTAATCCTGAAAACCAGGCTGAGTCGTGGACTTTCAGGACTGGATTTGAGGACCCCTACTCTAAGTCATGCTCTGAGCCATACTACATAGTAACATAGTAGATGACGGCAGAAAAAGACCTGCACGGTCCATCCAGTCTGCCCAACAAGATAACTCATATGTGCTACTTTTTGTGTATACCTTACTTTGATTTGTACCTGTGCTCTTCAGGGCACAGACCGTGTAAGTCTGCCCAGCACTAGCCCCGCCTCCCAACCACCAGCCCCTTGATTTGTACCTGTGCTCTTCAGGGCACAGTCCGTATAAGTCTGCCCAGCACTAGCCCCGCCTCCTAACCACCAGCCCCACCTCCCAACCACTGGCTCTGGCACAGACCATATAAGTCTGCGCAGCACTATCCCCGCCTCCCAACCACCAGCCCCTTGATTTGTACCTGTGCTCTTCAGGGCACAGACCGTATAAGTCTGCCCAGCACTAGCGCCGCCTCCCAACCACCAGCCCCGCCTCCCAACCACTGGCTCTGGCACAGACCATATAAGTCTGCCCAGCACTATCCCCGCCTCCCAACCACTGGCTCCGGCACAGACCATATAAGTCTGCCCAGCACTAGCCCTGCCTCCCAACCACCAGCCCCTTGATTTATATCTGTCAGGCACAGACCATATAAGTCTGCCCAGCACTAACCCCGCCTCCCAAGCACCAGCCCCGCCTCTGCTGGGGCTGGTGGCTGTTATAGTTTCTGCAAGATTCCCTGACTTACAGCTTTTTGGATGTCATGCCGAAATAACAAGGACACACTGCATGTCTGAAAACTGAAAATACTATCTTTATCCGTTGTGCACTGTGTGGACCTGGGGTGGGTGAGGTTCCCAGCCGTAGATAGTTCTACCCTGGACATGGAGAAGCATTTGGACCACCGACCATCGGGTGGCTGCGGACAGATACCTGAGCAGTGAACAGAAGCTGTTCCTGTTCTGTTTGTCATCAGACAGGTACTCGGAGGAGTTGCAAGTGGACTCTGTGGTGTTTTCAGCTTTTCATTGTCCTGTTTAAGTAATGTACTTTTGATGCGTCTTGTTTTTGCTGCTTTTATATTTTCATTTATTGTATATTTTATGAATGTTTTTATTATATTCTACTCTGGTTAAGGGCTGACTAAAAAACTAATAAGTCTAGACACACACACTGGACTCTGTGCAACTTCAGGTAAAGACTATTTAGCAGAGAAGACCCAGCTGAAATGATCAATAATTATAATATGTATTTTATCTTGCGTGTGCCAAAACTGGTTCAACACGGATCACAACACAGGAATACAATAACGATTACATAATAGCTGAATATTACATAGCATTACATAAAACTAGAAGGTACCTTATGCTACCTACAAGGATACATGATGTGGTTATTTCACAGAAAAGAGTTAAAACCTTCATACAATATAAAAATTATATATAAAAAAATTTTGTTGCTGTATAACAAATCTTTGGAACAAAAATGTCTTTAAAAACTTAGTTTTCCAGAGTTTCACTGCTTGGAAACAAAAAGAAGATTCAAACAGAAAGGACAATTTCATTGGTTTTGGACTCAGAAAAACAAAGGGATTCAGCCGTCTCAGTGGCAGGATTCTTACAGAAGATGACTCTAAGCACGGACGCTGGAGATGTCCGACATTCTTGGCAGAGCGGAGAAAGTGTTGACTGCATTCCTGGCTCGCTGTCTTGAAGGTGGCTGGAGCCAAGGAGGAGGAAACCATCCGACCTAGAATGGTGATCAGTCCCAGTGGACTCAGACCCCAAAAGGTGAGCCAGGATCACTCCTATGGTTTGGGGAAAGCTAGCGATCTTTCTTTGCCAGACAAAGGGATAAGTTTAGCTAATTGGCAGGGGGTTTCATAGTTTCACTTCTATGTGATTTCATTGTTTACCTGTGAGAACTGTAATTATTTGTTGCCAAAGAGAATTATTTTGGATGCTAGCTTATATATTTTTCTGATTATTATTTATCTACAATAAAAACAGCCAAACTGGGTCTGACCAAAGGTCCATCTAGCCCAGAATCCTGTTTCCAACAGTGACCAATCCAGGAAGAAACCCAATTAGTAACAACTTCCCATGCTATCAATCCCAGAGCAAGCAGTGGCTTCCCTATGTCTATCTCAATAACAGATTATGGATTTTTCCTCCAGGAACTTGTCCAAACCTTGTTTAAACCCAGATACGCTAACCACTGTTACTACATCCTCCGGCAAAGCGTTCCAGAGCTTAATTATTCATTGAGTGAAAAAATATTTCCTCCTATTTTAAAAGTATTTCCATGTAACTTCCTCGAGTGTCCCCTATTGTTTGTACTTTTGGAACGAGTAAAAATATCGATTTACTTCTACTCGTTCTACACCACTCAGGATTTTGTAGACCTCAATCATGTCTCCCCTCATCTGTCTCTTTTCCAAGCTGAAGAGCCCTAACTTTAGCCTTCCCTCATACGAGAGGAGTTCCATCCCCTTTATCATTTTGGTCTCTCCTTCTTTGAACCTTTTCTAATTTCACTATATCTTTTTTGAGATACGGTGACCAGAACTGAATGCAATACTCAAGGTGAGGTCGCACCATGGAGCGATACAGAGGCATTATAATATCCCTGGTCTTATTTTGCATCCCTTTCCTAATAATTACTGGCATCCTATTTGCTTTTTTGCCCGCTGTCACACACTGGGCAGAAGATTTCAGCATATTGTCCATAATGACACCTAGATCTTTTTCTTGAGTGCTGTCTCCTAAGGTAGACCCTAGCATCAGATATATTTTCGATCTGTGCCTGAGCCTGCATAATCATGTGTTACTTGCTCCTTGGGGTAATTAGATCACTTCTTACTGCTACTGCAGCATGAAGTTAAAGTCCAACACGAGGTCGTGTCCGTGGTACTCCAGATTAGATGAGACCTTACCTGCTCTCATTCCCTCTCTTTATGAAAGTCAACTGCAGCATCCCCAGTCCTCGGTTCACAAATACCCATCTCAGACTGAACTGGCATGTTGTGTGCGGTTCACACCTCTTCCCACTGCCAGGTCTCAGCACCAGTTCTCCTAACCGATGGGCAATCGAAAAGATAGGGGACAAGGTGGGAGGGAGGGGGGAAGAAAACATGAGATTTCAGCCCGGGGAATTGGGAACGAGGGGTAGAAACATATGAAAATGGAGAAGGTCGATGATATTGGAAAGGAAGAGAAGAAATTTCTAGATGAACTGCATGAAGGTGTCGCCACAAGGGGGACGGGGAGCATTCCTGTTTACTTCCTGCAACTGAGCTGGTTGATGGCTGCCCTCGCCAACAGTGGAGTCTATATAGTGATTCCTGACACCATCGGAAGCACCAGAAAATACAGCCTAACTTCTTCCACCTCCAACTCATCTCAGGGTGGGAAAGTCAGACTAAAGTAAGTGTTTCCTGATGGTGGTGCTGGAAGAAGCTTTTGCACCATGGTACACCTCATCATTTTGTTCCTGTGCCTGTCATGCAACCATAGCACCTCCTGCCTATCTTTCCAGAAAGAACTGAATGGAAATTTTTTTTTAAAAAAACAAATTCAGATCACAGCTGATACTTTTTATTATTACAAGAACCATTATATTCAAAAGCAGCAATGAATGAACCACTGGGAAGAGGGGAGAAGACGGTCTTTCCCCTCAGGGATTCTCTCACTAAACTTTCAGAAGTATCGGGGGACACGTCCTCTCTTGGGGACCCTAGAGATGGGGCGGGAAGTCCTTCCTCTCACACCTCCAGCTGAATCCTTGGAAGGGGGAATCCATCCTCTACATTTCAGACTAAGCAATGATATGGTACAAGAGAGGAAGGCGACAGCATCCCGTCTTTAATGTCTCTGCCGATCATTACTGTGCATATCATACACATACTCTAGTACTGAAGGTCTCCTGGTGTTTAGGACACCTCTGGCTCACTTTTCACGTTCTACACACAGTCCTTATTCTTTTCTCTCTGGCCACACCCTTTTCTCACTAGTTCTGTGATTCTCTGCAAGAAACCTCTGTTCCTCTTTAAAAAAAAAAAAAATCCTTGTTCTGAACAGCCACTAATAGCTCTGTTCTTCGCAACGACCTTCTTGGTCACTACATGCAATGCTGCAGAACCTGTAGGGAACCCGTTTGCCCGTCCACCCTTCTGCGCTCATGCAACGATCCAGCGGGTGCATCCACCATCCTGACCGGCCATTATCAGTCTCTCATCCCCGGTTAGTGTCACCTCTTCCTGCAGCCCTCCCAGGGCGAGGTGAGGCATTAGAAGAGGCTGCTGGCGACGCTCAACGTATTTCCGACTGTACGTATGATCCTTCCTGATGGTTTTAATTACCTGCCCGTTCGGGTCCTTGCGTCTCCTCTTCCGTTTCCTCCGCCCGTCTTTTGGATCTGTATCTGCAGAGTGATTCATGCCAGATACTGGTTTCGGATTTTCATGGATCCTCTGGTGCCGGACAAGGTTGTAGGTCTTCAAGAAGCCACCTCCACACACTGTACAAATGTATGGCCCGTCCCCGGTGTGGATTCTCATGTGCCTGTCCAGATTTGGCTTCTGGATGAAGGTCTGCCCACATATCCCACATTTAAATGGTCTCTCACCGGTGTGGATTAACATGTGCTTCATGAGAGAGTTCTTACAGAGGAAGGTTTTTCCACATTCACTACATAAAGATGGTTTCTCTCCACTGTGGGTTCGCTGGTGGAACTTAAGGCCGGGCTTTCCACTATAGCTCTTCCCACACTCCGTACATGAATATGGTTTTTCTCCCATGTGCACCCGCTGATGGGTTGCAAGATTCACCTTGTACGTGCAGGCCTTTTCACATCCAGGGCACTCAAACAGTTTTACATTGTTGTGAATTTTCTGATGTTGTCGAAGATTCTTATTCACATAGAAGCTTTTGCCGCATTCACCGCAAGAGAATGGTTTCTCTCCCCTGTGCATCCTATCGTGAATGATGAGATCAGCTTTCCGGTTGAAGCTCTTCCCACATTCAGTACAAGAGAAAGGTCTCTCTCCTGTGTGAAGTCGATAGTGTGTCTCGTAATTCCCCTTGTGGTTGAACTTCAAGCCACAGTAGCTACAGCAAAATAGCTTTTCCCCAGTGTGGAGTCTCTGGTGCCCAAGTAACTGCTGTTTGTAAAAGAATTTTTTCCCACATTCAGTACAAGAGTATGGTCTGTCCTCCGTGTGGATCCTCTGATGCTCGACCAACTGGTGGTTGTAAAAGAAATTTTTCCCACATTCATTACAACTATATGGTCTTTCCCGGGTGTCCCCCGTGTGGAGTCTCTGGTGCTTGACAAAGTGCTTCTTGTAAATGAACTTTTTCCCACATTCATCACAGGAGTATGGTCTCTCCCCCGTGTGGATCCTCAGATGCTCGATCAACTGCTGCTTGTAAAAAAACTTTTTCCCACATTCAGTACAACCATGTGGTCTTTCCCGGGGCTCCCCCGTGTGCAGTCTCAGATGCCCGACCAAGTGCTGCTTGTACCTGAACTTCTTCCCACATTCAGTACAGGAGTATGGTCTCTCCCCCGTGTGGATCCTCAGGTGATCCAAAAGATGGCTTTTCTGGGTGAAGCTTTTGCCGCACTCCGTACACAGGAAGGGTCTCAGGTTCAAATGCAGCTTCTGGTGCCTCTTCAGCAAGTAATTCGCGCTAAATATTTTCTCACACACGGGACACTTGAATTCCTGGACTTCCCTAGGCTTTCTCCAGTACTTTCGCTTCACTTCTTTTTTGGGTATTTGTCCTGGATTAACGAGATCTACGCAGGAACGCTGCAGGGGATTTGCACTGTTTTTCCATCTTGGATCCCAGCACTGCTGATCTACAGGAAGCGTAGTTTGTTCCATCCCGAGTCCAACTCCAACTCCATTCCCTATAAAACGAGAGAGAGATCAGTTAGGTGGGACGCAGGCAGTGAGGGATCACGAAACAGGATTTTATTATTTATTTAAAATGTTCTACTCCGTCTACAACTAGGTGGATCACAAATCAACATACATAATAAAAATGAACAATAAAACAATAAAACAATAAACAGATCAGCCCCATGCATGTTACATAAGAACATAAGAGTAGCCATTCTGGATCAGACCAATGGTCCATCTAGCCCAGTATCCTGTTTTCCAAACAGTGGTCAAGCTAGGTCACAAGTATTTGGCAGAAACCCAAATCTTGGCACCATTCCATGTACAAACCCGAAGAATAGAAAGATTCTGGAATCCTAAAGAGTAACAAGATTCCATGCAGAATCTCAAAGAGTAGCAACATTCCATTTAGAACCCCAAAGAATAGCAAGATTCCGGAATCCTAAAGAGTGACAAGATTCCATGCAGAATATTAAAAAGTAGCAACATTCTATGTAGAACCCCAAAGAATAGAAAGATTCTGGAATCTTAGAGTAACAAGATTCCATGCAGAATCTCAAAGAGTAGCAACATTCCATGTAGAACCCCAGAGAATATCAAGATTCTGGAATCCTAAAGAGAGTGACAAGATTCCATACAGAATCTCAGAGTAGCAACATTCCATGTAGAACCCCAGAGAATATCAAGATTCTGGATTCCCAAAGAGTGACAAGATTCCATACAGAATCTCAGAGTAGCAACATTCCATACTACAAATCCCAGGGCAAGCAGTTGCTTCCCATAGCTGTCCCAATAGCAGACTATGGACTTTTCCTCCAGGAATTTGTCCAAACCTTTTTTAAACCCAGATACGCTAACTGCTGTTACCGCCTCCTCCGGCAAAAGAATACCAGAGCTTAACTACTACTACTATTATAAATCATTTCTATAGCGCTACCAGTCGTACGCAGCGCTTCACAATCAAACATGAAGAAAAGACAGTCCCTGCTCAAAAGAGATTAAAATCTAAATCAGGACAGACAGACAGGACCAATAAGGGATAAGGGTAGGACTGACAGAAGGACACATAGGGAAAGGGACTACTGAAGACAGGAAGACAAGATAAAGGTTACGAGCAAGTGACAAGTTAGGAGTCAAAAGCAGCATCAAACAGGTAGGCCTTTAGCCCGGATTTGAAGGCGGCCAGGGATGGAGCTAGTCATAATGGCTCAGGAAGCCCATTCCAGGCATAAGGTGCATCGAGACAAAAGGAACGGAGTCTGGAGTTAGCGATGGAGGAGAAGGTTCCAACTAGGAGAGATTTGCCTAGTGAACGGAGTTCCTGGGAAGGAGTGTAGGGAGAGATGAGGGTGGAGAGGTAGTGAGGGGCTGCAGAGTGAATGCACTTATAGGTCAATAAGAGAAGCTTGAATTTTATACGGAAACGGATAGGGAGCCAGTGAAGTGACTTCAGGAGAGGGCTAATATGGGCATAACGACTTTGGCGAAATATTAGTCGTGCAGCAGAATTTTGAACAGATCGAAGAGGAGAGAGGTGGCTGAGTGAAAGACCTGTGAGAAGCAAGTTGCAGTAATCTAAGATATAACAAATATGTCTTCAGTAACTTACTGAACTGAACCCTACTGCTACACAGTCTCAAATAACCTGGTAACCTGCTCCACATTTGTGGACTCGCTATCGAAAATGAAGTATTCCACGTATTAGCATATGCCACAGTTTACGATCTAGCATTTGCTAAAAGCTTCAAATTTTCAGGCTCGGTGTACTGACCTTACCACCTTGTACTGTACTCGAGCATGTACTGGCAACCTGTACAAACAGCGTAAGACTGGAGGTACATGCTCAAATTGGACCACACCCGCCAACAATTGTGCAGAAGCATTTTGTATCACCTGCAATGCCTGTATTTTTGATTCTGACAAACCCAAATACAACGCACTGTAGAAATTGATATGAGATATCATTAAAAACTTTGTACCACAGACCGAAAATCACACTGTCGTAACATAGGGTCGCAACTTAGCTAACAGATAAAGCGGAAAAAATGCAGACTTAACCACCTGCGATACCTGATCCTTCATAGATAGTTAAGGGTCCAAAATAACGCCCAATACATTCCTATACTGGCAACACGGAATCACCCAAGCTCACAGACCAACACTGTAAAAGATCTGCATCCTGTCCCACAAACATCAATTCAGTTGTACTAAAATTTAAAACTAATCTTTTCGAACACATCCATTTTTGTACAGCAGATACTCAATCAGTTAGTCAATCCTGGACTGGAAGAAAAAAGTGAACATCAACATAGATCCTGTACTCTACCTGCAAATTCCTAAAAAGTCTACCCAACAAAGGCAGAAAGTGCAGAGCCCTGTGGCATTCCCTTAATGACCGGCTTCATTGTAGATACCTCTCCCTTACTAAGAACTTGCATCTGACGACCCTTCAAAGAAGAAGCAAACCGACTCCACGCTGCTCCACCAATGCCTATTCCCTTTAACTTTGATAACAGATCAATGTCAACTGTATCGAACACTGACGACACATCCAGACAGACTAGGCAAAATGTATGACCTTCATCAATCCCCTGCTTTAATACATCTAGGGAGGACACCAACAGAGTCTCAACACTATGTCCTTCCCTAAAACCATACTGGTAATTGTCCAAACACTGTCTCAGCTCTACACATTCCTTCAGTTGACGAAGTACCATTTTTTCCATTACCTTCAATATTACGGGAAACACAGTGATCGGCCTACTGTTACTTAACTCAGATACACTCAAATGATTACCCTTTAAGTGTTTTTACGAGAGTTAGTGCTATTACAGATTCAGACCCACTGAATCTGACCTCTGAAGGCTGATTGAGAACATTTTACTCAGACACACTGTGCAGACCTACAGTTCAACTTCTAGAGATACGAAAAGTAGGTGTGTGCAGACCTATAGCTCAACTTCTACAGAAACGACAAGTGGGTGCACAGAAAGCAAAATCATTTTCATTGCAAAGAAAATTCTGGAGCAAGGTGTCCAGGGTGATGGATCCATGGAACAATTTCTCATGGGCGATAAGAGGCAAAAGCATAATAATTTCCTTTATTCAAGACATAACTCCCGAAAAGATAAGTATTAAGCATCTTCTTAGAGCTATCAAAACTAGACAAAGCTTTAATCCCATTTGGAAGCTGTGACCAAAAGATTGCTGCTTCATACGGAAAAACGGTCTGAAATAATTTCCAATAGAGCGCACCCTTGGGGCTAGGGAACATTTACAAATGAAAATGCTGTACAAGGTACAGTCTCCCATATATCAGTCTGCATATTAATGTTAGCAGATAGCCCAGAATAGCTCCATATAGTATCTTAAATATTAGGCTACTTAATTTAAACATAATTCGGGCCTCCACTGGGAGCCATAGGGGTCATTACATAAGATAGAATGATATGTGAGGAAATGTTCAAGGAGAAAACCAAGCGGATGGCAAGATTTTGTATAGTTTGCAAATGTTTCAAAAGATTCTTAGCCACCCCTAAATAGACGTGGAGGGGCATTTTCGATATGATGTCTAAATCCGACTTTGAACGTTTTGCAAAAAACGTCCAAACTCTGAAAAGGCAAAAAAGGTCATTTTCAAAAAAGTAAAACGTCTATCTTTTGTTTTCGAAAATACAAGGTTTTGTGATTTAGACATTCTGTTTTTTGGTCCATTTTCAAACAAAAAACGTCCAAGTGCAAAACGCACAAAATCAAGCCATTAGGATGTAGGAGGAGCCAGCATTTTTAGTAGACTGGTCCCCCGGACATCCCAGAAGATAAATGGGGCACCCTAGGGGACACTGCAGTGGACTTCATAAAATTCTCCCAGGTACACAACTCACCATTGCTCCCTTATCTTGTCTGCTGAACCCCCCCAAACCCACTACCCCCAACTGTACACCACTACCGTAGCCCTTACGGGTGAAGGGAGCACCTATATGTGGGTACTGTGGGTTTCTGGTGAGTTTTGGAGGGCTCACAGTTTCCTCCACAAATGTAACAGGTAGGGGGAGGTATGAGCCTGGGTCCACCTGCCTGCAGTGCACTGTACCCACCACTAGACTATTCCAAGGACCTGCATATTGTTCTAATGGACCCGAGTATAACATCTGAGGCTGGTAAGTAATGTTTTTAATCACATTTTTGGGGGGTAGGAGGGCGTTAGTGACACTGGGGGAGTAGGGGGAAGTCACCCCTGATTCCCTCTACTGGTCATTTAGGCCAACCTTTTGTGCCTTATTCGTTATAAAAACAGGTCTAGCTCAAAACGTCTTCGTTTTGGACAGTTTTGTTTTGTTTCGTTATGGCTGAAAAACATGCAAGTGTTACGAACGCCAAAATCCCACCCTTAACACGCCCCCCTGTGATCTGAACACATTTCTGATGGACTTCGGAGAAAATCATCTAAAAATTGCTTTTGAAAATACCAGCTTAGATGTTTCTGTGAGAAATACGTCCAAATGCAGATTTATGCCACTTTTTGGACGTTTTCCTCTTTTAATCCACTTTACTCAGTATTAAAGACTGAACTATCAATTTAAACTGCTCACGATTAAGATATTTTTCAAATTCTTCTCAATTTCTGCATTACCCAAAACCAGCTCTTTGTCAGATGATATATTTGTTCCATCATAGCCATCCTACAATTGAGCTAAGATGGCGACCGAGTAAGACTCACCCCACAGGAGCTCCAAAAACATCCAGGTCCTACGAGTGAGTGGAGCCGCTCGGCCCAGGCGCTACCGCCCTCCCACTCCGCGGGCAGCACCAGAGCAACACAGAACTCCTGAGGATGTTGACTGCGGCATTGTGGGGGCCACCGCTCAGGAAACACTGTGGTGCCTACTCTGGAGATCACGCCGACCCACACCCGACCGAAGGGATTGGGAATCGAGACCAGACGAGGCTGAGGGTGCCACAGACCAGACATGAGGTGGCCGTAGGCACCCAAGACCATCAACCCCACGACTGAGGAGGCCCTGATCGCAGGGGGCAATGCAGAAGACCAGGCTGCACCTGAGCGAGGCTATTGCGAGGCATCAAGGAGCCAGCACCCCTGCAGTGCTGGATGGCAAAAGGATCGGAATGAGGTGGGTAAATCTTCCCTTCCTGTCTACCCTTCCTGGTGAAGGCAGGGAAGTTGCCAAATCAAGCGGGGAAGACAACCGCCAAGGCCGAGACTGCTGCCAAAACGGAGAGGTCTTGGGCCCATCCACATGCCACCAACACAGGAGAGAGCCTGTAGCGCTAGGGAGGGACCGCGACGGCCAGTGGCTGCAACCACAGCCCCTGGCGCAACTAGCACCAATGAAGAGCAGTAGCAGAAAAGCAGGGAAGAGACTGCCGGGCAGGACCAGCAGATAGATGATCAGGGAGGCAAAAGAACTAGAGCTGGGAATCCCACTCAAAAAGAAAGGATAACAGCTGCAGGGCCTCATGAACACATAAAAAGCCACTAAACCAGAGCACAACAGGGCAAACACACAGACACACACACAAAAAATGGCCAAAATAAGAGAATGGGTCCTCTACTACCTAATATTCCTATGGATAGTAGGGCTCAATAAATGGAACAAAATTCCAATAATCGTATCGGAAAAGACGACCCCACAATCCGAGAAGGGCCTTACCACAAATATCACAATAAATCAGAGAACAACACCATCAGACGGCAAAATGAACAATCCAAGCACCAATTAAAAAGAACATAAAATCAAAAAAGACCGCATCCACAGACAGCTACAATCAGTCAAATACATTAACACAAAAAAACAAAACATACAACCCAATCCCTATAGGCTACATAAAAGCAAAGTCCGTAGTAAACAAGTCAGCTACAATCAGAGATTGGATCAAAGAGGAACAACTAGGGCTGCTATTCATAACAGAAACATGGCCTACACCTCAAAGAAGACCCGGTGATACAAGACATATGTCCACTACACTACAAAGTAACGCAAATAAACAGAACTAAAAGGAAAGGTGGTAGTGTTGTCTTAATATATAAATCCGCCTTCAAAGCAGAACCTGCTGAACAAAAATCATCCGTCAACTGAAATGTTAGCACGCAAGATCATCGATCCAACATTAACAGGAACCCAGTGCTGCATACTCGTCTACCGCCCAACGGAAAGCTGGTCCAACGCTCAAGAAGAATTCATGGAATTTATATCAAACTTCTCCAATGTCCTTCTCCTAGGAAATATCAACTTACACCTTGAAAACCTGCAAGACCGTAATGCAAGAAACCTGCTAATCTTCCTGACTCAATGGGACTTCGAAACAGCACAAGGCACCTCATCCCACACAAAAGGCCACCTACTGGACCTACTACTTTGCCTACAGGTTTTCAACAGAAAACAATCACATACTAGAAAATCACAGATGGGAAGAAGTACCATGGTCAGATTATAGCAAACTCACATTCACACTTCAATGGAAAGAACACGGCATGAACAGAGAACCAACAACAGCACACAAGTTCTTAAGCAGAGGAAAGTTGGACAATCACACCTTCTGAAGAACAGTAATGCACGAACAGACACATCACCCAACGACATCCACTTTATGAGTAACTGGAACAAACTAAGTAAAAACACACTAATTAAAATAGCACCACTCAAAACAAAAACGAAATGCAAAAAACAACCACAACCCTGGTTTAACGCCGAATTACAAGAGATGAAAAAACTATGAAGGAAAGTAGAAAGAAAATGGTCCAAGAACAAATCAGAAATAAATAAAACCAAATGGAGGAAAGCCTTAAGAACCTATAAATACAACATAAAAAGAGCAAAAGCCGAACACTACAACGCATACGAAAGTCCAGATCAGATCAACATTAAAAATAGTTTTCAAATTCATGAACGCAGACAGGTTCTGGACCGAATTCGAATTACTGCCAGAAGACCTCATCTCTAAAAATCTCAAAAGATTCGCCAAATCCCATTGCAAACTAGATATTTGCCCAAACAATCTCATGAAATCAGCTCCTCAACAGTTCATAATAGACCTAACGAACCACATAAATTTCATGCTACAAAACGGACTTTTCCCAAAGGAAAAATTTTACTCACCCCAATACCCAAAGATAAAAAGAAAAACGCGAGCGAAATTACCAACTACAGACCAGTAGCATCTATACCATTAATAATCAAAATAACCGAAGGGATGGTAACCAAACAACTCACAAATTATCTCAACAAGTTCTCAATACTGCATGATGCCCAATCAGGATTCCGATCAAATCACAGCACAGAAACAGTACTAATTACCCTAATGACCAAATTCAAACAAATGATTGCCACTGGCACCAACATACTCCTCTTACAATTTGACATATCAAGTGCCTTTGATATGGTCGACCACGGAATCCTATTACACATACTCAAATATTTTGGAATTGGAGGCAATGTCCTAAATTGGTTCAAGGGGTTCTTAACCATGCGCTCATATCAAGTCACATCAAATTTAACCACGTCTGCAGCATGGACACCTGAATGTGGAGTACCACAGGGATCCCCCCCCTCTCGCCAACAATTTTCAACCTAATGATGACCCCCTTGGCAAAACTTCTATCCAGGGGCGTAGCTGAGGTTCAGCGGTAGGGGGGCAGGGGCTAACGTGAGGGGGCACATTATAGCCCCCCCCGGCCGCCGCCCCCCCCTACCGCCGTCAACCCTCCCCTACCGCCGTCACCTACCCCCGCCGAGGTCCGCTTCCTCCGGTCCGGTGCCTTTAAAAGTATTACTTCAGCTGGCGGGGGACCCCCAACCACCGCCAGCCCAGCCGAGGTCTTGTTTTAAGAAGTTTTTCCATCCTCGTGCTATTGAAAACTGCCTGCCTGCATCCCTTCCAGTTTCGGACTGAGTCTGACGTCGTAGCACATTGTACGCGCAGGACGTCCACGTACTGCGACATCAGACTCAGTCCGAAACTGGAAGGAATGCAGGCAGGCAGTTTTCAATAGCACGAGGATGGAAGAACTTCTTAAAACAAGACCTCGGCTGGGCTGGCGGGGGTTGGGGGTCCCCCACCAGCTGAAGTAATACTTTTAAAGGCACCGGACTGGAGGAAGCGGACCTCGGCAGGGGTAGGTGACGGCGGTAGGCGGGGGAGGGTTGGCGGTAGGGGGGTCCAGGGCGAAATCTGCGGGGGCCCAGGCCCCTGTGGCCCCATGCAGATACGCCCCTGCTTCTATCAAATCATAACCTTCACCCTTACATATACGCAGATGATGTAACGATATATATTCCCTTCAAACAAGACATTAACGAAATCTCCAACGAAATCAACCAAAGTCTACATATCATGAATACCTGGGCAGATGCATTCCAATTGAAACTGAATGCAGAAAAAACTCAATGCCTCATACTTACCTCCCAATACAACACAAATAAATTCACCGCTATTAATACACCAAAACTACAATTGCCAATCTCCGAAACTTTAAAAATCCTTGGAGTCACTGTCGACCGCCACCTAACGCTTGAGACTCATGCAAACAACACAACCAAAAAGATGTTCTACTCCATGTGGAAACTGAAAAGAATAAAACCATTCTTTCCGAGATCCGTCTTCCGTAACCTAGTGCAATCACTCGTACTTAGTCATTTAGACTAAGGTAACTCACTATATGCAGGCTGCAAAGAACAAATACTAAGGAAACTACAAACAGCCCAGAATACAGCAGCCAGACTCATCTTCGGAAAACCAAAATACGAAAGTGCAAAACCCTTACATGAGAAACTGCACTGGCTCCCGCTCAAAGAACGTATCACTGGCTCCCACTCAAAGAACGTATCACCTTTAAAATATGCACCTTAGTCCACAAAATCATTCACGGTGAAGCCCCTGCATACATGACTGATTTAATAGACCTGCCACCCAGAAACGCTAAAAGAACATCCTGAACTTTCCTCAACCTCCACTTCCCTAACTGCAAAGGGATAAAATACAAAGTACTGCATGCATCAACCTTCTCCTATATGAGCACGCAACTCTGGAATACACTACCACGTAACCTGAAAACGATCTACGAATTAACCGACTTCCGGTTGACCACACAACACTAATGACACTACTCGACAACATGGGAATCTGTGGAGAACCTGGTTCAACAGATTCCCAAGAACCAGGTCATACCTAGTAAAGATGTCATCCCAATTATCAACCTCTTGGATCTCAGAATGCCGGGTGCCACAAGGCTCCCTAATATCACCGATACTGTTTAACATCATGATGGCACCACTAGGCAAGAAACTGGAAAAAAATGGGATTTAACCCATTTATATACGCCGATGATGTGACTATCTATACACAGTTTAACAAACACATCACAGAGACAGCGGATAAGGTCAAATCAGGACTGGACCTTATGGAAGTCTGGGACACAATCTTCAAACTTAAGCTAAACAGAGACACAACTAAATTCATAGCCCTATCCAGCCAACATAACCCCATGACTGACCAAATCTTCACATGCGACCAAAAGACTTACCCAATCGAGTCACAACTAAAAATATTAGGAATCACTATAGACAAACACATATCCCTCGAAAATCAAGTCTCAGCAGTCACAACAAAGAGCTTTAAAACCTTATGGAAACTAAGAAGGATCAGAGACTACTTCCCTTGATAATCCTTCCGTCTAATCCCGTCCCAACTGGATTACTGCAATGCAGCGTGCGTAGGATGCACAGACAACACAATAAAATCGTTGCAAACTGATATTCAGAAAATCAAAATATGAAAGAGCAACCCCAATGCATGCAATGTTACACTGGGCTCCCAGTCAAGGCCAGACTATTCTTCAAAACCTGCACTCTCATTTTCAAGATACTGTTTGGCATGTCCCCTGATTACATGCTAGACTTGACTGAACTATCACCGAGGAATGCAAGCTCAGAGACTAGAAGCTATCTACTACTCCATCTGCCTAACTAGAAACATAACCTATAAATCCATCTAGACGGCTGGATTCACTACCTGGACTCTAAATGGTGGAACTCGATTCCCAAGATGATAAGAAGCATCACCGAGCATCTTCAATTCAGAAAAGGCCTGAAAACCTACGTCTTCAAGAAACATTATCATTAACAACTCACCACACATAACGCACTTTGTTCGACAGTGAATGTAATGTAATGAAGAAAACACGAGTGTAATGTAATGCTAAATACAAAAGAATGTAACATCTACTAAAAGAAAAACTGTAAGCCACATTAAAACGAAACCTGTTTTGGGATAATTGTGGAATATAAGATTGAATAAATAAATAAATGACTCCCCCCCCCCCTCCCCCAAACTTTAAACTGATCTCTCCAGCATGTATGTTATATTATCCACTATAAGTGTGAAATTATCATCAACTTCGACATCTTTCTCAATCAGCAGAAATGTGGTCTTCTCTTCGATAAGCTGCAGAAAGGTCTTCCCCATCCAAGCACTAATAAAAGACATACACATAGCTACATCTGGTAATAAGTCCACTAATTTGGATCTAACCGGGAACAATATCGTAATAA
Source organism: Microcaecilia unicolor (assembly GCF_901765095.1). NCBI lineage: Eukaryota > Metazoa > Chordata > Amphibia > Gymnophiona > Siphonopidae > Microcaecilia > Microcaecilia unicolor. The sequence goes on from NC_044031.1 coordinate 4,032,694, forward strand.
ATAAGCCTGGTAACCAAGCTTTTCAAGGGAATATCCGAGTGATGATAACAACACGTTAAACAAAAGGGAGCCCTGAGGCACCCCACAGCCGGGCAACTATCTGAAAGCTCACTCCGCATCTTAACCAAATAAGAATGCCCCTAAAGACTAAGGAGGCTAGGGCTATACAGCTTGGAGAAGAGACGGCTGAGGGGAGACATGATAGAGGTATATAAAATAATGAGTGGAGTGGAACAGGTGGATGTGAAGCTTCTGTTCACGCTTTCCAAAAATACTAGGACTAGGGGGCATGCGATGAAACTACAGTGTAGTAAATTTAAAACAAATCGGAGAAAATTTTTCTTCACCCAACGTGTAATTAAACTCTGGAATTCGTTGCCGGAGAAAGTGGTGAAGGCGGTTAGCTTAGCAGAGTTTAAAAAGGGGTTGGACGGATTCCTAAAGGACAAGTCCATAAACTGCTACTAAACAGACTTGGAAAAAATCCAAAATTCCAGGAATAACATGTATAGAATGTTTGTACGTTTGGGAAGCTTGCCAGGTGCCCTTGGCCTGGATTGGCCGCTGTCGTGGACAGGATGCTGGGCTCGATGGACCCTTGGTCTTTTCCCAGTATGGCATTACTTATGTACTTATGTAAATCAGTTCAGCACTCTACCCGATATTCCAAAACTGTCCAAAACAGAACATCATGCAAGAAAAAGTCAAAGTTATTCTGGATTTAGGATGGCCCCCAGGTTCTGTTCTGAAGAACTGAGAGTTAAGTTTAAATTTCTTTGTTTCTATCTGGCTGCATCCAGTGTAGCAAAAAAAAAAAAAAACAACTTTCCACCTTTCCACACCCTGGTCCCTAAGCATTCCCATGAAATTCATCTCACTTTGGACAGTCACTGGAAAGGCAATTAACAGACTGTGATAGGAAACTGCCGCTCTTCCATAAGCACAATCCCTCACAGGGTCACTTTTAGATGCCTAGCTTGAGTGCTCAGCAGAGAAGGCATGGCTCAGCCAGTGGAGAGAAATCTCTAGAGCACAGACAAGCTAGGAGAGGCCCAGAGAGAAGAGAACGAATCTCCAGGATTATAAGGACCCAGCTGGTATCCTGCAAGATAGGAAGCTAAGTTTGTACCTTACCAGAGAGGTTTGCAGCTCTATCTGCTGCAAGGTAGGGCTAGATAAAGTCTGTACCATGTTAATAGCGATGTACTCACTCAATAGGTTGGTAGGAGACTAGACACCCCCTTTAGATGGTTAACCATGAGCTGGAAGACTTTTATTACATGAATAAATCTTTTTGTTAGCTTCAAGCCTGTTGCCTGACTGCATGTTTAAAGGCTCAGGGCCTCCAACACTCACACAGGTTCCAACACACACACAAATTAATAAATGTGAGCCTGTCCTTTGGAAAAGATGCTGTCAGCAGCCCTAGAAGAAAAGGATACTTGAGAAGAGGAGAGGATGGTTTCATAGCCACTGACTTCCCACCCTAGAGAAAGAACCACAGTGTCGGCCCATTTTCTCCTAATGATATTGGAGGCTTATTCAGTGCACGTTACTGGTACCCACCTGTGTAAGGGATCAGTGGAGTCCCTCTTTGTTCCATCACATAAAACTCCTGATTCTGCTCCAGCTGGACTACCAGGGAACCTGCTCCAGGGTGGGAGGGAAGGGGGGACGGGGAGGAAACATGCCAGATCTCATTTAAAAAGAAGTACTTTGTGCTACTAAACATTCCCCAACTATGTGCTGCTCTCTTTTTCCAAAAATGGAACAAAGAAGAGGGGGCTAAGAGGGTTCAGGGTAGGCTGACAATTCACCTTCTCGAGGGTGGGATAGTTCAGCCGAGGGAGTTCAAGGTTGTGGAGTAACCTCTAGGACTGGAGGGATCAGGGGATGGGCACAGGGATAAGAGTAGCCACAGCTATACTGGGTCAGATCAATGGTCCATCTAGCCCAGTATCCTGTTTTCCAAACAGTGGCCAAGCCAGGTCACAAGTTCCTGGCACTCCGTACTACAAATCCCAGGGCAAACAGTTGCTTCCCATGTCTGTCACAATAGCACACTATGGACTTTTCCTCCAGGAATTTGTCCAAACCTTAAACCCAGATACGCTATGTCTTTCTCAGACTATGGATTTTCCTCCAGGGATACGGACCTGTCACCTCTAGGATTAGAGGGATCAGGGGATGGACACAGAGTCTGTCACCTCTAGGACTGGAGGGATCAGGGGATGGGAACAGGGATAAGAGTAGCCATAGCCATACTGGGTCAGACCAATGGTCCATCTAGCCCAGTATCCTGTTTTCCAAACAGTGGCCAAGCCAGGTCACAAGTTCCTGGCACTCCGTACTACAAATCCCAGGGCAAACAGTTGCTTCCCATGTCTGTCACAATAGCACACTATGGACTTTTCCTCCAGGAATTTGTCCAAACCTTAAACCCAGATACGCTATGTCTTTCTCAGACTATGGATTTTCCTCCAGGGATACGGACCTGTCACCTCTAGGATTAGAGGGATCAGGGGATGGACACAGAGTCTGTCACCTCTAGGACTGGAGGGCTCAGGGGATGGGCACAGGAATAGACAGCCTGTCACTTCTAGGATTAGTTTAGGTAATGGGCTTGGAAAACATCTGCATGATGAAATGAGCAGGGAAAGTTATGTTTAAAGATCCTTACCGACAGATGTCAGCAGCTCCAAATTCTCCTCCATCACCTCCATGTAAAGCTCCTTCTGCCCTTCATCTAAATACTCCCACTCCTCCTGGGAGAAAGAAACAGCGATGTCCTGAAATGTCACCGGCATCTGAAACAAACAAAAAAATAAAAAAAACCCACTTTACTCTCTGAACATCCGCTAACCATGACTACGTGGGATCCGGTGTAGAATTCCAGTGCTAAATGCAGGAGCCTCACGACACACATGGAAGAGGCTGTAGTGACAGACAGAGACTGGGAGCAGAAGGGTTAACGTCTGCAGAACTAACTGCTGGACACAAATATCACCGAGTAAAAAACTGAATGATTTCTGGGGTCAGGAAGGAGATACTGAACCTACTCTGCCTCTATCTCCAGTCTTCTCCCTCTCTGGTCCTTGCCACCACCTTCTGTACCTATTCCAAGAATGAATTCTCACATAGTGATGGTTCTTTTCACATTCTGCTACTGTATGTGTGTTCTCAGTGCAAAGAGCTTCTGGATCTCAGAGAATGAGTCTGATCTCTTCAGCCTACAGTAGCAGAAATGAGACAGACGGGAAGCCTCTAGGAACATAACAGAAGTCTCACCTCCAGTCTGGCAGTCTCCATGCTGCTTTGAAGAAAGGTCACCTGATAGCAGGGTATCACCTCTAGGGGATGCAATTTCTTCTCACACTTAGGATGTGCCTCTAGAGGCTTCTGCCGAGGAGGGAAGGTTAAGACGGCTCTTTTGGTTGGAGATTTGATCATTATGTATGTAGATAGCTGGGTGGCTGGTGGGAATGAGGACAGCTTGGTCATTGATCTACCTTGGGGCAAAAGTGGCAAACCTCAGGATAACATTTTAGACAGCACTGGAGAGGAGCCTGGTACAGCTGGTATCAACAATATAGGAAACTGTTGGAGGGAGGTTCAGGAAGCCAAATTTAGGTTCAGGAAGCCAAATTTAAGTTTTCTGGTAGAAGATTGAAATCAAAGACCTCCAGGGTATCTTTTTCAGACACGCTCCCTGTTCATTATGGAGAACACAAGAGGCAGGCAGAGCTCTGGAGTCTCAATGCAAGCATGAAATGATGTTGAAGGGACACGGGGTCTAGGTTTCTTACGTACTGGACAATAGTCTAAAGAAGGGGGGGGGGGACTGGAGGAGTAGCCTAGTGGTCAGTGCAGCAGACCTCAATCCTGGGGAACTGGGCTTGATTCCCACTGCAGCTCCTTGTGACTCTGGGCAACGCACTTAACCGTCCATTGCCCCAGGTACAAATAAGGACCTGTAAATACTATGTAAACCACTTTCAATGTAGTTGCAAAAACCACAGGAACCAGTATATCAAGTCCCATTTCCCTTTCCCTATTTGAGATTCTATGTGGAATGTTGCTATTATTTGAGATTCTGTTGCTACTATTTGAGGTTCTACAGGGACCGTGTCTAGTGGAGGAGTAGCCTAGTGGTTACTGCAGCAGACTTTGATCCTGGGGAACTGAGTTCGATTCCCACTGCAGCTTCTTCTGACTCTGGGCAAGTCACTTAACCCTCCATTGCCCCAGGTACAAATAAGTACCTGAATATATGTAAACCACTTTGAACATAGTTGCATTCAAACTTTTTAATGAGAAAACATTTTGAATGATACAGAACCTGTAAAAAAAACCCAATAAAAAAAAACTTACAAATTTTTAAAAAATATAGTAATTCCAAATCTGAATGCAGGAAAATTATTACTGAAATGGCAATAATGTACTTGAAAGAAGGGTAGTGGCTGCTTATTTTGGTTGAGAGTTAAATGTCGGTCGGGGCACTGTGTCAAGTCAAAAATGTTTGAAAGGGTTTCCACATTTCTGCCATTTTAAGATCTCTCGTGTTCTTTTCAGCACCTTTAGAATTCAAGTTTATGTACTCAGCAAATTGTACGTCACTCAAAAAATACGTTTCATTTAGTCAAATCTTTCCACTTAACTGGTTTTGATAGCAAGGGATATTAAAAAAAAAGGGAACATTGAGAGTCATTTAACTGTAATAATGGGAAAGAATGAAGAATAATTATTGTCTTGGAACGTTGATGTTTCAGTTAAAAACATTTTCATCTGCAAATCCAAATATTCGAAACAGTTCGCATTATTTCGCATTTAGAAATCATGTGCATTAAGATGCCTTCAAAAGGTTTGCCAGTGCCAACACGTATTTGTCTCCAAAATGGCGTCCACGATGTGCGAGAAAGTTTCGGGATTTTATAAGGCTAAGGGAGTGTGAGGGGTCTAGACGATTTGATGCAAAAGTGGATCCAGTTTGTTTGTTGATCTTTTAAACTAAAGATTGAGCTCCCAAACTTTAATATTACCGTTATTTAGAGGAAAGAATATTTTAATATTTTATATATATGGGATTTTATCTTACCTTTTAGGAGTAGTTTTTCATTAGGAAGCTGAAATGTAGAGTTGTTCTGAAGATCTCTTGACTGAATAGACCTCTTTTTTTAATTGGCTTGGGAGAGTTATTTGCAGCATTTGGTAATTCACTGCTATTATTTTGGGCACCTTTTACATTCAGATTCAGATTATGGTATTGTTCCATTGATTATTAATAAGCTTGCTCCCTGTTTCTTGCTCGTAAGGACTCCTACTAATACTACTACTACTTAACATTTCTAAAGCGCTACTAGGGTTACGCAGCGCTGTACAGTTTAACAAAGAGAGACAGTCCCTGCTCAAAGGAGCTTACAATCTAAAAGACAACATGTGCAGTCAATTGGGGCAGTCTAGATTTCCTGGATAGGGGTAAAATGATTAGGTGCCAAAGGTGACATTGAAGAGATGGGCTTTGAGTAAGGATTTGAAGATGGGCAGGGAGGGGGCTCTGCGTATGGACTCAGGGAGTTTGTTTCAAGCAAAGGGCGGAGCCTGGAGTTGGCGATGGTGGAGAAGGGAGCAGAGAGGAGGGATTTGTCCTGTGAGCGGAAATTTCGGGTAGGAGCGTAAGGTGAGATAAGGGCAGAGAGGTAGTGAGGGGCTGCAGATTGAGTCCATTTGTAGGTTAGTAGGAGAAGTTTGAACTGTATGCGGTACCTGATTGGAAGCCAGTGAAGTGACTTGAGGAGAGGGGTGATATGAGCATATCGGTCCAGGCGGAAGATAAGACGTGCAGCAGAGTTCTGAACGGATTGAAGGGGGGATATAAGGCTAAGTGGGAGGCCAGCGAGGAGTAGATTGCAATAGTCAAGGCGAGAGGTAATGAGAGAGTGGACGAGAGTTCGGGTGGTGTGCTCAGAGAGGAAAGGGCGAATTTTGCTAATGTTATAGAGGAAGAAGCGACAGGTCTTGGCTATCTGCTGGATATGCGCAGAGAAGGAGAGGGAGGAGTTGAAGATGACTCCGAGGTTGCGGGCAGATGAGATGGGGAGGATGAGAGTGCCATCGACTGAGATAGAGAGTGGAGGGAGAGGAGATGTGGGTTTGGGTGGAAAGATAATAAGCTCTGTCTTGGACATGTTCAGTTTCAGGTGGCGGTTGGCCATCTAGGCAGCAATGTCGGATAAGCAGGCCGATACTTTGGCCTGGGTTTCCACAGTGATGTCTGGTGTGGAGAGATAAAGCTAGGTGTCGTCAGCATAGAGATGATATTGGAAACCATGAGATAAGATCAGCAAGCCCAGGGAAGAGGTGTAGATTGAGAAAAGAAGGGGTCCAAGGACAGATCCCTGAGGAACTCCAACAGAGAGCGGGATGGGGGTGGAGGAAGATCCATGAGAATGTACTCTGAAGGTTCGGTGGAGAGAGATAAGAGGAGAACCAGGAGAGAACAGAGCCCTGGAACCCAAATGAGGACAGTGTGGCAAGAAGTAAATTGTGATTGACAGTGTCAAAAGCGGCGGATAGGTCGAGGAGGATGAGGATGGAATAGTGACCTTTGGATTTGGCAAGGAACAGGTCATTACAGACTTTGGTGAGTGCCGTTTCTGTCGAGTGATGAAGGCATGCGCAAAACGCGTACAGTGCAGTCCTTCACATCTACAAACAGTTGTCTAATATCCCAATCGTGTCACTGCTTGTGATGTCTGCAATAAAGGTTTGAACTTTTCATCCTGGTTTATCGCCTCGTCATTTGTAATTTCTGGCTTGGGAGAGTTGTAGCCAATCGTAATATTGGTTAGAGGACAGGGCACATTTTTCAGTAACGCCAAAGAAAGTTTGACTGTATTTGATGGAGGGCCCAAATTCCAGAGAAACTGCCAAAGAGGCCAAAAGATACTGTGGGCACTTTTACTAAGCAGCGTAAGCGTCTACGCATGTGCAACATACGCCAAAATGGAGTTGCCACCAGGCTCTTGTGGTAATTTCATTTTGGGCGCATGTCCGAAAATTCTTTCGTATTGGATGCGCGCCAAGTGGTATTTGACGCGCATAGGTCATTACCGCCCGGGTACCACGCGACACCTAAGATGGACGTGCAGCAATTTGCATTTTGCCGCACGTCCATTTTTGGCCAAAAAGTTTTACAAGGCATTTTTTTCAGGTGCGCTGAAAAATTATTCTGCGCGTGCCCAAAACACGTGCCCACGCTACCGCAGGCCATTTTTCTGCACACCTTAATAAAAGGACCCCTGTGTTGTGATTCTGCCCTAGAATTCATGTATCAACTTCCATATGTTTGTCTAGCATGTCTCAGATTCTAGCACAAGCTTAGCACCAGTGGCGTCGCTAGGTGGGCCACGGGGGGCTGGGCCCCCGGTTTTGCTAGCGAGGGTCCCCAACCCCCACCAACTGAAGCATTGTCCAGCACCGGTCTCCGGCGCCGCCGCGATGCCTGCCCTGTTCTGTCTTCCCATCACGTCCGGCACGCTCCTTTTAGTGAAACTGAGCATGGCATGTGTGCAGGACATGAATGGAAGACAGAGAAGCAGGCAATGTGGAGGTGCTGGACAACGCTTCAGCTGGTAGGGGTTGGGGTATTTGCTGCGGTAGTGGATGGGGAGCAGCAGGGCAGTGTGTGTGTGGGGGGGGGGGGGTACAGCGACGGGGCGGCAGACCAAAACGTGCCTCCCCCACCTCGAGCTCTGGCTACGCCCCTGTTTACCACACGCTAAAACGCACTATATATTTTTAGCACAGGGGGCATGTTTAGGGGCAGAGAGCAGGCATGTCCTGTGAAAATCGGCCAATCATCGCACTCTTCCGATTCACGCAGGAGCCATTACCACTTAGTAAATACATGGCGGCGAGGGCTTCCACGCTGATGGCCACGTGCTAATTTAGAGCATGGCCATAAATGGGGGGGGGGGGGGGGGAAGAAATTGCAGCCACTTTACAGTCACTCTAAAACTGGCCTCAGCTAATAATCCATCATGTAAATTAATTGTTGGAAGATTTAAAGGGACTGGATGGAGACCATCTGCTTCAATTTTAAGCCAACAGGAGTTTGGGTTAAGAGGTTATCAGAAGTTAGCCAGTAAATACCTGAGCGGATTAATAAGTCAGGGAAACCTTCAAGGCTTGGAGAGTTTGTAAAGCAAGTCTAGGGGTTTTATTTTCCCACAGGAATTTCAACAATTTACCATGTAAAATCTATATGGGCAAAACTCTGGAAGCATCATTAGAATATAATCAAATGGAACGGTTAAGGCCATGGGCAGAGAGGACACTTTGGGCTTTCTGGCTGGCACAGTGCTGGGAGATTGGTTACCTGTTACTCCCGCCTTCTGGGAACCCCGACTTCAGCATTTGATGTCATCTTCTGGTGCCAGTGTCCATGGATAAGATCAAGCCGCAGGGTGTGGCCAAAGGGACTTGCTCTAAGGGGTAAGCCAGGCCCCTTGGGAGCCCCTTGGAGCGCTGAGGTCAAGTGAAGGGGTTTGTTTGGTGGTGTCTGTTCCTTGAAGATCTGGTAAGACTGATTCTTTATTTACTACTACTACTATTTAGCATTTCTATAGCGCTACAAGGCGTACGCAGCGCTGCACAAACATAGAAGAAAGACAGTCCCTGCTCAAAGAGCTTACAATCTAATAGACAAAAAAATAAATAAAGTAAGCAAATCAAATCAATTAATGTGAACGGGAAGGAAGAGAGGAGGGTAGGTGGAGGCGAGTGGTTACAAGTGGTTACGAGTCAAAAGCAATGTTAAAGAGGTGGGCTTTCAGTCTAGATTTAAAGGTGGCCAAGGATGGGGCAAGACGTAGGGGCTCAGGAAGTTTATTCCAGGCGTAGGGTGCAGCGAGACAGAAGGCGCGAAGTCTGGAGTTGGCAGTAGTGGAGAAGGGAACAGATAAGAAGGATTTATCCATGGAGCGGAGTGCACGGGAAGGGGTGTAGGGAAGGACGAGTGTGGAGAGATACTGGGGGGCAGCAGAGTGAATACATTTATAGGTTAGTAGAAGAAGTTTGAACAGGATGCGAAAACGGATAGGGAGCCAGTGAAGGGTCTTGAGGAGAGGGGTAGTATGAGTAAAGCGACCCTGGCGGAAGATGAGACGGGCAGCAGAGTTTTGAACCGACTGGAGAGGGGAGAGGTGACTAAGTGGGAGGCCAGCAAGAAGCAGATTGCAGTAGTCTAAACGAGAGGTGACAAGGGTGTGGATGAGGGTTTTGGTAGAGTGCTCGGAAAGAAAGGGGCGGATTTTACGGATGTTGTAAAGAAAGAAACGACAGGTCTTGGCGGTCTGCTGGATATGAGCAGAGAAGGAGAGAGAAGAGTCAAAGATGACCCCAAGGTTTCAAGCTGAGGAGACAGGGAGAATGAGAGAGCCATCAACAGAAATAGAAAACGGGGGGAGCGGGGAGGTGGGTTTGGGGGGGAAAATGAGAAGCTCGGTTTTGGTCATATTTAATTTCAGGTGGCGGGGAAAAGAGGATGAATAAAACTGAACCTTTGGTAGCATCTACCCCCCAAAGTGGTTGGGGCTATGGATAAAATATTGAAGAGTCCAGTATTTTTACAAGATATTTATTGCTTATATTTATTTAAACGAGGAAAAAAGACCTCAATACACCCAGACGCTTATCTGAATTTTAGCGTCTTTGACTGGGGTTGTAATATTCATCATCGGTCTGTCAACCTCATGATATTACATTTTTTCTAAAATCCAATTTTTATTGTAATCCTTAAAGATAAGCGTCCGGGTGTATTGAGGTCTTTTTTCCTCGTTTAAATAAATATAAGCAATATGTATCTTGTAAAAATACTGGACTCTTCAATATTTTGTCGCATTTGATTGGTTAGAGCCACAGTTACCTTTCTTATTTTTTGATACTGGGCCAATGGATTGGCATTTGTTTGTTGACCCCATCCCAGAGGGTCTTCCAGGGAATTCACTGAGGGTGTGTTCCTCATTCCTCCTACCAAAATTCCTCTGCCCCAGCTGACTGTATTGTCTACTCCTGAGCATACCCCTGTGAAAGGAAATGTTTCTCTGGTAACGTCTCTTTATCCTAAAGAAGTGACTTTTCTATCTGAACCGACACCACCAACTCCTGATTCTGAAGGACATTTGAGTCCGTAGTTACGTGGACCCGAGACTTTGCTGAGGGATGTTGTTCCTCAGCTTTGTCAGTTTTCCTCTGATTCGATCCTCAAGTTTAAAGAGTTGGACAACAGGGTTACACTCTTATCTGATCAAGTTCATTCCACAGAAAATAAAATGTCCTCTTTTCAACACACTGATCTCTATACTATTAAAGATAGCCTCTACTTACATCGTAAGGTAGAAGCTTTTGAACTTCGTTAAGAATTAGGAACCTCTGGTTCTTCAGTTTTCCTGTGACACATTTACTATCTGTAGAGATTTTGATTAGAGAATATTTTAAAGAGGTTTTGGATTTGAAAGAAATCTTATTAGTAAAATGTTATTTATGTTTCAAAAAAAGCGATTATTAGAAGGTGACCACAGGAAGAACTGTTCGTATGAGTCCTCCTGGAAATGTTAATTTAGCTGCTTTTTTGAAGGACTCCACTGATACCATCCTGACCAGATCGACCCTGCTGGTCACCCTCTTAAATGAAGCGGATAAATCAGTCGTTTTGAGATCATATGTCAAGAAAACGTCTGTGCTGTTTTGTGGGAAGACGATTCAGGTCTTCCCTGATGTATCACGATCTACTCATTTGCAGAGGAATGCGTTTTTAGCCCTGAAAAACCGTGTGGTTGCTAAAGGGACTACTTTTTTTCTTCGCTTTCCCTGTTAAGTGTTTGGTGACATATCGGGGAAAGCAATCTATTTTCTTTGATCCTTTCCAAGTTGAGAAATTTCTGCAGGAAGGTTCTCAAAATAGGCCAGAGATAGTTTAGGGGTTATGAAGTTATTCGAGCCTTAGAAATGTCTTAATTCTTTTGCCCTTGTCGTCCTTCTCTTCCCTTGATGTGTACTAGATTTTAGTTTAATATTTTTTTGTTGTTACTCTTTTTCTTGCAATGCTGTAGTTTCAGCAATATAGTTACTCAACTCTGCTGGTTGGCTTTACTTGCTGTTCCCACGAAATTACTATAAAAAGCTAGCCAGTAACAATAAAGTTGCTGAAAAAGTATCAACGTATGTATATAAATATAAGGAAGAAAAGGACTTCAGTGGCTAAGGTCATGTCTAGAGTCAAACTCGGACTGATAACCTGCCCTACTTCTTCATAAGTCCAGAAAAACCTCCCATTATTTTAACATTATATCATTCTTTACATAGTAACATAGTAGATGACGGCAGAAAAAGACCTGCACGGTCCATCCAGTCTGCCCAACAAGATAAACTCATATGTGCTAATTTTGTGTATACCCTACTTTGATTTGTACCTGTCCTCTTCAGGGCACAGACCGTATAAGTCTGCCCAGCACTATCCCCGCCTCCCAACCACCGGCTCTGGCACAGACCGTACAATTCTGCCCTGCACTATCCCCGCCTCCCAACCACCTGCCCCTCCTCCCAACCACCGGCTCTGGCACAGACCGTATAAGTCTGCCCAGCACTATCCCCGCCTCCCACCACCGGCTCTGGTAGAGACCATTTAAATATCTATATGGAATAAATGCGGAGGTGGGTCTTTTTCGATTGAAAGGAAGCTCTGGAATGAGGAGGCAGAGGATGAAGGTGAAAGGGGATTGACTCAGAATCTCAGCAGCAACACTGATTTCTGTGGAGGAGTGGCCTAGTGATTAAGGTGGTGGACTTTCGTCCTGGGGAACTGAGTTCGATTCCCACTTCAGGCACAGGCAGCTCCTTGTGACTCTGGGCAAGTCACTTAACCCTCCATTGCCCCATGTAAGCCGCATTGAGCCTGCCATGAGTGGGAAAGCGCAGGGTACAAATGTAACAAAAATCAAATAGATACTATTGGAGATTCTACATGGAATGTTGGAGATTCTACATGGAATGTTGCTACTATTGGAGATTCTACATGGAATGTTGCTATTCCACTAGCAACATTCCATGTAGAAGGCTGCGCAGGCTTCTGTTTCTGTGAGTCTGACATCCTGCACAGGACGTCAGACTCACAGAAGTAGAAGCCTGCGCGGCCACATTGGTGATCTGCAAGGGCCGACTTCTAGTGGAATAGCAACATTCCATGTAGAATCTGAAATAGTAGCAACAGTGGAGGATTCGCCTAGTGGTTTGGGTGGTGGACTTTGGTCCTGGGGAACTGAGGAACTGAGTTCGATTCCCGGCACAGGCAGCTCCTTGTGACTCTGGGCAAGTCACTTAACCCTCCATTGCCCCATGTAAGCCGCATTGAGCCTGCCATGAGTGGGAAAGTGCAGGGTACAAATGTAACAAAAATTAAATTAAATTTGTATCACTTTTTTTCTTATTTTTGTTTTTTATTTATTATATTATTTTATTGTTCAATAATGTTTATTAAAGAAGATGCAGTTTAACATTGTAATTGAGTATTGTATACAATCCTCTTTATCACACCGCTTGTTAACAGTAACCAATTCTAACATCAACAACAAATTACTTTATTATTGTTCTTTCCCCTTTCCCCCCCCAACTGACCCCTCCCCCCTCCCTCTCATTCTTCTCCTCCTTGTATGTTTGCGCATTTCAGTCATCTGTTTATTGATTATATATTTGCAACGTATTCATTATTAAACTGCGGGCTCTGCCCCCCATCGATTGAATATAAGGTTCCCATATTACACAAAACTCCTTTTTCTTTTTGGGAGTACCTCTCGCATCTCTGGCCTCCCACGTAACGAGCATCTGTAGCCCATTACGCCAATGCCAAAATGAGGGAGCTTCCTCCTGGATCCAATATTGCATTATACACATTTTCCCAATGATACTGACTTTATACATAAACTGGCGTTCTGCTCTCCTCAAGGTTGTCCTACTTCCTTTATAACCCAATATACACCTCTGGGCAGTCAGCATAACTGGTTTATTTAATATACATGCACAATACTGCTGTATTCTCATCCAGAATCTCTGTATAGAAATACAGTCCCATAGCATATGTAGAAACGACGGGTCTGTACTTCCACATTTGTAGCATTTACTCTCTGATATACGTCCCACATAATATGCTTGTTTAGGTGTGAAATATCCCCGCATGATTATACGATACTGAGTTTCCCTATGTCTTGCATTACGTAAGTTGTCTTTGATCTCTGTCATGTGAGTTAAGATGTCAGCTTCTGTGACTGCCAGTCCTAGATCATTCGTCCATTTTTGTGCCAGCCCTGCTAATGACTTAGGTTGTTTCAGCTTTGATATTGCTACATGCATACCCGACACCGTAACCCTTTCTATCCCTGGGGGTAAGAAAAAGTGTTCCAGAAGAGGGAACAGTTCTCTAGAACACCCCTCTCTTATCAGTCTAGCCGTATAAACCTTCACCTGTAAATATGAATACCAATCCACATTGTCATCCCCAACTATCTGTCCCAATTCACCCTGTGTCCGTATCCGTCCTGTATTGTGTAGTAAGTCTGCCACTACCACCACCCCTTCCGTTGCCCATCTGTGGTGTCTAATCGACTGAATACCCGACTGAAAGTCAGCATTGCCCATTAATGGTAGCATGTCATTCTTCCCCAGGAGGTGGATTACATAATCCCATGCCTTTCTCATTGGAGCCAATAAAAGATGCTGCCTCCACTCAGTAGGTATCTTATGTGTGGGGGCATGTAATAAATAGTAGGGATGATATGGTTTAAATAAGTTTCGTTCCATCCCCCATGGGGTGTATTCTTCCGTTCCTAGTACCCAATCTGCCATATGTCTTAATAAGCATGCCCAATTATATTCTCGCAGATTAGGTAGACCCAATCCTCCTTTCTGCAATTTTCCACTCAAATGTTCAAATTTAATTTTTGGTTTCTTTCCCCCCCAGCAAAAGTAGGACAACCTTCTCTTTAAGTTTTTAAAATCTTTCTGTTGTAAGTATAATGGCAACTGTCGAAATACATATAGCCATCGGGGAAATAATACCATGCTATACAGACTTACTCTCCCACTTAATGTCAACGGCAATGTATGCCAATGGGCCAATGTCTGCTTCGTCTGTCTCAGAACATTATCTATATTTTTCCTATAGAGTTGGCGAGGATCCGCCATTAAAGTTATTCCTAAATACTTAAATTCACCTATAACCCATCCCCCCTCCACCCTGCAAGCATTGTATCTTGTGTTGGCATACTTTCTGATTTTTGCATATTAAGTTTAAAGCCCGAAAACGAGCCATATTCTTTTAAATCGTTCTAGCAATACCGGTAGTGCTACCTGTGGCTTGGTAAGATGGACCAAGAGATCATCGGCAAATGCCGAGATTTTAAATTCATGAGGTCCCATTCGCACCCCTGTGATCTCCTGGTCCTCCAGTATTGTCCGCAGCAGCGGATCCAGAGTTAAAGCGAACAACAAGGGGGATAAGGGGCATCCTTGTCGTGTGCCTCTACCAATCTCAAACGTTTCAGTATAGTCCCCGTTGACATATAACCTGGCTAAGGGTTCTTTATACAGTGCGGCTATAACTTTTACAAATGACCCATCAAAGCCATATGCTGACATTGTCCGAAACATAAATCCCCAGTCTACTCTATCGAACGCCTTTTCGGCGTCGAAACTTATGAGTAAGGAGTCTTCTTTCTTTCTTCTCACACATTCTAATGAGGCTAATATCTGTCTGATGTTCTTGACGATCTGTCTCCCTTTAATAAATCCTCCTTGTGGTAAGGCTATAATGTCTGGCAAGATCCTTGCTAGCCTATTAGCGTAGATCCCCGCCAATAGCTTAGTTTCATATTTAATCAGGGAAATTGGTCTATATGATTCTGGCTTAATCAGGTCCTTCCCTGGTTTGGGAAATACCACAATGTCTGCCACTCGAAGGGTCTCTGGTAAACATTCCTGATCTACTGCCCGCTGAAAGGCCATCATTATTGGTTTACCAATCTCTGCCTCCAACAGCTTATAAAATTCAGCTCGATACCCATCAGGTCCCGGGGCTTTCTGTAAAGGACTACTTTTGATGGCCCTGGCTATTTCGTCTAGTTCAATAGGTTTGTTAATCATTTCCCTCTGGGCCTCTGTTATTTGTGGTAGTACTTTATTATATTATTTTAACATGCTGCTAGCTTTCATATTACTGTAGCAAACTTCCTAAAGATGGCTTTAATAACTTATAACTTATCTGCATGCCGTTGGACAAGCACACCCCATCAGGAGCCTCTTTCGCCCTCCTGGCTTCCTCAAGGGGAACTTAACGTGCAGTCTCAGGCTGTCAGATATTTATTCGCCAACCATCTGGTTGCTACAGTAATATGAAAGCAGCATGTTAAAATAACATAATAAATAAAAAAAAAATAATAAGAAAAAAAGTGATAGAAAGAAATCAGTGTTGCTGCTGAGATCAATGGTAGGGGGGAGGGCATGTGTCTATGATTAGAACGTTAGCAGCGAACACGTTTAAAATCAGCTGCGACTTGAATATGAGACTTTGCCCGTAACCTCCACCATAGTGATTCTCCCATAGCACTCTACCTTTTTCTGCGTTGTTATCAGAGATATAAAGTAGAGTTTAGCCTGCGTTGTTTGGCAGTAATTATCCTAGAAATAAGCAGTGGAGTTTCCCCAACTCCATTTTAATTATGGTCTATGGACTTTTCCTTTAGGAAGCCGTCCAAACCTTTATTAAACCCCGCTATGCTAATTGCATTTAGCACATTCTCTGGCAACGATTTCCAGAGTTTAATTACACGTTGAGCGAATAAACTTTTTCACCGATTTGTTTTAAATTTACTATTTTGTAGCTTCATCGAATGCCCCCTAGCCCTAGTACTTTTGGAAACAGTAAATAGACGCTTGGCAACTTTATTGTTACTTGCTAGCTTTTTATAGTGATTTTTTTGTTTTGTTTTGTTACATTTGTACCCTGCGCTTTCCCACTCGTGGCAGGCTCAATGCGGCTTCCATGGGGCAATGGAGGGTTAAGTGACTTGCCCAGAGTCACAAGGAACTGCCTGTGCCTGAAGTGGGAATCCAACTCAGTTCCTCAGTTCCCCAGGACCAGCGTCCACCACCCTAACCACTAGGCCACTCCTCCACTGTTGCTACTATTTGAGATTCTACATGGAATGTTGCTATTCCACTAGCAACATTCCATGATTCCATGTAGAAGTCGGCCCTTGCAGATCACCAATGCGGCCGCGCAGGCTTCTGCTTCTGTGAGTCTGACGTTCTGCACGTACGTGCAGGACGTCAGACTCACAGAAACAGAAGCCTGCGCAGCCTTCTACATGGAATGTTGTTAGTGGAATAGCAATATTCCATGTAGAATCTCCAATAGTAGCAACATTCCATATAGAATCTCCAATAGTATCTATTTTATTTTTGTTACTTTTGTACCCTGCGCTTTCCCACTCATGGCAGGCTCAATGCGGCTTACATGGGGCAATGGAGGGTTAAGTGACTTGCCCAGAGTCACAAGGAGCTGCCTGTGCCTGAAGTGGGAATTGAACTCAGTTCCCCAGGACCAAAGTCCACCACCCTAACCACTAGGCCACTCCTCCACTGTTGCTACTGTTTGAGATTCTACATGGAATGTTGCTATTCCACTAGCAACATTCCACTAGAAGTCGGCCCTTGCAGATCACCAATGTGGCCGCGCAGGCTTCTGCTTCTGTGAGTCTGACGTCCTGCACGTGCAGGATGTCAGACTCACAGAAACAGAAGCCTGCGCAGCCTTCTACATGGAATGTTGCTATTCCACTAGCAACATTCCATGTAGAATTCGGCCCTTGCAGATCACCAATGTGGCCACGCAGGCTTCTACATGGAATGTTGCTAGTGGAATAGCAACATTCCATGTAGAATCTCCAATAGTATCTATTTTATTTTTGTTACATTTGTACCCTGCGCTTTCCCACTCATGGCAGGCTCAATGCGGCTTACATGGGGCAATGGAGGGTTAAGTGACTTGCCCAGAGTCCCACTAGCAACATTCCATGTAGAATCTTAAGTAATGGCAACATTCCATGTAGAATCTCCAATAGTAGCAACATTCCATGTAGAATCTCCAATAGTATCTATTTTATTTTTGTTACATTTGTACCCTGCGCTTTCCCTCTCATGGCAGGCTCAATGCGGCTTACATGGGGCAATGGAGGGTTAAGTGACTTGCCCTGAGTCACAAGGAGCTGCCTGTGCCTGAAGTGGGAATCCAACTCAGTTCCTCAGGACCAAAGTCCACCACCCTAACCACTAGGCCACTCCTCCAGTGTTGCTACTATTTGAGATTCTACATGGAATGTTGCTATTCCACTAGCAACATTCCATGTAGAATTCGGCCCTTGCAGATCACCAATGTGGCCACGCAGGCTTCTACATGGAATGTTGCTAGTGGAATAGCAACATTCCATGTAGAATCTCCAATAGTATCTATTTTATTTTTGTTACATTTGTACCCTGCGCTTTCCCACTCATGGCAGGCTCAATGCGGCTTACATGGGGCAATGGAGGGTTAAGTGACTTGCCCAGAGTCCCACTAGCAACATTCCATGTAGAATCTTAAGTAATGGCAACATTCCATGTAGAATCTCCAATAGTAGCAGCATTCCATGTAGAATGTCCAATAGTAGCAACAGAATCTCAATAGTAGCAACATTCCATGTAGAATCTCCAACAGTAGCAACATTCCATGTAGAATCTCCAATAGTATCTATTTTATTTTTGTTACATTTGTACCCTGCGCTTTCCCACTCATGGCAGGCTCAATGCGGCTTACATGGGGCAATGGAGGGTTAAGTGACTTGCCCAGAGTCACAAGGAGCTGCCTGTGCCTGAAGTGGGAATCCAACTCAGTTCCTCAGGACCAAAGTCCACCACCCTAACCACTAGGCCACTCCTCCACTGTTGCTACTATTTGAGATTCTACATGGAATGTTGCTACTATTTGAGATTCTACACGGAATGTTGCTATTCCACTAGAAGTCGGCCCTTGCAGATCACCAATGTGGCCGCGCAGGCTTCTGCTTCTGTGAGTCTGACGTGCAGGACGTCAGACTCACAGAAACAGAAGCCTGCGCAGCCTTCTACATGGAATGTTGCTAGTGGAATAGCTAATAACCACAAACCAGGACTCAAAAGCCACCTTAGGTGGCTTTTGAGTCCTGGTTTGTGGTTATTAGCAGTTGAATGTTACCAGAGACATTGATATTGTGAACTCGTTTTCTGCTAGTGGAATAGCAACATTCCATGTAGAATCTCCAGTAGTAGCAACATTCCATGTAGAATCTCCAATAGTATCTATTTTATTTTTGTTACATTTGTACCCTGCGCTTTCCCACTCATGGCAGGCTCAATGCGGCTTCCATGGGGCAATGGAGGGTTAAGTGACTTGCCCAGAGTCACAAGGAGCTGCCTGTGCCTGAAGTGGGAATCCAACTCAGTTCCTCAGTTCCCCAGGACCAAAGTCCACCACCCTAACTACTAGGCCACTCCTCCATTACAATATAGTGCAATTTCTCTTTTTCCTTGTAATGGATTATGGGAAATTGTCATTTTCATAAAAGCATGAATATATATATTTTATAAAGAGTTAAGGCTGTTTTAATAGAATCAAGTCTTCCCCAGTACAGTCCGGAAGTACTACCAGCGTTCTGCATGAGCCGGAGTTAGTGACTCCCCCAGCATGCACCACGTCCGGCATATTTGCTGTTTTTAATCGCAGCTGGTAATCGGACAGTGCTGCTGTTATTGCCCATCCGGCCAGTAATTAGAGAGTTGCAGCCTTCAATGTATTTATTGTGCGATTGTCATCATTGGTCGGGATTAGTACAGTGATGTCGTCCACATACAGTACATATATATACATATATACATTGGAGCCGACTCTGTGGGTGCTGCTTGAGCACCCCCAATATTGAGAAAATTCCTTGTATGTGTCCAGGGAGGGGTCATTTCCATTGGGCTTAGCACCTCCAATAATTATGAAAAGTTTTTTTTTTTTTTTTTAGTTACATTTGTACCCCGCGCTTTCCCACTCATGGCAGGCTCAATGCGGCTTACATGGGGCGATGGAGGGTTAAGTGACTTGCCCAGAGTCACAAGGAGCTGCCTGTGCCTGAAGTGGGAATTGAACTCAGTTCCCCAGGACCAAAGTCCACCACGCTAACCACTAGGCCCTTGCAGATCACCAAATGTGGCAGCGCAGGCTTCTGCTTCTGTGAGTCTGACGTCCTGCACATACGTGCAGGACGTCAGACTCACAGAAACAGAAGCCTGCGCAGCCTTCTACATGGAATGTTGCTAGTGGAATAGCAACATTCCATGTAGAATCTCCAATAGTAGCAACATTCCATGTAGAATCTCCAACAGTAGCAACATTCCATGTAGAATCTCCAATAGTATCTATTTTATTTTTGTTACATTTGTACCCTGCGCTTTCCCACTCATGGCAGGCTCAATGCGGCTTACATGGGGCAATGGAGGGTTAAGTGACTTGCCCAGAGTCACAAGGAGCTGCCTGTGCCTGAAGTGGGAATCAAACTCAGTTCCTCAGGACCAAAGTCCACCACCCTAACCACTAGGCAACTCCTCCACTGTTGCTACTATTTGATTCTACATGGAATGTTGCTATTCCACTAGCAACATCAGCCCTTGCAGATCACCAATGTGGCCGCGCAGGCTTCTGCTTCTGTGAGTCTGACATCAGACTCACAGAAACAGAAGCCTGCGCAGCCTTCTACATGGAATGTTGCTAGTGGAATAGCAACATTCCATGTAGAATCTCCAATAGTAGCAACATTCCATGTAGAATCTCCAATAGTAGCAACATTCCATGTAGAATCTCCAATAGTATCTATTTTATTTTTGTTACATTTGTACCCTGCGCTTTCCCACTCATGGCAGGCTCAATGCGGCTTACATGGGGCAATGGAGGGTTAAGTGACTTGCCCAGAGTCACAAGGAGCTGCCTGTGCCTGAAGTGGGAATCGAATTCAGTTCCCCAGGACCAAAGTCCACCACTCTAACCACTAGGCCACTCCTTGGCTCCTATGCATATATCTATATCTATATCTATATCTATATATATCTCTCTCTCTCTCTCTCTCTCTCTCTCTCTCTCTCTCTCTCTCTCTCTGTATATATATATATATATATATATATATATATATCTCTCTATATATATATATATATAGAGAGAGAGAGAGAGAGATATATAAAGGGCATTGAATAGGACTGGAGAAAGTTGGTGATCCTTGAGGGACTGCACTGCCTGCAGACCATCTTTCAAAGTAGGTTTCTGTTAACGGTATCATTCAGGTTCCTTGACCAGAAGGGTCTCTCTGGGGATCCTGCAAAGGGAGAGTCAGTGTCTGGGCTGGAATCAGTCTTCACTGGGATCTGAACTCTCCTCAGGTCACTTCACTGGCTTCCGATCAGATACCGCATTCAATTCAAGCTTCTCCTTCTTACCTACAAATGCACTCAGTCTGCTGCCCCTCACTACCTCTCTACCCTCATTTCCCCTTACGTTCCCGCCCGTAACCTCCGTTCACAGGATAAATCCCTCCTCTCAGTACCCTTCTCCACCACCACCAACTCCAGGCTCCGCTCATTCTGCCTCGCCTCACCCTATGCTTGGAACAACCTTCCTGAACCCTTACGCCAAGCCCCCTCCCTGCCCGTCTTCAAGTCTTTGCTTAAAGCCCACCTCTTCAATGCTGCGTTCGGCACCTAACTCTTACCGTTCAGTGAATCCAGACTGCCCCAATTTGACTGCCCCTATCGGACCGACCGTTCACTTGTCTATTAGATTGTAAGCTCTTTGAGCAGGGACTGTCTCTCTTTGTTAAATTGTACAGCGCTGCGTAACTCTAGTAGCGCTCTAGAAATGTTAAGTAGTAGTAGTAGGAGAGTCAGTGTCTGGGCTGGAATCAGTCTTCACTGGGATCTGAACTCTCAGGATATTGGTGTACGAGAGTCTCCTATCTGCACACAGGCCCTAATCCCAATTTGCCAGCACCAAATACTCAGAGCCAACGAGTGTGTAAAACGAGTTCGCCGGCTCTGAGCGCAATGAGCGTGCAAATGCACGCTAAAGAGGTTATCCCGTATTCCTCCCCAATGCTCAGCGGGCAGCACGCCAACCAAGAGTGCGCCTCCCGCTGCAGGGTTGTGCCGAGCCGTGGGGAGGGGATGACCTTGAAAGCCCTGGTGGTCTGGTGGACCCCAGACCCCTCCAACCATCCAAAGAATAAACTCCTGGTGGTCCAGTGCGACCCCTGGCCAGGATTCCATCCCCCCCCCCCCCTCCTCCTACCTTGAAGGAGGAGAAAAGGAGTCTTTTTTCCCTCCTCCTGCTGGTCACGTCATCAAAATGATGGCATTCTGCCCTGCCCAGTTTATCCTGGCATGCACTGGGCAGGGGAAGACACGCCCTGAAGGAGGTTTTTTTTTTTTTTGGGGGGGGGGGGTTCTGGGGTCCACCAGACCACCAAAGCTTTACCCCTCTGGGCATGCTCCAGATCCTATCCCCTCCCTAATGCTCAATGCTATAAGCCAGCCTAGATTTGCATCTCATTAGCAATATGCCCTCCCCTCCCCCACCCTTTCTTTCTCTCTAGGCTTTGTGCTGGGCTCACTTTCCTGTACTCTCAGGGTCAGGTGCATGAGAGTCTCCTACCTGCACACAGTCCACTGTGGCCATGTCCTGTGCTGGATCCTGGGTCCAGGAGGCTGCAGGGCTCAGTTCCATCCTGTGCATCTACCTTCCTAATGCCAGCTCTGCTGCACAATGGCTGCTGCTGCTGCCTGCAAAGCTCTGTGGGCCTGGGAGGGGTCGTCTGTGCGCTGGGAGGATGCAAACTGCGGAGCTGGAGTTTTCACCAGGGCACAGAGAATGCAGAGCTGGAGCTGCTGCAAGGAGGTTGCATTCAGAACAGGAGGCGGGGTGAGGTCATAACTGTGAAGCCAATTAGGTTGGTCTGGGTTTCTCCGCGCGACCGTCATCCTCGTACACTCAAAACAAAGCAAACAAAGCTATCAGCTGCTGGAGCCAGAAAAACATGACGGCAGATAAAGGCCAAATGAGCCATCCAGTCTGCCCATCCTCTGTAACCCCTAATTCTTCCTCTTCCTACATGCTTATCTGCCTTTTTCGCTGCTTTTGACTCCTAACCACGACTCGCTTGCAGTGCCGTAGCGAGGGCGGCTGACACCCGGGGCGGGTCGCCGCTGCGCCCCCCCCCTCGGGGCGCACCCTCCCCCCCGGAGCGCACCCTCCCCCCCGGAGCGCATTGTTACTTTAGAAGCGAGGGGCGGGAGGGCCGATCCGCCCCCGAGTCCACGTCGCTGGGAGCTGCGTCAGCTCCACTGGTTCCTTGCTCTCTCTGCCCCGGAACAAGAAGTAACCTGTTCCGGGGCAGAGGGAGCAAGGAACCAACGGTGACAGCACCCCCCCCCCAGCGGCGTGCACCCAGGGTGGACCGCCCCACTGCCCCCCCTTCCTACGCCACTGCTCACTTGCCCTGTACCCTTTTATCCCCACCTCTTTAATTCCCTTGCCTCTTAGTTGTTCTGTCTGTTTACTTGTCATACTTAGATTGTAAGCTCTTTGAGCAGGGACTGTCTTTTTGTATATGGTGTACAGCGCTGCGTAGTAGTTTTTAAATTCTGGAACACTCCTCGACTCCACCACTTCCACCGGGAAGCCATTCCACACTCCCACCACCCTTTCTGTGAAATAATACTTCCTTCAGTTACTCCTAAGCCTATTCCCTCTTAACTTTGTCGTATATCCCCTCATTCCAGAGCTCTCCTTCATTTGAAAAAGGCTCTCTTCCTGTACATCCTCCACCTACCCTCCTCTCCTCCTTCCTGTACACATTAATTGATTTGATTTGCTTTCTTTATTTATTTTTTGTCTATTAGATTGTAAGCTCTTTGAGCAGGGACTGTCTTTCTTCTATGTTTGTGCAGCGCTGCGTACGCCTTGTAGCGCTATAGAAGTGATAAATAGTAGTAGTAGTAGTAGTCTCTTGTAACCAGAGCTAATATTGTGATGTCATAATGCCTCAGGCCACCAATAAGAGCCAACCTCATCAGTGATGTCACAATGGCTTGATTGTCCTATACTTGGCTCACTTTTATTACATAGCTCTTTGAGCAGGGACTGTCTTTCTTCTATGTTTGTGCAGCGCTGCGTACGCCTTGTAGCGCTATAGAAATGCTAAATAGTAGTAGTAGTAGTAGTGCATAAATGCCCTTGACATATTTAAACGTCTCTATCATGTCTCCTCTCTCCCTCCTCTTTTCCAGCGTATACATGTTGAGGTTCATAAGCCTGTCCCTCTGGACCGACTCCATCCTGTTTATATCTTTCCGTAGCAGGGGCGTTGCCATAGTAACATAGTAGATGACGGCAGAAAAAGACCTGCACAGTCCATCCAGTCTGGCCAAGAAATGTGCCACGACAACAGATTTTGGGTGGGCCTAGGCAAGAAGTGGGTGGGCACCAAGTGTTCTCCCCCCTCCCCCCACCACCAAAAAAATATTTCAGTTGGCGGGAAAATGCTTCTTTCCACCTTGGCAGTCCGCAGCAGGCATGCGCTGAGAACTGAGCATGTGCAGGTGTCGGTATCGTGGAGAGCAGCATTTTTGTTACCATCAGGGAGAAGACTTCAGCTGGCGGAGCTTGGGATCCCTACCAGCTACCACTAAACATGTGCTACTGTTGGGTGGACCTGAGCCCTACGTGGGCTACGCCACTGTTCCGTAGGTGTGGTCTCCAGAACTGAACGCAGTACTCCAAATGAGGCCTCACCAGAGACTTCTACAACGGCATTATCACTTCCTTTTTCCTGCTAGTCATGCCTCTCTTTATGCACCCAAGCATCCTTCAGCCTTTGGCTGTCACTTTTTCTACCTGCTTGAAAGCTTTAAGGTCGTCAGACACAATCACCCCCAAGTCCCGCTCTTCCTTCGCACACTGAAGCACTTCACCCCCCTATACTGTAATGTTCCCTCCGATTTTTGCGACCCAAGTGCATGACCCTGCATTTTTGTCATTCTGTAATGTTGGTAGTATTTTTATTTAATCTCACTTTTATTTTCAAACATGCCGGCTTGTGCAATATACGGATGCACATGGCGTCCTCTCCTCTACCTGCAATATACGGATGCACACAGAGGAAGCACAACAATGGAATAACTTTTCATAGGTAGAGTAGTAATTTGTTATAAATTGTAATCAGTGTGTCATTTGGAGGGGACACCCTAGTGTTATATTTATGCAGAGATTTTTTTTCTCCTGGTAAAGGGCCACTAAAACACTAAATCATGTTATGAGAATCAGGTGCTCAACATTCAGAGTTTCTATTTATGTATTTACTTATGACATTTATATCCAACATCAAACATGAATTAGGTTGAAACCTGGGAGCATTTAAAATCTATTTTTTTCTTCCTCTGCCTAGATCAAAATAGAAAGATGGGTTTGGGGAACTTGCTCCTTTTGTTTTGTGAAATGCAGTGGTATATTATAAAAATGCACTTAATATTATTACTACTATTTAAAAGAAAGATATTAAATAATTAAGACAGAGCTACATTCATGCGGAAGTCCAGAGTCTATCTTAATGCACCAACATTTTTCAATTCTGTGATATATATTTATTTCTTCTTCAAGTCACTTTTCAACAACATTTTCTCAATTATTTCCCAAATGTGTACACTATTATAATGTTAATTAATAAGTTTTGGATGTTACCACATTCTATGTGAGTGGAGGAGTAGCCTAGTGGTTAGTGCAGTGGACTTTGAACCTGGGGAACTGGGTTCAATTCCCACTGCAGCTCCTTGTGACTCTGGGCAAGTCACTTAACCCTCCATTGCCCCTGGTACAAATAAGTACCTGAATATATGTAAACCGCTTTCAATGTAGTTGCAAAAACCTCAGAAAGGCATCAAGTCCATTTCCCTTTCCCTTATGACATCACAATATCAGAAGTGAGCCAAGTATCGGGCAATCAAGCCATTGTGACATCACTGATGAGGTTGGCTCAGGCATTGGTGGAATGAGGCATTATGACATCACAGTATCAGCTCCAGTGGAGGAGTAGCCTAGTGGTTAGTGCAGTGGACTTTGATCCTGGGGAACTGAGTTCAATTCCCACTGCAGCTCCTTGTGACTCTGGGCAACTCACTTAACCCTCCATTGCCCCGGTACAAAATAAGTACCTGAATATATGTAAACTGCTTTGAATCAAGTTGCAAAAACCTCAGAAAGGCAGTATATCAAGTCCCATTTCCCTTTCCCCTTCTCTATTATTCTGTTTCACTGAATTTCCAGTTTTGGCACAATATAAGTAATAAGGACAAAATATAAGAAAACCAATGGACTGCATTAGGGACTTGTAGCCCATTTAGTTATGTTTAAACAAATGAGAGCTCTGCATGAAAGAAAATATTTATTTTTATTATTTTGACTTATGGAACTGCTCGGCCCTGAAACCTGCTCAAAACAGAATAATCCATTTGCACAAAAGAGATGAAGTGAAGATGTGATTCCACGTGCCCCAATGAAAGGAGAATGTAATTTTATTTCCAATCTTTATAATACCATGCTTCCCAGCAACAGTTAAGAAATTTGGCCATGTATTACTATATATTATATAGAACAGTGTAGAAAAATGAGCACAAAATATACAGTTTAAAATTGCTGTTTCCACCATGATCTAGAATAATTTTTAAGCAGATATAGTGATGTTCAGTTTTTATTTCATATATATCTCTATATGGGAAGCTTTCAAATAAATTAAAAAGCTGTAAAAAAAAGTAAATCTTTTGTTCTCCACCTTTTAAGGCACTGCCTATCCAAAGAGGGGAAAGGGAAAAGGGACTTGATATACCACCTTTCTGTGGTTACAATCAAAGCACTTTACATAGTATAAACAGGTCCTTATTTGTACCTGGGGCAATGGAGGGTTAAATGACTTGCCCAGAGTCACCAGGAGCTGCAGTGGGAATCGAACCCAGTTCCTCAGGATCAAAGCCTGCTGTATTGACCACTAGGCTACTTCTTCACTGGAACAGCTTTAGACTTTTTGCAGATGGAGAAGCAGAGACTGTCCCTTATTTCTTACAATCTTTTGCAATTCTTTTCAGTAGCATTTGCTATTGTTTTGGGTGAACCAGTGTAGTCGTAATCTCCGCCTACTGGCTTCAACCCATATAATGGACTAGATAGCCCCGTACCTTCTCCTGTTCTTAGTCTAACCTCCTTGTGCTGGCTAATGCCTGGTTTTGAGATTCCGTGATCCAGTTTTTATTTTCGAAAGCTCCCTTTGTGCACTGTGTGACCATTTTTACTTCAAACTTTTTTTTTTTATTGAAATTTTCAATGTGAACATTAGCAAAAAGGAACACGGTGGTGGAAATCATAAGAAAAGAAAAAAAAAGAAATTCAGTAAGAATTGATCAGAATTATCCAGGAGAGAGGATGCCAAGTTATACATTTAGCAACTCAGACTAGATATATATTGACATAAAATAGCAGACAATTTAATCCTGAATATTAAGGTGAACAGTCATCTAGTCTTTTTTAAAAATTAGTTAACTGGTTTCTAAATTCATGCTACGATTTATGAGCATTCGTATTTTCAGCTGCTTTGCTTTACTACTACTACTACTTGACATTTATAGAGCGCTACTAGTGTTACGCAGCGCTGTACATAATAACGAAGAAGGACGGTCCCTGCTCAGATGAGCTTACAATCTAAAGAACGAAATGTCAAGTTGGGGCAGTCTAGATTTCCTGGGTAGAGGTGTAGAGGTTAGGTGCCGAAGGCGACATTGAAGAGGTGGGCTTTAAGCAGAGATTTGAAGATGGGCAGGGAAGGGGCTTGGCGTATGTGCACGGGGAGTTTGTTCCACGCGTGGGGTGAGGCGAGGCAGAAAGGGCGGAGCCTGGAGTTGGCGGTGGTGGAGAAGGGTACTGAAAGGAGGGATTTGTCTTGAGAGCGGAGGTTACAGGTAGGAACGTAAAGGGAGATGAGGGTAGAGAGGTAAGGAGGGGCTGCAGATCGAGTACATTTGTAGGTTAGTAGCCGAAGCTTGAATTGAATGCGGTACCTGATGGGAAGCCAATGAAGTGACTTGAGGAGAGGGGTGATATGAGTATATCGGTTCTGGCGGGATATGAGACGTGCAGCAGAGTTCTGAACGGACTGAAGGAGGGATAGATGGCAAAGTGGGAGGCCAGTGAGGAGTAGGTTGCAGTAGTCAAGGCGAGAGGTAACGAGAGAGTGGATGAGAGTTCGGGTGGTGTGCTCAGAGAGGAAAGGGTGGATTTTGCTAATGTTATAGAGGAAGAAGCGACAGGTCTTGGCTATCTGCTGGATATGCGCAGAGAAGGAGAGGGAGGAGTCGAAGATGACTTTGCAGTTGCGGGCAGATGAGACGGGGACGATGAGGGTGTTATCAACCGAGATAGAGAGTGGAGGGAGAGGAGAAGTGGGTTTGGGTGGGAAGACAAGAAGTTCGGTCTTGGCCATGTTCAGTTTCAGGTGGCGGTTGGACATCCAGGCAGCAATGTTGGATAAGCAGGCCGATACTTTGGCCTGGGTTTCCGTAGTGATGTCTGGTGTGGAGAGATAGAGCTGGGTGTCGTCAGCATAAAGATGATACTGGAAGCCATGAGACGAGATCAGGGAGCCCAGGGAAGAGGTGTAAATAGAGAAAAGAAGGGGTCCAAGGACGGAACCCTGAGGGACTCCAACAGAGAGCCAGGGACAGTTGCGGTGGAGAGAGTTAGATTTTTATATATTTAAATAATATATAAATCAAGTTTATATATTATTATTATTTGTTACATTTATATCCCACATTTTCCCACCTATTTGCAGGCGCAATGTGGCTGACATAGTAACGTGAAGGCGTTTGCAGACTCCGGTGTAAACAAATACAAAGTGATGTTGTGGTACAGCCACAGAAGGGAATCGTACAACGGAACAGTTGTGTTATGTCCATTACGTATTTTACTTTTGTTGTGTTGCAGAGATCAGGCATTTAAGTTGGATCGGTAGGGTATGCCTTTTTAAACAGGTAGGTTTTTAGTGTTCTCCGGAAGTGTTCAATTCTGGTCGCCGCATCTCAAAAAGGATATAGTGGAATTAGAAAAGATGCAGAGAAGGGCAATGAAATGATAAAGGGGATGGGACGACTTCCCTATGAGGAAAGGCTAAAGCGGTTTGAGCTCTTCAACTTGGAGAAAAGACGGCTGAGGGGAGATATGATAGAGGTCTATAAAATAATGAGTGGAGTTGAACGGGTAGATGTGAAGTGTCTGTGTACGCTTTCCAAAAATACTAGGACTAGGGGGCATGCGATGAAGCTACAATGTAGTAAATTTAAAACAAATCAGAGAAAATCTTTCTTCACTCAATGTGTAATTAAACTCTGGAATTTGTTGCCAGAGAATGTGGTAAAGGTGGTTAGCTTAGCAGAGTTTTAAAAAGGTTTGGATGGCTTCCTAAAGGAAAAGTCCATAGACCGTTATTAAATGGACTTGGGGGAAATCCACTATTTCTGGGATCAGCAGTATAAAATGTTTTGCACATATTTGGGATCTTGCCGGGTATTTGTGACCTGGATTGGCCACTGTTGGAAGCAGGATGCTGGGCTCGATGGACCTTTGGTCTTTCCCAGTATGGCAATACTTATGTACTTTTGAAGTGTAGGTGGTCGTACGTAGTTTTCAAGGCTTTTGGTAATGCGTTCCACAGTTGTGTGCAAATGTAGGAAAAACTGGATGCGTAGGTTGATTTGTATTTGAGTCCTTTGCAGCTTGGGTAGTGTAGATTTAGATACGTTTGTGTTAATTCGGATGTGTTTCTAGTTGGTAGGTCGACCAAGTCTATCATGTATCTGTCATATACGTGGCAACCGGGTTCCACCAAAACTGGAATTTTTCCAATGACATCATTTCGGGGTCCTTTACCGAGCAGCGCTAAAAAGTGGTCGGCGCTGTAGTCAGCGCATGGATTTTGTAACAGCCACGTGTTAATTTACCCAGTAGCGTGTGGCAGTTAGCAATGGACGCCCTTACTAATACCTATTTCGGACATGGTAAGGGCTCATGCTCGCACTGCCTGGTTTCACTACAGGCAGGTCTTGTCAGAAAAATCTGATTGATTTCTTTGACTGACCAAACGGACGTAGGAGGGGTGCTAGATGTGGTGTACTTGGATTTTAGCAAAGCCTTTGACAGTAGTGAGGTAATTAAACTTGCTGACAACACTATGAGGGGCATAATCGAAAGGGAAGGGCGCCCATCTTTCGACACAAATCGGGAGGTGGGCGTCCTTCTCTCAGGGTCGCCCAAATCGGCATAATCGAAAGCCGATTTTGGGCGCCCTCAACTGCTTCCCGTTGCAGGGATGACCAAAGTTCGTGGCGGCGTGGCGGCAGCGTAGCGAAAGCGGGACTGGGGCATGATTAAGAGATGGGCATCCTTGGCCGATAATGGAAAAAGAAGGGCATCCCTGACGAGCACTTGGCCAACTTTACTTGGTCCATTTCTTTTCACGGCCAAGCCTCAAAAAAGGTGCTGAAACTGACCAGATGACCACCGGAGGGAATCAGAGATGACCTCCCCTGACTCCCCCAGTGGTCACTAACCCCCTGCCACCCTCAAACAAAAAACTTTAAAAACTTTTTTCCCAGCCTCTATGCCAGCCTCAAATGTCATACTCAGCTCCATCGCAGCAGTATGCAGGTCCCTGGAGCAGTTTTAGTGGGTGCGGTGCACTTCAGGCAGGCGGACTCAGGCCCAGAACCCCCCTACCTGTTACACTTGTGGTGATAAATGTGAGCCCTCCAAATCCCACCCGAAACCCACTGTACCCACATGTAGGTGCCCCCCTTCACCCATAAGGGCTATGGTAGTGGTGTACAGTTGTGGGGAGTGGGTTTGGGGGGGGGGGCTCAGCACCCAAGGTAAGGGAGCTATGCACTTGGGACCAATTTGTGAAGTCCACTGCAGTGCCCCCTAGGGTGCCCGGTTGGTGTCCTGGCATGTGAGGGGGACCAATGCACTACGAATGTTGGCTCCTCCCATGACCAAATGACTTGGATTTGGTCATTTTTGAGATGGGCGTCCTTGGTTTCCATTATGGGTGAAAACCGGAGACGATCATCTCAAGTTCACCCATCTCGACATTTAGGTTGACCATCGCTAAAGTCAACCAAAATGTTGAGATTTGGGCGTCCCCAACCGTATTATCGATACAAAAGATGGATGCCCATCTTGTTTCAATAATAAGGGTTTTCCCGCCCCTTCGCGGCACCGTCCTTACAGATGGGCACCCCTAGAAATGGTCGTCCCTGTTCGATTATTCCCCTCCACGTTATTCAAAGTCGTTAAATCACGGGAGGATTGTGAAAAATTACAAGAGGACCTTACGAGACTGGGAGACTGGGCGTCTAAATGGCAGATGACGTTTAATGTGCGCAAGTGCAAAGTGATGCATGTGGGAAAGAGGAACCCGAATTATAGCTACGTCATGCAAGGTTCCTCGTTAGGAGTCAGGGACCAAGAAAGGGATCTAGGTGTCTTCGTTGATGATACATTGAAACCTTCTGCTCAGTGTGCTGCTGCGGCTAAGAAAACAAATAGAATGTTAGGTATTATTAGGAAAGGAATGGAAAACAAACATTAGGACATTGTAAAGCCTTTGTATCGCTTCATGGTGCGACCGCACCTCAAATATTGTGTTCAATTCTGGTCGCCGCATCTCAAAAAAGAGATAGTGGAATTAGAAAAGGTGCAGAGAAGTGTGACGAAAATGATAAAGGGGGTAGGACGACTTCCCTATGAGGAAAGACTAAAGCGGCTAGGGCTCTTCAGCTTGGAGAAAAGATGGCTGAGGAGAGATATGACAGAGGTCTATAATATGAGTGGAGTTGAACGGGTAGATGTGAATCGCTTGTTTACTCTTTTCAAAAATACTAGGACTAGGGGGCACATGATGAAGCTACAAAGTAGAAAGTCTAAAATGAATCAGAGAAAATATTTCTTCACTCAACATGTGATTCGTTGCCAGAGAATGTAGTAAAAGCAGTTAGCTTAGCAGGGTTTAAAAAGGTTTGGGTGGGTTCCTAAAGGAAAAGTCCATAGACCACTATTAAAGTGGACTTGGGGAAAATCCACTGCTTATTTCTAGGATAAGCAGCCTGAAATGTACTGTTTTGGGATCTTGCCAGGTACTTGTGACCAGGATTGGCCACTGTTGGAAACAGGATACTGAGCTTGATGGACCTTTTGTCTGTCCCAGTATGGCAATACCTATGTACAGCGACTGATAAATAAAGTGAGTGCCCTCGGTATGGGACCTAAAGTGACTGACTGGATTAAAAACTAGTTAAGTTGGAGAAGACAGAGGGTAGTGGTAAATGGAGCTTGCTCAGAGGAAAGGGATGTTATCAGCGGTGTACCGCAGGGATCGGTCCTTCGGCTGGTCCTTTTTAACATCTTTGTGAGTGATATTCCAAAAAGGCTGTCTGGTAAGGTTTGTCTCTTTGCGGATGATACCAAACTCTGTAATTAGGGTGGACACTGGAGGGTGTGGATGGCGTGAGGAAGCATGTTATACTGAATAGATAGAAAGCTCTGTATTTTCACCTACTTTAATATAAACATGTGCTCTGGCCAAATAAATCAAAGATCTTCATACACCCTAGTAATCTGGGGAAGAAGATACAACAGCCTCAAGAAAAAAAAAAAAAACGATGTTTCTGACTTAAATAAAAGAGATTTAAAACAAGGGTTGTGGAAGCTTTTCTCATAGCCGCATTCCAAGAAGTGGATAAGGTCAATTACCCTTCTGTCGGAAAATACTACTACTACTACTACTTGACATTTCTAGAGCGCTACTAGGGTTACGCAGCGCTGTACAAATTAACAAAGAAGGACGGTCCCTGCTCAGAAGAGCTTACAATCTAAAGAACGAAATGTCAAGTTGGGGCAGTCTAGATTTACTGAATAGAGGTATAGTGGTTAGGTGCTGAAGGCGACATTGAAGAGGTGGGCTTTAAGCAGAGATTTGAAGATGGGCAGGGAAGGGGCTTGGCGTATGTGCACGGGGAGTTTGTTCCACGCGTGGGGTGAGGCGAGGCAGAAAGGGCGGAGCCTGGAGTTAGCGGTGGTGGAGAAGGGTACTGAAAGGAGGGATTTGTCTTGAGAGCGGAGGTTACGGGTAGGAATGTAAGGGGAGATGAGGGTTGAGAGGTAAGGAGGGGCTGCAGATCGAGTACATTTGTAGGTTAGTAGGAGAAGCTTGAATTGAATGCGGTACCTGATCGGAAGCCAGTGAAGTGACTTGAGGAGAGGGGTGATATGAGTGTATCGGTTCAGGCGGAAGATAAGACGTGCAGCAGAGTTCTGAACGGACTGAAGGGGGGATAGATGGCTAAGTGGGAGACCAGTGAGGAATAGGTTGCAGTAGTCAAGGCGAGAGGTAATGAGAGAGTGGATGAGAGTTCGGGTGGTGTGCTCAGAGAGGAAAGGGCGAATTTTGCTAATGTTTTAGAGGAAGAAGCGACAGGTCTTGGCTATCTGCTGGATATGCGCAGAGAAGGAGAGGGAGGAGTCGAAGATGACACCGAGGTTGCGGGCAGATACCTGTCCTACTCAGCTCATCTCCCCCCCCCCTCCCCTCGCCACTGCCTGCAGTAATTCCAAAATGGCAACTTGAAGAAGAGAGCAGAGCGTTTGTAACCTTCTTTCAAACAGCAAACAAAGGAAATTGTCAAACCAGACAGACAGCGACGCTACAACCTGTCCGGAGGAACCTAGGAGCAAAAGTAGCAGGAGAGCCGTCCTAATCCCGCCAACCAACTAGACCACACGGACAAGATGCGGACGAACCATGGAGCGATACAGAGGCATGATAGTATTATTGGTCTTATTCACCATCCCTTTCTTAATAATTCCTAGCATCCTGTTTGATGCGAAATTGGCTTGTAACTTTGTTTGGAGGACATTTTCACACACATATGTCAACCCAACTTCAGCTTTCAAATGGATCACACCCGGTATTGCATATGATATCTCGCGTTGTGCCTGGAGGAGCTCACCCTTCACACTGCCATCCGCTACGTGCGCTCGATCGCCCCTTCTTTTACATAGAGGGGCATAATCGAACAGGGCGCCCAAGTTGTCATGAGGGCATCCTCGCAGGACGGCCCAAAAAAGGGGTGGGGCAACCCGTATTAATCGAACAAGATGGGCGTCCATCTTTCATTTCAATAATGCAGTCGGGGATGCCAAAATCATGAAAGTTAGGTCGACCTTAGAGATGGCCGTCCCCGGTTTTTGGCGATAATGAAAACTGAAGACGCCCATCTGAAAAACGACCAAATCCAAGGCATTTGGTCGTGGGAGGAGCCAGCATTTGTAGTGCACTGGTCCCTCTCACATGCCAGGACACCAACCTGACACCCTAGGGGGTACTGAAGTGGACTTCACAAATTGCTCCCAGGTGCCTAGCTCCCTTATCTTGTGTGCTGAGCCCCCCAAAACCCACTCCCCACAACTGTACACCACTACCATAGCCCTTATGGGTGAAGGGGGGCACATACATGTGGGTACAGTAGGTTTCGGGTGGGATTTGGGCTCACATTTACCACTACAAGTGTAATAGGTAGGCGGGGGGATGGGCCTGGGTCCACCTGCCTGAAGTCCACTGCACCCACTAAAACTGCTCCAGGGACCTGCATACTGCTGTCATGGAGCTGGGTATGACATTTGAGGCTGACATAGAGGCTGCAAAAAATATTTTTTAATTTTTTTTTTTGGTGGGAGGGGGTTGGTGACCACTGGGGAAGTAAGGGGAGGTCATCCCCAATTCCCTCTGGTGGTCACCTGGTCAGTTTGGACACCTTTTCGAGACTTGGTCGTGAAACAAATTGGTCCAAGTAAAGTCGGCCAAATGCTCATCAGGGACGCCCTTCTTTTTTCCATTATCGGACGAGGACGCCCATCTCTTAAGCACGCCCCGTCCCGCTTTCAGTACACTGCCGACACGCCCCCTCGAACTTTGGTCGTCCCCATGACAGAAAGCAGTTGAGGACACCCAAAATCAGCTTTCAATTATGCCGATTTGGGCGACCCTGAGAGAAGGACGCCCATCTCCCGATTTTTTTTTGTTTTTTGTTACATTTGTGCTCCGCGCTTTCCCACTCGTGGCAGGCTTGATGCGGCTTACATTTGTGTCAGAAGATGGGCATCCTTCTCTTTCGATTATTCCCCTGATAGTATCATAGTAGATGACGGCAGAGAAAGACCTGTATGGTCCAGCCAGTCTGCCCAACAAGATAAATTCATATGTGCTACTTTATATGTATCCTGACCTTGATTTATCCTTGCCATTTTCGGGGCATAGACCATAGAAGTGTGACCCAGGGGCGTAGCCAGACACCCAATTTTGGGTGTGCCTGGGCCCAAGATGGGTGGGCAGAAGAACCCCACCCCATTCCATCCCATAGGTGATTTGGTCTCTCCTCTTGCCTGTATGCCATATGCAGGCTCATTTTCAAAGCACTTAGCCTCCCAAAGTTCCATAGAAACCTATGGAACTTAGCCTCCCAAAGTGCTTTGAAAATATGCCTCATGGTCTCTCAAATATCCCCCCTCTCCTGCACACCTTTTAAATTTCAGGTTTTCACCGGCAGTGAGGAGCAATTAATACACACTATTCATGTAGGCCCCACATGCTTCCCACTGATGCAGCTTCCTGTTTCCGCATAGGCAGGAATACGTCAGAGGGAAGGCTGTGGGGCCGGTGTAAGCAGTATGTATCAGTCACTGCTTCCTGCAGGCAAAGATCTGCTATTTATAAGGTATGCAGGAGGGACAGTTGTTGGGAGTTTTCAGCTTGGGAATCTCTGCCGGCCACATCATAGGTGTGCTGCTACTGGTGGGCCTGAGCTCAAAGTGGGTGGGCCTGGGCCCACCCAAGCCCACCCTTGGCTACGCCACTGTGACCAGTACTTGCCCCGCCTCCCAACCACCGGCGCTGCCACCCAATCTTGGCTAAGCTCCTGAGGATCCATTCCTTCTGAACAGGATTCCTTTATGTTTATCCCACGCATGTTTGAATTCCGTTACCCTTTTCATCTCCACCACCTCCCTTGGGAGGGCATTCCAAGCATCCACCACTCTCTCCGCGAAGAAATACTTCCTGACAGACTTGGAAGTTTTAATTTCTGAGAGGAAATTCTTCTAGCGTTTCCCATTATATCTGTGAACCGTGCACACTGATTCATAATGTACAATCTAGATAATGTTGCCTTTTTTCTATTCGTGGCCCTTTACCCAAACGGTGGTGGATGGTGGTGGATGGGGAACTGAGGAACTGAGTTGGATTCCCACTTCAGGCACAGGCAGCTCCTTGTGACTCTGGGCAAGTCACTTAACCCTCCATTGCCCCATGTAAGCTGCATTGAGCCTGCCATGAGTGGGAAAGCGCAGGGTACAAATGTAACAAAAAAACAAAACGTTTTGGACAAGTCAGCTGTCATGCAAAAACTGTTGCACTGAATCTGCACAAAAGTAACATTTGCAGTAAATAATGATTTTAACAGAGAAATAAGTACATTGTACATTTATTTATTGCCTTTGTATCCCACATTTTCCCACCTCTTTGCGGGCTCAGTGTGGCTTACAATAAGATATGAATAATGGAAATACATTTGTTACAGCTTAGTTATGGGTTACATTGTACAAGTTATGCGAGACCATCGAAGTATCGTTAGGAATATAACAATGGGACATCAACATTGAGACATTGGGAGGAGACAATGGGAAGCTTAAAGGGCAGAATTAAGACACAAAGACATATGGAGGGGCATAATTGAACTAAAACGTCTATCTCCATGGGCGTTTATCTCCAAGAACGGGTCCGTGAAGGGGCGGACCGAACCGTATTTTGGGAAAAAATAGACGCCCATGTTTTATTCAACAATGTGTGAGCTGGGCGTTTTTGTTTTTCAGCGATAACGGAAAATGAAAGCGCCCAGCTCAAAAACGAATAAATCCAAGACATTTGTTCGTGGGAGGGGCCAGGATTCGTAGTGCACTGGTCCCCCTCACATGCCAGGACACCAACCGGGCACCCTAGGGGGCACTTTTACAAAAACAAAAAAAAAAGGAAAAGAGTTCCCAGGTGCATAGCACCCTTCCCTTGTGTGTTGAGCCCCCCAAATCCCCCTCAAAACCCACTGCCCACAAGTCTACACCATTACTATAGCCCTAAGGGGTGAAGGGGGGCACCTACATGTGGGTACAGTGGGTTTGGGGGGGTTGGACGACTAAGCATTAAGCAGCACAATTGTAACAGGTGGGGGGGGGGGATGGGCCTGGGTCCACCTGCCTGAAGTCCACTGCACCCCCTAACAACTCCTCCAGTGACCTGCATACTGCTGCCAGGGAGGTGGGTATGACATTTGAGGGTGAAAATAAAAAGTTGTGAAACATCATTTTTTTGTGGTGGGAGGGGGTTAGTGACCACTGGGGGAGTCAGGGGAGGTCATCCCCGATTCCCTCTGGGGGTAATCTGGTCATTTAGGGCACTTTTTGGGGCCTTATTCGTGAAAAAACAGGGTCCATGAAAAGTGCCCTAAATTCTAGCTACAAACGCATACTTTTTTTCCATTATCGGCGAAAGGCGCCCATCTTTGTTCGGCAGATAACCACGCCCCAGTTCCGCCTTCGCCACACCTCTGACACGCCCCCATCAACTTTGTCCGCATCCACGACGGAGTGCAGTTGAAAACGTCCAAAAATCGGCTTTCGATTATACCGCTTTATTCGTTTTTGTGAGATAAACGTCCATCTCCCGATTTAGGTCGGAACTTGGGCGTTTTTCTCATTCGATTATAAGCAGGATGGTGTACATATTTCTGTGAGTAAATGTATGAGTGATGTGGAATTACGGGGGATGAGGGTGAGAAGTGGATGTCTGATGCATTGATGTTCAGTGAGTGTAGACTCTATGTGCTTTGGCTCTTTCCATAAATTGTTTCAAACAGGTGGGTCTTCAATAATTTGCGGAAGGAAGCTTGTTCATAAATCGTTCTTAAGTTGCGCGGCAGTGTATTCCAAAGCTGCGTGCTCATGTGAGAGAAGGTTTTTTTTTTTTTTTATTTAATTTATTTATTGCCTTTGTATCCCACATTGTCCCACCTATTTGCAGGCTCAATGTGGCTTACAGAGTTTTGTTATGATGACATAGTCATTACATGATATGTTCAAATCATTTTCGTTGGAAAGGTTTTTAAATATAAAGAGGAGTTAACCTCAAAACATAACAAAACCAAAAGATTGTATGATATTTTCATTAAAATCTTACATTGAATCTTTTATTTATAATTTTTTTTTTGTTTTTTTCAGTGTGTTTCTTCTAGCAAAAAAGGTGTCGGTACTCAAATGTCAGGCCACCCTTCAGGGATGAGGTGATCACTGAGGGACCCACCCCATAATATCCAGGCCCCCTGCAACCAGCCACAGAATCTATGACAATGCAGAATTGGTGTGTAGAGCCTGAGCTCTTTCATTAAAACTTGGGGACCAGGGGGCAATTTCAGCACATGATGGAAAAGGTGCCGGTACTCAGTACCCCCAAGTACCCCCTCAAAAAAAGCCCTGGTTTTTTTGCACTGACATCAGCAAGTTGTGCGTGTGCTGTTTTTGTTTTTTTGTAGCTGGGAGCCTGGGTTAAGGTCACTCTGCAGAGGGCGGAGAGGGGCTGATTTCTGGGGGTCACCTCAGCTCCCACTACATCCCACTACAGTCCTTCGAATCCTGGTTTTTCTTTGTTTTCTGCTCTAGTGGCCAGAATCCTTAAAACAAAACCTCCAAGCCAAGAGAGCCATTGATGCCCCATCCTGGTTTTACCCCTATACAATGAATCCCGGGTTTCTTTGTGCAGTTGCAGCTTCAGAAAGGGAGCGTAGAAAACCAGGACAGGATCGACGTCTCTCCTGGCTGGGAGTTAACCGGCAGCTCTCAGGAAACGTTCGAAAATAAGAACCGGATGACAAGAGTCTCACGACCTGGCGCCGGCCAGTCTCTGGCCTCTGCGTCTGACCGTACTCTGCTTGAACTCCAGCTCCGCAGTTTGCATCCTCCCAGCACACAGACTCCTCCCAGGCCTACAGGATCTTTGCAGGCAGCAGCAGCCATTGTGCAGCAGAGCTGGCATAGGAAGGTAGATGCACCGGACAGAGCTGAGCCTTGCACCCTGGACCCAGGACATGGCTGGAGGGGACTGTTTGCAGGTAGGAGCCTCTCATGCATGATTTACTGCTGTGGTGGAGCTTGATGCCTGGTTTTGCTTGTGTAATTGTTGTTCAGTGCCACACTTAAGAGGGTACTTCTCCTGCTAAACTAGTTGTGTATTGGGCTATTGGAGATTTATAGGGTTAAAAAGGCGAGTCATCAAACGGGAATACACATAAACATAGAGAGGGCATCCTTTCTCCGGGAACCGGGATCCCCAGAGACCGGGGTGGGGGCTGAGTGCAAGAGACATCTCAGCACAGATTGAGCCTAGTCCCAGAGACAGAGAGTGAGAGACATGGTCACAGGTGTAAGAGTCTCATGCATCTTATTCTGAGAGTGCAAGAGACATCCCAGCACAGAATCATCCTAGTCTCCCACCCCAGAGAGTGAGAGACATGGTCACAGGTGTAAGAGTCTCATGCATCTTATTCTGAGAGTGCAAGAGTCATCCCAGCACAGAATCATCCTAGTCTCCCACCCCAGAGACAGAGAGTGAGAGACATGGTCACAGGTGTAAGAGTCTCATGCATCTTATTCAGAGAGTGCAAGAGACATCCCAGCTCAGAATCATCCTAGTCTCCCACCCCAGAGACAGAGAGTGAGAGACATGGTCACAGGTGTAAGAGTCTCATGCATCTTATTCTGAGAGTGCAAGAGACATCTCAGCACAGATTGAGCCTAGTGTAGACACTGACTCTCCTACCCCAGAGACAGAGTGAGAGACATGGTCACAGGTGTAAGAGTCTCATGCATCTTATTCTGAGAGTGCAAGAGACATCCCAGCACAGAGTGATCCTAGTCTCGACGCTGACTTCCACCCCAGAGACAGAGAGTGAGAGACATCATCGCAGGGGTAAGACAGTCTTGCACACCTTATCCTGAGAGTGCAAGAAACATCCCAGCACAGAGTGTTCCTAGTCTAGACACTCTGTCTTTGGTGAGGTTGAAACAGAGTGAGAGACATGGTGAGAGGTGTAGTCTCACCCATCTTATTCTGAGAGTGCAAGAGACAGCTCAGCACAGAGTCATCCTAGTCTCGACACTGACTCCCACCCCAGAGACAGAGAGTGAGAGACATGGTCACAGGTGTAAGAGTCTCATACATCTTATTTTGAGAGTGCAAGAGACATCCCAGCACAGAGTGATCCTAGTTTAAACACTCTGTCTTTGGGGAGGTTGAGACAGAGTGAGAGACATGGTGAGAGGTGTAAAGCAGTCTCACACAACTTATTCTGAGAGTGCAAGAGACATCCCAGCACAGAGTGATCCTAGTTTAGACACTCTGTCTTTGGGGAGGTTGAGACAAAGTGAGAGACATGGTGAGAGGTGTAAAGCAGTCTCACACAACTTATTCTGAGAGTGCAAGAGACATCCCAGCACAGAGTGATCCTAGTTTAGACACTCTGTCTTTGGGGAGGTTGAGACAAAGTGAGAGACATGGTGAGAGGTGTAAAGCAGTCTCACACAACTTATTCTGAGAGTGCAAGAGACATCCCAGCACAGAGTGATCCTAGTTTAGACACTCTGTCTTTGGGGAGGTTGAGACAAAGTGAGAGACATGGTGAGAGGTGTAAAGCAGTCTCTTACATCTTATCCTGAGAGTGCAGGAGACATCCCAGCACAGATTGATCTTAGTGTAGACACTGACTCCCACCCCAAAGATAGGGAGTGAGAGACATGGTTACAGGTGTAAGACAGTCTCATACATCTTATTCTGAGAGTGCAAGAGACATCCCAGCACAGAGTGATCCTAATCTCGACGCTGACTTCCACCCCAGAGACAGAGAGTGAGAGACATCATCGCAGGAGTAAGACAGTCTCGCACACCTTGTTCGCAGAATGAAAGAGACATCCTAGCACAGATTGATCCTGGTCTAGACAGTGACTCTCCCCCCCCCCCCCCCCCCCACAGAGAGAGACACACACATGGCCACAGGGGGCTGTTTTCAGGTAGGAAAGTCTTACAGGTTACACTGGGAGCAGAGCCAGTTGAAGGTATAGTGCTGCCCTGAGTCAACTTTTGCATTTTTGCTCTCATCCTGGGGCCAGTCTTGTAGAAACATCAAGCAATGAAGACAGGGAAAGACCATATGGCTTATCTTGTCTGTCCATCCATATCATCTACTCTCCCTATCACTCCCTTCGAGATCCTGTGAACTTGTCCCAAGCTCTCTTGAATTCAGATACCGTTTTCATCTCCACCACTTCCACCAGGAGGCCGTTTCATGAGTTCACTACCCTTTCCGTGACGGTTACTTCTGAGTCTATCCCCTTTCACCTTCATCCTCTGCCTCCTAATTCCAGAGCTTCCTTTCAATTGAAAGAGACCCACCTCCGCATTTATTCCATATAGATATTTAAATGGTCTCTATCAGAGCTGGTGGTGGGAGGTGGGGCTGGTGGTTGGGAGGCGGGGATAGTGCTGGGCAGACTTATACGGTCTGTGCCAGAGCCGGTGGTGGGAGGTGGGGCTGGTGGTTGGGAGGCGGGGATAGTGCTGGGCAGACTTGTACGGTCTGTGCCAGAGCCGGTGGTGGGAGGCGGGGCTGGTGGTTTGGAGGCGGGGATAGTGCTGGGCAGACTTATACGGTCTGTGCCAGAGCCGGTGGTGGGAGGCAGGGATAGTGCTGGGCAGACTTATACGGTCTGTGCTAGAGCTGGTGGTTGGGAGGCGGGGATAGTGCTGGGCAGACTTATACGGTCTGTGCCAGAGCCGGTGGTGGGAGGCGGGGATAGTGCTGGGCAGACTTATACGGTCTGTGCTAGAGCTGGTGGTGGGAGGCGGGACTGGTGGTTGGGAGGCGGAGATAGTGCTGGGCAGACTTATACGGTCTGTGCCAGAGCCGGTGGTGGGAGGCAGGGATAGTGCTGGGCAGACTTATACGGTCTGTGCTAGAGCTGGTGGTTGGGAGGCGGGGATAGTGCTGGGCAGACTTATACGGTCTGTGCCAGAGCCGGTGGTGGGAGGCGGGGATAGTGCTGGGCAGACTTATACGGTCTGTGCTAGAGCTGGTGGTGGGAGGCGGGACTGGTGGTTGGGAGGCGGAGATAGTGCTGGGCAGACTTATACGGTCTGTGCTAGAGCTGGTGGTGGGAGGCGGGACTGGTGGTTGGGAGGCGGGGATAGTGCTGGGCAGACTTATACGGTCTGTGCCAGAGCCGGTGGTGGGAGGCGGGGATAGTGCTGGGCAGACTTATACGGTCTGTGCTAGAGCTGGTGGTGGGAGGCGGGACTGGTGGTTGGGAGGCGGAGATAGTGCTGGGCAGACTTATACGGTCTGTGCCAGAACCGGTGGTGGGAGGCAGGGATAGTGCTGGGCAGACTTATACGGTCTGTGCTAGAGCTGGTGGTGGGAGGCGGGACTGGTGGTTGGGAGGCGGGGATGGTGCTGGGCAGACTTATACGGTCTGTGCCAGAACCGGTGGTGGGAGGTGGGGATAGTGCTGGGCAGACTTATACGGTCTGTGCCCTGAAAAGAACAGGTACAAATCAAGGTAAGGTATACGCAAAAAGTAGCACATGTGAGTTTGTCTTGTTGGGCAGACTGGGTGGACCGTGCAGGTCTTTTTCTGCTATCATCTACTAGGTTACTATGTTACCCGTGGCGTAGCCACGGGTGGGCCAAGGCGGGCCAAGGCACACCCATTTTGGGCTGGCGGATATCCCCAAGCCCTGTCAGGCAAAGAAACCTAAATAGTGGGCGGCCAGTGGCAGTGTTTCTGAGCTGTTGCTGCCAGCCACCAGCACCTCCCTGCACGTGCATGAAACTGAGCATACATGCAAGCTAGTGGCTGGCAGAGGTGGCCTAAGAGGAGGTCTTCAGCTGGTGGGGCTTTGGGGATCCCCGCTAGCAAAGGTATTTTGTTTACCTTGGAAGGGGCATCAAGAGGGGGAGGGTCAGAAACAAAATTTTTGGCCCACCCACTTTGGTCTCGGGCCCACCCCTAAATTAGCTGGCTGGCTACGTCACTGGTCTCTACCCTATCACCCCCCTCCTAACTTTTCTCCAAAGTAGACATATTGAGATCTTTGAACATATTTATCAATTTGACAAATAGCGTTCCCCCAAAATTGAGTGATTTAATAGGGGCGGACAATTAATGCGTTAATAACGCTATTAAAACATTAATATTTTAACGCGTTAATAGCTTTTTAACGCAGACTGATTTTTTTTTTTTTAACGCAGAGCTGC
The DNA here is from genome assembly GCF_901765095.1 of Microcaecilia unicolor. Classification (NCBI taxonomy): domain Eukaryota; kingdom Metazoa; phylum Chordata; class Amphibia; order Gymnophiona; family Siphonopidae; genus Microcaecilia; species Microcaecilia unicolor. Next base: position 4,075,348 of record NC_044031.1, read on the forward strand.
TTCTTTCCCTCCACGTTTACCTTAACAGCAGGCCTCGGGTCCAAATTTTCTCCTCTTCTCAACACGGCCTTGAAGTCCTTTTCCATCCCCTGCACGGCCAGGATCTGCCGATACTTGAGCCATGCAGGAAGTTGGGGAAGTTTTGCAGTTTCAACCAGGGGCGTAGCCAGACTGAGGGGGGTCCAGAGCCTGAGGTGAGGGGGCACATTTTAGCCCTCCCTCTGGCGCCGCTGACCCCCCCCCCCCCACCACTACCGACCACCCCCCGCCATTGCCCACCCCCCCGCACTGCCACCAACTTTGACGACCCCTGCTGACGACCCTCTCGACCCTCCCCCGCCCTCGCCGTGGGCTACCTTTGCTGGCGGGGGAACCCCAATCCCCGCCAGCCGAGATCCTCTTCTTCCCGCGAAGGCTTTGTTCTGTTTCTGACATCCTGCACGTTGTGCGTGCAAGACGTCAAACTCACAGAAACAGAACGAAGCCTTCGCGGGAAGAAGAGGACCTCGGCTGGCGGGGATTGGGGTTCCCTCGCCAGCAAAGGTAGCCCACGGCGGGGGAGGGTTGGCGGTGGGAGGGAGGTCGAGGGGTCGTCGGCAGGGGGGTCCAGGGCCAAATCTACGGGGGCCCAGGCCCCACGTAGCTACACCACTGGTTTCAACTCCATTTCCACCTTCTGTACTCATCCCCTTCCCATCCTCATGCTCCTTCCCCCGACCCAGCTCTTTCTTCATCATCTCTCCATATCCTGGCCTTTTCTTTTGTCTTTACCCCCTATCCTGGCTGCCAGTTCCTCTTTTTTCTATTTCCACCCTCTCACCTCCTTAAAAGACCTGACCCTTTGTCTCACACCCTCTTCATAGCTTTATGTCCCTTTCAGCTGCCTCCCAACCTATCTAGGTCCTTCAAATTGTCCCTCACCCACTGTTCCCGCTAAGCTGAGCGGGTGCCCTCCAACTGCATTGCTACCAGTAGGAGTTGGTTCCCTAGAGTCCTGCAGAACGTGCCTGTCCCTCACTGTTGGAAATGTGATAGTGAAACAGTACCCCCCACTGGCAGGACTGTAGGTGAAGGACTCCTGCTCAGCTTAGAGGGAACAGTGCCCTCACCCCCTCCATATTTCTGTACTCAGTCTCGCAGCCTTACTCATAACCCTCACCCAATCACTTATCCCCCACTATCTCCAACCTAGATCCTACTACCCTACCCTATCCTTAAATCTACACTTACACTCCCAGTACTTAGCCACAGCCTTACTCATAACCCTCACCCAATCACTTATCCCCCACTATCTCCAACCTAGATCCTACTACCCTACCCAATCCTTAAATCTTCACTTACACTCCCAGTACTTAGCCACTCTTACATACGATCTTCTTCTGGCCTCCCACCTCATCTGAGTCTTTCCATGCGTCTCTCATGTCCTCAGTATCTACTCTCCTTCCTCTTTCTCCCCTTTTCCCAACATCATTGACCCTCCCTCCGCAGGATCCTGAGGTAGAGAGAGATGGAGAGGAAGGGACGGGGGACATGGTTGCAAGGGACTGTGTGCAGGCAGGAGACTTTCTAATACTTTATCCTGGGACTACAGGAGACCGACCCAAGCAATAAGCAAGTCAGACTCAGAAATTGACCCTCCCTCTACAGGATCCCCAGAGAGAATGACATTATTGTTCCTTATCCTGCTAAACCAGTCCCAAAAGAGTGGGTATACCCCCCAGCCAGTTCAGTGTTGTCATCACTAGCATTAGGGGTGGGGCAACCTGGAATTTGTCAGGATTTCTCTGCCTCCAGCAGATGAATCAGATAGAGGAGTGCGGCAGGATGAAACTTATTCTTTGAGCCTGACTCCTGTTGGGTCAGGCTATGGCCTATAGACGCAAAGCTCTCGGGGATCAATCTACAGACCTTTCCCCTGATGGAGCAGAAAAGATTCCCCCCCCCCCCCAACAGACCCCCAAACAGCCTGTGGACCTTGATTTGATGAAGAGGTGACTGGCTGTTATCCAGGGCTAGGAGGAGTGGCCAGAGAGCCTCAAGCTGGAGTCTGCAGGCCTTTGCTTGGCTGGTCTGAGGCTGGTAGGGGTTCTGTGGAGCTGCTGCCAGCAAAGTGAGGTAATTGCTAGGGGTTGCCTTCCTATTTTCTCTCTTACCTCTCCCCCCCCCCCCCCCCCCCCCCCCCCCCCCCCCCCCCCCCATTCCAGCCCACCGGGCCTCTTTATAAGGCTGAGTGCTTTCTCAGTCCCCGGTGGCATGTTGCAGGGCTGCTACTAGAGGTCCTTTTCAATGTGGAAAAGTGCTGTATGGATTGGCCGCTGTCGTGGACGGGATGCTGGGCTCAATGGACCCTTGGTCTTTTCCCAGTGTGGCATTGCTTATGTACTTATGTACAAATTGGCTGGTGCTATTCGCAGCCTGCTTCAATGTCCTTTCATCTTCCTGCACAGTATGCCTGGAATAGACTTTCTGAGTCGATACATCATGCTTCCTTTCTGGCTCTGTTGAAATCCAGGCTGCAAGCCCAACTTTTTCAAGCTGCTTTTTAAATTATTATTATTATTTTTGAAAATATAAAGTTATCAATAGAAATCAAACAAAATAAAACATGGAAAAGAAAATAAGATGATACCTTTTTTATTGGACATAACTTAATACATTTCTTGATTAGCTTTCGAAGGTCGCCCTTCTTCGTCAGATCGGAAATAAGCAAATGTGCTAGCTGACAGTGTATATAAGTGAAAACATTCAAGCATTACTATGACAGTCTGACAGGGTGGGAGGATGGGGGTGGGTAGGAGGTATGCATGGGGACATCAACGCATATCATTGATATTCTAACAGGATGGGTGTGGATAGGTGAGGGGTGGGGTGATCAACAGAGAAATACAGCTTTATGGTTTATAATGGGCTAGGAACCCCAGATCCTTGTTAAGTCCTTTCTGTTGGGTGTTAAAATATTCAATCATTCTGACTTCAAAGGTCTTACGTTCTTGTATGGTTTTAAAGTTACCTTTGAGGATTCTCACTGTGAAGTCACTGGTACAGTGTCCTGGTCCTGTAAAATGCTGACCACCCTGTCAGACTGTCATAGTAATGCTTGAATGTTTTCACTTATATAATCAAGAAATGTATTAAGTTATGTCCAATAAAAAAAGGTATCATCTTATTTTCTTTTCCATGTTTTATTTTGTTTGATTTCTATTGATAACCTTAAGAGTGGACTAACACGGCTACCACACTCCCCTACTTGAAAATATAAAAAAATATTAACAATGTCAAACAATACAGAACAGAAACTTTCAATATTAATATGTACAATAAACAATACGTCAAGATGAGGGGTTATGTCATGCACATATTTCAATCAAAATAGTACCTGTATAGAATAACATGAGATGAAAAAAATCATGGTGTTAATTTAAAAGCCGATAGATGTCTTAAAATGTCTTTAAAATGTTCATCTGCTAAAAACGTCCAAATCCTGATTTTTAGAAATAGGAAAGGGATGTGTTGAAGGCCTATTTGTACTTTTTTTTCAAAATACAGCCACAAGACTGGGGCAATCCAGAGTCCTTTATTAAAAATACCCAACACGGACTGTGTTTCAGCGAGTATCGGCCTGTCTCGGGGGGTCAACATAAGCCAGAACTCTTGGAAAAAATCACCCAAGTCAGCTTAGTGACCGCAAATAAATGAAAACAATCAAAGCGCAGTAATCAATGTGTCGCTGTATCAGCAAACAGTCAAAGTGATAAACTAGTAAACGGCTGTGTCTGAAAAGGGAGGGACCAAAAGTGGGAGATCCGACGGGAATTTTCGAATGGGAAGAAATGTCCATGTCTAAAAAGAAGGACGTTTTTTTTTAATCTAGACCTGTTTCAGTCTAGTCCAAGCTACAAAAAAGTCCTCTAGTTGACCAACTGACCACTGGAGGATTAAGGCATTACCCCTCCTGAATCCCCCTTCCCTCTCCCCTGAAAGTGAAACCAGAAAGAACATAGCTATACTGGGTCAGATCAATGGCACATCTAGCCCAGTATCCTGTTTCCAATAGAGGCCAATCCAGGCCACAAGTACCTGGCAGAAACCCAAACAGTAGCAACATTCCAGAACCTCAAACAGTAACAAGATTCCGGAATCCCAAAGAGTAGCAACATTGTACCTGGCAGAAACCCAAAGAGTTGCAACATTCCAGAACCTCAAAGAGTAACAGAATTCCGGAATCCCAAAGAGTAGCAACATTGTACCTGGCAGAAACCCAAAGAGTTGCAACATTCCAGAACCTCAAAGAGTAACAAGATTCCGGAATCCCAAAGAGTAGCAACATTCAATGCTACAAATCCCAGGGCCCGCAGTGGCTTCCTCCATGTCCATCTCAGTAACAGACAATGGACTTTTTCTCCAGGAACTTGTCCAAACCTTTTTTAAATCTAGATACACAAACTACCACATCCTCCAACAGCAAGTTCCAGAGCTTAACTATTGTTTGAGTGAAAAAAAAATTCCTCCTATTTGTTTTAAAAGTATTACCATGTAACTTCCTTGAGTGTCCCCTGGTCTTTGTACTTCTTGAAACAGTAAAAAATCGATTCACTTCTAGCCGTTCTACACCACTCAGGATTTTGTAGACCTCGATCATATTCCCCCTCAGCCGTCTCTTTTCCAAGCTGAAGAGCCCTAACCTCTTTAGTCTTCCCTCATACAAGAGGAGTTCCATCCCCTTTATCATTTTGATCTCTCCTTCTTTGAACCTTTTCTAATTTCACTATATCTTTTTTGAGATACGGCGACCAGAATTGAACGCAGTACTCAAAGTGAGGTGCACCATGGAGCAATACACAGGCATTATAGTATTTTTGATCTTATTCACCATCCCTTTCCTAATAATTCCTAGCATTCTGTTTGCTTTTTTGGCCGCCGCCACACACTGGGCAGAAGACGTCAGCATATTGTCTATGGTGACATCTAGGTCTTTTTCTAGAGTGCTCGACCCTAGCATCAGGTAACTATCCTGCTTATTTTCGAAAGAGAAGGGCGGCCATCTTCCGACACAAATCGGGACATGGCCGCCCATTTCTCAAAGGCCGGCAAAATCGGCATAAAGGATTCCTGACCACAAGATCATACCAAGTAACAACGCATGCAGACAGATCACCCCCATGGACACCCAAATGTGGAGTACCCCAAGGATCCCCCCTCTCACCAACCTTATTCAACCTAATGATGATACCGTTAGCCAAACGTCTAGCCAATCAAAACCTCAATCCTTACATATATGCAGACGATGTCAGAATCTACATCCCGTTCAAACATGATCTAAATGAAATCACCAACGAGATCAACCAAAGCCTCCAAATCATGCACACCTGGGCGGATGCATTCCAACTAAAACTTAACGCAGAAAAAACACAATGTCTTGTACTCACCTCCCAACATAACACAAAAAACTTCTCTACCATAATCACATCATACTGTTCTCTTCCTGTCTCACAAAACCTGAAAATTCTCGGAGTTACTATTGATCGAAACCTCACCCTCGACACCCACTTGAAGAACACGACGAAAAAGATGTTCCACACCATGTGGAAACTCAAAAGAATAAAACCATATTTCCCGAGATACATCTTCCACACCCTGGTACAGTCAATGGTAATAAGCCATCTGGATTACTGCAACGCACTATATGCCGGGTGCAAAGAACAGACTATCAAAAAACTCCAAACTGCCCAGAATACTGCCGCCAGACTCATATTTGGAAAAACTAAATATGAAAGTGCAAAACCCCTAAGAGAGAAACTGCACTGGCTCCCACTTAAAGAACGCATTGCGTTCAAGATAGGTACAATTGTACACAAAATCATTCACGCAGACGCCCCGATCTACATGCTGAACCTAGTGGACCTACCTCCCAGAAACGCCACAAGAACATCCCGCAAATTTCTCAATTTGAACTTCCCCAGTTGTAAAGGACTAAAATACAAGCTGATGCATGCCACTACCTTCTCTTACACAAGCACGCAGATATGGAATGCTCTACCCACAGACCTGAAATCAATTGTCGAAACAAATAACTTTCGCAAATCTCTGAAGACATATTTCTTCAACAAGGCCTACAACGAGAACCAATAGCTTCACTGATCCACTTTCCCAACCCAACCAGTTAGGAAAATCCACTTCTACTATCACCCGCCCAATCACTTCCTCTTTCTTCCCTTACTTAATCTCTGTACACTACTAACTGTATCTGATATTCTGGAATGACAATGTCATAACAAAGCTCTGTAAGCCACATTGAGCCTGCAAATAGGTGGGATAATGTGGGATACAAATGCAATAAATAAATAATCGAAAGCCGATTTTCGCCGGCCTCAACTGCAGTCCGTCTCAGGGGCGTCTAAAGTGTTAGGGGGCGTGTTGGAGGTGTAGCGAAGGCGGGATGGCGACGTGCTTAACACATGGCCGCCCTTGGCCGATAATGGAAAAAAAAGGCCGGCTCTGACGAGAATTTGGCCAACTTTACTTGGTCCATTTATTTTTAGGACCAAGTCACAAAAAGGTGCCCTAAATGACCAGATGACCACCAGAGGGAATTGGGGATGACCTCCCCATACTCCCCCAGTGGTCACCAACCCCCTCCCACCCCAAAAAAAAAGACAACACATTTTTTGCCAGCCTGTATGCCAGTCTCAAATGTCATACCCAGTTCCCTGACAGCAGTATGCAGGTCCCTGGAACAGTTTTAGTGGCTGCAATGCACTTCAGGCAGGCGGACCCATGCCCATCCCCCCTTACCTGTTACACTTGTGGTGGTAAATGGGAGCCCTTCAAAACCCACCCGAAACCCACTGTACCCACATGTAGGTGCCCCCCTTCACCCATAAGGGCTATGGTAGTGGTGTACATTTGTGGGGAGTGGGTTTTGGGGGGGGGGATTTGGGGTGCTCAGCACCCAAGGGAAGGGAGCTATGTACCTGGGAGCAATTAATGAAATCCACGGCAGTGCCCCCTATGGTGCCCAGCTGGTGTCCTGCCATGTCAGGGGGGCCAGTGCACTACAAATGCTGGCCCCTCCCACAACCAAATACATTGGATTTGACCGAGTTTGAGATGGCTGACTTTGGTTTCCATTATCGCCGAAAACCGATGCCGGCCATCTCAAACCCAGCCAAATCCAATGCATTTGGCCGGCCCCAACCGTATTATCGAAACGAAAGATGGCCGCCCATCTTTTTCGATAATATGGTTCAGGACCGCTCTTTACAGTGCCGGCCAAATAGATGGCCGCCCATATAGATGGCGAGCGCCGTTCGATTATGCCCCTCCACGATTCGGATTATTCTTCCCAATGTGCATCACTTTGGGTTTGTCTACATTTAAATTTCATCTGCCATTTGGATGTCCAGTCTTCCATTTTCCTAAAGTCTTCCTGAAGTTTTTTACAATCCGCATGCGTTTTGACAACTTTGAATACTTTTGTGTCATTTGCAAATGAAATCATCTCTCTCGTTGTTCTGTTTTCCAGGTCATTTATAAATATGTTAAGTAGCACCGGTCCCAGTACAGATCCCTGCGGCATTCCACTGTTCACCCTCCTCCATAGAGAAAAATGGTCATTTAACCTTACTCTCTGTTTTCTGTCCGATAACCAGTTCCTAATCTACAGAAGAACCTTTCCTCCTATCCCATGACTGCTTAATTTTCTCAGGAGTCTCTCATGAGGAACTTTGTCAAACGCCTTCTGAAAATCAAGATACCCTACATCGACCGGCTCACCTTTAAGACATAAGACATAAGCATCGCCATACTGGGACAGACCAAGGGTCCATCAAGCCCAGCACCCTGTCTCCGACAGCGGCCAAAAGAACAAGCATTTCGTCCCGCCCATCCCAGAAATAGTGGATTATTCCTACGTCCATTCAATAACATTCTATGTCCTTTTCCTCTAGGAAGCCATCTAATCTTTTTTTATACTCCACTAAGCCAACCACCCCAACCACCTTATCCGGCAACGAATTCCAGAGTCTAACCATGCGTTGAGTGAAGAAAACCTTCCTCCGATTCGTTTTAAATTTACTATATTGCAGCTTCATTGCATGCCCCCTTGTCCTAGTATTTTTGGAAAGCGCAAACAGACGCTCCACATCAACCCATTCCATTCCACTCATTATCTTATAGACCTCTATCATATCTCCCCTCAGCCGCCTTTTCTCCAAGCTGAAGAGCCCCAGCCTCTTCAGCTTTTCCTCATGGGGAAGTTGTCCCATCCCCTGAATCATCTTTGTCGCCCTTCTCTGCACCTTTTCCAATTCCACTATATCTTTTTTGAGGTGCGGCGACCAGAATTGAACACTATACTCGAGGTGCGGTCGCATCATGGAGTGATACAATGGCATAATAATATCCTCATTTTTGTTTTCCATCCCTTTCCTAATAATACCCAACATTCTTTATCCACATGGTTATTCACGTCTTCAAAGAACCAAAGCAGATTGGTGAGGCAAGACTTCCATTGGCTGAACCCACGTTGACTCTATCCCATTAAACCATGTTTGTCTATGTGTTCTGTAATTTTAATCTTTATAATAGTTTCCACTATTTTACCTGGCACTGACGTCGGCTTACGGGTCTGTAATTTCCTGGATCACCACTGCCTTAGTAAACATACCCCGTAGTGAATTGTGCACGTATATCTTAATGCCAATTAGTGCTTATAATTGTTAATATCTAATTAACAGCACTGATTAGCTAGTTAACCAATTATGTTACGTGCATGGTTGTAGAATATGCTTCGATTTCTGTACGTTAATTCAGACATGATATATAGGATTTGGGGGAGAATTGTCAATGTGGTTACAAATCTTTGAATATGTCTCCAAAGGTTCTGTTGTCTGAAGCATGGCCTGTAGGTTATTATTTTTTTTTTTTTCAGCAGATTTTAATTCAAGTTTTGATATCATACCTACTGTATTCCACCAGAATGTACCAGCTAACATGTTTGCATTTTTCCAGTTGCCTAAAAATGATCAGCAGGGCAATGGAGATTAGATTACCAAAAAGTTTGAGATTTGATTTCCTGCACATCTAGTTGAGGATATGTCGAACATAAAATGATTATATTTATTTATTTATTTTTTGCATTTGTATCCCACATTTTCCCTCCTATTTGCAGGCTCAGTGTGGCTTACATACAGTGGTGGAAATAAGTATTTGATCCCTTGCTGATTTTGTAAGTTTGCCCACTGACAAAGACATGAGCAGCCCATAATTGAAGGGTAGGTTATTGGTAACAGTGAGAGATAGCACATCACAAATTAAATCCGTAAAATCACATTGTGGAAAGTATATGAATTTATTTGCATTCTGCAGAGGGAAATAAGTATTTGATCCCCCACCAACCAGTAAGAGATCTGGCCCCTACAGACCAGGTAGATGCTCCAAATCAACTCGTTACCTGCATGACAGACAGCTGTCGGCAATGGTCACCTGTATGAAAGACACCTGTCCACAGACTCAGTGAATCAGTCAGACTCTAACCTCTACAAAATGGCCAAGAGCAAGGAGCTGTCTAAGGATGTCAGGGACAAGATCATACACCTGCACAAGGCTGGAATGGGCTACAAAACCATCAGTAAGACGCTGGGCGAGAAGGAGACAACTGTTGGTGCCATAGTAAGAAAATGGAAGAAGTACAAAATGACTGTCAATCGACAAAGATCTGGGGCTCCACGCAAAATCTCACCTCGTGGGGTATCCTTGATCATGAGGAAGGTTAGAAATCAGCCTACAACTACAAGGGGGGAACTTGTCAATGATCTCAAGGCAGCTGGGACCACTGTCACCACGAAAACCATTGGTAACACATTACGACATAACGGATTGCAATCCTGCAGTGCCCGCAAGGTCCCCCTGCTCCGGAAGGCACATGTGACGGCCCGTCTGAAGTTTGCCAGTGAACACCTGGATGATGCCGAGAGTGATTGGGAGAAGGTGCTGTGGTCAGATGAGACAAAAATTGAGCTCTTTGGCATGAACTCAACTCGCCGTGTTTGGAGGAAGAGAAATGCTGCCTATGACCCAAAGAACACCATCCCCACTGTCAAGCATGGAGGTGGAAATGTTATGTTTTGGGGGTGTTTCTCTGCTAAGGGCACAGGACTACTTCACCGCATCAATGGGAGAATGGATGGGGTCATGTACCGTACAATTCTGAGTGACAACCTCCTTCCCTCCGCCAGGGCCTTAAAAATGGGTCGTGGCTGGGTCTTCCAGTACGACAATGACCCAAAACATACAGCCAAGGCAACAAAGGAGTGGCTCAGGAAGAAGCACATTAGGGTCGTGGAGTGGCCTAGCCAGTCACCAGACCTTAATCCCATTGAAAACTTATGGAGGGAGCTGAAGCTGCGAGTTGCCAAGCGACAGCCCAGAACTCTTAATGATTTAGAGATGATCTGCAAAGAGGAGTGGACCAAAATTCCTCCTGACATGTGTGCAAACCTCATCATCAACTACAGAAGACGTCTGACCCTGTGCTTGCCAACAAGGGTTTTGTCACCAAGTATTAGGTCTTGTTTGCCAGAGGGATTAAATACTTATTTCCCTCTGCAGAATGCAAATAAATTCATATACTTTCCACAATGTGATTTTCCGGATTTAATTTGTGATGTGCTATCTCTCACTGTTACCAATAACCTACCCTTCAATTATGGGCTGCTCATGTCTTTGTCAGTGGGCAAACTTACAAAATCAGCAAGGGATCAAATACTTATTTCCACCACTGTAGTACCGTGGTGGCGATCGCCAATTCCGGTATGAGAAATACAGAGTGGTATTGCGTTAGAGTTCATGAGTGACAGAGTAAATTAGGTGGTCAAGGAGGAAGAGTTAAGTTTTGTCAGTCGAGAGTTTGGTTTGACAGTGAAATATAGCGTGAATGTATTTCCAAGTCTGCATCCAGAACAACTTGATCATTGGACATAAATATATCATATGGGCTAATGTACCTTCGGCTTTGGTACTTTTAATTTCATTTTTTGATTGAAGTAGATGTTTACATTAGTGGATCCCAAACCTGGTCCTTGAGGCATCCCAGCCAGTCAGGTTTTCAGGATACCCACAATGAATATTCATGAGAGAGATTTGCATGCACTGCCTCCACTGCATGCATATCTATCTCATGAATATTCATTGTGGATATCCTGAAAACCGGACTGGCTGGGGTACCTCCAGGACCAGGTTTGGGAAACACTGCTGTTTGGGATTCTCCATGGAATATTGCTGCTCTTTGGGATTCTCCATGGAATCTTGCTGCTCTTTGGGATTCTGTGTGGAATCGTTCTACTTTTGAGATTCTGTATGGAATCCTGCTGCTCTTTGAGATTCTCCATGGAATCTTGCTGCTCTTTGGGATTCTCCATGGAATCTTGCTGCTCTTTGGGATTCTCCATGGAATCTTGCTGCTCTTTGGGATTCTGTGTGGAATCATTCTACTTTTGAGATTCTGTATGGAATCCTGCTGCTCTTTGGGATTCTCCATGGAATCTTGCTGCTCTCTGGGACTCTCCATGGAATCTTGCTGCTGTTTGGGATTCTCTATGGAATCTTGCTGCTCTTTGGGATTCTCCATGGAATCTTGCTGCTGTTTGGGATTCTCCATGGAATCTTGCTCCTCTTTGGGATTCTCCATGGAATCTTGCTATTCTTTGGGTTTCTGTGTGGAATCTTTCTGCTCTTTGGGATTATACATGAAACCTCACTACTCTTTGGCAGTGGTTCCCAAACCTAGCCCTGGAGGCATCCCAGCCAGTCAGGTTTTCAGGATACCCACAATATTCATGAAGAGATTTGCATGCACTACCTCCATTGCATGCATATCTATCTCGTGAATATTCATTGTGGATAGCCTGAAAACCTGACTGGCTGGGGTACCTCCAGGACCAGGTTTGGGAATCACTGTTGCTTGGGATTCTGCTTGCAATCTTGCTGTTCTTTGGGTTTCTGTGTGGAATCTTACTGCTCTTTGGGATTCTCCTTGGAATCTTGCTATTCTTTGGGTTTCTGTGTGGAATCTTTCTGCTCTTTGGGATTATCCATGGAATCTTGCTATTCTTTGGGTTTCTGTGTGGAATCTTGCTGCTCTTTGGGATTCTCCTTGGAATCTTGCTAGTCATTGGGATTTTGCATAGAATCTTGTTACTCCTGAGATTCTGCGTGGAATCTTGCCACTCTTTGGGATTCTGCATGGATTCTCGCTACTCTTTGAGATTCTGAATGGAATCTAGCTACTCTTTGGAATTCTGTGTGGAATCTTGCTACACTTTGGGATTCTGCATGGACTCTGCAGCTCCTTGTGACTCTGGGCAAGTCACTTAACCCTCCATTGCCCCTGGTACAAAATAAGTACCTGAATATATGTAAACCACTTTGAATGTAGGGGCTCAGGAAGTCTATTCCAGGCATAGGGCGCAGCAAGACAGAAGGAGCGAAGTCTGGAGTTGGTAGTAGCGGAGAAGGGAACAGATAAGATGGATTTATCCAGGGAATGGAGTGCACGGGAAGGGGTGTAGGGAAGGTCGAGTGTGGAGAGATACTGGGGAGCAGCAGAGTGAGTACATTTATAGGTTAGTAGAAGAAGTTTGAACAGGATGCGAAAACGGATAGGGAGCCAGTGAAGCGACTTGAGGAGAGGGGTAGTATGAGTAAAGCGACCCTGGCGGAAGACGAGACGGGCAGCAGAGTTTTGAACCGACTGGAGAGGGGAGAGGTGACTAAGTGGGAGGCCAGCAATAAGCAGATTGCAGTAGTCCAAACGAGAGGTGACAAGGGTGTGGATGAGGGTTTTGGTAGAGTGCTCAGAAAGAAAGGGGCGGATTTTACGGATGTTGTAAAGAAAGAAACGACAGGTCTTGGCAGTCTGGTGGATATGAGCAAAGAAGGAGAGAGAAGAGTCAAAGCCCAAGGTTTCGAGCTGAGGAGACAGGGAGAATGAGAGAGCCATCAACAGAAATAGAAAACGGGGGGAGCAGGGAGATGGGTTTGGGGGGGAAAATGAGAAGCTCGGTTTTGGTCATATTTAATTTCAGGTGGTGTTGAGACATCCAGACAGCAGTGTCAGACAAGCACGCTGAAACTTTGGTTTGGATGCAAGGTGAGATATCAGGGGTAGAAAGGTAGATTTGGGAGTCATCAGCATAGAGATGGTAGGAAAAGCCGTGGGATGAGACTAATGAACCAAGGGAAGAAGTGTAGATAGAAAAGAGGAGGGGACCAAGAACAGAACCCTGAGGTATGCCGACAGGCAGAGGGATAGAAGTAGAAGAGGATCCACCAGAGTGAACACTAAAGGTGCGGAGGGAGAGGTAGGAAGAGAACCAGGAAAGGACAGAGCCCTGGAATCCAAGTGAGGACAGGGTATTGAGAAGTATGCTGTGATCGACAGTGTCAAAAGCAGCGGAAAGATCAAGAAGAATGAGGATGGAATATTGACCTCTGGATTTAGCCAGTAATAGGTCATTGGAGGCTTTAGTAAGCGCAGTTTCGGTTGAGTGGAGAGAGCAAAAACCAGATTGTAGTGGATCAAGAATAGCATGTGAGGAGAGAAAATCAAGGCAGCGGCGGTGAACAGCACTCTCAAGTAATTTGGAGAGAAATGGAAGGAGGGAGATGGGTCGGTAATTAGAGGGGCAAGTAGGGTCGAGTGAAGGCTTCTTAAGGAGAGGTGTGACAACCCCAAAGAATAGCAAGATTCTGTAATCCTAAAGAGTGACAAGTTTCCATGCAGAATCTGAGTAGCAACACTTCATACTACCAATCCCAGGGCAAGCAGTTGCTTCCCATGTCTGCCTCAATAGCAGACTATGGACTTTTCCGCCAGGAATTTGTCCAAATGTTTTTAAAACCCAGCTATGCTAACCGCTGTTACCATATGCTCTGGCAAAGAGTTCCAGAGCTTAACTGTTCGTTGAGTGAAAAATATTTCCTTCTGTTTGTTTTAAAAGTATTTCCGTGTAACTTCCTTGTATTTCCGTGTAACTTCCTTGAGTGTCCCCAAGTCTTTGTACTCAAAAAAAAAACTAGGTAACCATTCTATCAAAAAGGATATTGTGTTCTGATTCTCTGCTCCTTCAGGTAAACCCAATATCCATGTGTTGTTTCTATGAGATCTATTCGCAAAATCGTCCCTTATTTTAATGGTGTCAGTATTGGTTTCGATTTGAGGGAACGCAGCTTCCATCTTAGCTTGTGCGTTTCTCTAAGGCCTAAAGCTTATACTTGAGAAGCAGTGATTTTAGCATATATCTCTTCAATCTCTCTTCTCTTATCTTGGGATAATTCTATATGAGACTACAGGTTGTCTTTAATAGATTCATGTTCGGACAGTACCGTGTCTTCAGTGGCCCCAGAAGATCGAGAGCTGCCAGGCTTATCTGGAGATAGCAAGTCAAGATTTGTGACTCTTGAGACCAGAGGCCAGATTGAATTGAGCGTCAGCTTTCATACTCTTCATAGAAGAATAAGCTTGCAATGAAATAGGACACAAACAGGAGTGACACGGTGATTTTCTATGAATGAGATCTTGCTTAAGCAGCCATGCTTTCCGTGAGCGGAACCAGAAGCCCTCAAGCTGCTTTTAACTCTTAACCCAGAAGTACATAAGTGTTGCCATACTGGGACAGACCGAAGATCCATCAAGCCCAGCATCCTGTTTCCAACTGTGGCCAATCCAGGTCACAAATACCTGGCAGAAACCCAAATAGTAGCAACATTCCATGTAGAACCCTAAAGAGTAGCAAAATTCTAGAATTCTAAAGAATAACAAGATTCCATGCAGAATTTCAAAGTGTAACAACATTTCATGTAAAACCCCAAAGAGTAGCAACATTCTATTCAGAATCCCAAGTACATAAGTCTTGCCATACTGGGACAGACCGAAGGTCCATCAAGCCCAGTATCCTGTTTCCAACAGTGGCCAAATACCTGGCAAAGATCCCAAAAAAGTACAAAACATTCTATACTGCTTATCCTAGAAATAGTGGATTTTCCCCAGGTCCATTTAATAATGGTCTATGGACTTTTCCTTTAGGAAGCCATCCAAACCTTTTTAAAAGTCCGCTAAGCTAACCGCCTTTACCTCTTGTTCACCTGTTCAGTACCCACGTTTTAATCATTTGTGACCCTCTTTGGGAAAACATGACAAATCATTAGACTTTTTTTTTCCCATAATAAATTGGACTCCCTGATCTTGTTTGTGTATCTTGAATAGATTGTAAGGTTTGTCGAGCAGGGACTGTCTCTCACATGTTTGTGAAAAACGACAAATAGTGTAACCACAGAGAAAAATCTAAAGAGAGAAATGCTTTATTATATGAGTTACAATTGAATTCAAAACCATAGAAAATTTGCAGCTCTGTTAAAATCTGGCATGACTGCTTTTCAACTGAGGCTGCATCATGGTTAATTGACACATCACAGGAGAAAGCAAAACATAAAAATAGATTTATCGCATATAAATAAATTAATAGGCAGGATAAATAACAGAAGCTTAGCGGAGATTGGGTGGCGGAGGCGGAACTGGTGGTTGGGAGGTGGGGATGGTGCTGGGCAGACTTATATGGTCTGTGCCAGAGCCGGTGGTGGGAGGCGGGACTGGTGGTTGGGAGGCGGGGATAGTGCTGGGCAGACTTATATGGTCTGTGCCAGAGCCGGTGGTGGGAGGCGGGACTGGTGGTTGGGAGGCGGGGATAGTGCTGGGCAGACTTATATGGTCTGTGCCAGAACCGGTGGTGGGAGGCGGGACTGGTGGTTGGGAGGCGGGGATAGTGCTGGGCAGACTTACATGGTCTGTGCCCTGAAAAGGACAGGTACAAATCAAGGTCAGGTATACACAAAAAGTAGCACATATGAGTTTATCTTGTTGGGCAGTCTGGATGGAGGGTGGGTCAGGTACAGCACTAAACAGCAGTCTCTGACAAAACAAGGGTCCAGGCTCTGCTGTGCTGTCTCTGTCTTAGCCCCCTCTGGGCAGAGGACAGAGGTTAGCTGAGCTCCCACAAGTTATTTCAGAGCCAGATTCAGTTGGAGCAGTGACATCCTCTGACAAACACAAGGAGGATATTTCTCTGCTTGGGAGGGGGGAGGGGACGGGACAGAGAGCTGACAGCTTTGGAGCCAGACTGAGATGAGCAGCAGAGATTAGATACTCAGCAGAGCTTGATTGCTTGCAAAGTGACGCCCTTGAAGGCAGGCGCCCTCCTGCAGTGCTTACCCTGCTTACCGGGTTTGACCGGCCCTGGAAACCTCCATTCAGATTTTAGGGTTAACCCAAGGATGTCTGATGGACAGGAGACGGCTGAAGCCTGTCCACCCAAGGAGGTTTTAATTCTCCGCAATTCAGCTGCAGCCATCTTGGTACACCCAAAACAATGTAATTGATAGAGTAACAAGCTCCGCCTACTGGCTTCAAGCCAGATAATGGGTCAAGCACGTTCCTGCCGTCTTCTGTTAATCAAATCTCCTTGGGTCAACCCAGGACTGACAAAACAGAGCCATGTTTTTCTGGTGTGTTGGGCTCTTCATGCACAGGTTCCAGTCCAGTCCCATTCCAGGGAATCTAGAGGCATCGGGTTCCCTAAAGAGAAGACAGAATGTAATGCACTTGTGTTAAATAGTGAGGCATTCATGTTTGGGATAGAAACAAATATAATGCTAATAGCCTGTGTGAGAGAATTACTGGAGAAGGTGCAGAGTTAACTTTAAAATATAAATGGTAAAGAAGTGTGTTATACGTTATCAACATCAAAGACATTCAGAGAGTAAAGCGTGTTTCTGTTTTCTGTTTCAGATGCGGGTGACGTTTGAGGACGTCGCTGTCTCTTTCTCCCAGGAGGAGTGGGAGTATTTAGATGAAGGGCAGAAGGAGCTTTACATGGAGGTGATGGAGGAGAATTTGGAGCTGCTGACATCTGTCAGTAAGGATCTTTAAACATTACTGTCACTCTTCATTTTATAATGCATGTGTTCTACAAGCCCTCACTTAAACAGTCATAGAGGTCACAGGCTATGTCTGTATCCCTTCACCCATCCCTCTGACCCTCCAGGCCTAGAGGTAACAGGCTCTGTATCCCTGTGTCCATCCCCTGATTCCTCCAGTCCTATCCTAGAGGTAACAGGCTCTGTATCCCTATGTCCATCCCCTTATCCCTGCAGTCCTAGAGATGACATTTCGATAGTTCCAAGGATGGGGTTCAAGAATACCTTCCTAGAAGGGATGGATGGTCTAATCTTCCAACCATTCTGACTCCTTTTCCATGTCAAAGTTTTTGGAAGTGGCAGCTCTTCAGAGTCCAGAGACAGGGAGAGCTGGAGAGAGTGGTCTGGTAGTGAGACATGCATATACAGCTCAGTTTCCCTGTAGGTAACGTGCTACATTTTCTTCCCTCCCCCTCTCTGTGGAGCAGATTCACTAGTGGCCCAGCCGGAGCAGATGCAGGAGCTGTACGTGACGGACCAGCATGACATGGGATTGAGAGGGACTCTGCTGAGCCCCTACGTAGGTGGGTGTCAATAACATGCTCTAAATAAGCCTTTGATACAGTTAGAGTAAGTGGAGGGGCATAATCGAACGGGGACAACCATCTCTAAGGACGTCACGGGAAAGGGGCGGGGAAACCGCTATTATCGAAACAAGATGGGCGTCCATCTTTCATTTCGATAATACGATCGGGGATGCCCAAATCTCAACATTTAGGTCAACCTTAGAGATGGTCGTCCCCGGTTTTCAGTGATAATGGAAACCGAGGATGCCCATCTCAGAAACGACCAAATCCAAGGCATTTGGTCGTGGGAGGAGCCAGCATTCGTAGTGCACTGGTCCCCCTCACATGCCAGGACACCAACCGGGCACCCTAGGGGGCACTGCAGTGGACTTCACAAATTGCTCCCAGGTACATAGCTCCCTTACCTTCGGTGCTGAGCCCCCAACCCCCCCTCCCCAAACCCACTCCACACAACTGTACACCACTACCATAGCCCTAAGGGGTGAAGGGGGGCACCTAGATGTGGGTGCAGTGGGTTTCTGGTGGGTTTTGAAGGGCTCACATTTACCACCACAAGTGTAACAGGTAGGGGGGGGGGGGGATGAGCCTGGGTCCTTCCTGAAGTGCATTGCGCCCACTAAAACTGCTCCAGGGACCTGCATACTGCTGTCATGGAGCTGGGTATGACATTTGAGGCTTGCAAAAAAAAAAATTTTTTTTTTTTTTTTTTTAGGGTGGGAAGGGGTTAGTGACCACTGGGGGAGTAAGGGGAGGTCATCCCCAATTCCCTCTGGTGGTCATCTGGTCAGTTCACGCACCTTTTTGAGGCTTGGTCGTGAATACAAATGGACCAAGTAAAGTCGACCAAATGCTCGTCAGGGACGCCCTTCTTTTATCCATTATCGGCCGAGGACACCCATCTGTTAACCACACCCCCGTCCCACCTTCGGTACACTGCCGACAAGCCCCCTTGAACTTGGTCGTCAACCCAGAGAGAAAGACGCCCATCTCCCGATTTGTGTTCCTTTTTGTCCCATATGTTCTCTTACTCCCTTGCTGATTCTCATGTCTTCTACCTCATCATAAGTTTGAGACTCCCGTGAAGATAAGAACATAAGAATAGCCATACTAGGTCAGACCAGTGGTCCATCTAGCCCAGTATCCTGCTTCCAACAGTGGCCAATCCAGGTTACAAGTACCTGTAGAAACCCAATTCGTAGCAACATTCCATACTATCAATCCCAGGGCAAGCAGATACGCTGACTGCTGTAACCACACCCTCTATCAACAGGGCTGGTCTTAGGCAGGGGCGACCGTGCGGCTGCACAGGGCCTCACACACACAGGAGCCCCGCTTTGCCAACCTGACATCAGACCTGCTAAGTTTCTCGCATTCAGCGGGATACCTCCTGCTTTCACAGGTCATTTCCTGCACTCCCGCTGCGGGGTAGTTGGGGGATGGTGATGTGCTGGCCATTGGGAGGGGGAAGTTGGGAGATGGAAGTGTGTTAACCATTGGGAGGGGGAGTTGGGAGATGGAGGTATGCAGGCTATTGGTGGGGGGGTACTGGGAGATGGAGGTGTGCTGGCCATTGATGGGGGGGGGGGAGTTGGGAGGTGGAAATGATCTGGTCATTGGTGGGGGGAGTTGGGAGATGGAGGCGTGCTGGCCATTGGTGGGGGGGGGGAGAGTTGGGAGATGGAGGCGTGCTGGCCATTGGTGATGGGGGGGAGTTGGGAGGTGGAAATGGTCTGGCCATTGGTGGGGGGAGTTGGGAGATGGAGGTGTGCTGGCCATTGGTGATGGTGTTGTATCTCTAGAAGATTGAGTTGTTGGTCTGCATTGTCAGTACAGTATATCCAAGTAGAATTACTCTTAATCAGCCTACGGCGGTCAGATTCACTGGGTATGGGTGTCTATCAGAAGTAACTTTCATAGGACTTCTAAAATGATCCTGTCTCATGAGCCATCGCTACCTGTCCCCTGCTAACTGCTCTCTGTCTCTTGTTTTTCAGAGGGTGGAGCTGGACTTGGAATGGGGCAGAAAGAGGAGCCGCAGTTCTGGGAGACACCAAGAGAAGGCAGTGTAGTTTCTCTGCCATTTTCCTGCATGGATCTGAGTAATCCAGGAGAAATCCAACAAACTGTCGTTGGGAGAAAGCCCTGGAGAGGGTCCAAGGGAGGCGTGGAATTCAGGTGTCCTGTGTGTGACAAAACGTTCAGTGAGAAGGGGGCTCTGAGACGCCATCAGAAGCTGCACATGCAGATGAGACCGTACCCGTGCACTGAGTGTGACAAAAGCTTCACCCAGAAGAACCACCTTATAGATCACCAGAGGACCCACACGGGGGAGAGGCCGTACTCCTGTACGGAGTGTGGGAAAAGATTTTATTACAAGCAGCACTTGGTTGGCCACCAAAGAATCCACACAGGGGAAAAACTCTTTTCCTGTAGCTTTTGTGGCATGAAGTTTAACCATAAGGGGAATTACCAGACACACTACCGACTTCACACCGGAGAGAGACCTTTTTCATGTGCTGAATGTGGGAAGAGCTTCAATCGGAAAGCTGATCTCATCATCCATGACAGGATGCACCGGGGAGAGAAACCATTCTCCTGTACTGAATGCGGCAAAAGCTTTTATGTGAAGAAAGAGCTTCGAAGACATCAGAAAATTCATGCCAGGGAGAAATCATTTGAGTGCCCCGAATGTGGTAAAGCCTGTACTTATAAAGGACATTTAGGAATCCACATGCAGACACACAGCACAGAGAGGCCATTTTCTTGTACAGAATGTGGCAAGAGCTACGCTGGTAGAATGCACCTCATTGCCCATCAGCGGATGCACATGGGAGAAAAACCATTTTCATGTACGGAGTGTGGGAAGAGCTATAGTGGAAAGCCCAGCCTTAAGTTCCACCAGAGAATTCACAGTGGAGAGAAACCATTTGAGTGTAGTGAATGTGGAAAAACCTTTCTCTGTAAGAACTCTCTCATGAAGCACATGTTAATCCACACCGGGGAGAGACCATTTAAATGTGGGATATGTGGGCAGACCTTCATCCAGAAGCCAAATCTGGACAGACACATGAGAATCCACACCGGGGATGGGCCATACATTTGTACGGTATGTGGAGGTGGCTTCTTGAAGACCTACAACCTTGTCCGGCACCAGAGGATCCATGAAAGCCAGAAAATGTCCGGCAGGAATGGTGATCTCTCTGCAGACGCAGATCCAACAGACGGTCGTAGGAGGCGTAGGAGGAGACGCAAGGACCCGAACGGGCAGGTAATTAAAACCATCAGGAAGGATCATACATACAGTCGGAAATATGTTGAACGTCGTCAACAGCCTCTTCTAATGCCTCACCTCGCCCCGGGAGGGCTGCAGGAAGAGGGGACACTGACAGGGGATGAGAGACTGATAATGGCCAATCAGGATAGTGGATGCACCCGGTGGATCGTTGCATGAGCACAGAAAGGTGGATGAACAGTCCAGTCCCCAACAGGTTCTACAGCACTGTGTGACGGCCAGTGAAAAAGTGAATTATTAGTGGCTGCTCAGAGCAGGGATCTTTCTAAACAGAAAAAGAGGCTTCTTTCAGAGAATCACAGGACCAGCGGATAGAGAGCACTGAAAATAGAGAAAAATGGACGTGGCCAGAGAGCAAAGACTGAGGACTTAACTCGTGGGTCTGGTAGACATGCAGTGTTTGGGTGTAGACTTTCCGGACAACTCGGGCTGTGGGTGTTACCAGCACAAGATCATGTGTGTGTGATAAGCACAGTACCGATCTGCAGAGACATGAAGGATGGGATGGTGTTAGCTTCCTATGTTGCGCCATATCATTGCGTAATCTGAAATCTAGAAGATGGACTGATAAGTATGTTTGAGATGATGGATTCCCCTATCCCAAAGAGTCATAGGAAGGTGTGAGAGGAAGGTCTTCCCTCTTCATCTCAAGAATCCCCTAGAAGGGGCTTGTCTCCCAATACTTTGCTAGTTAAAATGAGAGAGTCCCTATGGGAATGACCCTTCCCCAGCCCCCTGTGGTTCATTCATTGCTGCTTTGACTATAAGAAGGGACGTTTTGAAGCCCTTTGTTCAAAAATGGCACCCGCGATCCTTAGCAGTTGGCTGAGTCTTTTGTAAAATACTGTGGAGACTTCTTTACTTGGATGTCTGGATTCCCCTCTCCAGGTCTTTTCTAAAATAGGGTAGTGTTCCTTGGAACTTTATAAATAGGTGGGAGGGGGGATTTGTAAGTTAGACATTGAAAAGAGAAAGCACACCAGCAATACGTATTTTAATCTTTGTAATACGAAAAGATTATCTAGAAAATCATATTTGGCTGTTGGTAGCCCGACGCGTTCAAGTTAGCCAGATTAAAACTTGCAGCTCTGAAAAGTGAAAAGTCATTAAAACCCCATTGTATAAAATTCTAAAGAACACAAGAGCCTTCTTTTAGAACGGATCTGGATACGGGAATCCAGAAATTCAGGTTAGAATGTGGAGAATTTGTAAAGTAGTTTAGAAGAGGCTCTTGCAAACGCTAGAGGTGCAGTCAGTGTTTTTTAACCCAGGATTTCCGAGCATCTTCCTGCTCCCGCTAGACACTATGGACCTATGGTAAGGCTGAAGATAGTTTTGGGGGGTGGGGGTGCTGGGGAAGGAGGAGTTGAGGTGATCTGAGTATGGGGTGTAGCAGGGGACGAGACACTTGTTGCCAGGGGGGCCTCGATGCTAGTGTAATCAACATTGCAGGAGGGAGGGGTCTTGTTAATTTGGGGTGGGAGGGAGCTGCCCTTCCACAAGGGTATGTAGGTGTGTCTTGGTGCAGGTGTAAACGCCAAAGCCTATATTTTTCTCAATGGCATTTGGTTCCCTTTTAAAATGAGGAATGCACATCACTGTAGTCAGATCACTCTCCCCACATGTAAATTTCAGCTTTATAAAGTGGTTTTTATACATGTTTATACAGAGGGAAAGACATGCACTAGGTGCTGTGATTGTATATAAGGCTGGTGGGAAGGCACAGGAGCAAGAACCAGGAGCGTAGCTAGACTGCGGATTTTGGGTGGGCCTAGACAAGAAGTGGGTGGGCACCAAGTGTTCTACCCCCGCCCCCACCAACTTGAAAATATATCTCAGCTGGCAGAAAAACACTGCTCTCCACCTTGGCAGCCTGCAGCAGGCAAGCGCCAAAACCTGAGCATGCAGGTGCCAGCTTAGGAAGCTCAGACTGCTGAAGTGGAGAGCAATGTTTTCAGCACCATCAGGGGAGGTCTTCAACTGGCAGAGCTTGGGAGCCCCACCAGCTACCACTAAATGAGTG
Organism: Microcaecilia unicolor; assembly: GCF_901765095.1. Lineage (NCBI taxonomy): Eukaryota > Metazoa > Chordata > Amphibia > Gymnophiona > Siphonopidae > Microcaecilia > Microcaecilia unicolor. The sequence continues at coordinate 4,098,218 of NC_044031.1, forward strand.
CTGCTGTTAGGTGCACCTGAGACCTAAGTGGGTGGTCCCTGGCCCACCCAGGCCCACCTGTGGCTACGCCACTGGCAAGAACATATGGTGGGCCGTGGTGTGAGTGCTTCATCCTAGCCTGGGGAAGTTCAGGGCCTACAGCACCATCCAGAAAAAGGTACACCGGCCAGACTTCCCCAACCTCAGAAGACTTAGAGGTGGAAGTTTGGGCTGTATTTTCTGGTATGTGTGATGGTGTCAGGAAACACTATGTGGGCTCTGCTGAACCTAAGGGGGAGGGGGAGGAAGCCACCAACCAGCTGAATTGCAAATGTTACCCTATCTTGCCAGGTTACTCATAGTAAATGTTAAGAGTTGGTAAAGAGGTCAGTTCCCGGACCAACTTGAGTTGGTAGGTTGAGAGAGTTCTTTGGCCTTGTAGATCTTAGTGGACTTCCTGCTATTTCTTCTGGCTTGTTCTTGCAGTACTTGACTTTTCTCCTGGAAAGGGTGGTGTTGGCCTGGTTCCCTGTTCCAGCTTTCACTTGTGACCAGTGCAGCAGCTTTAAAGGTTCTGATTACAGCTCTCCACTCCTTCACTTTCCTGTGGTGTAATGGACAGGAAGGCAAGAGCATAAGACAAGAAGACTCCCACTGGACTGGGTATTTATGCCAACTCGTTTCAGAAGCTGTCGGGATATTCTTAATAAACCAACATACATAGAAACATAGAAACCTGACGGCAGATAAAGGCCACATGACCCATCCAGTCTGCCCATCCTCTGTAACCCCTAATTCTTCCTGTTCCTAAGCGATCCCACACGCTTATTCCATGCCTTTTTAAACTCTGGAACAGTCCTCGACTCCACCATCTCCACCGTGAGGCCATTCCACGCCTCCACCACCCTTTCTGTGAAATAATACTTCCTTAGGTTACTCCTAAGCCTATTCCCTCTTAACTTTGTCATATGCCCCCTCATTCCAGAGCTTTCCTTCATTTGAAAAAGGCTCTCTTCCTGTACATAAATGCCCTTGAGATATTTAAACGTTTCTATCCTGTCTCCCTCCTCTCTTCTAGCGTATACATGTTGAGGTTCATAAGCCTGTCCCTATGGTAGAGCCACTATCGATCTCTGCAGTTCCTGAAGGGAGCAGAACCTTAACGTCTTTACATGATCTTCCTTAGGGGAAAAATGGTGATCTCAATAGTGAAACCATTTTTTCTTTGTACACAAATCACAATATATAAATTATAAAGTTTCACAGACTTTAACAAATATCTCGGGGGGGGGGGGGGGGGTGGGGAGGGAGGCTTAGTAACTCCTACAGTTTACATTTTATTAATCTTGTGTAGTTGGAGGACTCTTCTGGGTAGAAGATGCAAACAAAAAACACTGCACCCGTGGGATATAAGCCATCACCAGTTGGCAAAATTCACATTATGGAAAAATGTACTTTATTGGCTTAAAAACGCATAATCTAGAGATCCACATATGTTTCCACACAGTGGCGTTCCTATGGGGGGCTCCCTCTGCCCCGGAACAGGTTCCGGGGCAGAGGGAGCATGGAACAAACGACGGACAGGCACGCCCCCCCCCCCCCCAGCGGCGTGCACCCGGGCGGGGGTTCTTTCGCGGGGGGGGGGGGGTCCTTTCACCAGGGGGGGGGGGTCGAGCTCCATCCGGAGGGGGCGCTGCACCCGGGGGGGCGGGGCGCATCGGCGATCCGCCCCGGGTGTCAGCCCCCCTAGGAACGCCACTGTTTCCACACATGTCAGGAAGGTGTCGGTTCTTTCAGAAGTCTTGGGAGGCTTACTTGGCCACTTCCTATATGAAAGGATGAGGGCACAGAGTGCTCTCAAAATCTCTGGAGGCATACCTATGTCTTTCTGAGTGAGGAGAGAACGATGACAGTACTCTCCCAAAACAGTAAGAGGTAACACAAGGCTTGGAACACATCCTAGGAACATTTTTCTTTTGCTGGTACCTGAATTCATAGTTGAACGATTCACATACGCGTCCATTCATGATAAATGGTTGCATAGCTTTTTCAGAAAGCCTGGCAGGTCCTCTTACGTCTTTCTGTGTGAGAGAGAAAGACGTAGTGCTCTCTCGAAATGTCTTGGTTGCAAGGGTCATCGAACCAGACCCAAGCAAGAAAAGTCCTCTGACTTTTGTCTGTCATTACCAAAGACAGTTAAAGTAACGCATTTATGTTAGCTATCAATTGTGTTCATTTCCTTTTGGAGATACCTTTAATCTAAATGAGAGCATCAAGTGGGGAAGTTGGGATTGAGGTGGCTGCTCACTGCCCTTATAATTCTGGCTGCTTCAAGCTTGCCTATATCATCTCTGCATAGAAGGAAAATGTATATGTCAGGAACAACTGTCCGGATAGATAAAAAAAAAGATGATTTAGGTAGCCAAGGAAGACATAAAATGGGAAATTTGTCAAAATCAGTTCCTCCGTTTACCTTCCACTAAATAAAATGGTTACTCAACACACAGCAACAAACAACTCATAATTTAAAATATAAACTTCTCCTCTCTCGTTTTAGCCTTAGGGCTAACCCCTGAGACAGATTAGCAGTGTATATGATAGACAAATGTCAACTACAATAAAGCCCAGAAGATGCTGACGAACACCACCGTATCTGTCAGCTCTCTAGGAAATTTCTTCCAGGGCACTCTAAGAAGGTTCAGGCTAGTTTCTCCACCTCTGACTAGTTCAGAAGGTTTGCCAGTTAGGACTGGGCTTTTTAACAGTGGTTCCTCCAGGGAGGTTGATGGATGTCTCAATCTGCCAGCTCCTGAATTTTCTGTCCCGTAGACTTAAATCGTGTCTGGACTGAAAACCAGCGTAGGTGGAATCTAATCTCCTTCAGTTGTAGATTTCTTCCCAGATCCATGCATCATCCCACTTGGTGTCCATCCCATACGTTACTTGCAGAGTATCGTATGGGTACCACACCTTCACATATGTCCTAGACCAATTTATTGAGGCACATTGTGCATGACCCATTGGGGTAGCTTCTCTTCTCCCCATCCAGGCTCAATCTGCAGGACTCCTTCCTCAATTCTGGTGGTACTGGTGTTGTAAATATTTAGAATAGTAACATTTCTGCCCAAGTGTTATTCTGTAAAATATTGGGCTTATCTTGCATAGCGTACATTTGCAAAGGAGGTGTACAGATGGTTGGAACCTGGGCGGGACTCACACCTGTGAAGTAGAGAATGACAAGGAGACAAAGTTTGACCCCATCCCCACAGACTCACACTGAATGATAAAACTGTGGTTTTGTCATGTGCAGGAAGGGAGGGAGTTTGAGTTTGTGGGGATGGCTTTGCCCCGGTGTCATTCTCTACTATGAAGTAAATGAGCATCTTCAAAATTGAAGTATCTGCAGTTGCACAAGTTCTGTGGCTGGTGGTCGATACCTAAATACCGAGTGTGTGTATTGTCTGTTACACTAAGTATTCTGTGATGGGAAGTTGGCTCGTAGGTTCCCATATCCTACCATGTGCCTGGTTATAGAATATCTCTCCAAGTACCTATCTAGCGGAAGAGTTGAGTAGGACTGCAGTCTGACCAGCAGCCTGGAGGGTGAGATGATCTCCAGCTATTGGAGATCTGTCTAAGGCCATTGTACTAGAAGAAATCCTGTGGAGAAATGACCAGCTTGAGGGTAAGAGGTCACACAAGATCCCCAGGGCTGGAGGCATGCGTTTCTGGGCAGGACTCCATGGAGAGGAGAAGGTGACTCTGTCCCAGAGGCGTAGTTGATTGAAGCGGTACATGTAGACGTCAGATGAATTAAATGTAACGAATGAGGCTTTTCTTTTCAATTGTAGAACTTTATTTCAAGTAAATTGGAGCATCAGATTTGTGTGAAGTGTGTGGCTTCTTTTATTCCAAAGACCCGGAACTATATCCTCCTCTTAATCAATGAAGAACCTCCCTTCCCCGCCTCAATTCCTCAGGGTCTATAGAGTTTTAGGGGGCAATATTGAACCAATGATGGTCAGCATTTTTTGTAAGCGCTGATCGCTGTAGGCTGGATTAGACACAAATCCTAAGTGCTGGCTACTGGCACTGATTATCTGAGTATGTAGCAAGCACCCGGGAGATATCCACTTGCTGTACCTGGATAGCTAACCATGGACGGTTAAAACTGCATTATCCCTCAGAGTCCCAAATTTTGATGTGCTGCTGAGATGCACCTGCAACTTAATTGCTTAACGAGGCATTAACTACGGATTCTTGAGTACTGACAACCAATTTTTGACGTTAATTACTACTACTCATCATTTCTAAAGCGCTACTAGACGTACACAGTGCTGTACACTTGAACATGAAGAGACAGTCCCTGCTCGACAGAGCTTACAATCTAATTAGGACAGACAAACAGGACAAACAAGAGCTAAGGGAATATTAAAGTGAGGATGATAAAATAAGGGTTCTGAACAAGTGACATCTAATTCGACTATATCAGCCACATGGACACCTGAATGCGGAGTTCCACAGGGATCCCCCCTCTCACCGACCTTATTCAACTTAATGATGATACCCTTGGCTAAACTACTATCAAACCAAAACCTCAACCCATACATATACACAGACGATGTAACGATCTATATCCCTTTCAAACAAGATTTAAAGGAAATTTCCAATGACATCAGCCAAAGTCTACACATCATGTATTCATGGGCGGATGCATTTCAGCTAAAACTCAATGCAGAAAAAACCCAATGCCTAATACTCACCTCTCAACATAACACGAACAAATTCACCACCATTAACACACCAAAACTGAATCTTCCAATTTCGGACACCCTAAAAATTTTTGGAGTTAGGATTGATCGGCACCTAACACTTGAGAATCACGCGAAAAACACAACCAAGAAGATGTTCCACTCAATGTGGAAACTAAAAAGAGTAAGACCTTTCTTTCCAAGAACCGTCTTTCGCAACCTAGTACAATCAATGGTACTCAGTCATTTAGACTACTGCAACGCACTCTATGCTGGCTGCAAAGAGCAAATAATCAAGAAACTTCAGACAGCCCAGAACACTGCAGCTAGAATCATATTCGGTAAAACAAAATATGAAAGTGCTAAACCCCTATGGGAAAAGCTACACTGGCTCCCTCTTAAAGAACGCATCACGTTCAAAATATGTACTCTAGTTCACAAAATCATTCACGGAGATGCCCCAGCCTACATGTCAGACCTGATAGACTTACCACCCAGGAATGCTAAAAAATCATCCCGCACATTCCTTAATCTCCACTTCCCCAACTGCAGAGGTCTAAAGTACAAACTAACGCATGCGTCAACCTTCTCCTACTTGAGCACACAAGTTTGGAATGCACTGCCGCGCAACTTAAAAACGATCTATGAACTAACTAACTTCCGCAAACTACTGAAGACCCACCTCTTTAACAAGGCATACCACAAAGAACAACAAAAGTGATCTTCACCATATATATCCAGAATTGACTTATAAAATTTGTTTGTTATACTACTATCATGTTTTTTCATTATCATGTTACCCAAGATCCTTTTGTTACACTAAATGTCTATTTTCTAATATATTTCCACCATTCATGATGTATTGTAAACCACATTGAGCCTGCAAAGATGTGGGAAAATGTGGGATACAAATGCAATAATAAATAAATGAATAAGTGTTAGGAGTTAAAAGCAGCATCAAAAAGATGGGCTTTTAGCTTAGATTTGAAGACGGCTAGAGATGGAGCTTGACGTTCCGGCTCAGGAAGTCTATTCCAGGCATATGGTGCAGCAAGATAAAAGGAACGGAGTCTGGAGTTAGCAGTGGAGGAGAAGGGTGCAGATAAGAGATTTACCCAGTGAACGGAGTTCCCGGGGAGGAGTGTAGGGCTGAGAGAAGAAAAGCAAAGCACTCAAGGAGGTAAGCCGCCCAGTGGCCCGCCCCTTTGGGACTGACGCCGATAAGAACAAGAAATAATTCAACTAGCGAAGCTTAATTGTAATGTTGTATGATGGGCCAGGTGATGTCATGGGTTCGGGCATTTGGTGCCCTTTAGGGCCGCCTGCTCCATAGGCAGAGCCGGCCCTGCATTTAGGGATGAGCCCTAAGAGCAGCTCTGTGGCGTAATTGCTTGCGTCTAAATTATAGGCACATATATCACTTGTTACGCTAGTATTAAGGAAAGCAGGAACCCTCTAGGGGCTCAAACCTATATAGTGTGCCATAAGTTAGGTATAAAAACGGAAGATAACCGTCTGCGCCAATATAGGGTAAATTAGTGGTTACAGGTGGAAATGCACTTAGGTGCTGTTCTTGTCAAGCCTCTCAAGACTTAACTGTAAAGTCTCAATATCTTCAAGTATAACCTTGGCACACCAGCAAACACCTGAAGTCTCTATATTTTCTGAAGTTTCTTTTATTGAATAAATCACAGATAATTTACTCACAGTCAGATGTTCAGAAGTGTTGCCCCAGGGCACAGAGACTCCGTAATTCTGAGCTGTTTCAGTGGTTGGAGATAGAAATCTGAAGAGGCAGCTTTATTGCAGAAGAGGTGAGAAATAGTTGAAGAGGTAGAAGTAGCTCAGCTGGGTATGACTGGGCAGTGCAATATCTCATTAAGAGGATATATTCAAGGTAAAAAAAGAAACCAAGTTTGTTTCAAGGAGTTTAAGCAGGACAAGTGCTATCTGTAGCAAGATGGAGAATGCCTGATGGAGAGAGAGACAGGGAGATCAAGAAGGCTCACAGAGGCCCAGGGAGGAGGAGGTAAAGACCAATAGGGACAGAGCTTGCCACCAGGTGGCAAGGGTGGTCCTAGGGGAGAGCCCCCCGATTGGAAAGGAAGGTCATGCCTGGCTGACCTCTCAGAACAGAGATAGTAAGAATGACCAGGAAGTGATAGCAGGTAGACAAAGGGGCCAAGCTTGGCTGAGAGAGAAGAGAAGTCTAGGCAGTAGCACAACCAATGGTAACAGTTCTTATACAGACAGGCAAGTATAGCAGCATTGCTTGCGAACTACATTAACACAATGCATTGCTCACTTATCTTGGCAGTGAGAACTGCAGCAATGAAAGTCCTTAGAAGTGAGAATAACAGTAAAGGCATTAAACACATTTTAGGGTCACATTATAAGCTAGTGCAAGGCTGTCAGAAGACAGAACACTTCTGTAATGCGTCACCTAAGTGTTATTGACCTAAGTGTTATTGACCCAATTTGACTGCCCCTATCGGACCGACCATTCACTTGTCTATTAGATTGTAAGCTCTTTGAGCAGGGACTGTCTCTCTTTGTTAAATTGTACAGCGCTGCTTAACCCTAGTAGCGCTCTAGAAATGTTAAGTAGTAGTAGTAGTTATTGAACATAACTGCAAAGGGAGAGTTCATGGGAGAGGCAGATCATGAGCGTTCCCCCTATTTCATTACACGCTTTATAGAATGCTTGCATTTGTGTGTGCGCAACTGCTGCCACCGTTTCCACCAGCCGTAAATGGCGTAAGTGGTCGTGCCTAAAGTTAGGTGTGATACTGCGTACGTCCACTAATATTCTCTTAACATTTTTGCTGCCTTCTACTTCCTTTATTGAATTGACCCCTCTGTACCTAAATGTAGGTGCGCTGTTATGGAAGTGCCACATGTGAAAAGAGCGGCACCCCAGATGGAAACCTGAACTGGAACTCATCAAACAGCTGGGAGGGAGTGGAAAGCATGAAAAGGGATCTGAGGAAGCTAGAAGAATGGTCTAAGGTTTGGCAATTAAAATTCAATGCAATGAAATGCAAAGTGATGCATTTAGGGAGTAGAAACCCACGAGAGACTTATGTGTTAGGCGGTGAGAGTCTGATAGGTACTGAGGGGGAGAGGGATCTTGGGGTGATAGTATCCGAGGATCTGAAGGCGACGAAACAGTGTGACAAGGCGGTGGCCGTAGCGAGAAGGTTACTAGGCTGTATAGAGAGAGGTGTGATCAGCAGAAGAAAGGAAGTGTTGATGCCCCTGTACAAGTCGTTGGTGAGGCCACACCTGGAGTATTGTGTTCAGTTTTGAAGGCCGTACCTTGCGAAGGATGTTAAAAAATGGAAGCGGTGCAAAGAAAAGCTACGAGAATGGTATGGGATTTGCGTTCCAAGACGTATGAGCAGAGACTTGCTGACCTGAACATGTATACCCTGGAGGAAAGGAGGAACAGGGGTGATATGATACAGACGTTCAAATACTTGAAAGGTATTAATCCGCAAACAAATCTTTTCCGGAGATGGGAAGGCGGTAGAACTAGAGGACATGAAATGAGATTGAAGGGGGGGGCAGACTCAAAAAAGATGTCAGGAAGTATTTTTTCACGGAGAGGGTATGGATGCTTGGAATGCCTTCCCAAGGGAGGTGATGGAGCAAAACGGTAACAGAATTCAAACATGCGTGGGATGTGCATAAAGGAATCCTGTGCAGAAGGAATGGATCCTCAGAAGCTTAGCCGAAATTGGGTGGCGGAGCAGGTGGGGGAAGAGAGGTTGGTGGTTGGGAGGCGAGGATAGTAGAGGGCAGACTTATACGGTCTGTGCCAGAGCCGGAGATGGGAGGCGGGACTGGTGGTTGGGAGGCGGGAAATACTGCTGGGCAGACTTGTACGGTCTGTGCCCTGAAAAAGGCAGGTACAAATCAAGGTAAGGTATACACATATGAGTTTATCTTGTTGGGCAGACTGGATGGACCGGGCAGGTCTTTTTCTGCCGCCATCTACTATGTTACTATGTTTTCATCACCTCAGGCCTGAAGAGAGACATTGTGCTCAGATTATCCTCACATGGGTTGGTTTCTCTCACCCCCTTACCACACTGCACTCCTACATCTCTGTACTTTGCATTCTACCCTCATCATCTAGTCTAGCTTTGTGTGTATTTACCCACCCTTCTGTTTATAGTGGAGTCTGTGGCCCCTCTGATAACTACCTAGTCTCAGGGAAGGGCTATAATGGGAATCTCTTCTCTGATATATTTCTACTTACCATAAGAAATATACCATTTGGACCTGTGGGGCAATAGGGTTTCTGCCTCCTTACACCCACCCCAAGATACAGTGGACAGAGGAAACGGAGAAAGCAGAGATGACAGAGACTATGTTCCTTCGAAGGAGAAAGTCTTTATTACTTACCAAATTAGGTAACAACAAAGCAATTTGTTATGAGAGGGAGAGAGACCACTGTGGTAAAGTGTCACTCAGTTGATCATCTCAGCCTCTGTCTAAATACCATCCAGCAGCCACTTATATACTCTTTTGCACAATGGAAATTCCCTCCTAAATCGTACAACGGATAAGGGGAGGGAGTGGAGGAGTGGCCTAGTGGTTATGGTGGCGGACTTTGGTTCTGAGGAACTGAGTTCAGTTCCCACTTCAGGCACAGGCAGCTCCTTGTGACTCTGGGCAAGTCACTTAACCCTCCATTGCCCCATGTAAGCCGCATTGAGTCTGCCATGAGTGGGAAAGTGCAGGGTACAAATGTAACAAAAATAAAATAGATACTATTGGAGATTCTACATGGAATGTTGCTACTATTGGAGATTCTACATGGAATGTTGCTATTCCACTAGCAACATAACATTCCATGTAGAAGGCTGCGCAGGCTTCTGTTTCTGTGAATCTGACGTCCTGCGCGGCCACATTGGTGATCTGCAAGGGCCAACTTCTACATGGAATGTTGCCAGTGGAATAGCAACATTCCATGTAGAATCTCAAATAGTAGCAACAGTGGAGGAGTGGCCTAGTGGTTAGGGTGGTGGACTTTGGTCCTGGGGAACTGAGGAACTGAGTTTGATTCCCACTTCAGGAACAGGCAGCTCCTTGTGACTCTGGGCAAGTCACTTAACCTTCCATTGCCCCGCATAAGCCGCATTGAGCCTGCCATGAGTGGGAAAGCACGGGGTACAAATGTAACAAAAATAAAATAAACCTTGTGACTTCAGCTATTTTCTGTCTTACTTTATTGTTTACATAAATGGAATACAGAACACAATATCTAAATGTTTATGAAAAACAGAAGTCCAAGGTTTCTTTCACAGAAGATTGCAGTTGCCACTTTGCTACAGGAATCTTTCCAAGACCCAGGTCTTACCTCTATTTTGTCTAGCCACCTCAAAACATCTTCCCTTTCAAACAATAAATACATTCTTAGTGTCCTTGTCTGAGTCAGTCAACTCTGTCAGGGAGGAGAAAAACACTCCTTGCTGAATCAGCATGACAGCCTTCACAGCTCTCAGCAAAAGTACAGAAAATGCAGGTCTTAGGCATTTTAAGTTTGAGCCTGGTTTAGCTATGCAATTCATGGGTCATAACTGAAAAGTGCAAGTCAATTCACTTCTCAACTACTCCTCATGTAAGGGATGAGGTGAACTCTTGTCCTGGAAAGCTTCTGCCTCAACTGGTTCATCTATAAGATGCTACATGCCTCTTTGTCATCATTGGTAGGGCATTTCATGTCCTTTTCATCAATGTCCTATGAGTTGCCCCTCAAAGTTAAGATATCTTTAGTTCTACCAGGACCTATATAATTGGTCGCTAAAGTCCACTGAACCCATGAAATCAACATGTGACATCCTTGTCATCAAAGCGAGTGGATTACACTGCTAACATATATGTCTAGGGCAAGGTTCTCAACCCAATCCTCGGTACACACCCAGCCAGTCAGGTTTTCAGGATATCCACAATGAATATGCATGAAATAAATTTGCATACATTAGAAGTAGTGCATGCAAATTTATCTCATGCATATTCTGCTCTTTTGCTTGCTAAACAGGACTATTACATCCAGCTAATTCTCTCAGCTCTAACCCTCGACTTCTCTTCGCCACATTGAACTCTCTCCTCAAAGTGCCTCCATCTTCAACTCCCCCCTCACTATCTCCTCAGGCCCTGGCTGAATTCTTCCACAACAAGGTTCAGAAGATAAACCTCGAATTCTCAACCAAGCCACCCCCACTTCTCCCTCCCCTTATCCGTTCCCCTAACTCCCCAGCCCCCTGTCCTTTTCCTCCTTTCCCAAAATCACTGATGAGGAAACAACACATCTCTCCTCCTCAAAACGAACTACCTGTTCCTCTGACCCCATTCCTACCCACCTTCTCAACACCATCTCTCCTACTCTCACCCCTTTTATCTGTCATGTCCTCAATCTTTCACTTTCCACTGCAACCGTTCCTGATACCTTTAAACATGCTGTGGTCACACCACTCCTTAAGAAGCCTTCACTTGATCCTACCTGTCTTTCCAACTATCGACCCATCTCCCTCCTCCCCTTCCTCTCCAAGATACTTGATTTTCTTTCATCTCAAGCTGTTCTTGACCCATTCCAATCTGGCTTCCGCCCTCTTCATTCAACTGAAACTGCACTTACAAAAGTTTCCAATGACCTGTTACTGGCCAAATCTAAAGGTCTATCCTCATCCTTCACGATCTATCCGCCGCTTTTCACACTGTTGATCACAGCTTACTCCTTGATACGTTATCTTCACTTGGATTCCAGGGCTCTGTTCTTTCTTGGTTCTCCTCCTACCTTTCACTTCGCACCTTTAGTGTACACTCTGGTGGATCTTCTTCCACTTCTATCCCACTACCAATCAGTGTACCTCAGGGTTCTGTTCTCGGCTGTTCTCGGTCCTCTTCTGTTCTCCATATACACTTGTTCCTTTGGCTCTCTGATATCATACCATGGCTTTCAATACCATCTCTACGCTGACGACTCCCAGATCTACCTCTCTACCCCCAAAATCACAACCAGCATCCAGACCAATGTATTAGCCTGCCTATCTGATATCGCTGCCTGGATGTCTCAACGTCATCTGAAACTTCGCATGGCCAAAACCGAGCTTCTCATCTTTCCCCCTAAACCCACCTCTCCTCTCCCCCCTTTCTCTATTTCTGTAGATGGCACTCTCATTTTCCCTGTCTCATCAGCTCGTAACCTTGGGGTCATCTTCAACTCCTCTCTCTTCTTCTCTGCTCACATTCAGCAGATTGCCAAAACCTGTTGTTTCTTTCTCTATAACATCAGCAAAATCCGTCCCTTCCTCTCTGAGCATGCTGCCAGAACCCTTATCCACACTCTTATCACCTCTCGCCTAGATTATTGCAATCTGCTTCTCACCGGCCTCCCACTTAGCCATCTCTCTCCTCTTCAATCAGTCCAAAACTCTGCTGCGTGACTCATTTTTTGCCAGAGTCGCTATGCTCATATTAGCTCTCTCCTCAAGTCACTTCACTGGCTCCCTATCCGTTTCCACATTCAATTCAAACTTCTCTTACTGACCTACAAGTGCATTCACTCTACCGCTCCCCAGTACCTCTCCATTCTTGTCTCTCCCTACGCCCCCCCTCGGGTACTCCGTTCTGTGGATAAATCTCTCTTGTCTGTCCCCCTTCTCCTCTACTGCTAATTCCAGACTCTGTTCCTTTTACCTCGCTGCACCTCAAGCCTGGGATAGACTTCCCGAGCCTATACGCCTAGCCCCGTCTTTGGCCGTTTTCAAATCCAGGCTAAAAGCCCACCTCTTTAACGCTGCTTTTGACTCCTAATCACTACTCACTTGCCCTGTACCTTTTATCCCCACCTCTTTAATTCCCTTACCTCTTGCTTGTTCTGTCTGTCTGTCCTATTTAGATTGTGAGCTCTTTGAGCAGGGACTGTCTCTTCATGTATGGTGTATAGCACTGCGTATGCCTTGTAGCGCTATAGAAGTGATAAGTAGTAGTAGATATACTGAAAATCTGACTGACTAGGAATGTCCTGACAATCCTGGTCCAGGGCATTATTGTACTACAGCGCCTACAGTACGTTAACTCCTAGATTTTGGTTGGAAGAGTTTATACTGAAAACTACTGGCTGTCTCTGTCCTCCTACATAAATTCTGGGGCATGGATTATGGAATGGGGAGCACGAGACGATGGGAAGTTACTTCATTGGATGCCCCGTTCTTTAGCAGGGACATCGGGGGGGGGGGGGGGGGGAGGCAGGGGGCGAGATTCTCCAGGCCCAGCCTCCAAAGAGGGCTCGGTGCCAGCGATCGAGAGACACTACTTTGCTAGCCATGAGTCCTTCCTGCCACATTCCGCCTGTGTGGAAACAGGAAGTTACTTCACAGAAGGAGGACGCGGCAGGAAGAAGGGCCTGTGGCCAGAAGAGCAGTCTCTCTTGACCGCTGCTGTGAGGAGGGGGGCGGTAGTGGGGCCCTGAAGATTGCCCCAGGCCCAGCTTTGTCGGCGACCCTGTTCTTTCGGAGAGTAATTGGAGTACTGATAAAGGGCTGATGTGCACATATCTGACCTAAGAATTACTGAATGTCATGTAATAGGAAAGATGTGGGTTGTCAACCCTTTTCTGGTTGTCCCAGAGCAATTTATTGCAGCTTATAGGTTTCCAGTGTTGACAGAATACCTAGAACTATACCTGTAATTTATCCAGTTGCAAACTATGCCAAAATATTTCACAGGACCCCACAGTTACCCACAAAGGAAAGATATTCAACATAAAGGGATCTTTCACTTGTTCATCTTCCAATGTGGTATATATCATCATTCAGTGTAAAAAATGTAACGAAGGATGCTATATTGGAGAAACAGGCCAGATGCTTAAGACAAGATTCAATTTACATAGACATCACATGAACAATACTGGTGCCAGTAGGGCTCCCACCCCTGTTGGTCAGCATTTTACAGGACCAGGACACTGTACCAGTGACTTCACAGTGAGAATCCTGAAAGGTAACTTTAAAACCATACAAGAACGTAAGACCTTTGAAGTCAGAATGATTGAATATTTTAACACCCAACAGAAAGGACTTAACAAGGATCTGGGGTTCCTAGCCCATTATAAACCATAAAGCTGTATGTCTCTGTTGATCACCCCACCCCTCACTTATCCACACCCATCCTGTAAGAATATCAATGATATGCTTTGATGTCCCCATGCATACCTCCGACCCACCCCCATCCTCCAACCCTGTCAGACTGTCATAGTAATGCTTGAATGTTTTCACTTATATACACTGTCAGCTAGCACATTTGCTTATTTCCGATCTGACGAAGAAGGGCAACCTTCGAAAGCTAATCAAGAAATGTATTAAGTTATGTCCAATAAAAAAGGTATCATCTTATTTTCTTTTCCATGTTTTATTTTTGTTTGATTTCTATTGATAACCTTAAGAGTGGACTAACACGGCTACCACACTACTCTACTTTAGAAGTAATAGGAAATAGTATTGACAGAGATGTATATATACGATTTCCCTTTATATTTTACTGTAGTTTCTCTTACGATGGGAATTCTAAATCGAAGTTGTTAAGTGAGGAAGGATCTCCATAGGGGCTAAACAAGGAGAAGTACGGTAAAAAGAAATCATATGAGTCCTTAAATTAGAGACTTTGTGCTGATAGGAAATGTTAGGGCAAGTGAAATTGTAACAGAGGAGATTTCTGGCCTGGGTCTTGGAGAGTGACCCTACAGCCATAAATTTGCAGGGTATATTATCCGCCCAATATTCAAAAGGGTTTAACCAAGGTTGCCAATTGGGCGGTTTTCCGCGACCCGCTGCGGGAAATTTTTGCCCGCTGCGGGTCGCGTTTTTTTGGGCTGGTTTTTGGGTTTTTTTCGGTGGTTTTTGTTTTTTTTCGGGCCGCTGGGGGCGGGGCTAGTGACATTTTGGGCGGGACTAGTGACGTTTTGGGTGGGGCTGATGACAAAGGAGGCGGGGCCGATGATGACGGAGGCGGAGTCGACGGCGGGGGCAGAGTCGATGACGGCGGGGGCGGGGTTGATGACGGCGGGGGCGGGGGTGAGGGTGTGAACTTTTTGGGCAGGTTTCGGGGCCGAGTACCTGGCAACACTGGGTTTCACCGGGCAGGAGAGACTCTTACCCACTTAAACCTTGAAGAGTGAGCTGACACCTGATATTCAGTGACAGTTAACCAGTCATAGGGGCCAGGCATGGGCAGAACGCAAACTTAGCCAGGTCCTAAGTGACTATCATCTTTGATACTACTTGATACCAACTGCTAAGAAAGAACCTTTTATAAGAGTTTTCCTTTTAGGAAGCAAGATAAACACAAACCACTAATTAAAGAAAAAAGTTCAAAAGCTCCCTGCTGGCACACTGACTGCAATGTGAATCACCAAGGAAGCACAAGCTCATAAGTAACCCAGGGCTGACTGTTCTGTCCTCTGACAGCCTTGCACTAGCTTATAATGTGACCCTAAAATGTGTTTAATGCTTTTACTGCTATTCTCACTTCTAAGGATTTTCATTGCTGCAGTTCTCACTGTGAAGACACGTGAGCAATGCATTGTGTGTAATGTAGTTCACAGGAAATGCAGCCACACTTGCCTGTCCGTATAAGAACTGTTACTATTGGTTTGTGCTGCTGCCTAGACCTCTTCTCTTTCTCAGCCAAGCTTGACTCTTTTGTCTACCTGCTATCATCTCCTGGTTATTCTTACTAGCTCTGTCCTGAGAGGTCAGCCAGGTATGACCTTTGCCTCCAATCAGAGGCTTGCCCCTAGGACCATCCTTGCTGCCTGATGGCAGGCTCTGTCCCCATTGGTCTCTTTACCCCCTCCTCCCTGGGCCTGTGTGAGCCTTCTTAGCCTCCTTGTCTCTTCCTTCATTAAGCGTTCTCCATCTTGCTTCAGACAGCATTTGTCCTGCTTCACTCCTTGAAATGAACTTGTTTTTTTACCTTGAATATATCTTCCTAATGATATATTGCACTCTCCAGTCACCCAGCTCTGAGCTACTTCTATCTATTCAACTATTTTCTCACCTCTGCAATAAAGCTGCCTCTCTTCAGATTTCTACCTCCAGCCACTGATACAGCTCTCAGAATTATGGAGTCTCTGTGCCCTGGGGCAACACTTCTGAACATCTGACTGTGAGTAAATTGTCTGTGTTTATTCAATAAAGGAAACTTCGGAAAATAAAGAGACTTCAGGTGTGTGCTGGTGTGCCAAGGTTATACTTCAAGATATTGAGACTTTACAGTTAACAAGTCTTAAGAGGTTTGACACTCACATCCCCTCAGTCTAGAAGAGGTGCTGTGAGAGGAATTCCAGGGAAGGAGAGAACTTCATTGGCAACAGCTTGCTAGGACATTGCAAACATTAGGCTTAGAATTAAACAGGTAATTTCGGAGACTTTATTGTAAGCTACTCTGCTCACTTAGCAATGGAGTTTTGATGATATCGAGAATGTTTATGAGAATGGTGCACCCCTGTCCAGAAGGGTGTATTAACAGTTAATGATATAATGGAAAATAAAATGAAAAAACGAACAAAGTCTTTTTGCTGAATTTGACAAATTTAAACCTGCTTATTAATGAGTGTCCCATCCAGATGCCGGAAATTGTCTAGCATGCCTTGTGTAAATAAGGGAATGGACAAGGAACTGAGAAAAATATACACCCTTAGCTTACATACCCCTGGACCCCTAGCCACACAGAAATAACGTGGGCCAGCAGCAAGCAGAATTCCTTATTTTTATAAGTCTTATAATATTGAAATGCTATGAGCAATTGTCTTGCTGAGATGAATACTCTAAATATATATAATTGCAAGCATAACCAATATTACTATATTAAGTCATGTAGTTATTGGAGGAAAAGTCCTCAGATCCTCGGCTTTTTATCGTGGATATTTCCACAGAATTGCCATGCGAACTTCTTCACCGATCTTAAAAAACTCCCGATAATTGATTTTTCAAGTTTTTAAATATTTTTTATAATTATTTATTGGTTTTACATCTTCAGTACTTTCTTATAATGCTATCTCATCAGTTGAAACCTTAGAAAGCATGCAATCAGGACATATGAACACACAAAAGAAAGGTCCAAATCTCCCATAGGCGGACGTTGTCATGACTCTCGGGGCTTGGTAATAAGTAGCCCCAATATCATGGAGCATAACCCTGGCGCAGCAATCACCTGAAGTCTCTATTATTTTATAAAGTCTCTTTTATTGAATAAATCACAGATAATTTACTCACAGATAGATGTTCAGGATACAGAGACTTCTTAATCTGGAGCCTGTGGGAGGTGGAGATCTGAAGAGAGGTAGTTGTATTGCAGGGGGAGGGGAAAGTAGTTGAACAGGTAGAAATAGTCCAAAGCTGGGTGACTGCAATGTGCAATATCTCATTTGGAAGAAGATATTTACAGGGTAAAAAATCCAGGTTCGTTACAGGGAGTGCGAGGGCTTAGACGTTACAGGGATTTTCAGCAGGACAGAGCTGAGATGGTGTTAACTCCATGTCCCTGGCTGTAATGGAGGAAGAAGCCCCTCGTGGCTGAAAGGACAAGGAAGTGGTGGGGCTTCACACAGGGAGGAGCAGATAGCGACCAATGCAGAGCCTGCTATCGGATAGCAAGGGGTAGTCCTAGAGATAGGAGGGAAAGGTCATACCTGGCTGACCTCTGTGGACAGAATAGTAAGACTGAGCAGGAAGACAAAAGAGCCAAGCTTGGCAGAGAGAGAGGGAGAGAGAGAAGGTCTGAGCAGCCTCACAACCAGTGATAGCAGTTCTTACACAGCCAAACAAGTGTGGTTGCACTGCCTGTGAACTACATTACCCACAGTGCATTGCTCATGTATTTTTCCAGTGGGGAAACTGCAGCAATGATAGTCCTTGGGACTGAGAATAACAGTAAAGGCATTACACACATTTTAGGATCACGTTATAAACTAGTGCGAGGCTGTCGGAGGACAGAACAGACGTTGTACAGAGAAGGCTTCCGGGGCAGGCCAAAGGCAGCGCTCATATCGCTGATGCACGCTTCCAGAGGTCTGGAAGTTAAAAGGCCTGCAGGGCGGAGGGGGAGAAGGTGGAGCGAGGAGGGAGAGCGATACATCGCACTAGTTGGAGGGACGGGACGCCGGAACGGAACCTTCATTGCAGCAGGCAGCAGCACCAGCACTGAGGGATGTTGGGTGGGCGGGTCTGGAGGGAATGTGGGTGGGTTGGGCCTGGGCCTGTCCAGGCCCGCCCATGGCTACGCCCCTGCAATAAAAGGGTGAAAGTGCTTGAGCGGGCTGAGCCAGTCAAGTGTTATTTCGCTGAGGTTAAGCAGACACTATGACTCTGCTCCCAAAAGCTTTTGCCATTTGAGTGGTTTCCTTTGGCCTCACTCGGGGACAGGAGGCAAGAGCCAGGTATGCAATCTTCCCAGGTGGGGGTCTACAGCAAACAGAATAATTTGTTTGTATTTGCATATAAAGTCTCTGCTACAGTTCCGTAGGCTAGCATTTAAATGGACTATTTATCTATACCATGTAAGCCACATTGAGCCTGCAAAAAGGTGGGAAAATGTGGCGTACAAATACAATCAATAAATAAATAAAGTTATTAACACAGCTAATAGTCACTGGAAACCTCAGTTTAGGCTTTAATTCCCTCCCACCCACTCTAACTCCCAGCTAGTCTTGGCCTGATCTCTGCTTTATAGGCCCTTGAACCGATTGGTAACATAGTAGATGACAGCAGAGAAAGACCTGTACGGTCCAGTCTGCCCAACAAGATAAACTCATATGTGCTACTTTATGTGTATACCTGACTTTGATTTGTATTTGCCATTTGCAGGGCACAGACCGTAGAAGTCTGCCCAGCACTGGCCCCGCCTCCCACCACCGGTGCTGCCACCCAATCTCCGCTAAGCGTCTGAGGATCCATTCCTTCTGAACAGGATTCCTTTATGTTTATCCCACGCATTTTTGAATTCCATTACCGTTTTCATCTCCACCACCTCCCCTGGGAGAGCATTTCAAACATCCACCACTCTCCGTGAAAAAATGCTTCCTGACATTTTTCTTGAGTCTGCCCCCCTTCAATCTCATTTCATGTCCTCTAGTTCTACTGCCTTCCCATCTATGGAAAAGGTTTGTTTGCGGATTAATACATTTCAAATATTTGAACGTCTGTATCATATCACCCCTGTTTCTCCTTTCCTCCAGAGTATACATGTTCAGGTCCGCAAGTCTCTCCTCATACGTCTTGTAACGCAAATCCCATACCATTCTCGTAGCTTTTCTTTGCACCGCTTCAATTCTTTTTACATCCTTAACAAGATACGGCCTTCAAAACTGAACACAATACTCCAGATGGGGCCTCACCAATGACTTATACAGGGGCATCAACACCCCCTTTCTTCTGGTGGTCACACCTCTCTCTATACAGCCTAACAACCTTCTAGCTATGGCCACCGCCTTGTCACACTGTTTCATCGCCTTCAGATCCTATCACTCATAGATCCCTCTCCCCGTATGTACATATCAGACTCTCACCGCCTAACACATATGTCTCCCGTGGATTTCTACTCCATAAGTGCATCACTTTGCATTTCTTTGCATTGAATTTTAATTGCCAAACATTAGACCATTCTTCTATCTTCTGCAGATCCTTTTTCATGTTTTTAGGAGGCTATTGATTTAATTAGGGCATTTCTATCAGCCAGAAAGTAGCTCTTAGAAATAGTCTATTTAGATCCATAGAGGGGAAACTACTAATAACATTAAAAAAAAAAATAACAATAAAAACTAAATATTAGCATAGCAAATATCCGAGGGAACGGTACAGTATAGGGGGAGTAGTGCTTTAGTGTGCGAAGGAAGAGCAGGACTTGTGTCTGATGACCTTAAAGCTTTCAAACAGGTAGAAAAAGCCACGGCCAAAGCCAGAAGGATGCTTGGGTGCATAAAGAGAGGCATGACCAGCAGGAAAAAGGAGGTGATAGTGCCGTTGTATAAGTCTCTGGTGCAGTTCTGGAGACTGCACCTACGGAAAGATATAAACAGGATGGAGTCGGTCCAGAGGGCGGCTACGAAATTAGTAAGCGGTCTTGAATGCCAAAATTATAGGGACTGGCTTATGAACCTCAACATGTATACGCTGGAAAAGAGGAGGGAGAGAGGAGACATGATAAAAACGTTTAAATATCTCGAGGGCATTTATGTACAGGAAGAGAGTCTTTTCCAAATGAAGGAGAGCTCTGGAATGAGGGGGCATTTGACAAAGTTAAGGTTTAGGAGTAACCTAAGGAAGTGTTATTTCACAGAAAGGGTGGTGGAGGCGTGGAATGGCCTCCCGGTGGAGGTGGTGGAGTCGAGGACTGTTCCAGAGTTTAAAAAGGCATGGGATAAGCATGTGGGATCACTTAGGAACAGGAAGAATTAGGGGTTAAAGAGGATGGGCAGACTGGATGGGTCATTTGGCCTTTATCTGCCATCATGTTTCTTAGCATGTAACTATTTTATTTATTTTCTTTTTGTTACATTTGTACCCCGCGCTTTCCCACTCATGGCAGGCTCAATGCGGCTTACATGGGGCAATGGAAGGTTAAGTGACTTGCCCAGAGTCACAAGGAGCTGCCTGTGCCTGAAGTGGGAATCCAACTCAGTTCCTCAGTTCCCCAGGACCAAAGTCCACCACTCTAACCACTAGGCCACTCCTCCACTGTTGCTACTATTTGAGATTCTACATGGAATGTTGCTATTCCACTAGCAACATTCCATGTAGAAGTCGGCCCTTGCAGATCACCAATGTGGCCGCTCAGGCTTCTGCTTCTGTGAGTCTGACGTCCTGCACGTATGTGCAGGACGTCAGACTCACAGAAACAGAAGCCTGCGCAGCCTTCTACATGGAATGTTGCTAGTGGAATAGCAACATTCCATGTGGAATCTCCAATAGTAGCAACATTCCATGTAGAATCTCAAATAGTAGCAACAGAACCTCAAATAGTAGCAACATTCCTTATAGAATCTCAAAGAGTAGCAACATTCCATGTAGAATCTCTCCAATAGTAGCAACATTCCATGTAGAATCTCCAATAGTATCTATTTTATTTTTGTTACATTTGTACCCTGCGCTTTCCCACTCATGGCAGGCTCAATGCGGCTTACATGGGGCAATGGAGGGTTAAGTGACTTGCCCAGAGTCACAAGGAGTTGCCTGTGCCTGAAGTGGGAATCCAACTCAGTTCCTCAGTTCCCCAGGACCAAAGTCCACCACCCTAACCACTAGGCCACTCCTCCACTGTTGCTACTATTTGAGATTCTACATGGAATGTTGCTATTCCACTAGCAACATTCCATGTAGAAGTCGGCCCTTGCAGATCACCAATGTGGCCGCGCAGGCTTCTGCTTCTGTGAGTCTGACGTCCTGTCAGACTCACAGAAGCAGAATCCTGCGCAGCCTTCTACATGGAATGTTTCTAGTGGAATAGCAACATTCCATGTAGAATCTCCAATAGTAGCAACAGAATCTCAATAGTAGCAACATTCCATGTAGAATCTCCAATAGTATCTATTTTATTTTTGTTACATTTGTACCCTGCGCTTTCCCACTCATGGCAGGCTCAATGCGGCTTACATGGGGCAATGGAAGGTTAAGTGACTTGCCCAGAGTCACAAGGAGCTGCCTGTGCCTGAAGTGGGAATCAAACTCAGTTCCTCAGTTCCCCAGGACCAAAGTCCACCACCCTAACCACTAGGCCACTCCTCCACTGTTGCTACTATTTGAGATTCTACATGGAATGTTGCTATTCCACTAGCAACATTCCATGTAGAAGTCGGCCCTTGCAGATCACCAATGTGGCCGCGCAGGCTTCTGCTTCTGTGAGTCTGACGTCCTGCACGTACGTGCAGGACGTCAGACTCACAGAAACAGAAGCCTGCGCAGCCTTCTACATGGAATGTTGCTAGTGGAATAGCAAAATTCCATGTAGAATCTCCAATAGTAGCAACATTCCATGTAGAATCTCCAATAGTATCTATTTTATTTTTGTTACATTTGTACCCCGCGCTTTCCCACTCATGGCAGGCTCAATGCGGCTTACATGGGGCAATGGAGGGTTAAGTGACTTGCCCAGAGTCACAAGGAGCTGCCTGTGCCTGAAGTGGGAATTGAACTCAGTTCCTCAGGACCAAAGTCCACCACCCTAACCACTAGGCCACTCCTCCACTGTTGCTACTATTGGAGATTCTACATGGAATGTTGCTATTCCACTAGCAACATTCCATGTAGAAGTCGGCCCTTGCAGATCACCAATGTGGCCGCGCAGGCTTCTGCTTCTGTGAGTCTGACGTCCTGTCAGACTCACAGAAGCAGAATCCTGCGCAGCCTTCTACATGGAATGTTTCTAGTGGAATAGCAACATTCCATGTAGAATCTCCAATAGTAGCAACAGAATCTCAATAGTAGCAACATTCCATGTAGAATCTCCAATAGTAGCAACAGAATCTCAATAGTAGCAACATTCCATGTAGAATCTCCAATAGTATCTATTTTATTTTTGTTACATTTGTACCCCGCGCTTTCCCACTCATGGCAGGCTCAATGCGGCTTACATGGGGCAATGGAAGGTTAAGTGACTTGCCCAGAGTCACAAGGAGCTGCCTGTGCCTGAAGTGGGAATCAAACTCAGTTCCTCAGTTCCCCAGGACCAAAGTCCACCACCCTAACCACTAGGCCACTCCTCCACAGTAATCTCAGGGGACTTTGGTTTACATATTCCCACTCCATTAAGAAATCAACAATAATAAGATGCAGGTAGCCATGCAACAGCGAGATGGGGGGTTATCCAGTCTTTTGCGGTGAGTGTCTCATGTTTGTTTATCTCCCAGATGGTGGCAGGTCATATGTGTGTATTTGGTGCAAAGAGCTCCTAGCACTCAGGGAATGGGTCAAATTGCTGGAGACCAGAGCAGTGGAATGACCAAGGCCCGCCCACTTTGGGCTCAGGCCCACCCAGTAGCAGCACACCTATGATGTGACTGGGAGGGATTCCCGAGCCCCACCAGCTGAAAACTCCCAACAACTGTCCCTCCTGCATACCTTGTAAATAGCAGATCTTCGCCTCTGCAAGCAGCAACTGATAAGTATTACTTGCACCGGCCTCACAGCCTTCCCTCTGACGTATTCCCGGCTATGCAGAAACAGGAAGTTGCGTCAGTTGGAAGGCTTTGGTGCCAACATGAGCAGTGTGTATTAGTTGCTGCTCACTGCTCGTGAAAATGTGCTATTTAAAAGGTACAGTGGGGGAAATAAGTATTTGATCCCTTGCTGATTTTGTAAGTTTGCCCACTGACAAAGACATGAGCAGCCCATAATTGAAGGGTAGGTTATTGGTAACAGTGAGAGATAGCACATCACAAATTAAATCCGGAAAATCACATTGTGGAAAGTATATGAATTTATTTGCATTCTGCAGAGGGAAATAAGTATTTGATCCCTCTGGCAAACAAGACCTAATACTTGGTGGCAAAACCCTTGTTGGCAAGCACAGCGGTCAGACGTCTTCTCTAGTTGATGATGAGGTTTGCACACATGTCAGGAGGAATTTTGGTCCACTCCTCTTTGCAGATCATCTCTAAATCATTAAGAGTTCTGGGCTGTCGCTTGGCAACTCGCAGCTTCAGCTCCCTCCATAAGTTTTCAATGGGATTAAGGTCTGGTGACTGGCTAGGCCACTCCATGACCCTAATGTGCTTCTTCCTGAGCCACTCCTTTGTTGCCTTGGCTGTATGTTTTGGGTCATTGTCGTGCTGGAAGACCCAGCCACGACCCATTTTTAAGGCCCTGGCGGAGGGAAGGAGGTTGTCACTCAGAATTGTACGGTACATGGCCCCATCCATTCTCCCATTGATGCGGTGAAGTAGTCCTGTGCCCTTAGCAGAGAAACACCCCCAAAACATAACATTTCCACCTCCATGCTTGACAGTGGGGATGGTGTTCTTTGGGTCATAGGCAGCATTTCTCTTCCTCCAAACACGGCGAGTTGAGTTCATGCCAAAGAGCTCAATTTTTGTCTCATCTGACCACAGCACCTTCTCCCAATCACTCTCGGCATCATCCAGGTGTTCACTGGCAAACTTCAGACGGGCCGTCACATGTGCCTTCCGGAGCAGGGGGACCTTGCGGGCACTGCAGGATTGCAATCCGTTATGTCGTAATGTGTTACCAATGGTTTTCGTGGTGACAGTGGTCCCAGCTGCCTTGAGATCATTGACAAGTTCCCCCCTTGTAGTTGTAGGCTGATTTCTAACCTTCCTCATGATCAAGGATACCCCACGAGGTGAGATTTTGCGTGGAGCCCCAGATCTTTGTCGATTGACAGTCATTTTGTACTTCTTCCATTTTCTTACTATGGCACCAACAGTTGTCTCCTTCTCGCCCAGCGTCTTACTGATGGTTTTGTAGCCCATTCCAGCCTTGTGCAGGTGTATGATCTTGTCCCTGACATCCTTAGACAGCTCCTTGCTCTTGGCCATTTTGTAGAGGTTAGAGTCTGACTGATTCACTGAGTCTGTGGACAGGTGTCTTTCATACAGGTGACCATTGCCGACAGCTGTCTGTCATGCAGGTAACGAGTTGATTTGGAGCATCTACCTGGTCTGTAGGGGCCAGATCTCTTACTGGTTGGTGGGGGATCAAATACTTATTTCCCTCTGCAGAATGCAAATAAATTCATATACTTTCCACAATGTGATTTTCCGGATTTAATTTGTGATGTGCTATCTCTCACTGTTACCAATAACCTACCCTTCAATTATGGGCTGCTCATGTCTTTGTCAGTGGGCAAACTTACAAAATCAGCAAGGGATCAAATACTTATTTCCCCCACTGTATATGGGAGAGGGGAGATGTTTGAGAGACCATATGGCATGCAGGTGAGAGAAGGAGACACCAAATCACCTGTGGAATGGGACGAGGTTCTTCTGTCCAGCCATCTCGGGCCCAGGCCCACCCAAAATTAGCTGTCTGGCTACGCCTCTGGACTAGAGTAGCAGACTTGGAGGAGCTGAGGCAGGCAGTTTTATAGAGGAGGCCTACGGGGACATAGTAGAGAAGTCCCACCTCCAGTCTGGCAACTTCTGTGATGTCATGGAAGAGAAAGGTCACCCCAAGGAAAGCATCACCATGAAGAGGCAGGACATGATCCTGTAGCCAGGACCTACACTCCAGGAGATACAATTTCCTCTTGCACCTTGGATGTGTCTCCAGGGGCTTCAGCCCAGGAGGGAAGGGTTAGGACAGCCGTTGTAGTTGGAGATTTGATCATTAGGCATTTAGATAGCTGGGTGGCTGGTGTCGGACGTAAGGATCTCTTGGCACTTGCCTGCCTGGTGCAAAGGTGGCGGACCTCACTCGTGACCTACATATAATTTTAGTCAGTGCTGGGGTGGAACCTGCTGTCTTGGTGTGTATGGGTACTAATTTTTATTTATTTATTTATTGCATTTGTATCCCACATTTTCCCACCTATTTCCAGGCTCAATGTGGCTTACAGAGTTTGTTATGACATAGTCATTACATGATATCAGATATACATAGTATTGAATAAAGATTAAGTAAGGGAAGAGAGTAGGAAGGTGTTAGGCAGGGTAGTATGGAAGGTGGACTTTAATAATTGGAAGGATTGGTGAGGTAGTTTTGTGAGGTTATGGGTTCTCTTTGTAGGCCTTGTTGAAGAGATGTGTCTTCAAGGATATAGTAGATGATGGCAGAAAAAGACCTGCACGGTCCACCCAGTCTGCCCAACAAGATAAACTCACATGTGCCATTTTTTGTGTATACCTTACCTTGATTTGTACCTGTCTTTTTCAGGGCACAGACCGTATAAGTCTGCCCAGCACTATCCCCGCCTCCCAACCGCCAGCCCTGCCTCTCACCACTGGCTAAGCTTCTGGGGATCCCTTCCTTCTGAGGAGGATTCCTCTATGTTTATCTCACGCATGTTTGAATTCCGTTACCGAAGTTGGTTGTTTCGTCAATAGCTTTCAGGCCTGTAGGTAATGCATTCCACAGCTTCGTGCTCATGTAAGAGAAGGTAGTGTCGTGTATCAGTTTGTATTTTAGTCCTTTACAGCTGGGGAAGTGCAGATTGAGAAATTTGCGGGATGATCTTATGGCGTTCCTGGGAGTCAAGTCGATGAGGTTTAGCATGTAGATTGGGGCGTCTGCGTGAATGATTTTGTGTACAATCGTGCAGATCTTGAACGCAACGCGTTCCTTGACTGGGAGCCAGTGAAGTTTCTCTCTTAGGGGTTTTGCACTTTCGTATTTGGTTTTTCCAAATATGAGTCTGGCGTCGGTATTCTGGGCTGTTTGGAGTTTTTTGATAGTCTGTTCTTTGCAGCCAGCGTACAGTGCGTTGCAGTAGTCCAGATGACTTATTACCATTGACTGTACTAGGATACAGAATATGACATAGGCTTTGACAGCAATTCCAGTAGTTGGAATATAAGGACAGAGTCGGGTGCACTTCTACGTTCTATGTCCCAGAAACACCAAAGAAAGACCATGATCAAGTAACTAATATAACGTTCATTATTGATTTAATCATGAATTGATAATGAGCGTGACTGTTGGGCAGACTGGATGGACCATTCAGGTTTTTATCTACCTTCACTTACTATGTTACTATCAGCCTCATTTTCGAAAGTGATGGGCGCCCATATTTCGACCCAAATCGGGAGATGGGTGCCCATCTCGCAAAGGCACCCAAATCGGTATAATCAAAAGCCGATTTTAGGCGCCTGCAACTGCACTCCGTCGTGGGAACGAAGAAAGTTGACGGGGGCGTGTCAGAGGCATGGTGAAGGCGGGACTGGGGCGTGTTTATCGGCCGAGGAGAGATGGGCGCCTTTGGCCGATAATCGAAAAAAATGGCCGTTTTTAGCACAAATTTAGGTCACTTTTTTTGGACCCTTTTTTTTTCATGAACAAGTCCCAAAAAAGTGCCCTAAATGACCAGATGACCACCAGAGGGAATCGGGGATGACCACCCCTGACTCCCCCAGTGGTCACTAACCCCCTCCCACCAAAAAACCCCCCAACTTTAACAACTTTGTTTTCCAGCCTGTATGCCAACCTCAAATGCCATCACAGCAGTATGCAGGTCCCTGGAGCAGTTGTTAGTGGGTGCAGTGGACTTCAGACAGGTGGACCCAGGCCCATCCCCCCGCCTACCTATTACACTTGTGGTGGTAAATGGGAGCCCTCCAAACCGGCCCCAAAACCCACTGTACCCACATGTAGGTGCCCCCGTTCAGCATAAGTGCTATGGTAATGGTGTAGAGTTGTGGGCAGTGGGTTTTGGGGGGGATTTGAGGGGCTCAGCACCCAAAGGAAGGGAGCTATGGACTTGGGAGGTACTTAAAAAAAATTTTTTAATTGTTACAAGTGCCCCCTAGCGTGCCTGGTTGGTGTCCTGGCATGTGAGGGGGACCAGTGCACCACGAATCCTGGCCCCTCCCACGACCAGATGCCTTGGATTTGTTCGTTTTTGAACTGGGCGCCTTCGGTTTCCATTATCGCTGAAAAACCAAACCGCCCAGCTCAAATCCGCACAACTCCGATGCATTTGCCGGGCACAAACCATATTATCGAAAAAAAAGATGGGCGGCCATATTTTTTTCGAAAATACGGTCTGTCCCGCCCCTTCACATACCCATTCTCGGACATAGACGTCCATGGAGATGGGCGTTCGCGTTCGATTATGCCCCTCCATGTAAATCAATAAGAGGAGTTTGAACTGTATGCGGAAACGGATAGGGAGCCAATGAAGTGACTTGAGGAGAGGGCTAATATGAGCATAACGACACTGGCGGAATATTAGTCATGCAGCAGAATTTTGAACAGATTGAAGGGGAGAGAGATGGCTAAGTGGGAGACCTGTGAGAAGCAAGTTGCAATAGCCTAAGCGAAAAGTGATGAGTGTGGATAAGTGTTTCCAACAGTGAACATAAGAGTAGCCATACAGAGTCAGACCAAAGGTCTATCCAGTCCAGTGTTTTGCTTCCAACAGTGGCCAAGATAGGTTAACCAAAAAACAGATTGTATGCTGCTCATTCTAGAAATAAGCAGTGGATTTTCCCCAAGTCCATCTTAATAATATTTTATGGATCTTTTAGGAAATTATCCAAACCTTTTTTAAGCCCTGCTAAGTTAATTGCTTTTACTACATTCTCTGGCAACGTTGAGTGAAGAAATATTTTCTGAAAACCCGACTGGGTTGCAGCCCTTGAGAATCAAGGTTGCCCACTCTTGAACTGATCTCAATCCCTGAAGGAACAAGGGGGCACTGAAGCCCTTAAAGGAGCCAACACCCTCCAAGGTAAATTAATGAATGCATGCCATACTCACATATAACCAGTAGAGGGCACTCCAACAGTTCTATTTGGCAATCTGTGATAAAGACAAGGTGCATGCAGCCAGAAAATTCATGAACGCCACTTAACTCATAAGTACATAAGTATTGCCATACTGGGACAGATGAAAGGTCCATCAAGCCCAGCATCCTGTTTCCAACAGTGGCCAATCTAGGTCACAAATCCAAGTCACCTAGCAAGATCCTAAAAAAAAGTACAAACCATTTTATGCTGCTTATCCCAGAAATAAGCAGTGGTTGGGGAAATCTGTACTGCAGCTGTATTGCTGTTCTCTGGCCACTGCTTGAAATCCATGTGCTAGGTCGTCTTCTGCCTTCACCAACACTTTTGTGGATCTTCTCTTGTTCTTATGTCACAGTTCAGTTCAGATACAAATTAGGCCTTAAGCTACTGGATTTTTAAAGATAGAAATCCTGCACCAAAGCAGAATTTTGAGCTAAATCAGCAGTGGACCAAGGGAAAGGAAAATGGGACTTGATATACTGCCTTTCTGAGGTTTTTACAACTTGATTCAAAGTGGTTTACATATATTCAGGTACTTATTTTGTACCAGGGGCAATGGAGGGTTAAGTGACTTACCCAGAGTCACAAGGAGCTGCAGTGGGAATTGAACTCAGTTCCCCAGGATCAAAGTCCACTGCACTAACCACTAGGCCACTCCTCCACTAGCAACAGTCCATGTTGAATCTCCAATAGTAGCAACAGAATCTCTTCCCTAAGGAAAATGGCAACATCCTACTCACCCCAATACCAAAAGATACCAAGAAAAATATCAAACGAACTCACTAACTGCCACCCAGTAGCATCAACCCCACTGGTGGTCAAACTGATGGAAAGCATGGTAACCAAACAACTTACTGATTATATAAACACATTGACAATATTACATGAATCACAATCAGGATTTCACCCCCTCCATAGCACCGAAACAGTACTTACTACTCTCCTAGCCAAATTCAAGCAGGAAATAGCAACAGGCAAAAGCATACTTCTCCTCCAATTCGACATGTCCAGTGCGTTCGACATGGTAAACCATAAAATACTACTAAGACTCCTAGATTACTTTGGGATTGGCAGACACATACTTAGTTGGATCAAGGGTTTCCTAACCACTAGAACATATCAAGTGAAATCAAGCTCAAACATATCACCACCGTGGAAAGCAGAATGCGGAGTACCTCAAGGATCACCACTATCACCAATCCTTTTCAACCTAATGATGACATAAGTACATAAGTAATGCCATACTGGGAAAAGACCAAGGGTCCATCGAGCCCAGCATCCTGTCCACGACAGTGGCCAATCCAGGCCAAGGGCACCTGGCGAGCTTCTCAAACGTACAAACATTCTATACATGTTATTCCTGGAATTGTGGATTTTTTTCCCAAGTCCGTTTAGTAGCGGTTTATGGACTTGTCCTTTAGGAAACCGTCTAACCCCTTTTTAAACTCTGCCAAGCTAACCGCCTTCACCACGTTCTCCGGCAACGAATTCCAGAGTTTAATTATACGTTGGGTGAAGAAAAGTTTTCTACGGTTTGTTTTAAATTTACTACACTGTAGTTTCATCGCATGCCCCCTAGTCCTAGTATTTTTGGAAAGCATGAACAGACGCTTCACATCCACTTGTTCCACTCCACTCATTATTTTATATACCTCTATCATGTCTACCCTCAGCCTTCTCTTCTCCAAACTGAAAAGCCCTAGCCTCCTTAGTCTTTCTTCATAGGGAAGTCGTCCCATCCACGCTATCATTTTAGTTGCCCTTCGCTGCACCTTTTCCAATTCCACTATATCTTTCTTGAGATGCGGCGACCAGAATTGGACACAATACTCAAGGTGCGGTCGCACCATGGAGCGATATAACGGCATTATAACATCCCCACACCTGTTTTCCATACCTTTCCTAATAATACCCAACATTCTATTCGTTTTCCGAGCCGCAGCAGCACACTGAGCAGAAGGTTTCAGTGTATCATTGACGACGACACCCAGATCCCTTTCTTGGTCTGTAACTCCTAAAGTGGAACCTTGCATGACATATCTATAATTCGGGTTCTTTTTCCCCACAATCATCACTTGCACTTGCTCACATTAAACGTCATCTGCCATTTAGCCGCCCAGTCTCCCAGTCTTGTAAAGTCCTTCTGTAATTTTTCACAATCCTGTCACGAGTTAACGACTTTGAATAACTTTGTGTCATCAGCAAATTTAATTACCTCGCTAGTTACTCCCATCTCTAAATCATTTATAAATATATTAAAAAGCAGCGGTCCTAGCACGGACCCCTGAGGAACCCCACTAACTACCCTTCTCCATTGTGAATACTGCCCATTTAACCCCACTCTCTGTTTCCTATCCTTCAACCAGTTTTTAATCCACAATAGGACATTTCCTCCTATCCCATGACCCTCCAAGTTCCTCTGTAGCCTTTCATGAGGTACCTTGTCAAACGCCTTTTGGAAATCCAGATACACAATATCAACCGGCTCCCCTTTGTCCACATGTTTGTTTACTCCTTCAAAGAATTGAAGTAAATTGGTCAGGCAAGATTTCCCCACACTAAAGCCATGCTGACTTGGTCTCAGTAATCCATGTCCTTGGATGTGCTCTGTTATTTTGTTTTTGATAATAGCCTCTACCATTTTCCCCGGCACCGACGTCAGACTCACCGGTCTATAATTTCCCGGATCTCCCCTGGAACCTTTTTTAAAAATGGGCGTGACATTGGACACCCTCCAATCTTCTGGTACCACACTCGATTTTAAGGATAAATTGCATACCACTAGCAGTAGCTCCGCAAGCTCGTTTTTCAGTTCTATCAGTACTCTAGGATGAATACCATCCGGTCCAGGAGATTTGCTACTCTTCAGTATGCTGAACTGCCCCATAACGTCCTCCAGGTTTACCGTGAAGTCAGTAAGTTTCTCCGACTCGTCCGCTTGAAATACCATTTCCGACACCGGTATCCCACCCAAATCTTCCTCGGTGAAGACCGAAGCAAAGAATTCATTCAGTCTCTCTGCTACGTCTTTGTCTTCCTTGATCGCCCCTTTTACCCCTCGGTCATCCAGCGGCCCAACCGATTCTTTTGCCGGCTTCCTGCTTTTAATATACCCAAAAAAATTTTTACTATGTTTTTTTGCCTCTAATGCTACCTTTTTTCATAATCCCTCTTGGCCTTCTTTATCTGTGCCTTGCATTTGCTTTGACACTCCTTATGCTGTTTCTTGTTATTTTCTGAAGGCGTTTCTTTTAGCCCTAATAGCTTCCTTCACCTCACTTTTCAACCACGCCGGCTGTCTTTTGGACTTCCGTCTTTCTTTTGTAATTCACAGAATACGTTTGGCCTGGGCCTCTAGGATGGTACTTTTGAACAGCGTCCACGCCTGTTGTACAGTTTTTACTCTCTCAGTTGCCCCCCTAAGTTTTTTTTTTACCGTTCTTCTCGTTTTATCATAGTCTCCTTTTTTAAAGTTAAACGCTAACGTATTTGACTTTCTGTGTACAGTTATTTCAAGGTCGATATCAAAACTGATCATATTATGGTCACTGTTATCAAGCGGCCCCAGTACCATAACGTTCCTCACCAGATCATGCGCTCCACTAAGGACCAAGTCTAGAATTTTTCCTTCTCTCGTCGACTCCTGCACCAGCTGCTCCGTAAAGCTGTCCTTGATTTCATCAAGGAATTGTACCTCTCTAGCTTGTCCCGATGTTACATTTACCCAGTCTATATTTGGATAATTGAAGTCACCCATTATTATCACATTGCCCATTTTGTTCGCGTCTCTGATTTCTTTTATCATTTCTGCATCTACAGTGGTGGAAATAAGTATTTGATCCCTTGCTGATTTTGTAAGTTTGCCCACTGACAAAGACATGAGCAGCCCATAATTGAAGGGTAGGTTATTGGTAACAGTGAGAGATAGCACATCACAAATTAAATCCGGAAAATCACATTGTGGAAAGTATATGAATTTATTTGCATTCTGCAGAGGGAAATAAGTATTTGATCCCCCACCAACCAGTAAGAGATCTGGCCCCTACAGACCAGGTAGATGCTCCAAATCAACTCGTTACCTGCATGACAGACAGCTGTCGGCAATGGTCACCTGTATGAAAGACACCTGTCCACAGACTCAGTGAATCAGTCAGACTCTAACCTCTACAAAATGGCCAAGAGCAAGGAGCTGTCTAAGGATGTCAGGGACAAGATCATACACCTGCACAAGGCTGGAATGGGCTACAAAACCATCAGTAAGACGCTGGGCGAGAAGGAGACAACTGTTGGTGCCATAGTAAGAAAATGGAAGAAGTACAAAATGACTGTCAATCGACAAAGATCTGGGGCTCCACGCAAAATCTCACCTCGTGGGGTATCCTTGATCATGAGGAAGGTTAGAAATCAGCCTACAACTACAAGGGGGGAACTTGTCAATGATCTCAAGGCAGCTGGGACCACTGTCACCACGAAAACCATTGGTAACACATTACGACATAACGGATTGCAATCCTGCAGTGCCCGCAAGGTCCCCCTGCTCCGGAAGGCACATGTGACGGCCCGTCTGAAGTTTGCCAGTGAACACCTGGATGATGCCGAGAGTGATTGGGAGAAGGTGCTGTGGTCAGATGAGACAAAAATTGAGCTCTTTGGCATGAACTCAACTCGCCGTGTTTGGAGGAAGAGAAATGCTGCCTATGACCCAAAGAACACCGTCCCCACTGTCAAGCATGGAGGTGGAAATGTTATGTTTTGGGGGTGTTTCTCTGCTAAGGGCACAGGACTACTTCACCGCATCAGTGGGAGAATGGATGGGGCCATGTACCGTACAATTCTGAGTGACAACCTCCTTCCCTCCGCCAGGGCCTTAAAAATGGGTCGTGGCTGGGTCTTCCAGCACGACAATGACCCAAAACATACAGCCAAGGCAACAAAGGAGTGGCTCAGGAAGAAGCACATTAGGGTCATGGAGTGGCCTAGCCAGTCACCAGACCTTAATCCCATTGAAAACTTATGGAGGGATCTGAAGCTGCGAGTTGCCAAGCGACAGCCCAGAACTCTTAATGATTTAGAGATGATCTGCAAAGAGGAGTGGACCAAAATTCCTCCTGACATGTGTGCAAACCTCATCATCAACTACAGAAGACGTCTGACCGCTGTGCTTGCCAACAAGGGTTTTGCCACCAAGTATTAGGTCTTGTTTGCCAGAGGGATTAAATACTTATTTCCCTCTGCAGAATGCAAATAAATTCATATACTTTCCACAATGTGATTTTCCGGATTTAATTTGTGATGTGCTATCTCTCACTGTTACCAATAACCTACCCTTCAATTATGGGCTGCTCATGTCTTTGTCAGTGGGCAAACTTACAAAATCAGCAAGGGATCAAATACTTATTTCCACCACTGTACCTGCTCATCCTGGTGAGGTGGATGGTAGTACACTCCTATCACCGTTTTTTTTTTCCCTTTTATACATGGAATTTCAACCCACAATGATTCAAGGGTGTGATTTGTGTCCTGCTGAATTTGTAATCTATCTGAATCAAGGCTCTCGTTAATATGACCCCACTAAACATTTGAATAGTTAAAGACAATTAAGAGGACATATCTGTTAAAGGAGAAGTAGAATAGATCAGATCAGAATGTTGTTGATGTGAAGGTTTAATGAGGAAGTCACTGAAAAGAAAAGGAAAAGGGAGGGGGGGGGGAAAAGGGGGGGGGGGGGAAGAAAATGGCAATATTGTTAATAATGTTAAAAGGGGGAAAAACGGCTTTGGAAAAAAGGAAATGTACATACTATGGTTGTATTCCCAGACACGAGTTGTAAAATCGGAGATGTTAAATTTTGAATGATTTGCCAATTTGAATAAAAAAGATTGAAATATAATATGACCCCACTAGCCAAATCCTTATCCAACCAAGGCTTTAACCCTTTCATCTATGCAGATGATGTCACAATATGCATTCCTTACAAACGTGATCTGACAGAAATCACGAACGAAATCAAGATTAGCTTGAACATCATGGACTCATGGGCAAATGCATTCCAACTAAAACTCAACACAGAAAAAACACACTGTCTCATCCTCTCATCCCAATACAATATGAACAAACCCACAAACATAAACACCCCAGATTATACCCTCCCTATCTTAGACAGCCTGAAAATTCTCGGTGTTACAATTGACCGTAACCTCACACTAGAGAACCAAGTGAAATCTACAACAAAGAAAATGTTCCACTCAATGTGGAAACTCAAACGCGTGAAACCATTCTTCCCGAGGGAAACGTTTCGTAACTTGATACAATCAATGGTAATAAGCCATGTAGACTACTGCAATGGAATCTATGCAGGATACCAAGAACAAATTATAAAGAAACTTCAGACCGCTCAAAACACGGCAGCCAGGCTTATATTTGAAAAAACGTGATTAGAAAGCGCCAAACCCCTCCCTCATTCTACAGGGAATGTTGCTACTATTTGAGATTCTGTTGCTACTATTTGAGATTTTACATGGAATGTTGTTACTATTTGAGATTCTGTTGCTACTTTTTGGGTTTCTACATGGAATGCTGCTACTCTTTAGGATTATGGAATTTTGTTACTCTTTGGGATTCGAAATGTTGCTATCTGGGTTTTGCCAGGTACTTATGACCTGGATTGGCTACTGTTGGAAGCAGGATATTGGACTAGATGGACCGTTGACAATCACAGATTATGTTGGGTATTCGGGACAAGGTTCAAGAACTGTTAGCAATTTTTAGTGAGAAATCTGGCTACTGTCAGCAACAATGGACTAGTTACAGGAACTTAATGCATCTGTTACATGTTATTTTCTGCTCACATCTGCTACGTACTCAGGAGGTCAGGGGTATGGAAGCAGCTCGCAGTTTCTCGTTCTTTGTGCTGTGTTGTCACTTACACAACACATACTTGTCATTTCGGGCTATTTCAAACATCTGCAGAAGATAAATTTCAAGGCACTTTGCTTAATTTTCAAATCTGTTTTCAGGAGGCTTTAAAACAGAATTATTAGGTAAGTCATTTAGTGTTTGAATCTGAATTTTATATGTGAAAATTCTGTAACCCGCTTAGATTCCTAAAGAGCATGCTATAAATGAACATAGTAACATAGTAGATGATGGCAGAAAAAGACCTGCACGATCCATCCAGTCTGCCCAACAAAATAAATTCATATGTGCTACTTTTTGTGTATACCTTACCTTGATTTGTACCTGTCCTCTTCAGGGCAAAGACCGTATAAGTCTGCCCAGCACTATCCCCGCCTCCCAACCACCAGTCCCGCCTCCCACCACCGGCTCTGGCACAGACCGTATAAGTCTGCCCAGCACTATCCCCACCTCCCAACCACCAGCCCCGCCTCCTAACCACCAGTCCCGCCTCCCACCACCAGCTCTGGCACAGACCGTATAAGTCTGCCCAGCACTATCCCCGCCTTCCAACCACCAGCTCTGTCACAGACCGTATAAGTCTGTCCAGTATTATTCTGCCTCCCAACCACCAGCCCCGCCTCCCAACCACCGGCTCTGGCACAGACCGTATAAGTCTGCCCAGCACTATCCCCGCCTCCCAACCACCAGCCCCACCTCCCGATCCTGACTAAGCTCCTGAGGATCCATTCCTTCTGCACAGGATTCCTTTATGCTTATCCCACGCATGTTTGAATTCCGTTACCGTTTTCATTTCCACCATCTCCCGCGGGAGGGCATTCCAAGCATCCACTACTCTCTCCGTGAAAAAAAACTTCCTAACATTTTTCTTGAGTCTGCCCCCCTTCAATCTCATTTCATGTCCTCTCGTTCTACCACCTTCTCATCTCTGGAAAAGTCAGATACTAAAGAAGAAATTTAATTTACATAGACACCATAGGAAAAATGCTAGTACCAATAAAGATGTCACGCCTGTGGGGCAGAACTTTATAAAAACAGAACACTGTACCAGTGACTTCATGGTAAGAATCCTAAAAGGGAACTTTAAAACAATACAGGAACGTAAGACCTTTGAAGTCAGAATGATTAAATATTTTGACACCCACCAGACAGGACTTAACAAAGATCTGGGTTTTCTAGCCCATTATAAACCATAAAATTGTACTGCTTTGTCACCCTCCTATCTCCATGCATATCTCCCTGTCCCTCATCCACCCAACTCTTCCTGTCTTTCACCTATCCACCCCATCCTGTTAGGGTCCATTCAAGAACTGTTTCATCTAAACATATGATTAAAGGTTTTATCCTTCCCCTGTTTTTGTTGTGTACTTTGGATTTTTGTTTGTACTTTGCTCCCTCTCTTTGCTATTTTATCACTTATATATACTGTCCTCGATCAACATTTGCTTATTTCCGATCTGACGAAAAAGGGAAACCTTCGAAATCTATTATGTCCAAGAAAAAAGGTATCATCTTATTTTCTTTTCCATGTTTTATTTTGTTTTATTTCTATTGATTACCTTTAAAAGTGGACTAACACGGCTACCACACCTCTCTGCTTGCTTAGAAGAAAGCAGTACATGTCCCATTTCACATCTAATTCTTATGTTCTAACATTTAACCCTTGATATTCCTCTCTAGACTGGGAGGAGGTGTGGTCATCTCTTTGGGTTTCTGTCAGGTACTTGTGACCTGGATTGGCCACTGTTGGAACTCATTGCCGGAGGATGTGGTATCAGTGATTACTGTATCTGGGTTTAAAAAAGGTTTAGGCAAGATCCTGGAGGAAAAGTCCATAGTCTCTTATTAAGATGAACATGGGGGAAGCCACTGCTTTCCCTGGGATTTGTAACATAGAATGTTGCTGCTATTTGGGTTTATGCCAGGTACTTTTGACCTGGCTTGGCCGCTGTTGGAAGCAGGATATTGAGCTAGATGGACAATTTGTCACAAACTAGGAGTGTAACATGCAGAGCCAGACGTACACGCCCATGACGTTCCTGACCCAGACTCTACACATGTACATACCGTCTCTCCTGGGCACCTATAGTCCACCGCATCTACAGTCTGGACGCGTCCATCTGGCATGCCTACAGTCTGGACGCATACCTGCGGGCGCGGGCTCCTCTGACGTCAGATGCTTTCAGCTTTAAAACCAGGAATCCTTCACTGCTTCTTTCCCTCAGCTACAACCTTGTTGAATTGTGCTGGTGGGTTTCTTCTTGCTGACTTATCCTGACTTGATCTCTGCCTGAACCTGACTTTGCCTCCTGGATTGCTGCCTGTCCTGATCTCTGCCTGAACCTGACTTTGCCTCCTGGATTGCTGCCTGTCCTGACCTCTGCCTGAACCTGACTTGCCTCTTGGATCACCACCTGCCTCAACCTCTGCCTGAATTGGACCCTGCCTGGACTACCAGTTGACCAGGATCCCTGTTGTCTCCTCACAGACAAGACGGGTACTTCCTGGGTAGTCTCTTCCAACCCAATCTCCACCGAAGTCCTGTCAGCCGCCTGAACCTGGAGGCTCAACCTCTGGGGAACGGCGGTTACTGCTGCTGAAGCCTTGGGCCTATCCGACTGCCTGTTCAAGGACCGACTCCTTGCCTCCGGGCCTGG
This sequence comes from Microcaecilia unicolor, assembly GCF_901765095.1. NCBI lineage: Eukaryota > Metazoa > Chordata > Amphibia > Gymnophiona > Siphonopidae > Microcaecilia > Microcaecilia unicolor. Next base: position 4,135,981 of record NC_044031.1, read on the forward strand.
TTCTCTGCCCTGGGATTAGCATAAGGGCTCACTTCTTGGGTCTGTGTCCTATGGGATGGGATGGCTTCCCTATCAGGATAGGCTGAAGAGGCTGGGGCTCTTCAGCTTGGAGAAAAGGCGGCTGAGGGGAGATATGATAGAGGTCTATAAGATAATGAGTGGAATGGAACGGGTTGATGTGGAGCGTCTGTTTACACGTTCCAAAAATACTAGGACAAGGGGGCATGCGATGAAGCTGCAGTATGGTAAATTTAAAACGAATTGGAGGAACTTTTTCTTCACTCAACACGTAGTTAAACTCTGGAATTCGCTGCTGGAAAAGGTGGTTAAGGCGGTTAACTTAGCGGACTTCAAAAAAGGGTTGGATGGCTTCCTGAAGGAAAAAGCCATAGAATATTATTGAATGGACGAGGGAATAATGCAGAATTTCTAGGATGGGCGGGACAAATTGCTTGTTCTTTTGGCCGCTGTCGGTGACAGGGTGCTGGGCTCGATGGACCCTTGGTCTGTGTCAGCATGGCGATGCTTATGTACTTATGACCAACCGAGAAAGACTGTGACACCAATGGTCTGACCCAGTATGGCTATTCTTATATTCTGTGTTCCTGTGTTTTGACCCTTGGATTGTTTTCTGACTACTCTGCTGTGTTGCTGCTTCCCTGGTTCCTGGACTGTGTCAGCTTTCCCGCCTGTCTGGTTGGTGGTCGTTCACCCCGCTGGTTCCGGAAGTCCTGGTGGCCGCCTGCACCTGGGGGCTCAACTCTCAGGGAACAGTGGTCGCTTCCCAGGTGAAGCTAGGGGTTGTCTGGCTGCCTGACCGAGCATGGTGCTGCTCCATCTTCGCCGTGCTCAGCCGGGGCACAAGGGCTCACTTTCCCAGACTTAACACTCACGACTCGGCCGGTGGGTGCTCCCTCTGTGCACCGGGACGGTGTAGAAGCCGGGTCTGCGGGATCCCCCGGATCTAAGTGCGACTTTAAGACTGGAGCGTGTCTTTGTTTTGGCGGCCGCTGTTGCTTACAGTACACTGCAGCGATCATCAGCGATTACCCGGCACTGCGATTCTCTATTCTCCTCTTACCGTGGTGAATTTCGAGGAGGTTAAACCAAGGAGGTGGAATAGACTGGAGTGGAAGTAAGCCTATCTAGTCCATTATAAGCAAGGAAGATATCTGATTAATCTCTGTTTCTGCTCCCCCGCACAGCCATCACCGGCGTTCACTCAAAATACAGGTTAATCCAAGGGGGTGTAATAGACTGGAGTGGAACTGAGCCTATCTAGTCCACTATAAGCAAGGAAGATATTTGTGTAACCCTATGGGTTAAATTTTGAAGATTCCCTGGCTCCTTCTAGATCTGGTGTAGAGACAGTGAGCAGTGCAGTGAAACTGAGTGGTCCGTGTGCACGCGCTGAGTGTTCCGCACGCTGATGGAACTCTCAGGAGAGTGACAAACAGCTCAGGCTGGCAGTTGGGACGGAGCTGCGTTGGTGAGAACATGTTACTAGCATAAGACTGGAAGAAAGTTGATGCTGGAGATCATCACCTGAAAGAAAAGGCGCCCATCGTTTAAGAGAGCCAGAGAGAGAAAAGAAAGAGAACAGCTAAGTGACTGAAACTATTTTCACTGGTGGGGCTAGTTCTGGGCCAGACTTCTACGGTCTGTGCCCTGAAGAGGACAGGTACAAATCAAGGTAAGGTATACACAAGAAGTAGCACATGTGAGTTTATCTTGTTGGGCAGACTGGATGGACCGCGCAGGTCTTTTTCTGCCGTCATCTACTATGTTACTATTTTAAAAAAGTGCAGATAAGAGAAAATAGTAAAGGAAACCTGAACAATAAGTGAGAGATAAGTAAAAGAAGGAAAAAAGAGTAGAGGAAGACTTACATGGTGGGATCCTTGGGGGTCTCCAGGGGTCTGAGGGACAGGAGAGGGGAGACTTTGAAGAGTCTGGTGTTTTGCAGAATTGAATGTACTTAAATGATTTATGTACCTAATATTTATACTTATCTGAAAATGCTCTCAATGTTTCTAAGCTGATTTAACCTGTAATTGAAATACATATGTTAAATTTGCAAGTTGGTAAAATTTCATTAACATTTAAATATAATTCAAATAATAAAAAAATATTTTCTTTTTATTGTTAAACTCCCTGGTTGGTGTTGAGTCATTTTGGGGAAACACTGTGACATATTTGGTACCATCATTGTAATACCTGGCTCTGCCACCAGGGGGGTTTACATTTGATTAATCACTGTTTCCACTCCCCCGTGCAGCCGTCACTGGCGTTCACTGGAAACACAGCAATCAAACCATCTTAGCACATCCCACTAACTTCTACCCTATCAATTGTTAGTTCATACCCTAATTCCTAGAATATCAGTTAGGCCTCCCCACCTGACCCTGAGTCACAAAGTCATGCTATCTTCACCCACCATCTGACCTTTGTGGCGAACTGTCTGAAAAGGGACCCTTCCAGCTTCTTTACAAGATTATATTCCATAGGAAAAAATGTTATGTAGTAACATCATACAAAGTATAAGTTTAAGCAGAATAATATACTCATAAGAAAAACTTAACAAATATACCTTTTGGTCTGTTATCTGTTTGTAGAATGTCGTGCCTGGGGTCACGACCCTTACATAAGCCATATCAACAGAAATGCATGAATAAACATCCTGGTTTTCCTTCTCCCTGGTCTCAAGAAGACTTCTAACCCCTCCCAATGTTCCCTCTCATGACTGCCCATCTTGTCACACTTTGGTGAATAGACGTGTTTGGACCCAGTCTGACAGCTTGTTTAAAACCTCCTTATTCTCTTAGGTTATACAAATCACATTCACAATATTCAGCAAGAAAGAATAAAAAAAACTTTTATTTTTTTCAACTGTCCTCCCTTGGACAGAGGCTGTATAAGAACATTATACAGGAAGCAAAATCAACATACTTACAAGAGTCAAATCTAAAGCTTGTAACCCTTTTGCTTAGCCCTTTTGCTCTTTTCTGCAGCTGTCAGTTACATTCTTTCCGGGCTTCTCACACCTTACCCATCTGCTACACCCGCTCACCTGCTCAACATCCTTTCTCTGTTCTCACATGTCTCTTATGACTCATTGGTCATGCTGGCATCTGGTCATCTGCTCCCACAATCTGCAGCTGTCCACTATGTCAGCTGTTTACAGCTTTTAACATTATCTACAAGCTGTAGGTATTTTAGGTTATTTCACAATTTCACCCTGCAGCCTGTGAGCAAGGGCTGTAATCAGCACACAAAATAGTTATTGGGGGGGGGGGGAATAAATGAATCTTACAGGTAAACCTTGTTTCATTATTCAGAGGGGTGCTCCGAACATACAAACATCAGGGCCCAAGCCCCCTTAAAGCTTCCTACATGGGCTAGTCGGAAATTTGGGTGTGCAACTTTATAGAATCTGGGGGAACATGTTTGAATCCAACCTTCTGGTGGAGCGCAATCCCCCTGATTGTCTATATGGCGCTTCCAAGTTGCGTGCACACTGTAATTGAATAACTAGCTAATTAGTGCTGATAATTGGCACCCGATTCCAAACAAATGATTATTGGCACTGATTGGCTTTAATTCTAATGTACGCACGAGTCTGAACTGGGCGCTTGGAATTGGGAAGGTCACGGGCGGGTAAAGAGCATTCTGAGAATTTCCACTCATAATTTATAAATAAGGGGGGGGGAAGGGCGTTTAATTTAGGCAAATGGCTGCGCTTAAAGTAAGCCGCGATTCCCGGCCATAAGCTTAAATTCTATAAAGCGTGCCTCACTTTAGACGCAGCTTATAGAATACCTGTACATGCCTTTTCTTTTGGCACTGATTTTTTTTGGGTGCTAGATATTGAATCTAGTCCAGGCTGATATTTGGTAAAACGCGATTCGAAAATGCCAAACCCCTCTGAGAAAAGCTGCACTGGCTCCCAATTAAAGAACGCATTACTTTCAAAATCTGCACCCTGATCCACAAAATTATCTATGGCCTAGTCCCAGGATACATGATAGACCTCATAGATCTCCCAAACAGAAACAGAACCAGATCATCACGAACATACCTAAACCTCCACTACCCAAACTGCAAAGGACTCAAATACAAAGCAACCTACGCATCCAGCTTCTCCTATATAAGCACACAACTATGGAACGCACTGCCAAAAGCTGTGAAAACAACCTACGACCATCTAAACTTCAGGAAATCACTGAAAACTTACCTGTTCAATAGGGCATATCCTATTGACCCAACATAGATGTCTACACTCTGCATCATAGCAAACCCAGCGATCGTACTGGATATTAGTTAACTTTCCGTCCTTTCGACCCCCATTATGTCTGCATCAAATGTACTTTTATTGACCACAATCCTGCTTATAATCGAATGAGAAAAACGCCCAAGTTCCGACCTAAATCGGGAGATGGACGTTTATCTCACAAAAACGAATAAAGCGGTATAATCGAAAGCCGATTTTTGGACGTTTTCAACTGCACTCCATCGCGGATGCGGACAAAGTTTATGGGGGCGTGTCAGAGGTGTGGCGAAGGCGGAACTGGGGCGTGGTTATCTGCCGAACAAAGATGGGCGCATTTCACTGATAATGGGAAAAAAGTATGCGTTTTTAGCTAGAATTTAGGACACTTTTCCTGGACCCTGTTTTTTCACGAATAAGGCCCCAAAAAGTGCCCTAAATGACCAGATGACCACTGGAGGGAATCGGGGATGACCTCCCCTGACTCCCCCAGTGGTCACGAACCCCCTCCCACCACAAAAAATGAAGTTTCTCAGCTTTTTATTTTGACCCTCAAATGTCATACCCAGCTCCCTGGCAGCAGTATGCAGGTCACTGGAGGAGTTGTTAGGGGGTGCAGTGGACTTCAGGCAGGTGGACCCAGGCCCATCCCCCCTACCTGTTACAATTGTGCTGCTTAATGCTTATTAGTCGTCCAACCCCCCCAAACCCACTGTACCCACATGTAGGTGCCCCCCTTCACCCCTTAGGGCTATAGTAATGGTGTAGACTTGTGGGCAGTGGGTTTTGATGGGGATTTGGGGGGCTCAACACACAAGGGAAGGGTGCTATGCACCTGGGAGCTCTTTTACCTTTTTTTTTGGTTTTGTAAAAGTGCCCCCTAGGGTGCCCGGTTGGTGTCCTGGCATGTGAGGGGGACCAGTGCACTACGAATCCTGGCCCCTCCCACGAACAAATGCCTTGGATTTATTCGTTTTTGAGCTGGGCGCTTTCATTTTCCGTTATCGCTGAAAAACAAAAACGCCCAGCTCACACATTGTTGAATAAAACATGGGCGTCTATTTTTTCCCAAAATACGGTTCGGTCCGCCCCTTCACGGACCCGTTCTTGGAGATAAACGCCCATGGAGATAGACGTTTTAGTTCAATTATGCCCCTCCATATCACCTTGTATTTTTTTTTTCTCTACCGATCTTGTTAAACACCTTTACGGTACTATGTAAGCCACGTTGAGCCTGCAAATAGGTGGGAAAATGTGGGATACAAATGTAACAAATAGATAAATAAATAGATACAATTTATAAAAAGAAGAAAATGTGGGTCTGTGAGTAAAATATGGAAAATTCTCCAATCATTCTACTCCTTGACATTGAACTTAATTTAATCTACAAAAACTTGTAATCATTTATTTTCTCATATTGCTCTTTGATCCCCGGACTCTTGGCTTTTTGTTCTTTTCTTTACTTGGGTAACATAGTAAGTGACGGAAGATAAAAACCTGAACAGCCCATTCAGTCTGCCCAGCAGACACATTCATTATCGATTCAAGATTTAAATCAATAATGAACATGATATTATATACTTGATCATGGTGTTTCTGGGACATGGACCGTAGAAGTCCGTTGCCGTCAAAACCCACTCCAGCCTGTCTGAATCCATCTTATCGTTTGCAGGCACAGACTGTACAAGTCTGTCCGGCACTTTCCTCATGTACCAAATTACTGGAGTTTCTGTCGAAGTTCTCTCCAGCCCATCCTAAGCCGGATTGCCACGTGCGGGACTCAAATCTCTGCTTAAAGCCCACCTCTTCAACGTCGCCTTCGGCACCTAACCTCTACACCTCTACCCAGGAAATCTAGACTGCCCAACTTGACATTTCGTTCTTTAGATTGTAAGCTCCTTTGAGCAGGGACTGTCCTTCTCTGTTTATTTTGTACAGCGCTGCGTAACCCTAGTAGCGCTCTAGAAATGTTAAGTAGTAGTAGCAGTAGACCGTACAAGCCAGCCCAGCACCGGCCTTAGCTGATATCTGAGCACCACTTGACATGCAAAGATGTAAGCAATCCTTTAAGTTTTGGGTTTTATATCATTCATTTTCTAATTAGAGATTCTCTGTGTTCATCCCATGCCTTTTTGAAATTCTGCCACAGTTTTTTTCTCCATCACCTCCCTTGGGAAGGCATTCCAGGCATCAACCACCCTCGCCATGAAAAAGAATTTTCTAAGTCTATCACCCCACAACCTCAATTCATGTCTTCTAGTTCTACCGCCTTCCCGTCTCCAGAAAAGGTTCATTTGCGGATTAATACCTTTCAAATATTTGAACGTCTGTATCATATCACCCCTGTTTCTCCTTTCCTCCAATATACATGTTCAGGTCATCAAGTCTCTCCTCATACGTCTTGTAACGCAAATCCCATACCATTCTCGTAGCTTCTCTTTTCACCGCTTCAATTCTTTTTACATCCTTAGCAAGATACGGCCTCCAGAACTGAACACAATGCTCCAGGTGGGGCCTCACCAACGACTTGTACAGGGGCATCAACACCTCCTTTCTTCTGCTGGTTACACCTCTCTCTATACAGCCTAACAGGCTTCTGGCTAAGGCCACCGCCTTGTTGCACTGTTTCGTCGCCTTCAGATCCTCAGATACTGTCACCCCAAGATCCCTCTCCCCGTCCGTGCCTATCAGACTCTCCCCGCCTAACACATACGTCTCCTGTGGATTTCTACTCCCTAAGTGCATCACTTTGCATTTCTTAGCATTGAATTTTAATTACCAAACGTTAGACCATTCTTCTAGGTTCTGCAGATCCTTTTTAATGTTTGTTACTTATATAAAAATGAATTAAATGGTTTTGGGGAAACAAAACGGGAGCTGGGCAGACTTCTACGGTCTATGCCCTGATCGTGACTGAATAGATAGGGATGGGCTGGAGTGTAAATTTTAAGGGACTTCGATGTTAGCTTCAGAATTTAGTACAGGAACAGTGCTGGGCAGACTTCTACGGTCTGTGCCCTGAGAAAAGCAAGGACAAATCAAACTCGGGTATACATATAAAGTATTACATACCATGTAAAATGAGTTTATCTTGTTGGGCAGACTAGATGGACCATACAGGTCTTTATCTGCTGTCATTTACTATGTTACTTTCAGGCTTATTTTCAAAAGAGAAGGGCGCCCATCTTTTGACACAAATCGGAAGATGGGCGTCCTTCTCCCAGGGTCGCCCAAATCGGCATAATCAAAAGCCAATTTTGGGCGTCCTCAACTGCTTTCCGTCGCAGGGACGACCAAAGTTCCTGGGGGCGTGTCGGAAGCATAGCGAAGGTGGGACTGGGGCGTGCTTAACACCTGGGCGTCCTCGGCCGATAATGGAAAAAAGAAGGACGTCCCTGACGAGCACTTGGCCGACTTTACTTGGTCCATTTTTTCTTGCGACCAAGCCTCAAAAAGGTGCCCGAACTGACCAGATGACCACCGGAGGGAATACATAGTAACATAGTAGATGACGGCAGAAAAAGACCTGCATGGTCCATCCAGTCTGCCCAAGACAAACTCATATGTGTATACCTTACCTTGAATTTGTACCTGTCCTTTTCAGGGCACAGACCATATACAGTGGGGGAAATAAGTATTTGATCCCTTGCTGATTTTGTAAGTTTGCCCACTGACAAAGACATGAGCAGCCCATAATTGAAGGGTAGGTTATTGGTAACAGTGAGAGATAGCACATCACAAATTAAATCCGGAAAATCACATTGTGGAAAGTATATGAATTTATTTGCATTCTGCAGAGGGAAATACTGTAAGTATTTGATCCCCCACCAACCAGTAAGAGATCTGGCCCCTACAGACCAGGTAGATGCTCCAAATCAACTCGTTACCTGCATGACAGACAGCTGTCGGCAATGGTCACCTGTATGAAAGACACCTGTCCACAGACTCAGTGAATCAGTCAGACTCTAACCTCTACAAAATGGCCAAGAGCAAGGAGCTGTCTAAGGATGTCAGGGACAAGATCATACACCTGCACAAGGCTGGAATGGGCTACAAAACCATCAGTAAGACCCTGGGCGAGAAGGAGACAACTGTTGGTGCCATAGTAAGAAAATGGAAGAAGTACAAAATGACTGTCAATCGACAAAGATCTGGGGCTCCACGCAAAATCTCACCTTGTGGGGTATCCTTGATCATGAGGAAGGTTAGAAATCAGCCTACAACTACAAGGGGGGAACTTGTCAATGATCTCAAGGCAGCTGGGACCACTGTCACCACGAAAACCATTGGTAACACATTACGACATAACGGATTGCAATCCTGCAGTGCCCGCAAGGTCCCCCTGCTCCGGAAGGCACATGTGACGGCCCGTCTGAAGTTTGCCAGTGAACACCTGGATGATGCCGAGAGTGATTGGGAGAAGGTGCTGTGGTCAGATGAGACAAAAATTGAGCTCTTTGGCATGAACTCAACTCGCCGTGTTTGGAGGAAGAGAAATGCTGCCTATGACCCAAAGAACACCGTCCCCACTGTCAAGCATGGAGGTGGAAATGTTATGTTTTGGGGGTGTTTCTCTGCTAAGGGCACAGGACTACTTCACCGCATCAATGGGAGAATAGATGGGGCCATGTACCGTACAATTCTGAGTGACAACCTCCTTCCCTCCGCCAGGGCCTTAAAAATGGGTCGTGGCTGGGTCTTCCAGCACGACAATGACCCAAAACATACAGCCAAGGCAACAAAGGAGTGGCTCAGGAAGAAGCACATTAGGGTCATGGAGTGGCCTAGCCAGTCACCAGACCTTAATCCCATTGAAAACTTATGGAGGGAGCTGAAGCTGCGAGTTGCCAAGCGACAGCCCAGAACTCTTAATGATTTAGAGATGATCTGCAAAGAGGAGTGGACCAAAATTCCTCCTGACATGTGTGCAAACCTCATCATCAACTACAGAAGACGTCTGACCGCTGTGCTTGCCAACAAGGGTTTTGCCACCAAGTATTAGGTCTTGTTTGCCAGAGGGATTAAATACTTATTTCCCTCTGCAGAATGCAAATAAATTCATATACTTTCCACAATGTGATTTTCCGGATTTAATTTGTGATGTGCTATCTCTCACTGTTACCAATAACCAGTGCTTTTTTTGTGCCGGTACGCAACGGTACGGCGTACCGGCACCTTTTTCTCCTCCTCCCCTCCCCTCCCATTATTTCCAGCGATTCTCCGCCTCTCTCCTGCCCTCCCATCGACGTGCAGTGATTTTTCCGTCCCTCCCCTGCCCTCACCTCTCCCATATCCAGCGATTCTTCGTCCTCCTTCACTGCCTGCCTGCCAGCCAGCGTCGGACTCAGAAGCGAACGGTGCAGGCAGCGATTGGCTGGCAGCGTCGTAGCTTCCCTCTGCAGGTCCCGCCTATGCGTAAACAGGAAGTTGTAGGCGGGACATGCAGAGGGAAGCTACGACGCTGCCAGCCAATCGCTGCCTGCACCGTTCGCTTCTGAGTCCGACTGGCTGGCAGGCAGTGAAGGAGGACCCTGGGGGACGAAGAATCGCTGGATATTGGGAGAGGTGAGGGCAGGGGAGGGACGGAAAAATTGCTGCACGTCGATGGGAGGGCAGGGGAGAGGTGGAGAATCGCTGGAAATAATGGGAGGGAAGGGCAGGGGAGAGAGAATTGCTGGACATGGGAAGGGCAGGGGAGAGAGAATTGCTGGACATGGATGAGAGGGGAGAGAGGAGAAATGCTAGAAATGGAGAGGAGAGCAGAAGATAGAGGAGAATTGCTGGACATGGATGGATGGAGGTGTTGGCTAGGAGAGAGGAGAAATGCTTACTTGGATGGAGGGGAGGAAAGAAAAAAGAAGATGCACATGGATGGAGATGAGGGAAAGGGAAGAGGAGAAAAACTGCACATGGATGGAGAAAATAGGCAAAAGCTGGATCCATGTTATACCTCCTCCAGTCAATTCCATGGAGGAGGACCCAGCTTTTACTTATGGATGCAGGGCAACAAAAGAAGAAGAAAGGAGGAAAGTAAATAAATAAATGGAAAGGAAGCCCTGGAAACGGAGTTAAGAGAACAGATAGAGAGCAGCAGAATCAGAGACTGGGACCAATATGGATAGAAAAACAAAGTCACCAGACAACAAAGGTAGAAAAAAATCATTTTATTTTATTTTAGTGTTTGGAATTTGTCTTATTTTGCACTGGGTATACTGGAGCTGTAACAGCTTACAGAAATTATTTATAATGAAAAAAAATCACATTATTTTTTCTCCTATACTAGTATAATATTTTCAATGATGTCTGTTTATATGCGCCATGGCTGGTACAAGGGGTGTGACTAATGTGGGTGTGGCTATAATAGGGGCGGTGCCATGTGTGGTGACTCCACCCACAATGAGTACCGGCACCTTTTTTTCTACAAAAAAAGCACTGCCAATAACCTACCCTTCAATTATGGGCTGCTCATGTCTTTGTCAGTGGGCAAACTTACAAAATCAGCAAGGGATCAAATACTTATTTCCCCCACTGTAAGTCTGCCCAGCAGTATTTCCCACCTCCCAACCACCAGTCCCGCCTCCCATCACCGGCTCTGGTACAGACCGTATAAGACCGCCCTCCCCTATCCTCGCCTCCCAACCACCACCCCCTCTTCCCCCCAACTGCTCCGCCACCCAATTTCAGCTAAGCTTCTGAGGATCTATTCGGGGATGATCTCCCCTTACTCCCTCAGTGGTCATTAAACCCCAGCCTCAAATATTATACCCAGCTCCCTGACAGCAGTATGCAGGTCCCTGGAGCAGTTTTAGTGGGTACTGCAGTGCACTTCAGGCAGGCGGACCCAGGCCCATCCCCCCCTACCTGCTATACTTGTGGTGGTAAATGTGAGCCATACAAAACCCATCAAAAACCCACTGTACCTACATGTAGGTGCCCCCCTTCACCTCTTAGGGCTATGGTAGTGTTGTACAGTTGTGGGGAGTGGGTTTTGGGGGAGCTCAGCACCCAAGGTAAGGGAGCTATGCACCTGGGAACAATTTGTGAAGTCCACTGCAGTGCCCCTAGGGTGCTAGGTTGGTGACCTGGCATGTCAGGGGGACCAGTGCACTACGATTGCTGGCTCCTCCCATGACCAAATGGCTTGGATTTGGTAATTTCTGAGATGGGCGTCCTCGGTTTCCATTGTTGCTGAAAACCGGGGACGACCATCTCTAAGGTTGACCTAAATGTTAAGATTTGGGCGTCCCCTGGACGCCCATCTTGTTTCGATAATACGGGGTTCCCCCGCCCGTTCCCGAGGACGCCCTCAGGAAAACTTGGGCGCCCCATTCGATTATGCCCCTCCACGTCACTATGAACTAAAAAAAAACAGACATTCTGGGCCTGGAATGTCCAAAATAGGCTCCAGTGGGCCGATAATCAGACCAGGCATTGAATATTTGGGTGTTTTTTGATATTCAGCTCTGGCTGGTTAAGCTTAAACCAGCCAAAGACAGGTTTGCTATTTCGGCGGCCCGATTTGGCCAGCAAACGGAGCCGGTGATATTCCCGTATAGCCAGGCTAAGTGCCATTCCTGGCCAGTTAAATGGATTGAAATATCAGGGGTAGGTCAGTAGGAACAGGGCTCAGCCACACCAGGGGGCTGATTCTCACAGATCCCGTGCTGTAGCGGACAGCTTCCAAGCAGCGCAGAGAAACAGCTTCCCAATGCACGGCTCTAATGCTATGCAAATCATATGCAAGCTGCGTAAAGGGGAGCAGCGTGCCTGGTGCATGCCCTGTCAAACTGGGAAGCGGGGGGGGGGGGGGGGGGGGGCGTGCTGAAGAGAGACTCTGCATTTTTCCTGTGTTTCTGGACTCCTCCTGCGACTGATATACTATGCCAGCTCCTCTCTTTTGGACTGGCCGCCTCCTTCAGAGTTACAGAAGAAGAAGAGTTTGTTAGGTTTTGAGGTTATTTTACCTTAAAATCCTGTTTTCATTCATTGTGTGTCAGGCGGTGGCCCTAGCTAGAAGGTTGTTAGGCTGTATAGAGAGAGGTGTGACCAGCAGAAGAAAGGGGGTGTTGATGCCCCTGTATAAGTCTTTGGTGAGGCCCCACCTGGAGTATTGTGTTCAGTTCTGGAGGCCGTATCTTGTTAAGGATGTAAAAAGAATTGAAGCGATGCAAAGAAAAGCTACGAGGATGGTATGGGAGTTGCGTTACAAGACGTATGAGGAGAGACTTGCTGAACTAAACATGTATACTCTGGAGGAAAGGAGAAACAGGGGTGATATGATACAGACGTTCAAATATCTGAAAGGTATTAATACGCAAACGAACCTTTTCCGGAGATGGGAAGGTGGTAGAACGAGAAGACATGAAATGAGATTGAAGGGGGGCAGACTCAGGAAAGATGTCAGGAAGTATTTTTTCACGGAGAGAGTGGTAGATACTTGGAATGCCCTCCCGCGCGAGGTGGTGGAGATGAAAACGGTAGCGGAATTCAAGCATGCGTGGGATAAACATAAAGGAATCCTATTCAGAAGGAATGGATCCTAAGGAGTTTAGCCGAGATTGGGTGGCAGAGCTGGTGGTTGGGCGGCGGGGATAGGGCTGGGCAGACTTATACGGTCTGTGCCAGAGCCGGTAGTTGGGAGGCGGGGCTGGTGGTTGGGAGGCGGGGCTAGTGCTGGGCAGACTTATACGGTCTGTGCCAGAGCCGGTGGTTGGGAGGCGGGGCTGGTGGTTGGGAGGCGGGGATAGTGCTGGGCAGACTTATACGGTCTGTGCCAGAGCCGGTGGTTGGGAGGAGGGGCGGGTGGTTGGGAGGCGGGGATAGTGCTGGGCAGACTTATACGGTCTGTGCCCTGAAGAGCACAGGTACAAATCAAGGTCAGGTATACACAAAAAGTAGCACATATGAGTTATCTTGTTGGGCAGACTGGATGGACCGTGCAGGTCTTTTTCTGCCGTCATCTACTATGTTACTATGTTACTATGAAAGTGGATGACAAACCTGGATCATAAAAGACTTGTAAAGATTTAGATCACAGGAGGGAAGTGTTGTGACTCTTAGCTGAGGGTGGTAAGTTGCTCAGTTGTGTTTTTTGGCAGTTACTTATTGATGTATTAGTGGGAATAGGTTTATGGAAGAGTGTTTGTGTGAATGCGGTTGAATGATCTGGGGTATTCAAGTTTTTGTTAAACGGATTAAAATAGACACAAGCAAGATAGCTGCCCATATTTTGGGTCTCCAAAGTATTACAAATATCTCTCTATATAAAAGGCAACCCCAACGTTCTGAAGCCTCCACGGAAGTTGAGGCACCCGAGATATCCGGTGTGCCCTGGAGTGTCTGCACCGCCCTCGTGTCAAAACGTCATGACGTCGAGGGCGGAGCTATGACACTCGAGGCCCGAAACCGAAACGCCACAGCGAACTAACAAGGCAAGTAGCTCGGAGGGACAGAGAGAGGGGGCCCCTTGCTAGCGCCCGTTTCATTGCCCTCAGAAACGGGCATTTTTTCCTAGTATCTATCTATTGTGCATATTTATTGTAGCTGTTTTGAAATGTCAGCTAGTTGTCTGCCTCTGGGATCATATCAGAAAACACTAGTGTATATCAAGTGAGCAACAATCCTAGATAAAGTTTGTGGGGGGGGGGGGGGGGGGGAGTGTGTCTGAATTTTCACATACCTCCTTCTTCACCTTGTAGATATATTGCATTTTAGTAAAGGGAGTTGCATCAGCTCTGCAATTACATACATAACATAGTAGATGACGGCAGAAAAAGACCTGCACGGTCCACCCAGTCTGCCCAACAAGATAAACTCACATGTGCCATTTTTTGTGTATACCTTACCTTGATTTGTAGCTGTCTTTTTCAGGGCACAGACCGTATAAGTCTGCCCGGCACTATCCCCGCCTCCCAACCACCAGCTCCGCGGCTCTCTTATCCAATCTCGGCTAAGCTTCTGAGGATCCATTTCTTCTGAACAGGATTCCTTTATGTTTATCCCAAGCATGTTTGAATTCGGTTACTGTTTTCGTTTCCACCACCTCCCGCGGGAGGGCATTCCAAACATCCACTACTCTCTCCGTGAAAAAATACTTCCTGACATTTTTCTTGAGTCTGCCCCCCTTCAATCTCATTTCATGTCCTCTCGTTCTACTGCCTTCCCATCTCCGGAAAAGGTTTGTTTGCGGATTAATACCTTTCAAATATTTGAACTTCCTGTTCACAGAGTGATGAATAATAGTTATACAAATTTCAGGTCCTGTGTACGTCTTCTTAGATAGGCTATCTATGTATGAAGGTGCTATTGATATTTTCATCAAAATATTTTTAGTATTTCATCTCTGTTATATGGTGATTTTGGATGGAATTCTGGTTTTTCACGGGGGGAGGGGGATGCAGTGGCGTTCCTATGGGCGCTGACACCCGGGGCGGATCGCCAATGCTCCCCGCCTCCAGGGTGCAGCGCCCCCCGGAACAGTGCGACCCCCCCCGGTGAAATAACCCCCCCGGGTGCAGCACGACCCCCCCCCGGCGAAAGAACCCCCCCCGGGTGCAGGCCGCTGGGGGGGGGGTGCCGCGCGCCTGTCGGCTCTTCGTTTCCATGCTCCCTCTGCCCTGAACAGGAAGTAACCTGTGTCGGGGCAGAGGGAGCATGAAAACAAAGAGCCGACAGGCGCGCGGCAACCCCCCAGCGGTGTGCACCCGGGGCGGACCGCCCCCACCGCCCCCCCCCCCTTGGTACGTCACTGGGGGGATGTAAAAAAAGTTCGGCCCCCGGTGTCAAGTATGCTAGCTACGCCACTGCTTGTTTCTCCAAAGTAGCAGCCTTCCTTGCATTTTTTACACTGAATGTTATATACCACATGTGAAAGTGAAACTGGGAGGGGCGGAAGCAAAGCTGGTGGCTGTCCCTGCAGAGCCCAGATCAGAGCAGAGAGACACAGCAGGAAGCTGCAGTGTATCTCTGAGCTGTCCCCACCCACAGGGCTACTCCTCCAGCATGTGGCCAGGAACCACTGAGACAAAAGCTAGCATGGAGAGTGAGACCTGCACAGAGAGTACAATTGACTCCAGCCCAGAAATGCACTACTGATCTCCAGAGAGAGAAAGCGATGGACAGAGAGGGCTCTGCACGGGTAAGAGACACTCTACTACTACTAATCATTTCTATAGCACTACTAGACGTACGCAGCGCTGTACACATTATATATAGGCTGTTTCTCTGTCCCTAGGGGGCTCACAATCGGAGTTTGTTTTCAGGTACTTGGGGCAATGGAGGGTTAAGTGACTTGCCCAAGGTCACAAGGAGCTGCAGTGGGAATTGAACCCAGGTTGCCAAGATCAAAGCCCGCTGCACTAACCACTAGGCTACTCCTCACACACTTTAGAGAGTTCAAGAGACTGACCCCAACACTGAGCGCTCTTCAGCCCAGACACTCACTCTCCAGAGGGACACAAAGAGAGGACCTGACTGCAGGGGGCTGTGTGCAGGCAGGGGACTGTCATACCTTATCCTGAGAGCAGGGTGGCCAGATGGTGAAAACTTTTCTAGCCCAAATTAGGTCAAAAAGTAGCTCCGAAATCGTCCCAAAATCTTGACTCCAGACAAGCGACATCAATAACTTACAATCAACGGGGTCCTTGTACTAAGGTTCAGGGGTGTATCTGCGTGGGGCCACAGGGGCCTGGGCCCCCGCAGATTTCGCCCTGGACCCTCCTACTGCCGCCGTGGGTACCTTTGCTGGCGGGGGACCCCAACCCCCACCAGCCGAGGTCCGCTTCCTCCTGCCGCTGCGAGGTTTTTTAAGTTCTTCATCGGGATTCGTCCTCCGTCACTCTGTGCTGCTGTTCAAAGAAGCTGCTAGCTGAATGCAGTTTCGGACTGAGTCTGACGTCGCTGCTGCACGTTGTACATGAGTCTGACGTCCTGCACGTACAACGTGCAGCAGCGACGTCAGACTCAGTCCGAAACTGCATTCAGCTAGCAGCTTCTTTGAACAGCAGCACAGAGTGACGGAGGACGAATCCCGATGAAGAACTTAAAAAACCTCGCAGCGGCAGGAGGAAGCGGACCTCGGCTGGTGGGGGTTGGGGTCCCCCGCCAGCAAAGGTACCCACGGCGGCAGGGGGGGTCGGAAATGGCGGCGGCGACGGCGGCAGGGGGGGGTCGGAAATGGCGGTGGGGGGGGGCTATAATGTGCCCCCTCACTCTGGCATCGGCCCCCGCTACTGCCGACTTTCAGATACGCCCCTGCTAAGGTTAACTAACGGATGTGGTGGAGCATTTTCGATACGACGTCTAAATCTGAGTTTGGACGTTTTGCTGAAAACGTCCAAAAAGTATGTAGCAAATATGGCCGCTTTTTGAGCCAGAAAAACATCTTTCTCTCGAAAATGGCCTTTTCCTAGAAATTTTAGGCCACATTCTACATATGATGCCTAAAAAGTATGCCTAGGCGTATTCTATAAACTACGCGTATAGAATGTGTCTAGCGCCAGTCCCTGCGACTAAAAGTAGTTGCGGCGGTTTACGCCAAGTAATACTCGATGTAAATAACCACCCCTAACTTAGGCGTGGAGCGGTGTATCCCGTAACACTGCGCGTGAACGTTAGGAACGCCCATGCACCTCCCATGGCCACGCCTCCTTTTGAGAGCCGAGTGGTAGAATTTACACGCAACACTTTCTACAATACGCTTAGCGAGTTGTGCCTGTAGAATGTAATTACTGTCAATTAGGGCCGCACAGCCAGAATTGCGTGCATAACTCACCGTCTATACAATTTGCTGGTGTGTGCTCAAAAAAGAAAGTCCAAGTGGAAAACGCACAAAATCAAGCAATTGCGATATTGGGGGGAGAGGGGGTGTCAGCATTCTTAGTAGACTGGCCACACAGCCATCCCAGCAGGAGCAGTGGGGCAGCCTAGGGGACGCTGCAGTGGACTTCATCTCATCGTTACCCCCTTATATTGTACGTAGAGCCCTCCAGGGGCATAGCCAGACCTTACAGTGGGAGGGGGCCAGAGCCCGAGGTTGGGGGCACATTTTGAGTGCCTCCCAGCCTCCCTCCCCCCCCCCCCCACTGCCACACTTCGCTTCGCCTCACCTCCCCCTCACCACCTCGCACCCCCTTCGCCTCCTCGCACCCCCCTCGCCTTGCAAACAAATACCTTTGCTGGCGGGAGTCACCAACCCCCACCAGCCAAAGCCTTCTTCAACGCCGGTCTCCGGCGCGCTCCTGCCTAGCCTTTAAGGGGGACCCGGCAACTGTCTTTCTGTTCCTGTCGGGACCTGGGTGATCGCATTAACGCAATCACCCGGGTTCTGTCAGGAGCAGGAGAGAGACAAACCCTGGCGCCGGGCCCGGGGGAATCTTGCCCCCCCTCTCGGCATCTGAATTTGTGCTTGTGTTCTTTTATACCCCTGGACTATCTTTTTCGAACATATTCCTGTGTAATAATTTGGTTTGTTTGTTTGATCTGATGTCTCCTGATTATCCAAGAGTTGTGGATTCCTTTGAAGGTCCAGTTCTCAAAGATAGCCTGTCTGGCTACCCTTACCAACTAATCCCTTTAGGCCAACTAATCTCATCAGGTAGAGAGCCATCCTGTCTACCTACAGTGACATCAGCATGGATCAGGGGAGGAGGGAGGTCAAAGCTGCTTGCAACATCTCCCAGAGGTAGGGTTACTATATTTTCTCCTCTGAAAAAGAGGACACATGTCACGCCCCCTGCCCCGCCCCTGCCCCACCCACACCATGCCCCTTTTGCATCCTCGCCCTGCCCTTTCTCGCTCTCACCCCACCCCCCTGTCACTTATTCCCCTCCCCTCCTCTTACTTACTATCAGTGGCGTTCCTAGCCTGGCAGACACCCAGGACGGATTGCCAATGCGCCCTTCCCCCCCGGGTACAGTGCAGCCCCCCCCCCATTAAACTACACCCCCCCCCGGTGCAGCGCGGCCCCCCCGGCGAAACTACCCCCCGGTGCAGCGCGACCCCCCCCCCCGGGTGCATTTTTACCTGCTGGGGGGGGTGCCCGTGCGCCTGTTAGCTCAGAGTCCGCTCGTTCCCTCCCTGCTGCTCCCTCTGCCCCGGAACAGGAAGTAACCTGTTCCGCGCAGAGGGAACAGCAGGGAGGGAACGAGCGGACTCGGAGCTAACAGGCACGCGACACCTCCCCAGTGGCGTGCACCCGGGGCGGACCGCCCCCCCCCTCCCGTTGGTACGCCACTGCTTACTATCTACTGCCTGGTGGTCTAGTGACCTCTTCAGGGCAGCAAAGAGCCCCCTCTTTCCTACCTGGAGCGCTGCCCTTGCCCTGCATCCTGTTGCTGTGACAGTCTCAGAATTCAAAATGGCAGCAGAGAGTTGAAGTCTCGCGAGGCTGCTTCAACATTCGGCGGCCATTTTGAATCCTGAGACCGTCACACAGCAACAGGATGAAGGGCAAGGGCAGCGCTCCGGGCAGGAAAGAGGGGGCTCTTTGCTGCCCCGAAGAAGTCACTAGACCACCAGGGCAGTAGATACCCTGTTTCCCCGAAAATAAGACAGTGTCTTATATTAATTTTTGCTCCCAAAGATGCACTAGGTCTTATTTTCAGGGGATGTCTTATTTTTCGGGGAAACACGGTAACATTGATGGGATTATTGCAGTTCTTTATTCCAAGGCTTACCTCAATATCAGCTGCAGAGGCTACAAGCTGTTCAAAATACCCTACTACAGTAAAATTGCAGCTTCTTAGAGAAAATGGCCACTGCAACTTTTAGCAGTAGCTTCCTAGAATTTCAGCAGCCTTTTTAATTTCACAGCAGCAGGACAAGAAGTCAGCATTAAGTAAATTAAGGGGAAGCCTTGATACAGCTTGGTGAAACACGAGTCGGCACAACAATCCCCCTACAATGAAAAAGAAGGAGACTGAGCAATACAGTGCACAGAATCTCCATTTACCTACCGTAAGATTAGTACAGCATTGTAAGTAAGCTTAGTCCTTAGGGTTCCTAATACCCCCTTCTCCCCCTTCCCCCCATGTACCTTCTGTTGGGACACTCACCCAGTTTTAAAGATGTCAGGAGGTTGCCGAACGTCTGTGGGGAAGGGCAGCGGCGGCTCGACTTCAGCCTTTCCCTTCAATGTCCCGCCCTCGCGGAAACAGGAAATACCTCATCAGAGGAAGGCGGGACACTGACGGGAGAGACTGGACTTGAGCTGCCGCAGCGACTTAAAATAACAGCTGAGCTTTAAATGCAGGGCGGCGTGTCCGGAACAGAATGGAAGGTAATATGTCGAGGAGTTGAGGGCGGGCTCAGCCGGGGGGGGGCGGGAGTCGGAAGATACAATTTGGAGCTAGGTCTTACTTTCGGGGGAGGCCTTATATTTAGCAATTCAGCAAAACCTCTACTAGGTCTTATTTTCAGGGGATGTCTTATTTTCGGGGAAACAGGGAGTAAGGGGCGGGGAGGCTAGGATAGGATTTCCCCCCCCCCCCACCCGTTTGTCCAGAAATCTGGACAAATGGGCGGACTGGCAAAACCCGCCTGGACACCCAGACATGTCCTCAAAAAGAGGACATGTCCGAGTAAATCCAGACATATGGTAACCCTACCCAGAGGTCTTTAGCTGACATTCTGAGTAGGCCTTGAAGCCTCAGTTAGGCTAACTTTCAGGTTAAGCTCTGAACTGATTATGACGGTCCCATTCAAAGCATGTCTAGACCACACCCTCTTGCCATATCTACGTTTTTCCATGTTAGATGTTTATACCCAGAATTTTTGTCAAATTGAGAATTAGACCTTTATATATTGGTGATTTTCCAGTGGAGTGAACAGATCACAGGAAGGTCTCCCTGTTTTCTGTAGTATTGAAACCTTTTCAAATGGATTTTTGACTCTAGTTTTGGGCGTCTCTTGAATCATACTTGCTCCATTCCAGGTGGAGCTCCTGTTGCCTATTGTCCCGCAGACTGATGTTGTTGGGCTGCATTTGATGAGGTCATCGCACACACGTTTTCTCAGGCTTGCAGGCAGTCTCCTACCTTAGTAGGCACCTGCAGTTATCCACTGTCAGGATTTCATTACTTCACAATCTTACCGTATCTAGTACTGTGATCGCTTTGTCTGACAACCACCCACCTCTCCTGTAATCCAGTTCAAAGTGACATCATCACCTGCAGTTCATCATGGGAGTCTGAGACTAAATCTAAGATGGCTGCCATCCTCCTATTTACTGCCTTTCAGATCTAAAATGGTGTTTGTCAAAACAAGAAGTCAGAAACCAATGCTGCAGAGATTGTTGTGTGTGTGTGTGTGTGTGGGGGGGGGGGGGGGGGGGGGGGTATGGTATCTACGTCTTTACCACTCTCAAGCAGAAATCTGGGACTGTTCTAGCTAGGGGTTTAAGCAGAGATCTTCAGAGTGGTAAAGACGTGAGATCTCTGCTTAAACCCCTAGCTAGAACAGTCCCAGATTTCTGCTGGGCATGTGGTGTTTATGATATTCTTGGTATGCATTTCAGGTCCCCCCCAGTCTGGATAACATCACTGTCAATGTCACACCAGAGGAGTGGGAAGATTTGGAGAAATGGCAGAAGGCACTGTATGATGAAGTAACGGTGGAGACACTGGAGCTGCTGGCATCTCTGCGTAAGTGGTCCCAGTCAATACTGTCCCTGTTGGTCTCCTCTCACACAGGACACAGTCAGATTCCTGCAGGAGCAAGTACATGAGAAATTCACAGAAGCTTATGTCCAGTGCAAGAGGGAGAAGAGGAGGTGATACAGCTCAAGATGGAGAAGCACGGAGGGTGGAGAGGGACAATGACGGGGCTAAGGATAGAGAGGCACTGAGGATGGAGAGAGACAAGGAGGCCCAGAATGAAGAGGCATTGGGATGGAGAGAGACAGTGGTGAGACTCAGGATGGAGAGGAACTGAGGATGGAGAGGGACAAGGAGGCCCAGAATGAAGAGGCTTTGGGATGGAGAGAGACAGTGATGAGACTAAGGATGGAGAGGAACTGAGGATGGAGAGGCATTGAGGATGAAGAGAGACAAGGAGGCCCAGAATGAATACTACTACTACTACTACTACTTATCATAGACGTACGCAGACATTGGGATGGAGAGAGACACTGATGAGACTCAGGATGGACAGGAACTGAGGGTGGAGAGGGACAATGAGGGGCTAAGGATGGAGTGACACAGTGATGAGACTCAGGATGGAGAGGAACTAAGGGTGGAGAGGGACAATGACGGGGCTAAGAATGGAGAGACACTGAGGATGGAGAGAGAAAAGGAGGCCCGGAATGAAGAGACATTGGGATGGAGGGAGACACTGATGAGACTCAGGTTGGAGAGGAACTGAGGGTGGAGAGGGACAATGACAGGGCTAAGGATGGAGTGGCACTGAGGATGGAGAGAGACAGTGATGAGACTCAGGATGGGGAGGAACTGAGGGTGGAGAGGAACAATGACGGGGCTAAGGATGGAGAGGCACTGAGGACGGAGAGACAAGCAGGCCCAGAATGAAAAGGCATTGGGATGGAGAGAGACAGTGATGAGACTCAGGATGGAGAGGAACTGAGGGTGGAGAGGGACAATGACGGGGCTAAGAATGGAGAGGAACTGAGGGTGGAGAGAGACAAGGAGGCCCAGAATGAAGAGACATGGGGATGGAGAGAAAGAGTGATGAGACTCAGAATGGAGAGGAACTGAGGATGGAGAGGGACAAGGTGGCCCAGAATGAAGAGGCTTTGGGATGGAGAGAGACAGTGATGAGACTAAGGATGGAGAGGAACTGAGGATGGAGAGGCATTGAGGATGAAGAAAGACAAAGAGGCCCCGAAGGAAAAGGCATTGGGATGGAGAGAGACAGTGATGAGACTCAGGATGGAGAGGAACTAAGGGTGGAGAGGGACGATGATGGGGCTAAGAATGGAGAGGCACTGAGAATGGAGAGAGACAAAAAGGCCTAGAATGAAGAGGCATTGGGATGGAGAGAGAGTGATGAGACTCAGGATGGAGAGGAACTGAAGGTGGAGAGTGACAATGATGGGGCTAAGGATGGAGAGGCATTAAGGAAGAAGAGAGACAAGGAGGCCCAGAATGAAGAGGCATTGGAGAGAGACACTGATGAGACTCAGGATGGAGAGGAACTGAGGATGGAGGGGGACAATGACGGGGCTAAGGATGGAGAGGGACTGAGGATGGAGAGAGACAAGTAGGCCCAGAATGAAAAGACATTGGGATGGAAAGAGACAGTGATGAGACTCAGGATGGAGAGGAACTGAGGGTGGAGAGGGACAATGACAGGGCTTAGGATGGAAAGAGACAAGTAGGCCCAGAATGAAGAGGCATTGGGATGGAGAGAGACAGTGATGAGACTCAGGATGAAGAGGAACTGAGGGTGGAGAGGGACAATGATGGGGCTAAGGATGGAGAGCAATTGAAGATGGAGAGAGACAAGGAGGCCCAGAATGAAGAGACATGGGGATGGAGCGAGATAGTGATGTGACTCAGGATGGAGAGGCACTGGGGGTAGAGGTAGTCAATGATGGAAGTCAACTGAACTTTTGAACATTAGCTGTTCTTCAGCAAGCTGTCCAGTATTGAGGATCTGGGACAAGGAAGCCTTTTGATTTTTCCTTCTGTGCTGTAAGTTGGGAGAAGATGAAGGGTATAAGACAGAAATATATAGCAAAAGATTTTTTACAGTGTTCTACCTCTCAACCGCCATCTCAGAAAATGTCCTCACACCAGCTATTTTTATTCTGCAGGGCCCATCTTTGGAAGTCAAGAGATGAGATCCCTGGAGGAAAACATCGGCATCCCACAGCTGCCACCGATGTTACCCCAGAGTCTGAACGATTCTGAGAAGGCAGCAAGAAACCCAGAGAGAGAAATACCGCAGGAGCCCAGGCAGTTTGGGTGTGAACTAAGAAGACACCAGAATTTCCACGTGGAATCCAGCTCATTTTCCTCCCCTGACCTTTCAACACAGCAAAGGATGCAGACTAGAAATGAAGCCCTCAGGTGTTCCAAATATGGAGAGAATGCCCTTCCAAGCCGCCATTCTGTGTATTGGTCTAGAAAACAGCCGGTGGCCTTGGGTGAATACATGAACAATTTTGATTGGCATACACATCTCCAAATGGACCCGAGTGCCCGCACAGGTGAGAAACCATTTCCATGTACTGAATGTACGGATCTGAAACTATACAAAAGGTGTCATGACAGAGGGAAACTCTGTATGTGCCCAGAATGTGGGAAAAGTTTCAGAAGAACCCACGATCTTGCCGTACACAAGAGAAGCCACAAAACGAAGACATGCTGTTCGTGTTTGGTGTGTGGCGGAAGCTTCAAGCAAGTGAAAGAGCTGAGAAAACACCAGGAAACACGTTGCACAAGGAAGGCCTTACCATGCACAGAATGTGCAGAAACTTCACTGGGAGAGGTCAGAGAACACAGACAAACCCACTCAAAGAGTTTTACTGAGAGAACACATACAGGAGGGAAACCATTTCCACGTGCTGAATGTGATAAATGCAATCTCACTTCAGATGAGAGAGGTCATACAGTAGAGAGACCAATCAGTGTCAACCTTTTTGGGAAGACAGATTTATTAGACCACCAGAAAAGCAGCCTTACAGAAAAGCAGTTTTCGTGCAAGGAGTGCGGGAGACGTTATATTTGCAAGAGGGACCTAACGGTGCACCTGAATATTCATTCCCAAACAGCCTTGATGAAAGCGGCACAAGAAACTTCAATGGAAGACTCCCAGAATGACTCCTTTCTAAGCATCCATCAGAATCTTGTCACATCTACCGCATTCTTGCAGGACCTCATCAAATCCACCAGCACTTTTCAGTACGACTAGCATCACATTTATAACACCAGGCGGGTTGCACAGCTCAAAGGTGATGCTTTCAAAACACACACAAAGCTCCTGCCTTGGAGACATGAGCAAATAAGCTCTCCGGAAGGGTCCCACAGAGAATCCCTCTAGTCCATGACTAGAGCATTGA
The DNA here is from genome assembly GCF_901765095.1 of Microcaecilia unicolor. Taxonomy (NCBI): domain Eukaryota; kingdom Metazoa; phylum Chordata; class Amphibia; order Gymnophiona; family Siphonopidae; genus Microcaecilia; species Microcaecilia unicolor. The sequence continues at coordinate 4,160,265 of NC_044031.1, forward strand.
CCTGTTATTAATGCCGGGTGATGTGCTGGCCCTAAGGACTCGAGAAGATTTATACAAGTGTTTTTTCTTCCCTTTTTCTGTTTGGTTTATTTGGTTTGTTCCTCTTGGGGACAGAGGCTTGGACAGTTGATGGTTGGATTTGAAAGGCTGGGTTGTTGAAGCATGAAGGCTAACAACAGTTTGACTTTGGAGTTATCACATCAAAACCACAAGGATGGGGTAGTTGGAGATATTTTATCTGGGGTTCTTTGGGTTGGATGGGGTGAATGGACGGGAGGGGCATTATAAAGTGATTAGGGAGGGCTTTTTAAGTTGGTGGGGGTAGATTTTGGAGGTCTGGGATGAGTAAAAGGCGGGTAGCTTCTTCCAGATGTTTCCATCCAGAAAGCAATTCCTTGAGGTAATCCCTCATCTGAATAAAGTTAGGTTTTTTTTAAAGTCTAGAACCTTCACTTTTGTTGTTGTTGTTGTTGTTGTTGCTGTTGTTCAAATAAGTTTTTACAATACAAACAGGGAAACAAGAACGGAAGAATCCTCATTACACAATGAAGCAATGGTAGCAAAGGAAAAGAGAGAGGTATGTTACCAGAAATTATAATGCGATAAGGAGTGGCCTAGTGGTTAGGGTGGTGGACTTTGGTCCTGAGGAACTGAGTTCGATTCCCACTTCAGGCACAGGCAGCTCCTTGTGACTCTGGGCAAGTCACTTAACCCTCCATTGCCCCATGTAAGCCGCATTGAGCCTGCCATGAGTGGGAAAGCACGGGGTACAAATGTAACAAACCCCCCCCCCCCCCCCCCTAAATCAGGCAAAGCCAGTCAATTACGGTAGGAAAGACAGAGAAATAAACAAAATATACAGATATTCAGGCGTATTCAGGAGCGTTTCAGAGGAGCAGTATTGAGCTACTTGTTTCACATGAGAATTTGTATGTTCAGCCACCAAAATGCTTAATTAACTTTGGAATTATTTTTCCATTCAGTTAGAATAGTTTTGAATGCTGTTGCTAATAGAATATCCAACAGTTTCATGTCATCATCATTTAAGTTGTGAGAAAAGCCCATAGAACCTCTCTCCCAAACATATCCCCCCTCAGTGGCATCTGGCCCCCCTTCTCATAATCTCCCAACCCCCTTCCCTCCCAAAGATATCCTGCTCAACAGCTTCTGGCCCCCTCCTGATGATCTCCCAATGCCCTCCCCCCCCCCATAGAATCCCTCTCCTACTACTACTACTACTAACTAGCATTTCTAAAGCGCTACTAGGGTTACGCAGCGCTGTACAATTTAAACATAGAAGGACGGTCCCTGCTCAAAGAGCTTACAATCTAAAGACAAGAGAACAATCTAAGGACAAGTGAACAGTCTAGAGGACGAGTGAACAGTTAGTCTGATAGGGTAGATAGATTGGGGCATACTATATATCTCGAGCGGTTAGGCGCCGAAGGCAGCATAGAAGAGGTGAGTTTTAAGCAGAGATTTGAAGATGGGTAGGGAGGGGGCATGGCGTATGGGTAAAGGAAGATTGTCCCAGGCATAGGGTGAGGCAAGGCAGAATGAGCGGAGCCTGGAGTTGGCAGTGGTGGAGAAGGGTACTGAGAGAAGGGCTTTGTCCTGTGAGCGGAGGTTACGGGCGGGAACATAGGGGGAGATGAGGGTGGAGAGGTAGTGAGGAGCCGCAGACTGAGTGCACTTGTAGGTAAGGAGGAGGAGCTTGAATTGTATGCGATATCTGATCAGAAGCCAATGAAGTGATTTGAGGAGAGGGGTGATATGAGTATATCGGTTCTGGCGGAATATAAGACGTGCAGCAGCGTTCTGAACTGATTGAAGGGGGGATAGATGGCTGAGTGGGAGGCCGGTGAGGAGTAAGTTGCAGTAATCAAGGCGAGAGGTAATGAGAGCGTGGACGAGAGTTCTGGTGGTGTGCTCAGAGAGGATATCCCCCTCAACAGCTTCTGGCCCCCTCCTGATGATCTCCTAACGCTCTCCCCCACTTAGAATCCCCCTCCCAAAGATATCCCCTCAACAGCTTCTGGCCCCCTCCTGATGATCTCCCAATGCCCTCCCCCCCATAGAATCCCCCTCCTGAAGACTTCCCCCTCAACAGCATCAGTTCTCTTAGCAGCCATTACCTCTCCTCCCGACGTCAATGCCTCCCTTGATGTTGACGCCGCCGCCAACCTCAGTACTGAAGTCGACGTCGAAGGACCAGACCGAGCTCCAAAAAGTTTTCTCGCTGGGCTTCTCGAGACACTTGAGTCCGTTTCTTCATACGAAGACACAGACTACAAGCGGCTGAGCTATGGTCGGGCCCAAGGCACTGGATACACCACGAGTGAGTATCGGTACCTGAGATGGTCCAGTTGCACCGAGTACAACGTTTGAAGCTGCTGGGTGTCTTCGGTGACATGGAAGGGAAAACACTTCAGCGAAATCAAACGATGCGATTGTGCCAAAAAAGGAAAGGGCACAAAAGGGGAGAAACCCAACCGCGCATCCTAAAAGCCAGCTGCGTCGAAAAAGAAATAAAACGTAAAAATTGGAGAAAAAGAAATACTAAACAAAAAATAAAGGAACTCTTTTCTTTTTTTTAAACAAAATGAATAAAAAACGCGAAAAATTTGCGAAAACAAAGACTCTTAGTCCCGGGCCTAAACAAGGAGCACAGGAGAAACCTGCCGCACCTCGTCACGGTAAAAAAGAAACTGAAGAGATGCGCGATGGGCGGGAAAGCAGTCTGTGCATGAACGGTGCGTGCTGCACGCATGCCAGAAGACTGGGAAATTGTTTTTTGTATTTTGCTTTCAAAATGCACGGGCCGACGCAGACGTCGACCCACATGTGAGAACTAGCAGCCTGCTTGTCCTCGGAGAATGCGCTGGACACATTCACTCAGTAATACCCTCTAGGAAGGACTACAGCTCCCAGAGTGCATTGTGACACTCCCACTCAATAATCCCTCCTAGGAAGAAATACACCTCCCAGAGTGCACTGTGAAGTCTCACATAGTAATCCCTCCAAGGAAGGACTACAGATCCCAGAATGCACCCTGACTCTACCACGCAGTAATCCGGTGGTGGAGGCAGGGCTGGTGGTTGGGAGGTGGGGATAGTGCTGGGCAGACTTATACAGTCTGTGCCAGAGCCGGTGGTGGGTGGCGGGGCGGGTGGTTGGGAGGTGGGGATAGTGCTGGGCAGACTTATACAGTCTGTGCCAGAGCCGGTGGTGGGTGGCGGGGCGGGTGGTTGGGAGGTGGGGATAGTGCTGGGCAGACTTATACGGTTTGTTCCCTGAAAAGACAGGTACAAATCAAGGTAAGGTATACACAAAAAATGGCACATGTGAGTTTATCTTGTTGGGCAGACTGCAGGTCTTTTTCTGCCGTCATCTACTATACTATGTTACTATGTATGTTGCCATGTAATCCCTCCTAGAAATGACTACAGCTCCCAGATTGCACTGTGACATTCACATTCAGTAATCTGTCCTAGGAAGGACTACAGCTACCAGAGTGCATTGTGAAACTCCCACTCAATCCTTCCTAGGAAGAAATACACCTCCCAGAGTGCACTGTGAAGTCTCACATAGTAATCCCTCCTACAGATCCCAGAATGCACCCTGACTCTACCACGCAGTAATCCGGTGGTGGGAGGCAGGGCTGGTGGTTGGGAGGTGGGGATAGTGCTGGGCAGACTTATACAGTCTGTGCCAGAGCCGGTGGTGGGTGGCGGGGCGGGTGGTTGGGAGGTGGGGATAGTGCTGGGCAGACTTATACGGTTTGTTCCCTGAAAAAGACAGGTACAAATCAAGGTAAGGTATACACAAAAAATGGCACATGTGAGTTTATCTTGTTGGGCAGACTGCAGGTCTTTTTCTGCCGTCATCTACTATACTATGTTACTATGTATGTTGCCATGTAATCCCTCCTAGAAATGACTACAGCTCCCAGATTGCACTGTGACATTCACATTCAGTAATCTGTCCTAGGAAGGACTACAGCTACCAGAGTGCATTGTGAAACTCCCACTCAATCCTTCCTAGGAAGAAATACACCTCCCAGAGTGCACTGTGAAGTCTCACATAGTAATCCCTCCTACAGATCCCAGAATGCACCCTGACTCTACCACGCAGTAATTCCTCCAGCTCCCAGAGTGCACTGTGACATTCATTCAGTAATACCTCCTAGGAAGGACTACAGCTCCCAGATTGCACTGTGACATTCACATTCAGTTAGGGTTACCATTTTGTATCCTCTGAAAAAGAGGACACATGTCACGCCCCCTGCCCCGCCCCCATCATGCCTATACCCCGCCCCGTCATGCCCCTTTTGGGTCCTCGTTCTGCCCCCTATTCCCCTCCCCCCGTCACATAGTCCCCTCCCCGCCCCCCCGTCACATACCCCTCACGCCCCCCCCCCCCCGTCACATACTCCGCGCCCCCTCACTATCTAGCCCTGGTGGTCTAGTGCCTGCCCTTGCCTGCATCCTCCTCGGTCTCGGCTGGGGATTCAAAATGGCCGCCGAGAGTTGAAGTGGCCTCGTGAGAGTTCAACTCTCGGCGGCCATTTTGAATCCCCAGCCGACCGAGAAGGATGATGGACAAGGGAGGCAGCGCTCCGGGCAGGAAAGAGGGGGCTCTTTCCTGCCCCGAAGACGTCACTAGACCACCAGGGAACATGGTAGGGAAGGGGAGGGGAGACGAGACCAGACCCATGGCGCCGATCGCCCGCCCGCATGCAAACGGGCGTGTGGCCAAAATCTGCCGGACGCCCCGGACATGCCCTCAAAAAGAGGACATGTCCGGGGAAATCCGAACGAATGGTAACCCTACATTCAATAATCCCTCTTAGGAACAACTACAGCTCCCAGAGTGCACTGTGACTCTACCACACAGTAATCCCTTCTAGGAAGGACTACAGCTCCCAGAGTGCAGTGTGACTCCCACACAGTAATCCCTCTTAGGAACAACTACAGCTCCCAGAGTGCACTGTGACACTCCCACACAGTAATCAATCCTAAAAAAGACTACAGCTCCCAGAGTGCACTGTGATTAGGGTTACCATACATCTGGATTTAACTGGACATGTCCTCTTTTTGAGGACATGTCCGGGCGTCTGGACGGGTTTTGCCAGTCCACCCGTTTGTCCGGATTTCTGGACGGGCGGGCCTATCCTAGCTTCCCCTCCCCTTACTTACTATCTACTGCCTGGTGGTCTAGTGACCTCTTCGGGGCAGGAAAGAGCCCCCTCTTTTCTGCCTGGAGTACTGCCTTGCCCTGCATCCTGTTGCTGTGATGGTCTCGGGATTCAAAATGGCCGCCGAGCGTTGACGTGGCCTCGTGAGACTTCAACTCTCGGCGGCCATTTTGAATCTGGAGACTGTCACAGCAGCAGGATGCAGGGAAAGGACAGAGGGGGCTCTTTCCTGCCCCAAAGAGATCACTAGACCACCAGGGCAATAGATAGTAATTAAGGGGAAGGGAGGGGGCGGGCAGGGGAGGGGAATATGTGTGACAAGGAGCGGGGTGAGAATGCGAAAGGGGTGTGGGCGTGGCAGGGGGGCAGGGCATGTGTCCTTTTTTTCAGAGGACAAAATATGGTAACCCTAACTGTGATACACAGTAATCCTTGCTAAGGACTACAGCTCCCAGAGTGCACTTGACACTCCCACACAGTAATTCCTCCTAGGAAAGACTACAACTCCCAGCGTGCATTGTGATGCAACCTCACAGTAATCCCTCCAAGGACTACAGCTCCCAGAGTGCACTGTGATCTGTCACAGAGTACTCCCTTCTAGGAAGGACTACAGCTCCCAGAATGCAGTGTGACACACCCAGTCTGTCCTACACAAACTGAGGTTTTCTTAATTATGGGGACTCTGAGCCACTCAGGGGTGAAAATGTGCAGCTGCAGTTCACTGGCCTCTTCTGACTCCTCCTTGATCCTGTAAATGAATCAGTAAATAACACATCAGCCCAGCCCACCCAGTGTCATATTGCAAACCCTGAACAGGGCTGGAGGGAGGTCTTGCAGTCTCTTCCTTTGCTTCATGCACATCCTGTTTCAGAAGCAAGTGGTAAAGAAGCTGATCACTGGCATCCAGAGAAACCAGGAGACATTCACTGAGGAGTGGGAGAAGGGCAGGAGGATGGAGCAGGTAGGAGACTGGCAGGAGGTGGGCAGCAGGGGACCCAGTGCCAGGCAATGCCACACACACACAAGAAGAAATGAGCCTGGCACTTCTCAGTCCTGTAGCCCCTGAGACTCTTCTTCCTCATTCTCCTCCCCTCACACAGCAGCTGCTGCTCTTCTTCCTGATTCTCCTCCCCTCACACAGCAGCTGCTCCTTCTGATTTACCAGACTACTACTACTACTTATCATTTCTATAGAGCTACAAGGCATACGCAGCGCTGTACACCATACACAAAAAAGACAGTCCCTGCTCAAAGAGCTTACAATCTAGATAAGACAGGTAAACAGACAAAAAAAATAAGGGTAAGGGAATAAAGAAGTGAGGATAAAAGGTAAGTGAGTTAGGAGTCAAAAGTAGTGGTAAAGAGGTGGGCTTTAAGTTTGGATTTAAAAACGGCCAAAGACGGGGCTAGACGTACAGGCTTGGGTAGTCTGTGTTCCAGGCCTGAGGCGCAGCAAGATAAAAGGAACGGAGTCTGGAATTAGCAGTAGAGGAGAAAGGGACAGATAAGAGAGATTTATCCACAGAACGGAGTACCAGAGGGGGGGGGGGGGGGGTGTAGGGAGAGACGAGTGGAGAGGTACTGGGGAGCGGCAGAGTGAATGCACTTATAGGTCAATAAGAGAAGCTTGAACTCAATACGGAAACGGATAGGGAGCCAGTGAAGTGACTTAAGGAGAGGGCTAATGTGAGCATAGCGACTTTGGCTGAAAATGAGTTGTGCAGCAGAGTTTAGGACTGATTGAAGAGGAGAGAGATGGCTAAGTGGGAGGCTGGTGAGAAGCAGGTTGCAAAAATCTAGGCGAGAGGTGTTAAGAGTGTGGATAAGGGTTCTGGCAGAGTGCTCAGAGATGAAGGGACGGATTTTGCTGATGTTATAGAGGAAGAAACGACAGGTTTTGGCAATCTGCTGAATGTGAGCAGAGAAGGAGAGAGAGGAGTCGAAGATGACCCCAAGGTTATGAGCTGATGAGACAGGGAGAATGAGAGAGCCATCAACAGAAATAGAGAAAGGGGGGAGAGGAGAGGTGGGTTTAGGGGGAAAGATGAGAAGCTCGGTTTTGGCCATGTTAAGTTTCAGATGACGTTGAGACATCCAGGCAGCGATGTCAGACAGGCAGGCTGAAACATTGGTCTGGATGTTGATTGAGATTTGGGGGGTAAAGAGGTAGATTTGGGAGTCGTCAGCGTAGAGATGGTATTGAAAGCCATGGGAAGATATCAGAGAGCCAAGGGAAGAAGTGTAGATGGAGAACAGGAGAGGACCGAGAACAGAACCCTGAGGCACACCGATTGATAGAGGGAGAGAAGTGGAAGAGGATCCACCAGAGTGTACACTAAAGGTGTGAAGCGAGAGGTAGGAGGAGAACCAGGAAAGAACAGAGCCCTGGAATCCAAATGAAGACAGCGTATCAAGGAGTAGGCCGTGATCAACAGTGTCAAAAGCGGCAGATAGATCGTGAAGGATGAGGATAGAATAGAGACCTTTGGATTTGGCCAGAAACAGGTGGTTGGAAACTTTAGTAAGTGCAGTTTCGGTTGAATGAAGAGGGCTCGTCTTCCTGATTCTCCTCCCCTCACACAGCAGCTGCTCCTCCTGCTTTACCAGACTCAACTTGCTGACATCTCTTTACATTCTCCTTCCTCTCTCCCTCTTAGAAGAACATAAGCACTGCCATACTGGACAGACAGAAGGTCCGTCAAGCCCAACATCCTGTTTTCAACAGTGGCCAGTTCAGGTCACAAGTACCAGACAAGATCCCAAGACTAAAACAGATTTTATGCTGCTTATCCTAGAGTAAATAATATGGATCATATGGGAAATGCTGGATATAACCATAGGGCCATAGTTTGTATGATTGTCGAGCTTGCAATTGTGCTTTTACAGAAAGGCTTCTGTGAACGGTGGGCATTTATGAGAAATGGCTCATGTGACAGATGGCCTCTTTTAGGTCTTGCAACAGAGGAAGTGAAAGTGTTTGTACAGCAACTGAAATATGAGTTCATGATTGATGGACTGTGTAAAGTAAGGGGATTTCTGGAGGTGCAAAAAGAATGAAAGGGAACAAGTGGATACAGGGACATTAGTGTCGAAAGTGAGAATGACCTTTTATGACCTGCTAAGAGGTAGAATATTCCTGTAAATCTGTCTCTTTGCATAGATACTCATTTTCATCAGCAGTATTTGATTTTCCTTACAATCAGTAGCTCATTTCTCGTAAATCTGTCTTTTACAGTTATTCATAGTAACATAGTAGATGACGGCAGAAAAAGACCTGCACGGTCCATCTAGTCTGCCCACGATAAACTCATATGTGTATACCTTACCTTGATTTGTACCTGTCTTTTTCATGGCACAGACCGTATAAGTCTGTCCAGCAGTATTTCCCGCCTCCCAACCACCAGTCCCGCCTCCCATCACCGGCTCTGGCACAGACCCCGTATAAGTCTGCCCTCCCCTATCCTAGCCTCTCAACCACCAACCCCTCTTCCCCCTGCCACCCAATTTCAGCTAAGCTTCTGCACAGGATTCAGAAGGAATGGATCCACAGAAGCCTGCGCGGCCACATTGGTGATCTGCAAGGGCCGACTTCTACATGGAATGTTGCAACATTCCATGTAGAATCTCCAATAGTAGCAACATTCCATGTAGAATCTCCAACATTCCATGTAGAATCTCCAATAGTAGCAACATTCCATGTAGAAGTCGGCCCTTGCAGATCCACCAATGTGGCCACGCAGGCTTCTGTGGATCCATTCCTTCTGAATCCTGTGCAGAAGCTTAGTTGAAATTGGGTGGCAGGGGGAAGAGGGGTTGGTGGTTGAGAGGCTAGGATAGGGGAGGGCAGACTTATACGGGGTCTGTGCCAGAGCCCGTGATGGGAGGCGGGACTGGTGGTTGGGAGGCGGGAAATACTGCTGGACAGACTTATACGGTCTGTGCCATGAAAAAGACAGGTACAAATCAAGGTAAGGTATACACATATGAGTTTATCATGGGCAGACTAGATGGACCGTGCAGGTCTTTTTCTGCCGTCATCTACTATGTTACTATGAATAACTGTAAAAGACAGATTTACGAGAAATGAGCTACTGATTGTAAGGAAAATCAAATACTGCTGATGAAAATTAGTATCTATGCAAAGAGACAGATTTACAGGAATAAGCATGACGCAGAAACATGTGATTGAAATAGTCTATAAATGAGAACTGTAATCATTGGAACTTAGAGAGAAGTAACACTGTGAAATCGCTATTCGCGTCCAGTTTCCCACTCTCCATGAGAACAAGCTTTGGGAACTGTCTTGATTACATCTGATCTGAAAGAATCATATGCCTTTGTACCCATAACTGATAAGTTATAATAAATGCTTCTTCTCATATAATATGCCTTCTGACTCTCCTTTTTTTTAGTATTGTATAAATACGGTATATTGGTATCGGTGGTGGACACTGCTTACATCTATATAGGAGGTCAGATTAGTTGGAGTCTCGAACACACTAAAAATAAGCAACGGATTTCCCCAAAGTCCATCTTAATAATGGCTTATAGACTTTTCTTTTCAGACACTAGCCAAACCTTTTTTAAACCCCGTAAGTCTGGTAGCACTTTAGAAATGTTGAGTAGTAGTAGTCCGTACCAGAGAGAGAAAGAGAGAGAGAATCAGGGTGGGTGAAAATCCTTCTATTTCTGTTTCTCTCAGTTGCAATTCTCGGTGACAGAAAAGTACAAGGAATACAGTACAGGAACACCATCACCTCTTGGGTTAACATAGCCTTAAGCAGTAGAGTATATATGCTGTGACATTTATTACAATTCCCGTAACCAGAACTGAACACAATACTCAAGGTGAGGTCGTATTATAGAGCGGATATAGAGGCATTATAGTATTTTTGGTCTTATTCACCATCCCTTTCCTAATAATTCCTAGCATCCTATTAGCTTTTTTGGCCACCGCCGCACACTGAGCAGGAGATTTCAGCGTATTGTCTACAGTTCCACCTAGATCTTTTCTTTCTTGGGTGCTAAGGTGGACCTTAGCATCAGGTAACTATGATTTGGGTTGTTCTTCCCAATGTGCATCACTTTGCAATTCCTATATAATAAAAAGCACCTCCAATGTTCTGAAGCTGACTCCGTGGCGCTGTGGAAGTGTAGGGTTCGTAAGTCTGTAACTCAGCGTTTCATTGGCTCTCACTGTCCTGCAACGTCACAAGAATGAAGAACCAATCAACGGTCTGTAAAAAACGCCCAACCCGCCTACCCAGTCCGTCATTGCCACCCAGCGATTCTCCTCTCTCCTCTCTCCCCTGCCCCCCCTCCAGGCACCCACCGAGTCTCCGTCGCTCCTTTGAAAGCCCTGCCCATCTGTAGCCTTCCCTTCCAGTTCGTTCCCTCAGAGTCCTGCCCTTGCGGAAAGAGGAAATGACTTCAGAAGGCGGGACTCAGAGGGAACGAACTGGAAGGGAAGGCTACAGACGGGCAGGGCTTTCAAAGGAACGAAGGAGAATCGGTGGGTGCCTGGAGGGGGGGAGCAGGATAGAGAGGAGAATCGCTGGGTGGCTGGATAGAGGGGGCAGGGGAGAGAAGAGAATCACTGGGTTCCTGGAGGGGGGGGGCAGGGGACAGAGGAGAATCGCTGGGTGCCTGGAGGGGGGGCGGGGAGAGAGGAGAATCGCTGGGTGCCTGGAGGGGGGGGGCAGGGGAGAGAGGAGAATTGCTGGGTGGCTGGATAGAGGGGGCAGGGGACAGAAGAGAATCACTGGGTTCCTGGAGGGGGGGCAGGGGACAGAGGAGAATCGCTGGGTGCCTGGAGGGGGGGCGGGGAGAGAGGAGAATCGCTGGGTGCCTGGAGGGGGGGCCATGGGACAGAGGAGAGTCGCTGGGTGCCTGGAGGGAGGGGGACGCAGGGGAGAGAGGAGAATCGCTAGGTGGTTACAGGGGGGCCATGGGACAGAGGAGAATCGCTGGGTATCTGGAGGGGGGGCAGGGGAGAGAGGAGAATCGCTGGGTGGCTGGATAGAGGGGGCAGGGGAGAGAAGAGAATCGCTGGGTTCCTGGAGGGGGGGGCAGGGGACAGAGGAGAATCGCTGGGTGCCTGGAGGGGGGGCGGGGAGAGAGGAGAAATCGCTGGGTGCCTGGAGGGGGGGGCAGGGGAGAGAGGAGAATTGCTGGGTGGCTGGATAGAGGGGGCAGGGGACAGAAGAGAATCACTGGGTTCCTGGAGGGGGGGCAGGGGACAGAGGAGAATCGCTGGGTGCCTGGAGGGGGGGGCGCAGGGGAGAGAGAAGAATCACTGAGTGGCTACAGGGGGGCCATGGGACAGAGGAGAGTCGCTGGGTGCCTGGAGGGAGGGGGACGCAGGGGAGAGAGGAGAATCGCTAGGTGGCTACAGGGGGGCCATGGGACAGAGGAGAATCGCTGGGTATCTGGAGGGGGGCAGGGGAGAGAGGAGAATCGCTGGGTGCCTGGAGGGGGGCAGGGGAGAGAGGAGAATCGCTGGGTGGCTGGATAGAGGGGGCAGGGGAGAGAAGAGAATCACTGGGTTCCTGGAGGGGGGGGCAGGGGACAGAGGAGAATCGCTGGGTGCCTGGAGGGGGGGCGGGGAGAGAGGAGAATCGCTGGGTGCCTGGAGGGGGGGGCAGGGGAGAGAGGAGAATTGCTGGGTGGCTGGATAGAGGGGGCAGGGGACAGAAGAGAATCACTGGGTTCCTGGAGGGGGGGCAGGGGACAGAGGAGAATCGCTGGGTGCCTGGAGGGGGGGCGCAGGGGAGAGAGAAGAATCACTGAGTGGCTACAGGGGGGCCATGGGACAGAGGAGAGTCGCTGGGTGCCTGGAGGGAGGGGGACGCAGGGGAGAGAGGAGAATCGCTAGGTGGCTACAGGGGGGCCATGGGACAGAGGAGAATCGCTGGGTATCTGGAGGGGGGGCAGGGGAGAGAGGAGAATCGCTGGGTGCCTGGAGGGGGGCAGGGGAGAGAGGAGAATCGCTGGGTGGCTGGATAGAGGGGGCAGGGGAGAGAAGAGAATCACTGGGTTCCTGGAGGGGGGGGCAGGGGACAGAGGAGAATCGCTGGGTGCCTGGAGGGGGGGCGGGGAGAGAGGAGAATCGCTGGGTGCCTGGAGGGGGGGGCAGGGGAGAGAGGAGAATTGCTGGGTGGCTGGATAGAGGGGGCAGGGGACAGAAGAGAATCACTGGGTTCCTGGAGTGGGGGCAGGGGACAGAGGAGAATCGCTGGGTGCCTGGAGGGGGGGGCGCAGGGGAGAGAGAAGAATCACTGAGTGGCTACAGGGGGGCCATGGGACAGAGGAGAGTCGCTGGGTGCCTGGAGGGAGGGGGGCGCAGGGGAGAGAGGAGAATCGCTAGGTGGCTACAGGGGGGCCATGGGACAGAGGAGAATCGCTGGGTATCTGGAGGGGGGGCAGGGGAGAGAGGAGAATCGCTGGGTGCCTGGAGGGGGGCAGGGGAGAGAGGAGAATCGCTGGGTTGGCTGGATAGAGGGGGCAGGGGAGAGAAGAGAATCACTGGGTTCCTGGAGGGGGGGGCAGGGGACAGAGGAGAATCGCTGGGTGCCTGGAGGGGGGGCGGGGAGAGAGGAGAATCGCTGGGTGCCTGGAGGGGGGGGCAGGGGAGAGAGGAGAATTGCTGGGTGGCTGGATAGAGGGGGCAGGGGACAGAAGAGAATCACTGGGTTCCTGGAGGGGGGGCAGGGGACAGAGGAGAATCGCTGGGTGCCTGGAGGGGGGGCGCAGGGGAGAGAGAAGAATCACTGAGTGGCTACAGGGGGGCCATGGGACAGAGGAGAGTCGCTGGGTGCCTGGAGGGAGGGGGCGCAGGGGAGAGAGGAGAATCGCTAGGTGGCTACAGGGGGGCCATGGGACAGAGGAGAATCGCTGGGTATCTGGAGGGGGGGCAGGGGAGAGAGGAGAATCGCTGGGTGCCTGGAGGGGGGCAGGGGAGAGAGGAGAATCGCTGGGTGGCTGGATAGAGGGGGCAGGGGAGAGAAGAGAATCACTGGGTTCCTGGAGGGGGGGGGCAGGGGACAGAGGAGAATCACTGGGTGCCTGGAGGGGGGGCGGGGAGAGAGGAGAATCGCTGGGTGCCTGGAGGGGGGGGCAGGGGAGAGAGGAGAATTGCTGGGTGGCTGGATAGAGGGGGCAGGGGACAGAAGAGAATCACTGGGTTCCTGGAGGGGGGGGCAGGGGACAGAGGAGAATCGCTGGGTGCCTGGAGGGGGGGGGGGCGCAGGGGAGAGAGAAGAATCACTGAGTGGCTACAGGGGGGGCCATGGGACAGAGGAGAGTCGCTGGGTGCCTGGAGGGAGGGGGTGCAGGGGAGAGAGGAGAATCGCTAGGTGGCTACAGGGGGGCCATGGGACAGAGGAGAATCGCTGGGTATCTGGAGGGGGGGCAGGGGAGAGAGGAGAATCTCTGGGTGCCTGGAGGGGGGCAGGGGAGAGAGGAGAATCGCTGGGTGGCTGGATAGAGGGGGCAGGGGAGAGAAGAGAATCACTGGTTCCTGGAGGGGGGGGGCAGGGGACAGAGGAGAATCGCTGGGTGCCTGGAGGGGGGGGCGGGGGGAGAGGAGAATTGCTGGTGCCTGGAGGTGGGGGGGGCAGGGGGAGAGAGGAGAATTGCTGGGTGGCTGGATAGAAGGGGGCAGGGGACAGAAGAGAATCACTGGGTTCCTGGAGGGGGGGCAGGGGACAGAGGAGAATCGCTGGGTGCCTGGAGGGGGGGCGCGGGGGAGAAGAGAAGAATCATGAGTGGCTACAGGGGGGCCATGGGACAGAGGAGAGTCGCTGGGTGCCTGGAGGGGGGGGGGCGCAGGGGAGAGAGGAGAATCGCTGGGTGGCTACAGGGGGGCCATGGGACAGAGGAGAATCGCTGGGTATCTGGAGGGGGGGCAGGGGAGAGAGGAGAATCGCTGGGTGCCTGGAGGGGGCAGGGGAGAGAAGAGAATCACTGGGTTCCTGGAGGGGGGGGGCAGGGGACAGAGGAGAATCGCTGGGTGCCTGGAGGGGGGGGCGCAGGGGAGAGAGAAGAATCACTGAGTGGCTGGAGGGGGAGCAAGGGACAAAGGAGATAGTCTCATTCTCTCTCTGTCACACACACACTCGCACATTCACTCTCTCGCTCTCACACACAGTCATTGTCAAACACACTCTGTCAAACATACACACTCCGAGGAAAACCTTGCTAGCGCCCGTTTCATTTCTGTCAGACACAGGCCTTTTTCACTAGTGTCCACATTAAATTTCACCTGCCATTTGGATGCCCAGTCTTCCACTTTCCTAAGGTCTTCCTGCAATATTTCACAGTTCGGACATGTTTTAACAACTTTGCATACTTTTGTGTCATCTGCAAATTTAATCACCTCACTCGTAGTTCCGATTTCCATTTCATTTATAAATATATTGAATAGCACCAGTCCCAGTACAGATCCCTGCGGCACTCCACTGTTCACCCTCCTCCATTGAGAGAAATGACAATTTAACTCTACCCTCTGTTTTCTGTCCAATAACCAATTCCTAATCCACACCAGAACCTTGCCTCCTATCCCACGACTCTTTAATTTTCTCAGGAGTCTCTCATGAGGAACTTTATCAAAAGCTTTCTGAAAATCTAGATACACTACATCAACCGGCTCACCTTTATCCACATGTTTATTCAAGCCTTCAAAGAAATGAAGCAAATTGATGAGGCAAGACTTCCCTCGGCTGAAACCATGCTGACTCTGTCTCATTAAACCATATTTGTCTACGTGTTCTGTAATTTTATTCTTTATAATAAATTCCACTATTTTTCCCGGCACTGAATTCAGGCTTACTGGTCTGTAATTTTCCCAGATCGCTCAGTAACCATTTTCAAAAATCGGCATTCCACTGACCACTCTCCAATCTTCAGATACTATGGACGATTTTAATGATAGGTTACGGATCACTAACAGCAGACGAGAAATTTCACGTTTGAGTTCTTTCATTACCCAAGATTTCTTTCAGTTCCTCCACATTGTCACCCTTGAAAACCATTTCTGGTACATCTTCTCCCATAAAGACCGAAGCAAAGAATTCATTCAATATCTCCTCTATGGCTTGGCCTCCCTAGTGCCTCTTTTGCTCCGTAGTGATGTAACAGTCCCACAGATTCCCTCACAGCCTAAATGCTTGACCCTTAATTTGTTTTTAGCATTAAATTGTAGAATATGGGCCCAGCCATGAGCCTTAAGACCAGGGCCTAAGAATAAACAGTTAGCTAATTTGGGTGACTTAAAAACTTATGAGATGCTTGTAAATATGGGACCCCAGGTAACATGCTGGACATGACCTAGGGCCATATATGAAGCTGAATAAGTCTGGATATCTGTGTGTGGAGCTAGGCCTCAATGGGTTAAAAGGACAAACGAAAAAGTGCTTGCAATTGTCATTTACAGAAAATACTGAGATGATTTACTGGAAAAGCTCAAGTGACAGATGTTCTGTTACTGAATGTGATACGAGATAAGGATTTTGATGTCAGTTGCAAGCAGTTTGAATAAGGAACTGAAATGTGAATTTCTGAGAATGGGTTATAGACTTTGCACTGTTTTAGGAGAATTTGGAAGTAGGTAAACAGGTAAAACAGTGGAGGAGTGGCCTAGTGGTTAGGGTGGTGGACTTTGGTCCTGAGTTCGATTCCCACTTCAGGCACAGGCAGCTCCTTGTGACTCTGGGCAAGTCACTTAACCCTCCATTGCCCCATGTAAGCCACATTGAGCCTGCCATGAGTGGGAAAGCGCAGGGTACAAATGTACCAAAAATAAAATAGATACTATTGGAGATTCTACATGGAATGTTGTGACTATGGGAGATTCCACATGGAATGTTGCTACTATTTGAGGTTCTGTTGCTACTATTGGAGATTCTACTTGGAATGTTGCTACTATTGGAGATTCTACATGGAATTTTGCTATTCCACTAGCAACATTCCATGTAGAAGGCTGCGCAGGCTTCTGTTTCTGTGAGTCTGACGTACGTGCAGGACGTCAGACTCACAGAAGCAGAAGCCTGTGCAGCCACATTGGTGATCTGCAAGGGCCGACTTCTACATGGAATGTTGCTAGTGGAATAGCAACATTCCATGTAGAATCTCCAATAGTAGCAACAGTGGAGGAGTGGCCTAGTGGTTAGGGTGGTGAACTTTGGTCCTGGGGAACTGAGGAACTGAGGAACTGAGTTCGATTCCCACTTCAGGCACAGGCAGCTCCTTGTGACTCTGGGCAAGTCACTTAACCCTCCATTGCCCCATGTAAGCCGCATTGAGCCTGCCATGAGTGGGAAAGCGCAGGGTACAAATGTAACAAAAATAAAATAGATACTATTGGAGATTCTACATGGAATGTTGTGACTATGGGAGATTCCACATGGAATGTTGCTACTATTTGAGGTTCTGTTGCTACTATTGGAGATTCTACATGGAATGTTGCCACTATTGGAGATTCTACATGGAATGTTGTGACTATGGGAGATTCCACATGGAATGTTGCTACTATTTGAGGTTCTGTTGCTACTATTGGAGATTCTACTTGGAATGTTGCTACTATTGGAGATTCTACATGGAATGTTGCTATTCCACTAGCAACATTCCATGTAGAAGGCTACGCAGGCTTCTGTTTCTGTGAGCCTGACGTCCTGCACATACGTGCAGGACGTCAGACTCACAGAAGCAGAAGCCTGCGCGGCCACATTGGTGATCTGCAAGGGCCGACTTCGCTAGTGGAATAGCAACATTCAATGTAGAATCTCAAATAGTAGCAACAGTGGAGGAGTGGCCTAGTGGTTAGGGTGGTGGACTTTGGTCCTGGGGAACTGAGGAACTGAGTTTGATTCCCACTTCAGGCACAGGCAGCTCCTTGTGACTCTGGGCAAGTCACTTAACCCTCCATTGCCCCATGTAAGCCGCATTGAGCCTGCCATGAGTGGGAAAGCGCAGGGTACAAATGTAACAAAAAATATAAATAAAATGAGAATGACCCTGAATAATCAGAAATAAGATGATTTACTAATAAATAGAAAAACAGATGGTCGAAAGAAGAAGTTTAATAAACCATTTGGGGAACAAGAAAAAGGCGGTCTGAACTGACGTATGCCCTCTAGAACTAATGGAACACTTACCCTACATAAGTCTTAGCTTTAATCAATAGAATTCAGAGATGTCATACTGAGTATTCACGTCTTGTGACCAGTGTAACGCTCTCTATGAGAACCAAGCCTGAGGCCTGTTTTGATTGATTTACCTAGAATTGCTGTACCACTTAACCTGAAATCAGATTAATAACAAAGCCTTCTGAGTCTGTCTCTCCTTCTTTACAGTAGATTAAAACATTCTATGTGCTGCAGTGGTGGACACTGTTAGCTTCTATATAGAACTGTGTTTATATATTTATAGATGAGGGAGAGCAGATAGACTGGAGCCTTTAACTTACATGCTGAAGACACCCTTTGTTCTGGGAAAAGAGAAGTACCAAAAGGGTGCAGGCATTTCAGAGAAAAGAGAAGTCATAAAAACCTCATAAACAAGATAATGTGGTTTAACAACCTAAAGGGGAATAACATAAGGGAAATAGATCCTGGGAAAAAGAGAACTGTATGGACCTCTGTGGAAAGTACCTAGTAAAAGTGGAAAATAACTTGCAGAAGTAAATGAATTGTTAGCTTGTCAATTTTAGTATATAAACAGCTTGATCAGAGTATTACTTTGGAGAAACGAGGGCGGCCAACACTTTTGTGTAGTAGTTCCGTTCTCCCAATGAGAAAATCATTGATTGTATTTGTATTGGGTAAGTAATAAAAATTGCTTTTCTCAAATGTGGCCTTCCTAGTCTTTTATCCCCTCAAATTGTGGGTGGCTGGTACATAGGAATTTGGGGTGGTGATAAAAGGAATAGAATAATTAAAAACAACATCTAAGCTGCCAAATTCCAAATTTGTCCTCTAGGTCAGTCAGCAGAGTCGACGGAACTTCCCTAAGTTCGTATAGAACCCTCGGATGGATTCCATCTGGCCACGTTGCTTTGTCTAACTTTAGTTTAGCCAGCTCCTCACAAGCACAGTCCTCTGAAAATCATTTAGGGTCTACCACATCTCCATTTGTACTTGTGTTTCTCTTCTAGGTCCTGCTCCTGGCCCTTCAGCTGTGAACACAGAACAAAAATATTTCTCATTCCACATTATCAGCTTCTACATATTTCACCACTTCACCTTTGAGTCTCACAATGCCGCTTGGGCACTTCCTTCTATCACTAACATATCTAAAAAGTCTTGTCCCCTCATTTTAACGTTTTGGCTATTTTTTTCTTCCATTTGCATCTTTCCTTTCCTGACTACTTTACCAACTTCTCGTAGCTTTTCTACATATTGTAGCCTGTCTTCCTCTTCCTGTGATCTCTTGTAGTACATTGGCTATCCTTCAATATTCCGGTAGCATGTTTGATTTTAAGTAAGATATTACCAATAATAGCTCTACAAGTTCATTTTGTGGTTCCATCATACTCAGGGATATATACCATCTGGGCCAGGTTTACTGAGATTTATGTTGTTCTGTTTTAGAAAGGTTTGGACAAATTCCTGGAGGTAAAGTCCATGAACCATTTTTAAGGTCGACCTGTGGAAAGTCACTGCTTATCTTTGGGTTAAGTAACATGGAACCTTTCTACTTTTTAGGATCCTTCCAGGTACATTTGACCAGGATTAGCCATTGTTGGAAACAGGATACTGGGCTAGACGGATCTTGAAGGATAATTTTTATGTTTTTATGTAGTCTTCTGCTGGTATCATTTTTCAAACAGGAACAAGTCCTGGAAGAGAAGGATCCTGGACTCCCTTCTTCCATGTTGATATGTTAGGAGAATAAATCCATCTGGAATCTAATTCATTCTGAGTACCTCCCTGTGTCCCTGAGTGTACTTCTTGGTTTGTGTTTCAGATGCGGGTGACGTTTGAAGACATCACTGTCTCTTTCTCCCAGGAGGAGTGGGAGTATTTAGATGAAGGGCAGAAGGAGCTTCACAGGGAGGTGATGAAGGAGAATTATGAGATCCTGATGTCTCTAGGTAAGGATTGCATTATCTGCATTTTTAGAAGACAGAGGGGCTGATTTCTTATGGTTCCAAAGTGAGGACACTTCCTGAAAATGAAATCACACAACAGTCTGTATACACATTTAGGTCTAATATCCAACCGGTTAGTTTAGAGGCAGACAGGCAGGCAGCAAAAAGTCTGTCTTAACTTTATTTGCTAAGGTTAGTCAGGTGCTGGTCTTAATAGTGGAGTGGAGGAGTGATCTAGTGGTTAGGGTGGTTGACTTTGGTCCTGGGGAACTGAGGAACTGAGTTCGATTCCCACTTCAGACACAGGCAGCTCCTTGTGACTCTGGGCAAGTCACTTAACCCTCCATTGCCCCAGGTACAAATAAGTACCTGTATATAATATGTAAGCCGCATTGAACCTGCTATGAGTGGGAAAGCGTGGGGTACAAATGTAACAAAAAAAAAATATTGGTCAGTGCTTCTGGGTGATCACTGATGGCCAGATATTGAATGCCTGGAGCCACACATGCCACGACATTGCATATCTGGTGTCAGTTCAGCCCAGCCCATGACTGTACTTACATAGAGGGGCATAATCAAATAGCACCGGCCATCTCCATGGGCAGCCATCTCCGGGGCCAGCGCTGTAAGTGGGCGGAGCCAACCATATTTTTGAAAAAGAAGGTCGGCCATAATACGGTTGGTCCCGGCCAAATGTCAGAGCTCGCCGGATTTCAGATGGCCGGCATCGATTTTCAGCCATAATGGAAAATAATGCCGGTGATCAAAAACCCGGCCAAATCTAAGGCATTTGGCCGTGGGAGGAGCCAGCATTTGTAGTGCACTGGCCCCCCTCACATGCCAGGACACCAACCAGGCACCCTAGGGGGCACTTCTAAAAATTTTAAATAAAAATAGCTCCCAGGTGCATAGCTCCATTACCTTACCTTGGTTGTATTTATTTATTGCATTTGTATCCCACAGTTTCCCACCTCTTTGCAGGCTCAATGTGGCTTACAATACATCATGAATGGTGGAAACATATAAGAAAATAGACATTTAGTGTTACAGAAGGATCTTGGGTAACATGGTAATGATAAAGCATGATAATAGTATAACAAGCAAGTATTATAAGACAATTCTGGATATATGTGGAGGAGTTCACATTTGTTGATCTTTGTGGTATGCCTTGTTAAAGAGATGGGTCTTCAGTAGTTTGCAGAAGTCAGTTAGTTCACAGATCATTTTTAAGTTGCGTGGCAGCGCGTTCCAGAATTGTGTGCTCAAGTAGGAAAAGGTAGACGCATGCATTAGTTTGTATTTTAGACCTTTACAGTTGGGGAAGTGAAGATTAAGGAATGTGCGGGATGATTTTTTAGCATTCCTGGGTGGTAGGTCTATCAGGTCTGACATGTAGGCTGGGGCATCTCCGTGAATGATTTTGTGAACTAGAGTACATATTTTGAACGTGATGCGTTCTTTAAGTGGGAGCCAGTGTAGCTTTTCTCCTAGGGGTTTAGCACTTTCATATTTTGATTTACCGAATATGAGTCTAGCTGCAGTGTTCTGGGCTGTCTGAAGTTTCCTGATTATTTGCTCTTTGCAGCCAGCGTAGAGTGCGTTGCAGTAGTCTAGATGACTGAGTACCATTGATTGTACCAGGTTACGGAAGACGGTCCTTGGGAAAAAAGGTCTTACTTTTTTAAATTTCCACATTGAGTGGAACATCTTCTTGGTTGTGTTTTTCGCGTGACTCTCAAGTATTAGGTGTCGATCAATGGTAACTCCAAGAATTTTTAGGATGTCTGAAATTGGAAGATTCAGTTTTGGTGTGTTAATGGTGGTGAATTTGTTCGTGTTACGTTGAGAGGTGAGTATTAGGCATTGGGTTTTTTCTGCATTGAGTTTCAGTTGAAATGCATCCGCCCATGAATGCATGATATGTAGACTTTGGTTGATGTCATTGGAAATTTCCTTTAAATCTTGTTTAAATGGGATGTAGATCGTTACGTCGTCTGTGTATATGTATGGGTTGAGGTTTTGGTTTGATAGTAGTTTGGCCAAGGGTATCATCATTAAGTTGAATAAGGTCGGTGAGAGGGGGGATCCCTATGGAACTCCGCATTCAGGTATCCATGTGGCTGATATAGTCGAATTAGATGTCACTTGGTATGATCGTGTGGTTAGGAACCCCTTGAACCAATTGAGAACATTGCCTCCAATTCCAAAGTACTCGAGGATATGTAATAGTATTCCATGATCAACCATGTCGAAGGCGCTCGACATGTCAAATTGAAGAAGTAGTATGTTCTTGCCAGTTTCAATCATTTGTTTGAATTAAGTCATGAGAGTAACTAGTACTGTTTCAGTTCTGTGGTTAGACCGAAATCCTGACTGGGAATCGTGTAGTATTGAGAATTTGTTTAAATAGTTTGTGAGTTGTTTGGTCACCATCCCTTCCATTAGTTTGGTTATTAAGGGAATGGATGCTACTGGCCTGTAGTTGGTTAGTTCACTAGCACTTTTCTTTGCAAACCCCACTCCCCACAACTCTACACCATTACCATAGCCCTAAGGGGTGAAGGGGGG
The DNA here is from genome assembly GCF_901765095.1 of Microcaecilia unicolor. Taxonomy (NCBI): domain Eukaryota; kingdom Metazoa; phylum Chordata; class Amphibia; order Gymnophiona; family Siphonopidae; genus Microcaecilia; species Microcaecilia unicolor. The sequence goes on from NC_044031.1 coordinate 4,182,116, forward strand.
CACCTACATGTGGGTACAGTGGGTTTTGGGTGGGTTTTGGAGGGCTCCCATTTACCACCACAAGTGTAACAGGTAGGGGGGGTAAGGGCATGGGTCCACCTGCCTGAAGTGCACAGCACCCACTAAAAACTGCTCCAGGGACTTGCATACTGCTATCAGGGAGCTGGATATGACATTTGAGGCTGGCATTAAGACTGGAAAAAAAATGGGGGGTTTTTGTTTTGGGTGGGAGGAGGTTGGTGACCACTGGGGGAGTAAGGGGAGGTGATTCCCGATTCCCTCCAGTGGTCATTTGGTCAGTTGGGGCTCCTTTTTGAAGCTTGGTCCTGAGTAAAAAGGGACCAAGTAAAGGCGGCGAAATGCTCGTCAAGCCTGGCTTTTTTCTTTCCATTATCATGCAAAGCTGGCCATCTCGTGAGCACGCCCCCGTCCCGCCTTCACTACCCTACTGACATGCCCCCTTGATGTATTGCTGGCTCCGTGACGGAAAGCAGTTGAATCCGGCCAAAATCGGCTTTCGATTATACCGATTTGGCCGGTTTCAGGAGATCGCCGGCCATCTCCCGATTTGTGTCGAAAGATGGCCGGCGATCACTTTCGAAAATGAGCTGGATAGTAACATAGTAGATGACGGCAGAGACAGACCTGTACGGTCCATCCAGTCTGCCTAACAAGATAAACTCATATGTGCTACTTTATGTGTACTCCTGACCTTGATTTGTATCTCAAACCACAGTGAGATCCACAAGAATATGATCGTAACCAAATACACTTTCTACATAGGAGGAAAAAGCCTCAAATGTATAGGGAGAGCTCTGTTGTTGAAATTTACAACTCAAAGGAGATCCACTGAATCATCACGGGCAAAAAAACCCTCCTACAAAAAGCTTCTGTGCTCGCAATAACCGCCTTAACCCCGACTCCGAGGAGGTACGCTTTTTAAATTTTAGGAGGAGGGGGTTGCTGGTGCTGGGAGGGAGGACGGGCGGGCCGGCGGGCGGGGGGCCTGTTGCTCGTTGGGTTGGAGGGAGGGCGGGAGGAAGGTCGAACTGGGAGGGAGAGTGGGCGGACCAGTGATGGCGATGGCGCGCGTGCCAAGGGAGAGGGCTCTGCGTGCCCTCTCTGGCACGCGTGCCATAGGTTCGCCATCACTGCCCTATACATTTGAGGCTTTTTCCTCCTACTTAGAAAGTGTATTTGGTTACAATCATATTCTTGTGGATATCACTGTGGTTTGAGTTGAATTTAATTTTATGATATCCTTAACAGCTCTGGGTATTCATTTACTTGATTTGTATCTGCCATTTTCAGGGCACAGACCGTAGAAGTCTGCCAATCACTAGCCCCGTCTCCCAACCAATAGCCCCGCCTCCCACCACCGGTGCTGCCACCCAATCTCTGCTAAGCTTCTGAGGATCCCTTCCTTCTGAATAGGATTCCTTTATGTTTATCCCACGCATGTTTGAATTCCGTTACCGTTTTCATCTCCACCACCTCTCGCGGGACAGCATTCCAAGTATTCACCACTCTCTCTGTGAAAAAATACTTCCTGACATTTTTCTTGAGTCTGCCCCCCTTCAATCTCATTTCATGTCCTCTCGTTCTACTGCCTTCCCATCTCCGGAAAAGGTTCCTTTGTGGATTAGTACCATTCAAATATTTGAACGTCTGTATCATATCACCCGTTTCTCCTGTCCTCCAGGGTATACATGTTCAGTTCAGCAAGTCTCTCCTCATACGTCTTGTAACGCAAATCCCATACCATTTTTGTAACTTTTTTTTTGCACTGCTTCAATTCTTTTTACATCCTTAGCAAGATACAGCCTCCAAAACTGAACACAATACTCCAGGTGGGGCCTCACCAAGGACTTGTATAGGGACATCAACACCTCCTTTCTTCTGCTTTCACACCTCTATACAGCCTAGCATCCTTCTGGCTATTGTTGAGAATTGAGGGGTCCCAAGCCCCCCCAAGAAGGCTAGAGTGACCTTAATCTGACTCCATCTCCAAATAGCATTAGTACTGGGGTAATCAGGGAGTTGTGAAGTTCTAAGAGGAATTGCCACTGAGAAAGACGTTAGGTCTAAGGGACCCGCATTAGTCCGCCTCTCAGCACTGGCAAGGAATAGATACCAGCCTTATGACAAACTGGATTTAGGTTACAAGTTATACAATGCAGCGAATGATAGCCTGATACAGCAAAAGCGTTTATACTTACTGCCTTTCATCATTAAGTGAAGCCCACAAATCATCATTTGGAATGAGGAGTTTATTTGCCAAGGTATAAATCAAATCAGTGATTGACAACAAGCATGTACAATCAATTAATTATAGGAATATAATACGTTGCAAACAGGGGTTAATTATTTGCTAATCTTTTATAATTTCTTTTACCAATTAGAGGTTTTACAAGGGAAAGCAATTAGGTAATTTGTTAATTCTGCTGGACACATTGGTTTCCCTTGGAGAGAGAGTGGCAACCCTTTTCTCTCTAACTCAAACCAGGAACTACCCTGAATTTTATAGGTGCCCTCAGGATATGGGTAATATGACAGTAGATATACCTGATTGGATCTATGCTAATGTCATGGTTGTCACTGATTGGCTCATGCTCATGAGTAGCTTCTATCTTGCTAACATGGTTTTATCTTTAGCTCGCTTGATCACAAATCTTAAGCAAGACCCTGCTCACAGGAAAGTCTCCCTCCTCTCTTGGACAGCTAGTTCCCTATTTTCTCTGCACCTGGCATGACTCACTCATTGCTCAACTTGTTTTTCTAACTTACATTAGAGAAAATTCCACTTTGTAACAGATACGGGCTTCCATTTTGTGTTGAAATCCTCCATTTTGTTTCCATATCTATTAACTTAATTTTTAAGCCTCAATCCGGGCTACAAACTAGGCCATACTTTTCCAGTAAGCTCCCAGTTATGTCAGCCATCAGATTTCTGACTCAGCCAAGGTCTGTAATAGCCTGAGCTCTATGACTGGGCCCTCCACCATTCTAGTGGGGGGGGGGTCTCTGGCTGTACCATAATTATACATTCCCCACTTGTCACCCCCTCTGAGGAGGGGTGACACAAAGCTCGTCAAGCTCGTCATCATCCATTCCAGAGGGTGGCAAACTATCAAACGAGAGGGTGAGTTTTGGTCTTACAAATTGCTAGAAGGTATGGTGCAAGATAGGAAACTTCATTCTCAGGTGATATATTATTTGGGGCATATGGAATTCTCGTTATATTACCCAACCCCTTGGGCCTTAATCCTGATGTCATCTCTCTTGAGACTTACTCAAACCTGTAGTGAGGGAGGTTTTATGAATGGGACAAATCCATGAGTTCATCTACAAAATCTCATGAAGTATCGGTATGTGGGTAATAACAATTTCAGGTGGATCGTACCAATAAACACTTTCAGGTCTTTCTATGGCTTCTATTGTATCTATAGCATAGTGCATGGGGAGATAATCTAATGTATCTATCTCAGTGGTCTTGAGAAGGAACAGTGGTTTCGATTAAGCATTGTTATGGGCTCAACAAATATATGGTTAGTACTCTGTTTGCAGGCTGTTTAAGGTTGTAGGTATTCAGAATCCTTAAACAGGTCGGAATTCCTGGACCTTACTATTACTCATCATTGGCATCCAATCATGAGCACTAAAAAGTGGATAGCAAGTATGGGGTTGCCTCATACAGCAAAAAGGGTCAATCCTAGGAAAATTTATATTAACAAAGGTCATGCATGGATCTTGACATATGCATAATGACCTGGAAGTATGGGAAGCATTTTATATATCCGTTACCCCACTTGGAGCTTAGTCAAACCTACAGAAAGACATGCAGCTTAAGTAAGCCTACACCAAAGTTAAACAATTGCATAACTGGTTGATACTAACAGGGTTTACACCTACATTATGATATCATAGCCAGTATTAGGGTTTGATATTACCCTTGTATCTGAGCAATATCAACTTCAATTTAAATTACATAAACAGAAATAACGGGGAAACTCTTAGAAAAACAATTAGAACAATACAGGAAATATTAGGAAAATAAAAATAAAACCTTTTCAATATATAGACAGGATTACTGCTAAACTGAAAATAAAACAAAATATGAATCTATAATGTCCATAAACAGCAACAGTAATTCTCAAATTAAGTATCAGTTCTGAATTCTCTTTCATCGATCATGGTTGAGGCGGTGGAAGCGCTGAAGAATCTGGACGGAGATCTGGAAGATCTAACAGGGCTGGGTTTTCAGGCTGGCCTGCTGAAGGAAGTGGCCGGTCTTGAGATGGTTAGGCTGGTAACATCTGGTTCTACGGCTGAGTAAACCCGTATATCTTTCCCATGGACCCAAGACTTGTGGTCCAGTAGTTTGCAAGGTGTAAAGATTATTGCCACAACCTTGGGGGATCTAACATCATTTGGGCCTGGATAGATCTTGAAGACGTACTTGTGGTGTACAAACTTGGATCTTGCCATGTCTTTATTCTAGGCATGCACCATCATAATCAGTCCATCAAGAGTCAGAGGCTGGCAAAGGAATAAGCAAAATAACTGTATGCCTAAATGATACATTGCTATATCTTGGTGGGCATAATATATAGATGTCAAGAGACATGAAAGACAATGTAAACATGGAGAAAACAGTGCTAATTAAGTGCAAAAGCAAAAGCGAAACCATAAGGGTTCAATAATGAAAAGCCAATTTACATAAATAGCAATAGTATATATGAAATTATATCTCCTGATTGGTAGGGATCAGAGCTTCAACTGCAACCTTCTTAATACTAGGAATTGGGATTTGCATAATATATCCCCACTTCTGGCTTGCATAATGTGCAAGACAGATTGGTAATTACTACTAACAGAAGATCAAATAACAATAGGTAACTATATGGAACAAAAGAAAAGGGTAGGAAAAAAAACAATTAAAATTTAGAGATGATGTTGATTGTTCAAGTTATAGATGTATGGAGGGTAAGGAATGTGGTGCACAAAAATAGTCAAAAGGCACAGGCAATGCGTTGCAATCTATCGCCAGTAGATATGGAATCTTCACTTACCTGGCAGGGGAGATTAGTCCATGATCCAGAAGGTGGCGCTCCCAGGGTGAGGCACGGCCATTGCACTCAGGCTTTGCTGACCCCTGCGATTTCCCCACATGCGGGAAACTCGACTGCATAATTTCTGGTAGGGTTGGGCCCTCAGCTGCAGGAGGCCAGCAGGACTTACAAGTTAGATGATTCAGAAAGAAGGGTAGCTTAGGAAATAGTCATAGTCAAAGCAGAAGACTAATGTGCAGAGATTTAAAACTCATAACTAGTCCAGATGATGGAAGTATCTTCTGGAATCACGGTTGCTGTCTGTTGTAATAGAGAGCTCATACGTAAAGTGACATGTAGGTTCTGGAAAAGATGAGCCTGCAAAAATATTTAATACAGCAGAATATTTAAGAGCATAACCAAGAAGGTCTAAATTAATGACATCATTTGGACAAAAGAAAATTCTCATTGCAGGAGGTGGCGCCTTTTTTTCATGCCAGAGTTCAGTGGCAGCAGAAGTACCAAACTGGAATAGAGGCGGTAGGTCAGGATTTGGATTAGCAGTCTTCACTCAACCTACAGGACTTAATAAATAGAGCTGATATAAGAAGTAATATCTAGTAGTCAAATCTCAGCACAGCACCATTAGAAAGAAAAATCAAAGAATGCATTGTCAGTTCCTTGGGGCACCAGTAGGTGGAGCATAGTCTCAATATAGAAAATCACAAGTTACAAGTAGAAAACAATTTTTTTCTGTAGATAAGATTTTGCTGGCACAGGAAGTCAGTAGAGTCTGAGGAAACATTGTGGTCAGAGTCTGCTCCAGGAAAATGCAGCCTTTAATATGATATTTAGAGAGATAGAGAAAAGCCAATATCAGAAATGTAAAAACTATATATTTCTATGAGGGCTCCTCACGTGACCTTTACAAGGTTTAAATAGGTCGAATGAGAAGGACAATAACCTATAGTCCTCTGTAACAGTTCAGAACCAATTTGGAAAATAAAAATTATATTAAATTTTAAACTGATCCTTTCTATGCTTTCACAATTTGGGCCCTAAATTATGACAGCATATCAAGATTCACATTCAGAGGGATAGCTAAAATAAGCTTATATATTCCCAGGAATCAATTTACAATTTAGAGTATATTTTAAATACAGAGGAGGAGCCGCCTCATAAGCAGGAGACAAGTAGGAGGATTTCTTAAAACATTATAGTAAAATTCAAAAAATCAAAGATATAATAACAATTTTTATTAATGCAATAAATGCACAAATTGACCAGTAGGCTATGTTCATATGATAAATGGAACAGCTTGTAAGCTTACGTTGTAAATTGAATTCTAAACAAAGAGTAGCAAGGATAACACAGAATCATAGAATAACCCATCTAGTCATTAAAAATCTGAAACACGTAATGAATTCCTGTATCATATACTGAGTTCAAAGCTTTTGCAAAAATGAACTTAAGAGAAAATAAGAACTACAAGGGTTAATCTCTGTCATTCGGTCCTAAGGAAATCACGAAATAACGGTGCTTCCTGTGTCTAATTTGAGTTTACTGCTCACTGCAAGCATTGGATATTATGGTGACTGAAAATAGGGCTATACATCAAACAAAAACTGTAAGTTGAAGTTTTCATATTAATACTTCATGCTGGTGTAATAGAATTAATACTTCAGGAGAGGAAAAGGAGGACAAGAAGGTTATTACTTTATCTGCTTCCAGAGATACGGTTCTCAATGAAGAGGAAACTGGCAATTGTAACCAGTCTTATCTGAACATAGCTCTGAAATAATAGCAACCTGAATTACTTTAGTTCTGATTTACCAGTTAGTTATGTTATGCAAGGGTTAATCTCTAAACCCTATCGAGAACCAAAAATGCTGGAACTCTATACAATAATATATCTTAAAACTATAAATCTTTAAGAGGCAGGGAAGGAAGTTTGAAAGTACTAGATAAGACGTGAAAAGAAAAATTAAAACAGTTAATTCATTCTTACGGAACACATCCCCAATAGAGAACCAGGAAGTGAACATCAGCACTAGTTATTTTAAACAACGGCACAAATAAACAGTGTTTTAGATGGCATATAATATAGAACCTTTCATAGTAAATATCTGGAATAATTAAGCAATTTTCAATGAACACATACGCGGACACACACCTATAAAATTAAAACTAAAAAGTGCTTGCATTTCTAGTGAAAGCAATTTACCAGAAGTCAAAAACAATCAGGTATTTAACATCACGTCACAAATCAAACAAACATTGCTTAAATGAAATAATATACAATCCTGGAAAAAACACTCCTTTGAGATTTACTACCACTGCAGTTGATAGGCAATCTCGCAGAGTAACCTTAAAGCACTAATTTAAAAGAAATGATTCCTTAATAACTAGGTGGTTTAGTTTATGCTATTTATGACAGGACACACAGAAACATACAGACATACAGACGTAAAATTAAAACTGTAACCTAATCCTGATACGTAGAAAACTTAAAGTTCAGAAGAGGAAGCGAGATATTTCTAAATGTAGTTTAAAACCAATCATTGGAATTGTGCACGGTTAAGGAATTGTTTAGGGTTTCAAAACAAAAAACATAAAAATAAATATTCCAGTAGTCAATCACAAGTCACAGCACACTAACAGAAAAGGAAAACCACACTCATACACAGACACAGTTATTGTCCCACATACAGAGGTGTCCCTGTGTACTGAGGACAAAATCTTAATCCTAAATTTGGTAAAATAAAACATTTAAATTAAAGCTAATCCAACAGGCTATGACAGTATATAACGGCAAGCTTAATAGTAACACATATAATAAATGAAAATATACTCACGATTCGTGCAACTTAATCTCCAGCGCAGAAAATCAATTGAGAAAGAGGATAGTTGGCGGGATCACTATGCCCTTCCGAACTCTTGGTGGCATAGGGATGTCAACCGCAAAATAGAAAGGTCTGTTTCGGAAAGTCCTTACCAGAGATCTGAATAGATGTTAGATCACCAGTATCTGGTGTTGGGTGCGGAGAGGAAGATATGATATAATGGGTAGTGAACAACCTCACCCAATATGTATAATAATGGGATCTAGTGAGCAAGTGGTCTACAAATAAGTTTCAGATCTGTAACATGCTATAGAAAAATGAACTAGAGTAATAATATATATATTGACCAGACCTAGAATCTGGTACAAGGTCAGTGGTTCAAAAGGCAGCTTCAGGGATAACAAGGAGACCTAGAAATGAGAATGTGCTAACAAAACATCGAATGATTATCCTGATAGAACATGCAGAGACATAACACAATCATACTCACGCATCTATTAATGTACTCCAACATAGGGACCCAAAAATAAAAATTACTAATTGGCGGAAAGCTCAACGCTTTTGCCGCAGGTTAAATTGACAGACAAATGAAAGTTAAAGAGCAGTAAAGTGTGCAAGAGTAATCAGTGTCAGCTATTATATATACTACTCTATCCCCAATCAATGCATACTACTCTCCAGAGTGTGCTTCTAAAGGCAGGAATGAACTCTGTTTCTACAGCCTGCCAAGAATCGTCGCGGTTGCTATTGGCCACGGGTTCCAACCCATGATAGAGCCCCCAAAAAGGGACAGTGCCACGACTCCCAAAAGAACCCAAAAGACCCGCGAATAAGGTCTCATGAATCGAAGAGCAGCGGTCCAATGGGTTTTCGCTGATTAGGAAGCGTCCCAGTTACAACTAATCACCCCAATGGGCCTTCAAAGCTTTGGAAGCGTCTCGGTTACAACAAAGCATTCAAAAATTTTTGTGGCTAGGAAGCGTCCCACATTGCAACTATCCGTACTAAAAATTTTATGGTTAGGAAGCGTCCCACATTGCAACTAACCGTTCATAAATATGAAAAAGGCCCTCGTCAACTAGTCCAAACTTGCAACTTAAAACGTTAGACGTCTCTTTATTGTTCCAGCGCGCATCTGTACTAGGTAACTCATGTGCGGGCAATAATCCAAGACTAGCAGGCCACTCCAAAAATGGAATGGAAATTCTGCTCAAAATCTAATAATTGAGATACCGTCATCCATTGAAGGGTCTCAGATCCTCCCATGGGTGTAAGCCCCAGGCATCGATATCAAAGCCAATGGTTATAGCGTGACACAGGGAGAAAAGAAAATAATAAAAGAATAGCATATCCCAGGGAAGAGCCCCTAAAACCTACTTTAGAGGTGGTAAAAACAGAAAGAAATAAAAAGGAAATAAATATTTTAAAGTAAAACAAAACAAATGTAAGCTCATCAGGAAAGGTACAACCATAAAAGAGCCATTAGTTGGAACACATTAGCCAGAACAAATCAAAAAAAAAAAAATGTGAAAAATTCCACGTTCATCATTCACTAAACAATATATTTTTCCATTCAAGAAACCACGAAAAGGAAACTCAAAAGCATTAAAACGGAACAGCTGACAGTAAGAAAGCCTGCAATGCAAGGGCAAACAGTACAAATAAATTCATTCATGCAGTTATACCTGTAGTAAAAGAAGAAAACTATTTAGGAAAGATAAGGAAAGAAAAAAACTTTGCAGCTTAGCAACAAATCTAAATACAATAGTGAGTATTGCTATTCTAGCATTGAAGTCTCAAAGAGAAATGGCAGACTGCCAATAGATTCTGAGTCAGTGAAACAGGAAACAAGCAGCGGAAACTGTTGCCAAGCAATAATGAACATCTTAGAAACAGTTTCTACAGAGAAAAGGGAAGTGAAAAAAATGTCGCAGCAAGTTTAATATACCCAAAATAATGTTTAGACAAAAAAGAAATATAACTGGCAGTACGGGAAAGTTCAATAAGTGAATGTTGGAAGCAGCTTTGGAAAAAAAAACTTTAAAGTAAAGTTAGTACTGAAAACAGAGAAACTTACAGTCTCCAACAGGAGGGGAGGGGGTATAGAGAGTGGAGGGACAGAAAAATCTCTCAGGAAGTATCAAAAAAACTACGCAGGAGAAATAGAGATAAGATTTAGTATTGAGAACTCCTCTATTATAACCACATTGTGGAATACGATAAGATCTACCAAGCTATCTCTTGCAGCATAAAAAAAAAATCTGTTTCTGAGTTGTAACGAAACCGGGCAACAGAATAGATTGCCAAATCTTAATTCTGAAAGTCTCAGAAACAGTTTTAGAAAGCAAAAATAAAACAGCAGTTTAAGTGCAGCTAAAGTGACTACGGGGAACAGAGACGGAATACAGACCGGGACTTCTCAAGCAGAGATTTATAATATCATGAAAGTTTCAGACTGGGGTTTCCAAAGCAGGCAGGCATAGAAATAAGTGTGGTTTATCAAGTATAAAGCTGTATGACAGGAAGGAAAAAGGGGGGGGGGGGAAAGAGTGCCCATAGAGCCTGGCAGTAACAGAAAGATAAGGAAGCAAGACTTACTATGCAGTTTTAAATGTGAAGCAGGAAATGGAAGATAAAACAACAGAATTTTAGTCAAGAGCTATAATCAACCCCCACTTTGACAAAAATTCGGGTGGCGTGTTCAAATCGAACGGAGGGTCACCAATGTTGAGAATTGAGGGGTCCCAAGCCCCCCCAAGAAGGCTAGAGTGACCTTAATCTGACTCCATCTCCAAATAGCATTAGTACTGGGGTAATCAGGGAGTTGTGAAGTTCTAAGAGGAATTGCCACTGAGAAAGACGTTAGGTCTAAGGGACCCGCATTAGTCCGCCTCTCAGCACTGGCAAGGAATAGATACCAGCCTTATGACAAACTGGATTTAGGTTACAAGTTATACAATGCAGCGAATGATAGCCTGATACAGCAAAAGCGTTTATACTTACTGCCTTTCATCATTAAGTGAAGCCCACAAATCATCATTTGGAATGAGGAGTTTATTTGCCAAGGTATAAATCAAATCAGTGATTGACAACAAGCATGTACAATCAATTAATTATAGGAATATAATACGTTGCAAACAGGGGTTAATTATTTGCTAATCTTTTATAATTTCTTTTACCAATTAGAGGTTTTACAAGGGAAAGCAATTAGGTAATTTGTTAATTCTGCTGGACACATTGGTTTCCCTTGGAGAGAGAGTGGCAACCCTTTTCTCTCTAACTTAAACCAGGAACTACCCTGAATTTTATAGGTGCCCTCAGGATATGGGTAATATGACAGTAGATATACCTGATTGGATCTATGCTAATGTCATGGTTGTCACTGATTGGCTCATGCTCATGAGTAGCTTCTATCTTGCTAACATGGTTTTATCTTTAGCTCGCTTGATCACAAATCTTAAGCAAGACCCTGCTCACAGGAAAGTCTCCCTCCTCTCTTGGACAGCTAGTTCCCTATTTTCTCTGCACCTGGCATGACTCACTCATTGCTCAACTTGTTTTTCTAACTTACATTAGAGAAAATTCCACTTTGTAACAGATACGGGCTTCCATTTTGTGTTGAAATCCTCCATTTTGTTTCCATATCTATTAACTTAACTTTTAAGCCTCAATCCGGGCTACAAACTAGGCCATACTTTTCCAGTAAGCTCCCAGTTATGTCAGCCATCAGATTTCTGACTCAGCCAAGGTCTGTAATAGCCTGAGCTCTATGACTGGGCCCTCCACCATTCCAGTGGGGGGGGGTCTCTGGCTGTACCATAATTATACACTATGGCCACCGCCTTGTCACACTGTTTTGTCGTCTTCAGATCCTCATATATTATCATCCCAAGATCCATCTCCCTGTCTGTACGTATCAGACTCTCACCACCTAACACATACGTCTCCCGTGGATTTCTATTCCCTAAGTGCATCACTTTGCATTTCTTTGCATTGAATTTTAATTGCCAAACATTAGACCATTCTTCTAGCTTCTGCAGATCATTTTTCATGATTTCCACTCCCTCCTGGGTGTCCACTCTGTTACAAATCTTGGTATCATTACTACTACTACTACTATTTAGCATTTCTATAGCACTACAAGGCGTACGCAGCGCTGCACAAACATAGAAGAAAGACAGTCCCTGCTCAAAGAGCTTACAATCTAATAGACAAAAAAAAAAATAAAGTAAGCAAATCAAATCAATTAATGTGAACGGGAAGGAAGAGAGGAGGGTAGGTGGAGGCGAGTGGTTACAAGTGGTTACGAGTCAAAAGCAATGTTAAAGAGGTGGGCTTTCAGTCTAGATTTAAAGGTGGCCAAGGATGGGGCAAGACGTAGGGGCTCAGGAAGTTTATTCCAGGCGTAGGGTGCAGCGAGACAGAAGGCGCGAAGTCTGGAGTTGGCAGTAGTGGAGAAGGGAACAGATAAGAAGGATTTATCCATGGAGCGGAGTGCACGGGAAGGGGTGTAGGGATGGACGAGTGTGGAGAGATACTGGGGAGCAGCAGAGTGAGTACATTTATAGGTTAGTAGAAGAAGTTTGAATAAGTTGATTTGTATTTGAGACCTTTGCAGCTTGGGTGGTGGAGATTTAGGTAAGTTCATGTTGATTTGATTGCGTTTCTTGTTGGTAGGTCTATGAGGTGTAAGCTTTGGTTTCGTTGTGTTGTGGAGTTTAGGCACTTAAGTTGGGTCGATGGGGTAAGCCTTTTTGAACAGGTTGGTTTTTAGTTATTTCCAGAAGTTTCGGTGGTCGTGCGTTGATTTCACCTCTTTTGGTTGTACGTTCCACAGTTGTGTGCTTATGTAGGAGAAATTGGATCCACAAGTTGATTTGCATTTGTATGGCAACATTCTGCAAGGTCTGCTGCTGATGCAAATAAACCGATGTCATACCCACATAAACAAAGTTGCCATAGTCTAATTGAAATACTAAAAGGATATGTATCAATGTATGAAGGGTCCCCTCTTTAATAAAGGTATCGCAATGTACCCAAGAAGAAAACAAAGAAAAAACCTCTTTTAAATTTGTTACGGTAGCTGAGTGACATGTTCATCCACTGCTACCCTAGCTGAGATAACATTTAACCGTCTCTCTGACCTCATGTGCAACTTTCTTGAAATTAGTCACCATATTTTCCAACTCCTCTTACTCTCTTACCTGGAGTGTTACCTCGAGTGGAGGAGTAGCCCAGTGGTTAGTGCAGTGGACTTTGATCCTCGGGAACTGAGTTCAAGTCCCACCGCAGCTCCTTGTGACTCTGGGCAAGTCACTTAACCCTCCATTGCCCCTGGTACAAAATAAGTACCTGAATATATGTAAACTGCTTTCAATGCAGTTGCAAAAACCACAGAAAGGCAGTATATCAAGTCCCCTTTCCCTTACCTATCTGTAGGTTCCATCTTTTCTATACCCTTCACTGTCTATTCAAATGTTCTATTACGTATTGGGTTGACATAGTAAGTAGTATACTGTGCCATACTTTGTATTGCTATTTGACTATTTTTACTGCTGTTTGATCTATTCTTACTGTAATCGGCCTTGAGTGAATTCCTTCAAGAAGGCGGTAAATAAATCCAAATAAATAAACAGAAATAAAATTATTCTGTTATGAGAGAAGAAATATGAACTCCCGTAAGCAACTTAATAGTGTTATTTTGAATTAATTGTAACTGGGAAAGTGTCACATTAATCACAACTGATCCGAGATGTGCGGCTGCATCAGTGTCTGATAATCTCAGAGCAGTGATTATAGGATCAGAAATGCAGAAATATTTTTACAGTCAGGAATATATGATTAATGCCTTTCTCAACCTCCACTAGGTGACGAGATCACACAAGAAAAGGAGAGAGAGGAGAAGCGAGAAGAACGTGAGAAATCGTTTACACACGAGGAACGCTTATCACAACACCTGAAAACACACACAAAAGAGAGACGCTGTCCATATACTGAGTGTGACAAATGTTTCCATCGTAAGGATCACCTAACACAACATCTGAAAACACACACAGAAGAGAGACGATTTCTATGTACTGAGTGTGACAAATGTTTCAATCGTAAGGAACGCCTAATACGACACCTGAAAACACACACACAAGAGAGACGCTTTCCATGTACTGAGTGTGACAAATGTTTCAATCGTAAGGATCACCTAATACGACACCTGAAAACACACACACAAGAGAGACGCTGTCCATATACTGAGTGTGACAAATGTTTCCATCGTAAGGATCACCTAACACAACACCTGAAAACACACACACAAGAGAGACGCTTTCCATGTAATGAGTGTGACAGCTCTTTCAATTGTAAGGGTCACCTAACACGACACCTGAAAACACACACACAAGAGAGAAGCTTTCCATGTACTGAGTGTGACAAATGTTTCATTCGTAAGGAACACCTAATACAACACCTGAAAACACACACACAAGAGAGATGCTTTCCGTGTACTGAGTGTGGCAAATGTTTCTATCGTAAAGATAATCTAACACAACACCTGAAAACACACACACAAGAGAGACGCTGTCCATATACTGAGTGTGACAAATGTTTCCATCGTAAGGATCACCTAACACAACACCTGAAAACACACACACAAGAGAGACGCTTTCCATGTACTGAGTGTGACAAATTTTTCAATCATAAGAATCTCCTAACTCAACACCTGAAAACACACACACAAGAGAGACGCTGTCCATGTACTGAGTGTGAGAAACCATTTCAATGCACTGAATGTGAGAAATGTTTTCTTTTCAAAGGACAGCTAGAGAATCATTATAGAAGCCACACGGGAGAAAAACCATTTAAATGTGCTGAATGTGGGAAATGTTTAAGCTCAAAACCTTCACTAAGAAAGCACCAGGTAATTCACCTTAAAGAAAAACACTTCCCCTGTAGTGAATGCAATAAAAGCTTCACACGAAGGAGTAGTCTAATATCGCACCAGAGGATCCACCTGGGAGAGAGAATCCATCAAAGAACCTTTTCGTGCTCAGAATGTGGGAAATGTTTTCTTTTCAAAGCACAGCTAAAGAATCATCATAGAAGCCACATGGGAAAAAAACCCTTTAAATGTGCTGAATGTGGGAAATGTTTCAGATGGAAATATAGCCTAAGATTACATCAGAATATCCACACAGGTGAGAGAACATTTCCATGTAGTGAATGTGGAAAATGTTTAAGCTCAAAAGGTACACTAAGACAGCACCAGGTAATTCACCTGAAAGAAAAACACTTTCCATGTAGTGAATGCAATAAAAGCTTCACACGAAGGAGTAGTCTAACATCGCACCAGAGGATCCACACGGGAGAAAGAATCCATCGAAAAACAACCCAAAGAATCTTTTCGTGCTCAGAATGTGAGAAAAATTTCAAACATGCAAAATCCCTACGGACACATCAGAGAAGCCACAAAAATGAAAGACCATTTCCCTGCACAGAATGCAAGAAGAGCTTCACACGCCGGCATTGCCTGATAATTCACCTGCGAACTCACACTGGGGAAAAACCTTTTCCATGTACCGAATGTGGGAAAAGGTTTAGTCGCAAAGATCTCTTAGTATTACACCAAGCAAATCACAAAGAGCCATTGAAGGGGAAGAGATTTCAATGTACTGAATGTGATAAAATGTTCTGTGTACTATCACAGCTAAAATACCACCAGAGGTGCCATACGGGAGAGAAACCATTCCAATGTACTGAGTGTTTTAAAAGATTTTCCCAACAGTCAGGACTAAATCAACATCTCAGAATCCACACAGGAGAGAAACCATTCCAATGTACTGAGTGTGATAAAAGATTTTCCCACAAGTCAGGACTAAATTGCCATCTCAGAACCCATACAGGAGAGAAGCCATTCAAATGTACTGAGTAAGGGAGACGATTTAGTCAAAAGAGCAATTTTAAAAAACATCAATTGTTTCACACTGGATAGGTTGCCTAGACCTGTTAGATGGACTGAACACCCCACCTACCCCCCTTTGGACAGAGCTCACTGCTCCTCGCTGTAGACGTTTGCAGCAGAGCAACAGAAGGAGGAAGGTCCCATAGTCCTCCTAGCTCCTCAAAAGGACTGTCTCTTTTGAGTCCTAGGCGGTGCACCTCGCTGAGTAGAACTGCCCCTCCCAATTTTTCACACAGGACTGGCTCTCCATGCATCTAGCTGCTGAGCAGGACTTGTCTTCAAGGAGGCTCTGAAGCCCGGACTCTCCCAAGTCCTTGACCGGCTTTTCACGCTCCTTCCCAAACAACAAACCCTGAAAGGTGATCTTGAAGTGCTGAGACTTGCAGGTTGCATCTACTGACCAGTTCTACAGCCACTAGGAGGGAACAGAAGAAAGGCTGTAGGGTATTGTGCAACATGACAGAATGAAACAAGGAAATGAAGACAGCTTTGGTCACCACTAGGAAGGCCGCTCCAAGGCATTTAGCACGTTCACTAGGAAGGTCACTCCTGAATCCAGCCATGCAATTTCCAGAAGGTCGCTCTTTGCTACATAACCACCACAAATTGCCAGCTGAACACCTTGCACTGCCTTCTTATCAATGGAATCCTTCAGAGCCAAACCTCACCCACTGGAATAGTGGCCTTCTACATCACCATCATCACCGAAAATGAAACCACAAAAATGAAAGACCATTTCCCTGCACAGAATGCAAGAAAAGCATCACACGCCGGGATTGCCTAATAAAACACCAGCGAAATCACACTGGGGAAAAGCCTTTTCCTTGTACTAAATGTGGGGAAACGTTTAGTCGTAAGGGTCTCTTGGTATTACATCAAGCGAATCACAAACAGGCATTAAAATCAAGGGAGAGACCATATCCATGTATTGAATAGTGTTACTATTGTCTAGCCTATGCTCTGATTGTTTAGCTTTGATTGTATATTATTTTCAAAAAAAAAGTTCAATAAAAAAAAAGAAAAAAAAACAGGCTGATGCTAAGCGAAACTGTATAAAAGTTTGTATGAACTATGTCAGTAGTCAGGCTTAAGGTCTTGCAGCTGTCTGCTTTCAACTTCTTCTCACAGGAAAACTAATCATTACCTTTAGTTGGGCTAGAGAGGCATCTTGTTCTATTTTTAATCTTCCAGTAATATGATTTTAATAAAAGCATTTGAAATTCTAAAAAAAACTGGAGTGACGTTCGTTATGAGTTTTCCTGTGAAATTGTTGAGAGTTTATCCGGGGAGAAGCACCCCGAAGGTTTAGCCCTTGCAGCCTAAGATCCCTCCCGGGGAATTAGGGGAGGGGGATTAACGCACCTTCACTCTGGAATTCCCTACCTATTTTCACCTCGTTTTAATGAATGTCTTCTGATATGCTATTTTATGGAATTGTATGGTCATTGGAGGTGATGATGCCCCTGGATAAGACTCTGGTGAGACCTCATTTAGAATATTGTGTACAAGTCTGGAGACCTTCAGAAAGATCTAAACAGGATGGAGTCAGTCCAGAGGGCAGCTACTAAAATGGTCAGTGGTTTTTGTCATAAAATGCATGGGGACAGACTTAAAGATCACAATATTTATTTATTTATTTGTTACATTTGTATCCCACATTTTCCCACCTATTTGCAGGCTCAATGTGGCTTACATTGTACCGTAGAGGCGTTCACCATCTCCGATAGAGAAACAAATACAAGGAGTTGATGTATACTTTGGAAGAAAGGTGGGAGAGGGGAGATATGATAGAGATACTTAAATATCTACATGGCATAAATGCACAGGAGGTGAGTCTCTTTCAATTGAAAGGAAGCTCTGGAACGAGGGTCCGCAGGTTAAAGGTGAAAGGGGATAGACTCAGAAGTAACCTGAGGAAAATCTTCCTCTTGGAAAGGGTGGTGAATTCGTGGAATGGCCTCCTGGTGGAAGTGGTGGAGATGAAAACAGTACCTGAATCCAAAATAGCATGGGACAAGTACATAGGATCTCTTAGGGAATGATAGGGAGAGTAGATGGCATGAATGGACAGACTGGATGGGCCATATGGTCTTTATCTGCCTACGTTTTTTAAATCTATATAATCCTCTTCCTCCTGGAAAAGCCAAATAAGCTGGACAGAACCTAGGTGACAGCAGAATCCCTCATCTCACTCACACGTAACAGTTGCCCTACTGGGTCAGATCAAATATCCTATTTCAGGCTGCCCACACTGCAGCAGGACATGTTTATCCACTCCTACCCTAGCTGAGATAACACTTAACTATTTCTCTGGCCTCACGTGCAACTTTCTTTAAATCGATCACCTTACTTTCTGACTCTTCCTACTTTCTTACCCTTCTGTATGTTACATCTTTGCTTCACCCTTCGCTATCACTTATAATCAGGGCTTTTTTTGAGGGGGTACTCGGGGGTACTGAGTATCGGCACCTTTTCCATTCTCTGCTACAAATGACCCATGGACACCAAGTTTTAATGAAAGATCTCAGGCTCTACACACCAATTCTGCCTTGTCATAGATTCTGTGACTGGTTGCAGGGGGCCTGGCTATTGTGGAGTGAGTCCCTCAGTGATCACCTCGTCCCTGAAGGGTGGCCTGACATTTGAGTACCTGCACCTTTTTTTCTTTTATTTATTTATAATGATTTTTTACAGCAACAGAGCATTAGAAACTATTAATAAGGAAAATAAAAGTACCGAAACACACTGCTTCTAATGTTCTATTACGTATTGTGTTGACTTTGTAAATAGTATAATCGAACGAGAAAAACGCCCAAGTTCCGACCCAAATCGGGAGAGAGACGTTTATCTCACAAAAACGAATAAATCGGTATAATTGAAAGCCGATTTTGGACGTTTTCAACTGCACTCCGTCGCAGATGCGGACAAAGTTGATGGGGGCGTGTCAGAGGTGTGGCGAAGGTGGAACTGGGGCGTGGTTATCGGCCGAGGAGAGATGTACGCGTTAGGGCGATAATCGAAAAAATAAAGGCGTTTTTAGCGAACATTTAGGACACTTTTGTTGGACCCTTTTTTCACACGAACAGTTCCCAAAAAAGTGCTCTAAATGACCAGATGACCATCGGAGGGAATCAGGGATGACCTCCCCTGACTCCCCCAGTGGTCACTAACCCCCTCCCACCACAAAAAATGATGTTTCACAACTTTTTATTTTCACCCTCAAATGTAATACCCACCTCCCTGGCAGCAGTATGCAGGTCCCTGGAGCAGTTGTTAAGGGGTGCAGTGGACTTCAGGCAGGAGGACCCAGGCCCATCCCCCCCCTACCTGTTACAATTGTGCTGCTTAATGCTTAGTCGCCCAACCCCCCCAAACCCACTGTACCCACATGTAGGTGCCCCCCTTCACCCCTTAGGGCTATAGTAATGGTGTAGACTTGTGGGCAGTGGGTTTTGAGGGCGCTTTCATTTTCCATTATCGCTGAAAAACAAAAACGCCCAGCTCACAAATTGTCGAATAAAACATGGACGTCTATTTTTTGTGAAAATACGGTTCGGTCCGCCCCTTCACGGACCCGTTCTCGGAGATAAACGCCCATGGAGATAGACGTTTTCGTTCGATTATGCCCCTCCATGCCATACTTTATATTGTTTTTGAATATTTTTACTGCTGTAATTCTCTATTGCTCATGTTTGATCTATTCTTACTGTACACCTTCTCCCCCACTGCTAACTCCCGGCTCCGTTCCTTCTATCTCGCTGCTCCCTATGCCTGGAATAGACTCCCTGAGCCAGTACGTCAGGCTCAGTCTCTGGCTGTCTTCAAGTCTAGGCTTAAAGCCCACCTCTTTGCTACTCCTAACCATGACTCTCTTACTCAACACCCTCACTTATCACCCCTACCACTGCAATTTCCCCACCCCTAGCTGTCTGTTCATCTGTCCAATTTAGATTGTAAGCTCTGTTGAGCAGGGACTGTCTTTTCATGTTCATTTGTACAGCGCTGCGTAAGTCTAGTAGCGCTATAGAAATGTTTAAAGTAGTAGTAGTAGTATGAGCCAAGTATAGGACAGTCAAGCCATTGTGACATCACTGATGAGGTTGGCTCTTAGGCATTGGTGGAATGAGGCATTATGACATCACAATATAGCTCTGGTTAAATCACTGCTATATGTAATAAAAAGCCAAGTATAGGGCAGTCAAGCCATTGTGACATCGCTGATGAGGTTGGCTCTTAGGCATTGGTGGACTGAGGCATTATGACATCACAATGTCAGCTCTGGTTAAATCACCGCAGCTCCTCAGTACCTTTCCGCTCTCATCTCTCCCTACACTCCTCCCCGTGAACTCCGTTCGCTGGGTAAATGTGTCCTGTCGTCCCCCTTCTCCCCCACTGCTAACTCCCGGCTCCGTTCCTTCTATCTCGCTGCTCCCTATGCCTGGAATAGACTCCCTGAGCCAGTACGTCAGGCTCAGTCTCTGGCTGTCTTCAAGTCTAGGCTTAAAGCCCACCTCTTTGCTACTCCTAACCATGACTCTCTTACTCAACACCCTCACTTATCACCCCTACCACTGCAATTTCCCCACCCCTAGCTGTCTGTTCGTCTGTCCAATTTAGATTGTAAGCTGTGTTGAGCAGGGACTGTCTTTTCATGTTAATTTGTACAGCGCTGCGTAAGTCTAGTAGCGCTATAGAAATGTTTAATAGTAGTAGTAGTAGTATGAGCCAAGTATAGGACAGTCAAGCCATTGTGACATCACTGATGAGGTTGGCTCTTAGGCATTGGTGGACTGAGGCATTATGACATCACAATGTCAGCTCTGGTTAAATCACCGCAGCTCCTCAGTACCTTTCCGCTCTCATCTCTCCCTACACTCCTCCCCGTGAACTCCGTTCGCTGGGTAAATGTGTCCTGTCGTCCCCCTTCTCCCCCACTGCTAACTCCCGGCTCCGTTCCTTCTATCTCGCTGCTCCCTATGCCTGGAATAGACTCCCTAAGCCAGTACGTCAGGCTCAGTCTCTGGCTGTCTTCAAGTCTAGGCTTAAAGCCCACCTCTTTGCTACTGCTTTCAACTCCTAACCATGACTCTCTTACTCAACGCCCTCACTTATCACCCCTACCACTGCAATTTCCCCACCCCTAGCTGTCTGTTCGTCTGTCCAATTTAGATTGTAAGCTGTGTTGAGCAGGGACTGTCTTTTCATGTTAATTTGTACAGCGCTGCGTAAGTCTAGTAGCGCTATAGAAATGTTTAATAGTAGTAGTAGTAGTATGAGCCAAGTATAGGACAGTCAAGCCATTGTGACATCACTGATGAGGTTGGCTCTTAGGCATTGGTGGAATGAGGCATTATGACATCACAATATAGCTCTGGTTAAATCACTGCTATATGTAATAAAAAGCCAAGTATAGGGCAGTCAAGCCATTGTGACATCGCTGATGAGGTTGGCTCTTAGGCATTGGTGGACTGAGGCATTATGACATCACAATGTCAGCTCTGGTTAAATCACCGCAGCTCCTCAGTACCTTTCCGCTCTCATCTCTCCCTACACTCCTCCCCGTGAACTCCGTTCGCTGGGTAAATGTGTCCTGTCGTCCCCCTTCTCCCCCACTGCTAACTCCCGGCTCCGTTCCTTCTATCTCGCTGCTCCCTATGCCTGGAATAGACTCCCTGAGCCAGTACGTCAGGCTCAGTCTCTGGCTGTCTTCAAGTCTAGGCTTAAAGCCCACCTCTTTGCTACTCCTAACCATGACTCTCTTACTCAACACCCTCACTTATCACCCCTACCACTGCAATTTCCCCACCCCTAGCTGTCTGTTCGTCTGTCCAATTTAGATTGTAAGCTCTGTTGAGCAGGGACTGTCTTTCATGTTAATTTGTACAGCGCTGCGTAAGTCTTGTAGCGCTATAGAAATGTTTAATAGTAGTAGTAGTAGTAGTACACCACCTTGAGAGAATTCCTTAAAAAAGGCGGTAAATTAATAAATAAATAAATATTTCGAACAGTACCTAATTAGGTCACAAGCAGAATCCCAAAAAGTACAGTATATCCTTGGATAAATGGATATTTGGAATGGTACAAGAAAAAGCCCCCCCCCCCCCATAGAACCTCTCTCCCAAACATATCCCCCCTCAACAGCTTCTGGCCCCCTCCTGGTGATCTCCCAATGCCCTCCCCCATAGAATCCCCCTCCCAAAGATATCCCCCTCAACAGCTTCTGGCCCCCTTGTAGATATGGGACATGCTGGACATGGACCCAAATGACAGGACTATGATGGTAGCCTGACAGTTATGAGTAAAGCTAGGCCTCACAGTACAGGTCAAGAGGGCAAGTCACTGAGAAGCTAGTTAACAACGGTGACATGGAGGGGCATAATCGAACGGAAATGCCTATCTCCATGGGCGTTTATCTCCGAGAACGGGTCCGTGAAAGGGCGGGCCGAACCGTATTTTCGAAAAAATGGACGTTTTTGAGCTGGGCGTTTGTTTTTTTTAGCGATAATGGAAAATAAAAACGCCCAGCTCAAAAACGTCCTAACCCGAGCCATTTGGTCGTGGGAGCGGGGCCAGGTTTCGTAGTACACTGGCCCCCCTGATATGCCAGGATACCAACTGGGCACCCTAGGTCAGTGCGGTGGACTTCAGAAAAAGCTCCCACATACATAGCTCCCTTACCACAGGTGCTGAGCACCCAACCCCCCTCCCCCCCAAAACCCACTACCCACAAATGTACAACACTACCATAGCTCTTAGGGGTGAAGGGGGCACCTACATGTGGGTACAGTGGGTTTTGGAGGCCTCCCATTTAAAAGCACAAGTGTTAAAGGTGGGGGGGGATGGGCCTGGGTCCACCTGCCTGAAATGCACTGCGGTACCCACTAAAAGTGCTCCAGGGACCTGCATAAACGCATACCTCTAGGATTTATTGCTACTGTATAACATTGGCACACCAGTTGACACCTGAAGACTAATCGCTCTGAAAATGTCCTTTATTGGAATAAGCACGCTTACTCACAGTTAACTGCAGATCAGAGGTTGTGCCCCACTGGCAACGAGTCTCCCTGGTACTGAGATGAGCAGTAGGTCAGCGCTGGCAGAATGCTGTACAATGCCCTCTTTCAGCCACATTCAAGGTAAGAGCTAAGTTCTGTAACGTGGCTAACACATGGAAGGGATCTAAAAGTGGCTTACAAAAATGGCTACTACCTCATTGACTACCGGAAACAAAACTGGACACCCTCTGACCCAGTAGGCAGGGGGAAAAGCACCATGGGAGAAGAGCCTACCAACTACCAACATCGTGAGACTGTAACACAAGCTAATGAAATCACGGAGCCCAATACCCTACACCCACCACAATGCAATGCTGATGTGACCCTGTACTGCACCCGAGAGCCACATCTGACCCAGGGAAAGGCTGTGAGAGGATCGAACACATTCTGCTGTCATGGAGGTGGGTACGGCATTTGAGGCTGGCATACAGGCTGGAAAAAAAGTTTTTAAAGTGGTGTTTTTTTGGTGGGAGTGGGTTAGTGACCACTGGGGGAGTCGGGGGAGGTCATCCCCGATTCCCTCCAGTGGTCATCTGGGCAGTTGGAGCACTTTTTTGGGACTTGTTCGTGAAAAAAAAGGGTCCAAAAAAAGTGACCCAAAAATCGCAGTCAAAACGCCTTTTTGTTTTCAATTATCAGCTAAAGACGCCCATCTCTCCTCGGCTGATAACCATGCCCCAGTTCAGCCTCCACCACGCCTCCTACACGCCCCTGTCAACTTTATTCGTTTCCGCGACGGAGTGCAGTTGGAAACGCCCAAAATCGGCTTTCAATTATACCGATTTGGGTTCCTTTGCGAGAAAAACGCCCATATCCTGATTTGGGACGAAATATAGGCGTTTTTCTCTTTCGAAAATAAGCTGGATAGAATCTCATGTCCTTTTCTGCTTATGAAAGAGCAAAATGAGCTGACATGGAGAAAAAATAGAAATATGCTTTGCAGGAGAATATGGTTTATAACTTTGCTAATGTAAGGGGAATTTTCTGTTAACCTCTGTTAACCATGGAAGCAGGTGGGTGGAGAAACAGAATTATGGTTACTGGGAAGATGATTTCGCAAACCAGAATGACTTTGCTGATGTTAAGTAAAAATGGTATAATTTGATGAACCTGTAACCCCAATGAAATCTGCTATGACATGATGATTTTGCATGTCCAGTAATACGTATAGGGGACATGAAGTTATAAAAGTTAGAGCCATGGACCAAAGTAGCCAGAGAACTAATGTCAGTGGTCTCGCTTGTGTCCCGGTTAGTCTCTCATATGAGAATTGATCGTATTACTCAGCCTATCTGATTATATCCTTTATCCTTCCGTGATAAGTGAAATAAATCATTATTCTCATATATCCGTAGCCTTCTGAATCTTTTTGTCTTCTCACCTAGTGGGTGATAAGTACATTATTGTCTGGAGTGGTGGACACTCTAGTCCATGAGTAATTAGTAGTTTATTACTTGGGGAGGGCAAAAAGAAATTACAAAACCCTCCTGATGATCTCCCAATGCCCTCCCCCCCCATAGAATCTCCCTCCTGAAGATATCCCCCTCAACAGCAGCCATTACTTCTTCTCCTGACGTCGGTGCCCCCCTTGATGTTGACGCCGCTGCCGACCTCGGTACCAATATCGACATCAAAAGAGTAGACCGAGCTCCAAAAAGTTTTTCTTGCTGGGCTTCTTGAGACACTTGAGCCCATTTCGTCATACGAAGACATAGACTACAAGCGGCTGAGCTATGGTCGGGCCCAAGGCACTGGATACACCATGACTGAGTATCAGTACCTGAGATGGTCCAGTTGCACCGAGTACAACGTTTGAATCCGCTGGGTGTCTTCGATGACATGGAAGGGAAAACGCTGCAGCGAAATCAAACGACGCAAATGTACCAAAAAAGGAATGGGTACAAAAGAGGAGAAACCCGACCACGCAGCCTAAAAGCCGGCTGCGTCGAAAAAGAAAAAAAACTTAAAAATTGGAGAAAAGAAATAATAAACCAAAAATAAATTGTGACACTCCCACACAGTAATTCCTACAGCTCCCAGAGTACACTATGATACTCCCACTCAATAATCCCTAGAAGGAAGAAATACACCTCCCAGATTGCACTGTGAAGTCTCACATAGTAATCCCTCCAAGGAAGGACTACAGTTCCCAGAATGCACTTTCACACACAGTAATCCTTGATAAGAAGGACTACAACTCCCAGAGTGCACTGTGATACACAATAATCCTTGGTAAGGACTACAGCTCCCAGAGTGCACTCTGACACTCCCACACAGTAATTCCTACAGCTCCCAGAGTACACTATGATACTCCCACTCAACAATCCCTAGAAGGAAGAAATACACCTCCCAGATTGCACTGTGAAGTCTCACATAGTAATCCCTCCAAGGAAGGACTACAGTTCCCAGAATGCACTTCCACACACAGTAATCCTTGATAAGAAGGACTACAACTCCCAGAGTGCACTGTGATACACAATAATCCTTGGTAAGGACTACAGCTCCCAGAGTGCACTCTGACACTCCCACACAGTAATTCCTACAGCTCCCAGAGTACACTATGATACTCCCACTCAACAATCCCTAGAAGGAAGAAATACACCTCCCAGATTGCACTGTGAAGTCTCACATAGTAATCCCTCCAAGGAAGGACTACAGTTCCCAGAATGCACTTCCACACACAGTAATCCTTGATAAGAAGGACTACAACTCCCAGAGTGCACTGTGATACACAATAATCCTTGGTAAGGACTACAGCTCCCAGAGTGCACTCTGACACTCCCACACAGTAATTCCTACAGCTCCCAGAGTACACTATGATACTCCCACTCAACAATCCCTAGAAGGAAGAAATACACCTCCCAGATTGCACTGTGAAGTCTCACATAGTAATCCCTCCAAGGAAGGACTACAGTTCCCAGAATGCACTTCCACACACAGTAATCCTTGATAAGAAGGACTACAACTCCCAGAGTGCACTGTGATACACAATAATCCTTGGTAAGGACTACAGCTCCCAGAGTGCACTCTGACACTCCCACACAGTAATTCCTACAGCTCCCAGAGTACACTATGATACTCCCACTCAACAATCCCTAGAAGGAAGAAATACACCTCCCAGATTGCACTGTGAAGTCTCACATAGTAATCCCTCCAAGGAAGGACTACAGTTCCCAGAATGCACTTCCACACACAGTAATCCTTGATAAGAAGGACTACAACTCCCAGAGTGCACTGTGATACACAATAATCCTTGGTAAGGACTACAGCTCCCAGAGTGCACTCTGACACTCCCACACAGTAATTCCTACAGCTCCCAGAGTACACTATGATACTCCCACTCAACAATCCCTAGAAGGAAGAAATACACCTCCCAGATTGCACTGTGAAGTCTCACATAGTAATCCCTCCAAGGAAGGACTACAGTTCCCAGAATGCACTTCCACACACAGTAATCCTTGATAAGAAGGACTACAACTCCCAGAGTGCACTGTGATACACAATAATCCTTGGTAAGGACTACAGCTCCCAGAGTGCACTCTGACACTCCCACACAGTAATTCCTCCTAGGAAAGACTACAGCTCCCAGTGCACTGTGACATTGTCATACAATAATGCCTCCTAGGAAGAAATACACCTCCCAGAGTGCACCTTCTTAATGCCATCTCTCCTGCTCTTATTCCTTTTATCTGTCACATTCTCAACCTCTCACTTTCCACTGCGACTGTCCCTGCTGCCTTTAAACATGCTGTGGTCACACCTCTCCTTAAGAAGCCTTCACTTGACCCCAGGGGCGTATCTAGACCTGACATTTTGAGGGGGCCAGAGTTAAAATGGGGGGGCACTAGCATACAGGTTGAGTAGTGCTTGGTATACTGCTAAATAATGCTTTACAGTGTTGTTGATGATGGGTTACTAAGTACACAGTCAGTCCTGCATCAATATAAACCACATACATATTTATATAAACCTTGGAAACACTGACATTTTTAAAAGTTGCATTATCCCATTATAGTAGACTTCAGTCTGGTCAACCTCTAAGCAAACATCATAGTGTCCTGCAAAATAATTACTGCAGTGGCATATCCTTCAACTTTGTTTAACAAATATAAATGACTTATAAAGTTGATTTAATAAAATAAGGAAATACCTTTGAAGAGGCTCCTTTTCCATTCCTCTGCCCTTCATACCCCAACCCCTTCATATAAAGCCCAGCTTCTCTCCTGACCTTCCATACCACCCCCCCCCCCCCACACACACAGCCCCCTAATATAAATCCTGGAATATCCCCTGCCCTTCTAGACCCCACCCCCATAGACCTGCATCACCCCTGCTGTTCTCTATATACTTCACCCTCTCATAGCTCCCCCTGCCCATCTGTACTCCACCATCCCCACAGTTCAACATCAATTCTGCTTTTCTA
The DNA here is from genome assembly GCF_901765095.1 of Microcaecilia unicolor. Taxonomy (NCBI): domain Eukaryota; kingdom Metazoa; phylum Chordata; class Amphibia; order Gymnophiona; family Siphonopidae; genus Microcaecilia; species Microcaecilia unicolor. Next base: position 4,209,439 of record NC_044031.1, read on the forward strand.
ACTCCAACTCACCCAGTATGGAGTTAACTCTGCCCAGTTCCCACACTACCACCACAGTTCAACCCAACCCAGCTGTCCCAGCATCACCTACTGTCCCCAAAATTGTTGTGTTTTTTTTTTTTACCTGGAGTCTCTGGAGTGGACAGCAGACAGTTACAGTGGTGGAGGCAGAGCCTGGACAACTGGTCTGGTGGAGCCGAGGCCCAAGTTCAGTACAGCAGCGGTTAGGCAGGCTGCAGAACAGGACACAGGCAAGGCAGAGGCTTCAGCAGCAGCTGTGCTGCTGCACTGACCGACACTCAAGTGGCAGATGGTGGCTCCCTGGTGGGCTCTTCTTCGCAGCTCCGGCTCTCAGTCATATGATGATCTAGGAGTCTGATTTGGCGCAAAGTGTGAGGCCGAGGCGGGAAGAGTGAGGCGCGAGGCGGGAAGAGTGAGGCGCGAGGCGGATGGGCAGCAGCGTAATTGTTGACGGGGATGAGGCTGCTGACGTGGACTATTGGAGACGGGAGTAGATCTGTGAGATGAGATCTGCAGGGTGACGGGGTCCCACTCCCTTCAGACAACACAGGAGCACACACCGGAAGTCAGTCCTGCTTCTTAAGATCATCAGATTTTTTTAAATTATTATTTTAGTTACATTTGTACCCCGTGCTTTCCCACTCATGGCAGGCTCTCTCTCTCATTGCCGTGCTGACTGAAAAATCGATGACGTAAACACCTGCACCGCACGGGAGAGGCTTGCTTGGCTAGCAGCTGGCTGCTGCTCATAGGCGGTCGGTGGCCCAACTGTTTGGGGAGGCTAAAGGGGGCAGGGTTATGGGTGGTGCCGGGGTGGGGCTTACATCCATAATTGTCTGACAACACACAGGAAAAATAAATAAATAAAAGTAAAATAGTCACAATTAATACCTTTAACAATTCAACATCAGATCCTCCAAAATATTATAAAACCACACAATCTTTCCACTGCAAAACACTATACACAAACTTGTGCAAAAACCCACTCATAACCTTACCAAACCATAACAGCACTAATTCCAAGGACAGGGCGAGCTACAACCTTATGCATGGAAAGGCAGCACTGTAATTACACCGGGCTCTAAAACACCAGTACACTACCTAGTGAAAAAAAAAAAAGGGCTGCAAATACTACATGCTAGCAGAATACTGCACCTTGATCACACATGAAAAACACATGACAACTGATATGACAAAAGGAATTAGAAATCAAAAGATATGAAGGCAAAATATTGAACTGGAAAATTACCTCAAGCAGTCAGACTCGGCATGCAGCAATACTAGAGAAATTGAAACTTACATGCAAAATATAACAGATGCACATTTCCAAAAGCTGACATATTCCAATTAATACATTCTGTATAAAATACTTTTTTTCTACCTTTGTTGTCTGGTCTATTCGCTTTGGTCCCAGTGTCTTCTGTTTTATGCAGTGTCTTCTTTCCATTTGATATTCTTTCACTCACCATGTCCACCATCCTCCTGTGTCCTTATGCGTTCTGTTTAGCATCTGTGGCACCCTGTCCCTATCCTTCCTCCAGTTGCAGCATCTGCCCTCAAAGCGTTCCGATCCAGTCCTTAAAATTCAGCATTTCTCCTCCCTCCCCTCCATCCATATCTAGCAAATCTCCTCTCTCCCCTGGTCCTTCCATCCATCCATCTAGCACATCTCCTCTCTCCCCTGATCCCTCCATCCTTCCATATCTAGCAATTATCCTCTCTCCTCTGCCCTCCCCTACATGTCCAGTGATTTCTCTTCTCTCCCCTGTCCTGTCTACTCCCTCTCTCCTCATCCTTCCATCTTTATCTCCCCATCCTTCTGTTTTCCTCTTCTCTCTTTCTCTCCATATCCTTCCATTTGTCTACCCCCCTCTCTCCCGATCCATCCAGTATCTCTCTATCCCCTTCCTTCCATCCAGTGTCTCTCTCTCTACCCTTTTCCATTCATCATGCCCCCTCTCTCTCCCCATCCTTCAATGTTTCTCCTGCTGTTACTTTCTCTCCCTACCCTTCCTTCCAGCGTCTTCCCTTTTTCACCTCCCCCCCCCACTTTCTCCTCCTTTTCAGCAGCTTTTCCCTTTCTCCAGGACTCCAGCCCTTCTCCATGTCCCCTCCTTCTCTCCCCATCATACCTGCCTAGTGCCTCCCGGTCACCCTTCCACCAGGTATTAAATTGTTGGCCACTGCTGCTTCTCCTCTGCAGCTGCAGCGCCCCGACAAAAAAAAAAAAAAGTAACATGCGTTACTTACATGCCCCTAAAGCAGGAATCAGCTGGGAGACACCACGCAGCTGCAACCGCATTGGAGGAGCGTTGGGCAGGAACTGCGCCAGAGAGGGGCCGGCCCGCACATGAGAACTGCAAACAGTAGCAGCTTTCCTTCAAGTCGATGTCAACTTCCTGCTCCTCCAGGGGCAGAGAGAGGAGCGGCTGCAACGCAGACAGCCCATGCTTGAAGGCTACTACGGCCCCGCTCTTGCCGCTTTACATTTTTTGTTTTGTGGCGCGACTCGCGCCGAAGAGGAGAAGCGGAGACTTTCCCGCTTTGGCGGGAGTGCGGGAGTCTCCCGACTTCGCAGGTCTGGGTTTGTGTTGGGTGGAGGGAAAGTGACTACGTTTCGGGGGGGGGGCAATGCCCATGGGCGGGGAAGTTCACACAGCTGGGCTGGGGAGGCTTAGCCTCCCCAAGCCTCTTATACGGGGCGCCGGCTGTTGCTGCACAGCAGTGTGCGCTGCTGTGGCTGTGGTGGCTCAACAAGTTCAGTTCTGATGAGAATTAATGGCGGATGGTGGGCTCACTGCTCATATTCAGCCTCTGCAGCTCCAGCACCTGAGTCGTGAGCGATACTCTCTGCTCTTGGTGCCGTCCGTCGATCATGCTGTGGGCGGCTCAATCAAGGAGCTTGGAAATTTAGGGCTCACCACAGCAGTGCCTGTGACACTCTGAGTCACATGGGCAGGAGCCAGGGGGGGGGGGGCACAATGGTAGGTGCCAGTGCTGCTGGGAAGCTGGAACAGAAAAATTACTCATGTCATTTAAAACTGCAGCAAACTGTGTTTGCTTGAAGTGGTGCCTAAAATCAGGCACCTGACTGGCCACAAGTGTAGAGGGGGCCTGAGAGAGGAATGCGGGGGCCTGGGCCCCCGAGGCCCCACGCAGCTACGCCCCTGCTTGACCCTACTTGTCCCTCTAATTACCGACCCATCTCCCTCCTTCCTTTTCTCTCCAAATTACTTGAGCGTGCTGTTCACCGCCGCTGCCTTGATTTTCTCTCCTCACATGCTATTCTTGACCCATTACAATCTGGTTTTCGCCCTCTCCACTCAACCGAAACTGCGCTTACTAAAGTCTCCAATGACCTATTACTGGCTAAATCCAGAGGTCAATATTCCATCCTCATTCTTCTTGATCTTTCCGCTGCTTTTGACACTGTCGATCACAGCATACTTCTCAATACCCTGTCCTCACTTGGATTCCAGGGCTCTGTCCTTTCCTGGTTCTCTTCCTACCTCTCCCTCCGCACCTTTAGTGTTCACTCTGGTGGATCCTCTTCTACTTCTATCCCTCTGCCTGTCGGCGTACCTCAGGGTTCTTCTGTTCTTGGTCCCCTCCTCTTTTCTATCTACACTTCTTCCCTTGGTTCATTAATCTCATCCCATGGCTTTTCCTACCATCTCTATGCTGATGACTCCCAAATCTACCTTTCTACCCCTGATATCTCACCTTGCATCCAAACCAAAGTTTCAGCGTGCTTGTCTGACATTGCTGTCTGGATGTCTCAACGCCACCTGAAATTAAATATGACCAAAACCGAGCTTCTCATTTTCCCCCCCAAACCCACCTCCCCGCGCCCCCCGTTTTCTATTTCTGTTGATGGTTCTCTCATTCTCCCTGTCTCCTCAGCTCGAAACCTTGGGGTCATCTTTGTCTTCTCTCTCTCCTTCTCTGCTCATATCCAGCAGATTGCCAAGACCTGTCGTTTCTTTCTTTACAACATCCGTAAAATCCGCCCCTTTCTTTCCGAGCACTCTACCAAAACCCTCATCCACACCCTTGTCACCTCTCGTTTGGACTACTGCAATCTGCTTCTTGCTGACTCCCACTTAGTCACCTCTCCCCTCTCCAATCGGTTCAAAACACTGCTGCCCGTCTCATCTTCTGCCAGGGTCGCTTTACTCATATTACCCCTCTCCTCAAGACCCTTCACTGGCTCCCTATCCATTTTCGCATCCTGTTCAAACTTCTTCTACTAACCTATAAATGTATTCACTCTGCTGCTCCCCAGTATCTCTCCACACTCGTCCTTCCCTACACCCCTTCCCGTGCACTCCGCTCCATGGATAAATCCTTCTTATCTGTTCCCTTCTCCACTACTGCCAACTCCAGACTTCGCGCCTTCTGTCTCGCTGCACCCTACGCCTGGAATAAACTTCCTGAGCCCCTACGTCTTGCCCCATCCTTGGCCACCTTTAAATCTAGACTGAAAGCCCACCTCTTTAACATTGCTTTTGACTCGTAACCACTCGCCTCCACCTACCCTCCTCTCTTCCTTCCCGTTCACATTAATTGATTTGATTTGCTTACTTTATTTATTTTTTGTCTATTAGATTGTAAGCTCTTTGAGCAGGGACTGTCTTTCTTCTATGTTTGTGCAGCGCTGCGTACGCCTTGTAGCGCTATAGAAATGCTAAATAGTAGTAGTAGTAGTGAAGTCTCACATAGTAATCCCTCCAAGGAAGGACTACAGATCCCAGAGAGCACTGTGACATTCACATTCAGTAATCCATCCTAGGAACAACTACGGCTCCCAGAGTACACTGTGATCTGTCACACAGTAATCCCTACTAGGAAGGACTACAGTTCCCAGAGTGCACTGTGATCTATCACACAGTAATCCCTCCAAAGGAAAAGATAGACATTTCTTTTGTAGAAAATGACCTCCTTTCCTGTTCTGATTTTGGACGTTTCACAAAAAACGTCCAAATTCAGACTTAGAAGTCATAGCCAAAATACACCCCTTGTGCACTTGACTTCTCCAAGGTCACAAGGAACTGCAGTGGGAATCAAACCCATGTTGCCAGGATCAAAGCCCACTGCAGTAACCATTAAGTCACTCTCCATTTTGGACATTTTGCACTTGGATGTTTTTTGTTTGAAAATGGACCTAAAAAATTAAACGTTCAAATCACAAAACGTTTTTGCAAACAGCAGTTTCAAAAGGAAAAGATAGGCGCTTTTTTTTTGTAGAAAATGACCTTTCCTTTTCTGATTTGGGACAGGATGGTGGTAGAACTAGAGGACATGAATTGAGGTTGAAGGGAAGCAGACTCAGGACTAATGTCAGGAAGTATTTTTTTCACGGAGAGGGTGGTGGATATGTGGAATGCCCTCCCGCGGGAGGTGGTGGAGATGAAAACGGTAACAGGATTCAAACATGCGTGGGATAAACACAAAGGAATCCTGTTTAAAAGGAATGGATCTATGGAATGTTAGCGGAGATTGGGTGGCAACGCCGGTAATTGGAGTGTAAAACCCATTGCTGGGCAGACTTCTACGGTCTGCACCCTGATCGTGGCTGACTAGATATGGATGGACTGCAGTGTAAATTTTAAGAGGCTTCAACATTAGCTTCAGAACTTTTAGTACAGAAACAGTGCTGGTCAGACTTTTACGATCTGTGCCCAGTAGCGTAGCTAGGTCGGACGCAAGGGGAGCAAATGGATTTTAGGGGAAACAGCGCCTGTGCGCTACATGGCCACGAACCCGCCTCTCTTCCCTTCCACCGCTGCTGCTTCAGTGCAGTGGTAACGGCACTACGGCAGCAAAACAAAATACAGCTATTGTCGGCTGTCCCGGATCCACACTACATAGACTCACAGCTGCCCCGGAACAGGAAATGATGTCGGAGGGGGAGGGACTAGCAGCCATGAATCTGCACAGTGTGGCTCCGCGATTGCTCTACTTTGTTTTGCCGCTGCCGGTCTGGGCTGGAGTAGTCAAAGATGAAGTATTAGCAGCAGTGGGGTGTCGGAGGGAGGGGAAGGGAAAGAGGTCAGATGGAAGACGGCAGAGCAGGGGTGTAGCCAGACAACAGATTTTGGGTGGGCCTAGACAAGAAGTGGGTGGGCACAAAGTGCTCTCCCCTTCACCCACCACCAAAAAAAAATCTCAGCTGGCGGGAAAACGCTTCTTTCCACCTTAGAGGTATAGTGGTTAGGTGCCGAAGGCGACATTGAAGAGGTGGGCTTTAAGCAGA